>NC_091646.1:23308596-24054454 GCF_027580195.1 Bos mutus | reverse complement strand
CTTTGATACATCATCTTTTAGGATTTTAAATAGCTCAGCTGTAATTCTATCACCTCCACTAGCATTGTTTATAGCCTATCTGAGTTTATACTCCAGAATGTCTGGCTCTAGGTGAGTGACCACATCATCGTGGTTATCCAGGTCATTAAGGCCTTTTTTGTACAGTTCTGTATTTTCTTGCCACATCTTCTTAATCTCTTCTGCTTCTGTTAGGTTCCTACCATTTCTGTCCTTTATTGTGCCCATCCTTGCATGCTCTGTGTATGCTCCACATAAGTTTCCCGTCTCGTGGATGGGCACCCTGGAGTCCCACGGTGCCCCACAATGGCCAATAATGCAATAGCCGTGTGCATGGTCCACTGTGGACCTGTGTCATACTGCTCTGCCGAAGACACTCTGTCTCCTTTGTAATCTGGAGCATTTCTACAGTTTCTACATCATTTTTAATCAGGGGAAAATTGCCTTACAATGCTGTATTGGTTTCTTCCACACAAAAACACAAATCGGCCATATGTAAATTTCTGTGCTTTCTTCTACACTTTCTTCAAGGGTTATATCCCTTGAAGAAAGTGACATTGACCATAATATGTTCCCCGTTCTATGCTCTCCCTCACATCCTGTGTATACTTCTATTCTAATGTTTATATTGTATTGTAATTTCTTGTCTCCCCCAATAGATGTGAATCCCCATGAGAGCAGGGATTGCTTCCATGTCATGATTATGGTGAATAATGCTGCAATGAACATTGGGGTGCATTTATTTTTTCAAATTAGTGTCTTCATTTTAGGGGGTATATATTGCCAGGATTGGAATTGCTTGATCCTATGGTAGTTCTATTTTTATTTTTTTGAAGAACCTTCATATTAAGTACTATTTTCCATAGTGGCTGTACCAATTTACATTCCCACCAGTAGTGTATCAATATTCCCTTTTCTCCACATTCTCTCCAACATTTGTTATTTGTAGACTTTTTGATGATAGCCATTCTGACAGGTGTGAGGTGATATCACATTGCGATTTTGATTTGCATTTCTCTAATAATTAGTGATGTTGAGCATTTTTTCATGTGTCTGTTGGCCATCTGTATGTCTATTTTGGAAAAATGTCTATTTGGGCCTTCTGTCCATTTTTTGATTGCGGTTTTTTTTTTTTTTTTTTTTTTTTACATATTGAGTTGTCTGTGCTATTTGTATATTTTGTATATTAACTTCTTGTTCATCACATGACCTGCAAATATTCTGTCATTCCATAGGTTGTCTTTTTGTATTGTCAGTGGTTTCCTTTTCTGTGCTAAACCTTTAATGTTTAATTAGGTCCCATTTATTTATTTTTGCTTTTATTTCTTTTACCTTAGGAGACTGATCCAAGAAAACATTGCTACAGTTTATGTCAATGAATAGTCTGCCTCTGTTCTCTCCTAGGAGTTTTATGGTTTCCCTCTTGCGTTTAAGTCTTTAAAGCCTTTTGAGTTTATTTTTGTATATGGTATGAGGGTATGTTTGAATCTCATTGTTTTACGTGTGGCTGTCCAATTTTCTCAGTAGAAATTGTTGAAGAAATTATCTTTTCCCCTTTGTATATTCTTGTCTCCTTTGCTGTGGATTAATTGATCATAGATGAGTCGATTTATTTTGGGTTATTGGTTTCACTGATCTATGTGTCTGTTTTTATGCCAGTACCATGCTGTTTTAATTACTGTAGCTTTGTTGTATAGTCTAAGTTAGGGAGCATGATACATCCAGTTTTGTTATTGTTGTTTTTTTTTTTTTTTTTCCTCTCAAGGTTGCATTGGAAATCTTGGCTCTTTTGTGGTTCTATGTAAATTTTAGGGTTATTTGTAATTCTGAAAAATATGAAATTTTTTTATAGGGATTGCATTAAGTCTATAGATTACTTTGGGCATAGGGACATTTTAACAATATTAATTCTTCCAATCAGTGAACCCAGGGTATATCTTCCCATTTCTTTGTACTGTCCTCAATTTCCTTCATCAGTGTTTTATAGTTTTCAGAGAATAGGCCTTTTGCATCCTTGGTTAATTTTATATCTAGGTAGTTTACTCTTTTTGATGTAGTCTTAAACAGGATATTTTTTTCTTTGATTTCTCTTTCTGGTGAAGACTTTAGGATTTTCTCTTTTTTGTTAACTGTTAATTTTATTTTTCTCAACTTTTATTTATTTTTAAATTTATTTTTAATCAGGGGAAAATTGCTTTACAATGCTGTATTGGTTTCTTCTGTACAAAAACACAAATCAGCCATATGTATAATTATGGCTGATTTGTGTAGTTTTATGGTAGGGTTTTATATATGTAGTATCAGTTCATCTGCAAATAGTGACAGTTTCATTTCTTCCATTCCAATTTCATAAAGTATATTTTTCACCTTTTTCTCTCTTCTCCTTTAAAGACTCCTATAATGAAAATGTTGGTATACTTTATATTGCTTCAGTTCAGTTCAGTTCAGTCACTCAGTCGTGTCCGACTCTTTGCGACCCCATGAATTGCAGCACGCCAGGCCTCCCTGTCCATCACCAACTCCCGGAGTCCACCCAGACTCACGTCCATCGAGTCAGTGATGCCGTCCAGCCATCTCATCCTCTGTCGTCCCCTTCTCCTCCTGCCCCCCATCCCTCCCAGCATCAGAGTCTTTTCCAATGAGTCAACTCTTCACATGAGGTGGCCAAAGTACTGGAGTTTCAGCTTCAGCATCAGTCCTTCCCATGAACACCCAGGACTGATCTCCTTCAGAATGGACTGGTTGGATCTCTTTGCAGTCCAAGGGACTCTCAAGAGTCTTCTCCAACACCACAGTTCAAAAGCATAAATTCTTCAGAGCTCAGCTTTCTTCACAGTCCAACTCGCATATCCATACATGACCACAGGAAAAACCATAGCCTTGACTAGATGGACCTTTGTTGGCAAAGTAATGTCTCTGCTTTTGAATATGCTGTCTAGGTTAGACATAACTTTCCTTCCAAGGAGTAAGCGTCTTTTAATTTCATGGCTGCAGTCACCATCTGCAGTGATTTTGGAGCACAAAAAAATAAAATCTGACATTGTTTCCACTGTTTCCCTATCTATTTCCCATGAAGTGATGGGACCAGATGCCATGATCTTAGTTTTCTGAATGTTGAGCTTTAAGCCAACTTTTTCACTCTCCACTTTCACTTTCATCAAGAGGCTTTTTAGTTCCTCTTCACTTTCTGCCATAAGGGTGGTGTCATCTGCATATCTGAGGTTCTTGATATTTCTCCCAGCAATCTTGATTCCAGCTTGTGTTTCTTCCAGCCCAGCGTTTCTCATGATGTACTCTGCATATAAGTAAAATAAGCAGGGTGACAATATACAGCCTTGACGTACTCCTTTCCCGATTTGGAACCAGTCTGTTGTTCCATGTCCAGTTCTAACTGTTGCTTCCTGACCTGCATACAGATTTCTCAAGAGGCAGGTCAGGTGGTCTGGTATTCCCATCTCTTTCAGAATTTCCCACAGTTTATTGTGATCCACACAGTCAAAGGCTTTGGCATAGTCAATAAAGCAGAAATAGATGTTTTTCTGGAACTCTCTTGCTTTTTCCATGTCCCTTAAACTATTCTCATTCTTTAAAATTTGTTTTTCTGTTTGCTGTTTTGTTTTGTTGATGTTTTGGCTACGCTGGGTCTTTGTTGCTGCACACAGGCTCTCTCTCGTTGTGGCGGGTGGGGACTATCCTTAGTTATGGCTCTCGGGCTCTAGAGCACAGGCTGAATAGTTGTGGTGCAAGGGCTTAGTTATTCCACAGCAGGTGGAATCTTCCCATACCAGGGATCAAACCCGTGTCCCCTGCATTGGCAGGTGGATTCTGAACCACTGATCACCAGGAAAATCCTTTGTGCTGTTCTTATTGGATCACTGGATCATTTCCACTGCCTTGGTGGTTCAGATGGTAAAGAATCTTCCTGCAATGCAGGAGACCCAGGTTCCATCCCTGGGTTGAGGAGATCCCCTGCAGAAGGGAATTGCTACCCACTCCAGTATTCTTGCCTGGAGAATTCCATAGAGAGAGGAGCCTGGTGGGCTATAGTCCATGGGGTTGCAAAGAGTCAGACCTGACTGAGCGACGAACCCTTTCCACTGTTCTATCTTCCAGATCACTTATGTGTTCTTCTGTATCATTTAGTCTTATTAATTCCTTCTAGTGTTTTTCTTTATCATCTGAGCCACCAGAGTATGTTTTTTACTTCATTTATTGTATTTTTCACTTTTTTTTTTTTAATAGTTTCTAGTTCCTTGTTAAAATTCTCACTGTGTTCATCTATTCTTTTCTTTAATTCAGTTAGCATTCCTATGACTTATGCTTTGAACTCTATCTGGTTATGTTATTTTTGTTTCACTAGTTCTTTTTACTGGGATTTTCTCCTGTTTTGTCAATTGAAACAAATTTCTCTGCTTTTTATTTTGCTTAACTTTCTCTGTTTCTGTGAAATTAGACAAAGAAAGAGTTACCTGTTGTAGTCCCGAAGGTGTGTCCTTGTGTGGGAGTGGCCCTCTGCCGTCTGCATGTGCCCAGTGGCTTTGGTGGGAGAGCTGAATCTGACATGCATGTGAGTTATGTCTTTACTCAGGGTGTGCTGGCAGCTATCACCATGGTGGGAGGTGGGGCTGGAGATAGAGGGGCTAGAACCGGAGCCAGATATGATCTTCTACTTTGCTTAGTGGCCAAAAAACACCCTATTAGAGTGGGGGTTGGATCCCACGTTGCTGGAGCAGAAGCCCTAAAGTTTGTGTCCAAGCTGGCTCCATTCCTTCTAAGTGTGTGCTCTCCCTCCTCCCAGCACCAGAACCCTTGCCCTAGAGGAACCAGGGTTCCCTACAGGAAGAGGGGCCAGGCATGGGTACATAGTGTGGGTCTACTGGCCTGGTCTGTGGCCACCTGACCAGTCAGAGTCTGGGACCACTTCTGATGTGCTGACTCTATAAGCACCAGTAATGGCTGCCCCTGTGCTGTTCAGATGCTCTTCTGGGTCTGGGTCGGCACATTCCCTCATGATTGATCACTCCTCTCATGGCAGCCTTTACCCTAGTGTAGAGCTGCGTGGTGAAGCAAGTGGGCACAGTGAATGTGTGGCTCAGGCTAGGGAGCTCGTTGGAGTGTTCGTGGGAAACTAGAAAGAATCTCATACAATTTCACTTTTCCTGCCTTGTTTCAGGAGTAAGCCAAGTGTGTGCATGCACTTCACTAGCAGAGTCTAGGTTTCTTACAGCCCTCCTGTTAGTCCCACTGGTTTTCAAAGTAGCTAAGGGGACTCATCTTCCCAGGCCTGCATATGCCCAATGTGTGGCTGGAACTGCTCCCTCCCCAGTGAGGATCTCTGTGTTTTTCACCCCCTCCTCCATTCTGTGTCCTCTTCCAGGGGCAAACATCCCGACTTGATCACGTCTCTTCCCTTCCTACCTGATTCTGTGTGGATCTTTCTTTTAGCCTTGGTTGCAGAAGAGCCTTTATGTTAGTCTTGTTAGTTTTCAGTGAGATTGCTCCAAATATAGAGGTATTTTTGATGTGTTGGTTGGGGAGTAGGTGAAATCTGTGTCTTCCTACTCTGCCATTTTGTTCTTTTCCATCTATTTTTAATGTGAAACTTTCAAAACCAGTATATATGTTTCCAAACAAATAAAAATGAATAAAAAGCAATGAGCTTATTTTGTCGGTTCCTTGGCAAACCTAGCAGACCTTTTATATTCAAACTAATGCCGTGTCCTTCCAAGATGTACAGTGTCCTCAAATACTGTAGAACTTTTCCTTGGGGGAAAACTCCTCCATATCCCATAGCATATTCTTTGGAATCTTCTCAGGGAGGCCTTTGTTTCTTGGAGGCAAATTAGATTTTTGGAAACAGCTAAAAGCTACTTGGCAGCAAATGTAGTGAATGAGGTGGGTGATCAAGCTGAAGAACATTATTTTTGGTTTCAAACAAGGTGTGACTATAAAGAAATGAGGCTGATTTTCTTGTATGGTACATAGACTGGCTCAACAGTCGTTCCAAAAGAAGACTTCCAAAAATGTATGGCCTTGGCAAGAAGAAAATTTTCTCCCCCTGTTCTTGTTCTCTGTCTCTATCTCACACACAGTGTATACTGTCTGGCCCAATATCTAGACAAGTAAAATCAAAAGCCCTTGGAATTTGGTTTAAAAAAATCAGTTACATGAGTATGGGATGGAAGAGACCTGGCTTGGCAGCTATTCATGCAAAATCACCTGGGGGTTTCAGTTGGCTACAAGCCCATCCTTCATGAAGAATGTGACGTGGCCTCTAAGTGTCTACATTCTAAGGAGGTGGAGGTCTTGGGCTCTGTAGGAACTTGAAAATCCATGCTCCATTCTGCACAGGCTCCAGCTGCACTTTGAGCTCAGCAGTCCCTTGGACTGCAAGGAGATCCAACCAGTCCATTCTGAAGGAGATCAGCCCTGGGATTTCTTTGGAAGGAATGATGCTAAAGCTGAAACTCCAGTACTTTGGCCACCTCATGTGAAGAGTTGACTTATTGGAAGACTCTGATGCTGGGAGGGATTGGGGGCAGGAGGAGAAGGGGACGACAGAAGATGAGATGGCTGGATGGCATCACCAACTCGATGGACATGAGTTTGAGCAAGCTCCGGGGGTTGGTGATGGACAGGGAGGCCTGGTGTGCTGCAGTCCATGGGGTCGCAAAGAGTTGGACATGACTGAGCAACTAATTTGATCTGATCGGATCAGCACAACAGCATGAAAGGACCACTGACCCGCTGGAGCAGGGAACAGGTGAATGAGTTGAAGAAACCAGCTCAGAAGAGGCAAGAGTCACTGACTGATTAAAGACAGCTATGTGAAAAGTGGTATTGTCTTACTCTCATGTTAATCATTATGGAAGGGCCAAGAACGATGGGTAGAAATTACAGAAAGGCAGATTTAGGCTCAACCTATCAAAGACTGATTCATATTATAGACTTACACATTCATTATAATCTCATGTGTGTGAATATATACATACAAAGCAAAAAAAATAAGTGGAAAGATTTCAATCAAATATTTAATACTAACTATGGGGTATGGAATCACGAGACAAATGTCATCTTTTAAGCTTTACATGATGATGTACAATTAGATTTTGATTACCTGTGTAAATTTCTTTTGAAAAAATGAACTTTCTAAAAATCAGAGGTGTCCAGCAACCAAATAGTCTGCTTTGCAACCTAGTGAGAGCTCTGCCTTAGGTGCTAATCAAACACGGGTTGTGGGATGAACTAATGGGCCCTTTTCAACCTAGGGATTCAGTATGTTGTTACATGATTTAACCTTGTTCAAAATACCAGAGTTGAGCTGGTGGAAGTTCACACATGGATCCAACCAGAAAGAGGCCTGAAAACTCCAAAGATGGTGCAACTTTCCAACTACTGAGCCTAGTCTAAGGACTCCCAGGTGGTGCTAGTGGTAAAGAACCCACCTGCCAATGCAGGAAACATGAGAGATATGGGTTCGATCCCTGGGTCAGGAAGATTCCCTGGAGGAGGGCATGGCAACCCTCTCCAGTATTATTGCCTAAAGAATCCCATGGACAGAGGAGCCCAGCAGGTTACACTCCATAGGATCACAAAGAGTCGGACATGACTGAAGCGACTTAGCACACATGTACACAGGCTTAGTCTAAGGACAGAATTGTCATCTTAACGGAATTCATGTAGGATGTTTAAAGCAAAGGGTAAGATAAACACTTCAAAGGTATAAAGCTACCAGCAACAAGCTGTGAAACTAGATTCTGAACTAGGAGAATAAATACAGAGAAACAGGAAAAGGCATGGATAAAATGCTGAGACGGGCCATTGAGTAAAAGTAAAGTGTCAATAGGAGGTGGTGGATTTTCCATGTTTTGTAAGTGTGAGTAGTTATTTTAATTCTGACCATTTAGCTGAAGCCAGAAGGCCTTGGACTTTATATAGAGCCTTCTGCTGGCTGCTCATCACTCAGTGGGCATGGACTGTAGTGGCGGTGTACCAAGATCACAGAAACGCTGCCTGGCTTGGGTCATGTTCTGGGAACTGAAGTGTATCAAATATGACCTGAAGCTGGCAACGTCTTGAGAGGCACGTGGCAACAGCACATGCGTAAGCCCAACACTGGGCAGAGGGAGTGGCTCTTACTTCCTTTTGGGACCAACGATGCCACAAAATCGGAGCAACAGAGAAGCTGGACATCTGAACTGGATTGTCCATTTTACAAGAGGGAAGCTGAGGACTAAAGGGAAATGAATGTGAAAGATGTTCAGAAACAGTCCCTTTCATCTCCTAGAGAGGAGGAAAAGGACTTTAAGATGGTGCCCTTCTGTTTGTAGCCATAAAACCCAATCTCAGGGTCACCTTTTTGCCACATTAAATAAAAGCTTGCTGTCAAGTGACAGGGACCGCCATTAGGTGCTAACTGAGCTTCCCAGCCTTCTGGTCTGCTGGTAGTGTAGCCTGGCATACTCGAGTCCAAGGAACAAACTTTTGCGGTATTTAGGTTTCATGAATCAAAGAATAATGATTCTCATAAATCTTACTCAAATACAGAAATAATGATGTTTAAAAGATAATGCCTGTTCAAGTTTTACCAACCACTACAAATCATTGAAAGATGCTAACAAAGACCACTGATTGTAGCCTTGACCAAAACCAAGTGAAGGAAATGCTAAACCAGAAGTTTCCAATTTGTATTTGCAAAATTTCTGCAAAGGATGGCTACCAGGAACTTGTGCTCCTCAGGAGACCCTGATGAAAGTGTGTTGGTGACCCATAAGTTGTGAGAAATGACCCCCCGCCCTCCTCCTGTCACCCTGCAGATATGAGAGCTCCTGGTTGGGACCGCCTCCCAGAATCAAAGGGGACGTCTCAGCCCCTCCTGGACCTTGGCTCACACTCCGGCTGTGTGCCCAGCCCCTCTCTCTCCTCATCCTTCAGCTTGGCTTCTCCTTGCCCTCAGGTGGGAGTTGAGGTCCCACTTAGAAAGAGTCAACAATGTTTCTGGTGACCTGATCTGGCAAATGGGCAATAAGCCAGGCCTTGGAAACAATGTGAAGTCAGTCATTCCTGAGGTTCTTTGGCAGCAGAACATTCAAAGAGCAGCATCGGCATCATTATTGGGATGGCGTATGTGTGAAACAGAGTCTTCAGTGATAATACTGGGCCTACAATGGACAGAAAGTTGGTGTTGGAATTAGTATTGGTGCCAAACCTTCAGCTCCATGAGAGCGGGATCCAATCTGGTTTTCTATCATTTTGCAGCTGGGAGAGTGCCTGACAGCCAACAGGTATGCAAGGCCTAGTTGTGGAAAAAACAACTGTTGAAGGACCCCGTCTGAGGCCAAGAGCTGCGTTGCTTCCTATAATCCTGGGTCTCCCAACAACCACCCCTATGACCTGACCCAGAGCAACTGCCGGCCTTGCCATGTGGCAACCCCTGGAGAAGAGTG
This sequence comes from Bos mutus, assembly GCF_027580195.1. NCBI lineage: Eukaryota > Metazoa > Chordata > Mammalia > Artiodactyla > Bovidae > Bos > Bos mutus. The sequence continues at coordinate 24,044,990 of NC_091646.1, read as the reverse complement.
ACAGGCAGCAAGGAACCTGGGGGAAGTACTCCTTTGTACCCTTGGGGACCCCTCTCTGGGTAGGGAGAAAGGAAGACTATTGTGTACATGATTCATACAGAGGATTTCTCGTTGGGCAAAACATTTTCAGCAAAGTGAAATTTGTAAAGAGAGATGGGGGGGACTATTTTGAAGTGTCTTTAGTTTCACAGGTAAGACACTCTAACCCATTTATTTTTAAAAATTATTTATTTGGCTGTGCTGGGTCTTAGTTGCAGCATGCGGGAGCTTCAGTAGCAGCATGTGGGATCTATTGAGTTCCTTGATCAGGGATCGAACCCAGGCCCCCTGCATTGAGAACATAGAGTCTTACCCCCTGGACCATCAGAGAATTCCTTCTAACCTAAATAGAGATTATGGATGGGGTGTGTGTTGGGAGGGATTGGCTTTGGCTGGAGCTTGGGGCCAAGACTGATACTCACCCAAAAGATAGGGAGGGAGGGGGATTTTCTTATACAGACTAGAAAGCTAGGTGAGGAGGAGGAAAGCACGGCATGGTCACCATGTACAAGGGCTTACAAAAAAGACTCAATGCATTTTTATTTGAGTGTTTATTATTTTTTTTTTCAAAGAAATCCATGCAAAGGGAAAGACAGAGAGAAAGACATGGCAACCATGTTCTAGCAGCCAAACATAGGAAAATAATTTGGCACAATTTGATTTTTTTTATTGCAAAAGACAATCTATACTACCACTAAAATTTGCCCTCCTCATGGAGATGCCACGTGATTTTCGAAAACGTAACACAGGGTTAGTTTTCTACTTAATGGCTGAAGGAGGTATAGAAGATTAAAAAAAAGAGGGAAAAAGAAAAAGGTGGTTCCCTTTATAGAGGGAGACCACAGGGTGCTGAAGGGCAGCACATATCCTGTGAGCTTGGCAGTCAGTGCACCAGGAGGAAAAAGCACAGCACAGAGATTGCCAAGCTGGTGAGAAGCTTCAGGGGAGGATGGCCATTCCCAAGGTTGTGAGAGGCAACTATCTCATTGTCCTTCTGATTCACATGTTGCTTGCTTCCAGGAGCATCGTCCACGTCCAGATCATAAGCCAGTTCTGTGGAAAGAGAAGAAAGACTTTAAATGCAGGCTCACCAACGGCTTCAGGTATGCACTCTTCATGGCCAGGCACTTGTCTGGACTGTTGGGGTAGCCCGGTTTTGAGTTCTTTCTTTCCTTGAAAGGAAGGCCACTGGGAGATGGGAAGAAAACACGGGTGAGGAGCTGGGGGCCCGCCCGAGGAAGAGGGCTAGTGGTATTCCTGCCAGAGAGCACACCAGCAAGGCGCACATGAGCTGGCCACGCCCCTCCTGCCCTTGGCTCCACCCACACCCTGGGGTGCACACTGGTGCTTGTCACGTCTCCTGGTTGGCAAGGCTGTGCCCTGTGGGTAACTCCAGGTGTGTTCTCATGTGTATGTGTGTGGGTGGGGGAGGGGATGTGAACCCCCAGTGTACCTGTTCTGTGTCCTGCACCCCTGGGAGCCTTGCCTTAGAGTTGACAGTAGGGTAGTTTGCTACTGAAAGTTGTTTTATTTTTCTGAAATATTTCTTCTTTTATCTATATGGTCTTTTTACTGCTGCCTGGCAACACACACACACATGATATGCTTAGGATTTAAGTTGATATCAAGTAAATTAAGACTAAGAGGCCTATGGGTAACAGTCCTTCTTTGCCTACCATTTATGAGATATCTTTATGATTCAGTAAAGAAACTGGGGTACTGGGGTTGGCCTAACTCAAAAGTCCCCCAGAAGGCAAATCTAAGTTGATAGTGGTGTATCAGGAAATTAAAGATGGTTGGCCCAAGGCTCAGTTTCTTTTAGATTTGCTTTTCCAGATTTAGAGTGCAAATCTTTTCTTTTGGCTTTTCTAGACTTGGTCACCAGTGTTTCTATTTCAATATCTTGTGAAGGTGATGTGATGTGAGCAACTTCAGCAGCCAACTGTCCTGTGGCCAATGGAGCCAGAAAGATCTCTTGGGGACATGGAGATGCTTAGCAACAGGCAGAGAGGAAATGACTGGGATTCTGCAGAAGGAAGGAAGGAAGAGGAAGGAAGAGCTCCTCTTACAGCGGATGAAACATGCAATAAGTCACAGGAAGAAGGTGTGGGGACTCAGCTGGTCCAGGATGTGTGCAGAGCAGGGCCTAAGACCAGGGCTGCTGTTAACAGGCTGGCATTGCTGAGAGCAGACAGCAAAGTCAAGGTGATCAAAGCCAAAGGGTCTGATTACACAGTCCACAGTGCTACTTTCCAAAGGGCTATTGCAGTTTATAATGCCACTAGCAATGATGAGGGAACCAAATTTACTATGTCTCAATAAAGAAAGATACTGCAGTCTGTATAAGGTGCTACCTTACAGTTTCTCTAATTTGCATGTATCTGATTACTAGTATGAGCTTCCCAGGTGGCACAGTGGTAAAGAATCTGCCTGCCGATGCAGCAGACGCAGATGCGGGTTCATCCCCTGGACTGGGATGATCCCCTGGAGGAGGAACACTCCCGTATTCTTGCCTGGAGAATCCCATGAACAGAGGAGCCTGGTGGGGTGCAGTCATAGGATCACAAAGAGTTGGACACGACTGAGCACACATGTGCAATTATTAGTATAGATGAAGGTTTTTTTTGTCATTCACTAATTGTATTTCTCAATGAAGGACAGTTCATATTCTTTGCCTTCTTATCTAATTGGTATTGATGTTTTTCCTATTAATCTGAATGCATATTTCATTGAGTCCTTTGCTTATATTCAATACAAATAATTTTTCTATTTTGTTATGAACTATAATTATTTTTCATTGCTGTACAAAGAAATGATGTCCTAACTTCCAATATATAGGAATCTGACCACATTGTGCTCTTCTGAAGCTGAGAAAGTGTTTCTTCTTCATTGTTAATAATTCAAATCAAAATTTCCCGTGAACCCTCTTACTGAGGGAAAAGCAAATCAGCAGACTAATCTCCATTCCTTCTCCCCCCAAAATAACTAGATACGAAGAAAATCAAAGAGAAAAAGAACAAAGAGCAATGCTTTGCTTGGAAATCAGACCTCTGTCTCTGCAAGGTGAATGGTGCAGGGCACACAGAGCAGGCGGAGGTCAGCTGTCAGTCGGCAAGGACAGTGCAGGCTTAGGGCCTGATCAGATTTCACCAGCCTTGAGAACACATATGGCTGGGTCTGCTGAAAGCCCAGCCTTGAGTTTCACGGCAACTTCTCAACTTAAATGAAGAGGAGTATTTTTAGGACTGACCTGAATGAGAGCCTTCTCAGCAGTGCTTTAAAATTCCTTTTCCGGATATTCCCCTTGCCCAACATCAGGATTAAACAAACAACATCTACTACTGTGAACACTCGATTCCCCTACTATTTATCTTGCTCTTCAAATAATCCATGAACACTACACACTTTTGTCTACTATAGCAGTTATGGTACACCCAGGAATTATGTTAAATCCAGCAGTTTCTCATCTTTGTACCACCCAATACATCTTTTGTTATGTCTATATCTAGGATCTATGTTTTGAAATTATAAAAATGACTACCAATTATGGAGTCCTCATTGTGTGCTAGGCACTGTGCTAAGTACCCTTTATATACATGATCTCATGTAACTGAACCCTCTCAGCAATGTTATAAAATAGGTATTATAATTCCCATTTTACTGATGAGGAAGCTCAAGCTCAGGTTACTTTTTTGCCCATATTTACACAGCTGGTAAGTGGCAGAAGTGTTCTTTGAACACACGGCTAACTCTGAACCTCACATGGAGCTATACCATACACGAATTGCAAATTTTATACACCAAATATACTGCAGTGATTAAGTAGTAATGGGTTCCTTCTTGAAAAAAAAAAAAACAAACCAAACCAAAACCTCAATTAGTGAAAATATCCTGCCAATGAGAACTAAAAACCAGATGAAATAAATGAAGCAAAAAGACAACTTACAGACTGGAAGAAAATATTTGTAAATGATGTGACCAACAACGGCTTAATTTCCAAAACAAACAGTTCATACAATGCAACAATAACAAAACCCCCAACAACCCAACTTAGGTCTTACGGGCCTAAGATCTAAATCGACATTTCTCCAGAGAAGACATACAGGTGGCCAACAGGCAATAAAAAGATGCTCAACATCACTAATTATTAGGAAAATGCAAATCAAAACCACAATGAGATATCACCTCACACCAGTCAAAACGGCTATAACAAATGCTGGAGAGGGTGTGGAGAACAGGGCCTCCTACACTGTTGGGGGCAATGTAAGCTGGTGCAGCCATTACGGAAAACATCATGGAGGGTATCCCAGGAAACTAAAAATAGAGTTTTTTAGATCATATGTCAATAGATTGACATATGATCCGTCAATCCCACTCCTGCGTGTATATCTGAACAAAACTATAATTCAAAAAGATACATGTACCTCAGTGTTCACAGCATCATGATTTACAATTGCCAAGATATGGAAGGAACTTAAATGTTCATCCACAGATGAATGAATAAAGATCTGCTGCGTGTATATATACACACACACATATATGGAATATCGCTCAACCATAAAAAAGAACGAAGTAATGCCATTGGTAGCAATATGGATGGACCTCGAGATTATCATACTAAGTGAAGTCAGAAAGAAATACACATACCTTATGACGTCACTTACGTGTGGAGTCTAAAATATGACACAAATGAACTTATCTATGAAACAGACAGACTCACAGACACAGGGAACAGACTTGTGGTTGTCGAGGAGGAGGACGGGCAGGGGAAGGATGGGAGTTTGGGATTAGCAGATACAAACTACTAAATATAAAATGGATAAACAACAAGGTCCTACTATACAGCACAGGGCACTGTAGTCAGTATCTGGTGATGAACCATAATGGAAAATATTTAAAAAGTATCTATGTGTATAACTGAATCACTTTGCTATACAGCAGAAACAGAACATTGTAAATCAACTATACATCAATAGGAAAAATCACATGAGAGAAATCAACGTTTCCGCATACAACCGATCACAGTTGATTAAGTAGCCTTCTGAAGCTTTGTGAACTACTGAAAAGAGTTTTAGGTTTTGGGACCCCAAGTGGTTTTTACATCAGCTCTATTTTCCTGAAGCAATCAGCAATGATGGCCAAGGCCATCAGACACACACCTGGCACAAAGCTGGGCCAAGTCTCCTACCTCCAAATGACCCTAGGAATATTCAGAATAATACCTTCCTGTGCTTCCTACGCTGTGGCTATGGGTTTCCTGAGACTTCCTACCCAGCAGCAGCAAAGCTTTATCACTCAGTCCTATAGCCAGGCTCCCGTGGCTGATACTGATGGGGGTCCCAGCAAAGACTCATTCTGAGCCTGGGCCACCATCATGAAGAACAGAGATGAAGAGGACAGCTTAGCATGACAAGGAAGCACTATGGGACACAGAGGAAATAGAGATTTGGTTAAGATAGGCATGGACATTCCTGGACAGGGGAAATACAATCCAATTTAATTCAACAAACTTAATGGCAGCCTACTATGTCCCAAGCATTGAGCTAGAAGATTGGAGAAAGACTTACTTAATGTTTGCCTTGAGGAATCCACACTATGGTGGGATTACAGACCAACAGACAAATCAACAAGACACTTGACAGAAAGTGGAAAGAGTTCAGATAAAGGCAAAAATGAAACACCAGGGGGTTAGAAAGGAGAGAAGGGACTTCCCTTGTCTAGCGGTTAAGAATCAGCCTTCCCAACCTAGATGTCCATTGACAGATGAGTGGATAAAGAAGATATGGTACATATATACAATGAAGTATTACTCAGCCATAAAAAGGAATGAAACTGGGCCATTTGTACTGATGTGGATGGTCCTAGAGTCTGTCATACAGAATGAAGTAAGTCAGAAAGAGAAAAATATCATATATTAATGCAATATGTGAAATCTAGAAAAACGGTACCAATGAACCTATTTGCAGGGCAGGAATAGAGATGCAGACAGAGAGAACAGACATGTAGACTTGGGGTGGAGAAGGGGAGGGTGGGACATACTGAGAGAGTAACACTGACCGCCATGTATAAAATAGATAGCTAGTGGGAAACCTGGTGCTCTGTGATGATCTAGGGGGTAAGATGTTCAAAAGGAAGGGGATGTGTAATTCACATTGTTGTACAGCAGAAACTAACACAACATTGTAAAGCAATTATACTGCCCCCCCCGCCGAAAAAAAAAATCCGCCTTCCAATGCCGGGGGTGCAGGTTTGACCTCGGGTCAAGAAACTAAGATCCGACATGCCACGGTTTCTAGAAAGCCTGTGTGCTGCAATGAAGACCCAGCATGGCCAAAATATAAATTTTAAAAACAAAGAAGGGAGAGAAATTCCAAATAAAAAGCTTGCTGGAAGGCTCCTTTGGACAACTGGGTTATAACTGTGCCATGAAGCATGGGTGGACTGTGGCAGGGCTGAGTGAGACGGTTACCCATTTCAGGCAGAGGGTTCCGCTGGAGTCGAATCATCAACACCCGAGACTGCCGAGAGGGCACGCTCAGTGCGCGCCAGCGGCCTCTATGGAGGGAAGCAATGTTGAGCACTCGTTGTTGTGGGGGGTGTGTTTGTGCACGGGTTGCTTGCTGGATGATAAAAAGTAAGGCAGGAAGGACAAGAAAATAAAGGCCAGATCTTGACAGATTAGAAAGATAAAACTTTATTCTGTGGGCAATAGGGAGCCACTGCAGGTTTCTAAGGAAGGAATCCGCACAATCTGTTTTGTGTTTTTCAGAAAGATCATTGTTAACAGTTTGGAGGACAGCCCTAAGTGGGTGGGAGAGACTTGTCAGACATCTTGTCTTGGGAAAAACAAGAAGCCTGTGGGAACAGTATCTGGGGATCTGCCAGTAGCAAATATGAAAAAAAAAAAAAAATTCAAAAACCTACGAAGAAGCTAAATCTACACCAAACCAAGACCATCTCATTTTGCTACATGCCAGATGCATTATGGGGATCACCACAAACCATACTCTTAAATCACTCATATTTTTATGTTGATCAGTGATGTTTGGTTAGGTACATAGTGTAAAATGTACATAAATTGTTTCTGTCTTGCAGTTGAATGTCAGTGAGAACCTTTTGGGCCAGCAAGGAGATTTTCATGCTAAATTAAAAAATCTGTTTCTATTTGTCATCAGTTTAACTACACCCAGAGGGTTAGACCCAACAGTCTGTACTAATTACAGACTCAGCCCTGACTCTCATTTTGCTCTTATGTCCTTTGTGTTGCAGATTAGATAATCCCTTTAAATTATCATCAGTCATTTAGGCCTGAGCTTTGTGTGGAAAAAGTTTTCTGCATTGGAAGAAGCACTTACTCTGGGGTACAACCCTGAATATTTATTGGAAGGACTGATGCTAAAGCTGAAGCTCCAATACTTTGGCCATCTGATGTGAAGAGCTGACTCATTGGAAAAGACCCTGATGCTGGAAAAGATTCAAAGGAGGAGAAGGGGACAACAGAAGATGAGATGGTTGGATGGCATCACCGACTCAATGGGCATGACTTTGAGCAAGCTCTGGGAGTTGGTGATGGACAGGGAAGCGTGGCATACTGCAGTCCATGGGGTCACAAAGAGTCAGAAACAACTCAACAATACTACCAACAACCCCATTCTTAGTTATTCAGAATCTCCTAGGGGAGTTAAGGAAGATGCCTCCATCCTGGGAGTCTGGAGCCCTGGGTTCCAGGCCTGTCTCAGTCACTGAGTTACTATTTCACCTTTGGCAAGTCACCTCTCCTGGGCCTCAGTCACCCCATTTTGCTAAATCAAGGTACTGGACTGGATGAACTCTAAATTTCCTTCTAGTTTTATTTCTCTCTGATTCCAAGGCTCTTGGGGCCCAATGAGGAGCACAGTCTGCTCAGGCCGCCATCATTCCTCTACCCACAGGAGCCAAGATGGCTGCCCCACCAGAGCACCTGTAAGCTGCAGTCAGTTGCTTTTCCTGGGGTGTGAGCCTTCCTAGTCATGTTCACCAGCGACCAAATTCTGAATCCTCTTTCTTCTTAAGCTGGTTTAATGGCGGATAAGAGACCCTGGCAAGAAATAAATCCATGCTGGACTGTTTTTATTTTCTTTAAACCCTGATGGCTCCTAAAGGCCGTAAACACCAAGCCCTGGGGGAGAAGTTGCTGAGGTACATCAAGCAGGCGTGCACAGGCAACCAAGGAAAATCCGTCAGCCAGTGAGACAAGCCTTTGGGCCCTTACAGAGCCACTGGGGTCTTGAACATATAAGAAGATTCAAACGCTCACCCTCTGGTGGCATGGGCATCAAGCAGGGCAAGGCACTGCTAGAGGGGCCTCACCCACCCCAGCTGGCGGACTTCACAGGGGCAGCCCAAGAGAGGAGCTGTCATTGCAATGCCAGGGGAGCAAATGCTGCTGCTGAGCTGAACAGGGGGTGTCTTCCTTGCCAAGCCTTCACCAGCAGAAGGCTTCAATCCAGGCCCTAATATGGCAACAGAGCAACACTGTTCTCCCCGTGTTTTGTATCTGCTGTGTATGGTTGGGCCCTGGGACATGAGTATGTGAAACCAGCATGCACTGCTTGGTAGGCCCCCGAGGCTGAAATGGGGAAAATCACTAGAAATTGTACTACTGCACACTCTGCTGCCCCTTCCCACAGAAGCCTTTGGGCCGTTGGCTTCTGAATCCCTAATTGATCTTGGTTTTCCTTGTCCTCCCCTCAATACAACCTTCCTTCCTGCCACATCAACGCCCCCCCCACCACCACCTTTGTGAACTTTCAGGTGTGAAATGACTACTTAAGACTTGAAAGCAGAGGAAAATGACTTTGTTAATGAACCTCAGGTCTCCGGGAGTGAGTCGGAGATTTTCTTCTTCATAGATCAGACGAGGGAAATGGCACACTTGAGGCCTCTGGTTTTAATTGGTCTAATGGGACTCCTTTTAGGGTCCATTTCACAACGTGCCTTCGTGACAAATAAGTGAGCTGCCAATTTCCCCAACTACGTGACTGCAAATTCTGGGAACAATCCAGTCACCGCTCCTGGCAGAGGGCCGGGCAATGAGATGCCCACTTCATTTCCTACAGCTAATTCCAGCCTACAAATACCCTTAGGTACACTGCTAGGATGCTGAAAGAATACAGTGGACTTTACCACTAGTAGAGGCATGGCCTCTCTTCCTCTAGGCTCTGTTTCTCAGTCTGGGCTGGGTATATGCTGCAGTGGGCTGTGGGGACATGAGGCCATGGCATGCTTCTTCCCAGGGATTTAGAGGGAAAAGCACACTATTTTATACTGGGACACACAAGGCTGTATGATGGAGCAAAAGGGTGTTATTTGCAAACTCAGTTAAGATTTCATAAAGTATTTCCCGTTTACTAGGACCTCCAGGTTATGTCCCAGATCCTCAGAATCAGGTGTTCACTCCCACTCTTCACTGCTGTATAATGGTTTTAAGAGCACCATGGGATACTTGGGTCACCCAGGCTGTGTATACTATCAAAGCTGGGCTATTCTGACCACATATTCCTGATTAATGACTTAAAGTCATTTTGCGATAACTTCCTAGTCAGGAGAGGGATGCCACAGTAATTGCCCTTAAATGGGGCTCAGAAAGCTTAGTGTCTAATACAAGATGGCGTCCAGGGGATTTGGCCACTAACTATGCCTCACTTTTGTGTCCAGCCACTGAGAAAGGAACAAAGAAGAACATCATGTAATACGTTTGGAAACTGTCATTTTGCTGTAGAATCTTATTATGATGTGGGCCAATGCTATACTTGTTTAGGTACATCATGGGTCAAGTCATATTCCCCAAAACAGAACAACTTCATCCTGGAAACTGACAGTGTGGATGGGTGGTGTGGGTGCTGGCTTTCCTCCACCAGCCTGAGAATGATCACCACCTTCCACGGGAGTGTCATAACTATTACTGTCAGAGATTCAGACCCTTCTCATCTGAGGCTGCCTAAGGGCTCCACAGGAATCACAGTTCCTCAAAGCCTTTCCTTCCCATGGGAAGTAATGGCCTGAGACTCATTGGAATATGAGAAGCTGGTGACAGAGACATGATTCAGCCAGGGCCAGGGGAGAAGATGAAGAAAACAGGCTTCAAGAAGGCAAGTGAAGAGAACACTTTAAAGAGAGGAGGAGAAGCACAGTATTATAGAAAGGTCAAGGAAAGTAAGGACTGAGAAGAAGCTACTCAAAGTGTCAACAAGAAGGTAATGGAAGATTTTTGAGAGAACTTTCGATCGGGTTGGGCCAAAACCAGATAGTACCGAATTGAGAAGAGAGAGGGAGCTGATGTGGATTCACTCAATGCTGATTAGCCTTTGGGGAGCGAGTGAGATGAAGCACTGTCGTCAGAGCTGTGTATTGTGTGTCTTGTGGCAGAGCTATCAGCAAACGCCTGCACAAGCAAGCTTCATTAGGAGGTGTCTCCAGAGTTCCAACTCCAGATGGTCTTGGAAATGCTATATTCTTGTTATCCCTGACGCATTAATACCTGTACCAATGTTTACAGCAGATTATTCACAGCATCCAGGAGGTGGAAGAAACCCAAATGTCTACCCGTCGATTAATGGATAAAGAAAACATGGTCTACCCATACGATGGAATATTATTCAGCCATAGAAAGGGATGAAGTACTGCTGCCTGCTCCAAGATTATATGAACCTTAAAACCTACACTAACTGAAAGAAGCCAGCCACTAAATACCACATAATACATGATTCCATTTCTAGAAATATAACTAGGCAGAATAGGCAAATTTTGGCAATAGTGGTAATGGTCGCACACATTACAAGTGTAAATAATGCCTGTGAATTGTATACTTAATGGTTAAAAAGACAAGTGTTTTGTGATATATATTTCACCATGACTAAAAAACTATAGAAGCCAAAAGATAATGGCATTTACAGGTACATCCTAGTTCCTAAGGGGAGTGTGAATGCAGCGTTCCTCTGGCATTTTACTTTAGAGAGGAGTGAGTGTGTGAATATACCTGATACCAAAACACCCACCCCCAAAAGGTATGCTTCGAAATTCAAGTTGTCCAAAAAAATTTAAATGGATATTTAAGCACTACCCTAGAATTGCAAATATGGCTCCTCAATTGGGAGTGAAGGAAGAGGGCATTTTTTGTCAAGAATTTTAATCTGAGGCTATTTTAAGAGAAATTTATATACAACTGCAGGAAACTTACATTTACTTTTGTGAGTCACACAAATCTAAGCTGAAAATGCATTTTTTAAAAACATCAATGAAGGAATAAATACACTCTGTCCTCATTACTTTAAAAAACTTAATGGTTTAGATTCACAGAGCTCTGTTTATAATATAAATTTCAAACATGATGCAGCTACAGAGGTATGCATCATTGGGCTTTGAAGATGTAGAAGGAAGATACAAAATGTCACTTTTTGTAGCCAAATCAAATCGCTGAGGGGGCGGTTAGGAGTGAGGGAGTGCCCTTATAGTCCCTTGGAACCCGCGCTCCAAGATGCTTAATAAAAAACTCTTTGATAGTAGTTGACATAGGGTTTTAGACAGACTGGAATGGGAAAACCCCAAATCTGGTACTCTTCCGTTTTTAATCAGCCATGGTGGATCTTACAAAAAATGTACCTGAGAACTAAACTGCATACAATATCCAACAGCAAAGGAAAGTTACTAGAATAATAGCCAATAGGTCAAAATGGCTCAAGTCCCTGAAAACACTCAGCCTGGGTGTAGGAACATTACAGGCCAGAAATCAACAGGAGGCAGGTGCCCTCATAAATGAAAGATGAAAAGCCTCGCTTGGTTGTTTTATCTGAAGCTGTTCCCCAAAAACTCTCCAGTTGTGAAATGCCCCCCTCATCATTAATGGGATTTGGGGAACTGAGTTTATTTTACTGTCAATTTACTTGGAAGAACACATTGTCATCCTGGCTCCCTCCTCCCTTCCCGTCTTTGGGTCTGGACTGTCAGTACACCACCGTTCACAAAGGTGCCACTTCCTGTGTCTGTGTGGGGGTTTTTGGCTGAGCTGCTTGGCATGTGGGATCTTAGCTTGGTGACCAGGGATGGAACCCATGCCCCCCTGCAGTGGGAGCATGGAGACTCAACCACTGGACTGCCAGGGAAGTCCCCCCTCCTCAGTCTTTGGGCAGTGACCATTTCTCCTCTTCTCCTCAGCCTCTCTCCCCCTGTTTTCTCCCCTCCCGCCACAGTCCTCAGTGCCCTAGCAGACAAGATGCCCATTGCTCTCCAATGGCCCGCTGCTGTCCGGGAAGAAAGAATATGTTCTATTCTGTGACAGTAGAAAAAAGACAAATACCCTTTTCCCCAATCACCTGTTGAATCACATTTCTCTCTTCTCAAAATCCGATGATGGTTCCCTACTGCATGTGGGTAAAGTCCTAGTTCCTTAGCATGGGCATTCATGAGCTTCTTGAACTCATCTTGTCTTGCTTTCCAGTTTCAACTGCCCATATATTTCCCCAAGTACCATAGACTGTGGTCGTACCACCCCGTTTATTATTTTCTGAGAGTGGCAAGTGCTTTGAGCTTCCCGTGTCTTTCTTCATGCTGTTCCCTCAACTTGGGATGGCATCTCTTTTTTTCCCTCTCTCTCAGGCTTCAACTTACATGGCACTTCTTCCAGGAAGCTTTCTTTCCCTTATCACCGCAGTCCAGATGAATCACTTCTCTCTCTGATTATTAATTGGATTGTACTTCTATCATAGCACGAATTTCAATCTGCAGCATACATAGTAGAGTTAGTCACTCAGCTAGACTTGGAGCCCCATCAAAGGAAGAAATGAGTCTTACTTCTCTCTTTAGCTCCCACCTGGTACTGAGCTAGCAGAGACAGTGAAAAACTGAATGAATGTGTGACTCAATGGCCACACAAATGAACACGTAACCCCAGTCTACTGAGAATATGAAGGTGAAGGGCTACCTCCTTAGTAGATACCCTTCCTGAGGAGTCTATCTTTATCAACTGAAGATTTCCTTAGCGGAAGGAGTCCCACTGAGCAATGATGAACATAACACAAAGGCAGGGCCAACGGTGTGGGTGGCCCAGGAAGCACATGGCAGCGTTCAAACCCTGACCTTTAGATACCAAAACCGCCCTTTCAATAGCCAGTTCTCATTACCCACAGCATCAGTTCACTGTACCGAGTGTGGACGGAATCTACACGATTTGCTTCTTACTCCCTTTCACTGTCTGAAACTCGATGCCTTACTATGTAAGCAAGGGACACATGCCAGCATTCTGGGTGCCACACTGGGTGGGAAACAGGATTGCTGGTGGGCAGGTTCCATTTCTTTCTCACTTGGAACCGTTGTGATTGGCTTCCCATACCTTTGACCCTTGCCCTTGCCCCGGAATCTACCCACCGCTGGAGCATACCCTGCCCTTTCCATCACCACCAATTCCCAAATGAGGAGCTGTTTTCTGGTGATTGACATTTCAGTGCCTGTCCCTGCAACATCAAAATACAGCTTCATGAAGTCCTTTGCTTGGCTGTAAAAGCACAGAGCAGTAAGACCTCAATCCCTATAGTCACATGTGCCGGCACCCCTTCCCCTTGCAGAGGTCTGTGGAATGGCTGCCAGGAAAATACAATTATGTGCTGGCATGAGAATAAATACAATTCCTTAACCTAAAAGTTCTGTGTTTTCATTCCCCCCTTTCCATTTCTCTATTCACTTCTTTTTCTCTTTCCATTGCTCTTTAAACTCATTTCCTCTGTCCAATTATCCCTTCTCTTCTGTCTAGTTGTTGCTTTACTAAACATTCTCTCCTGTCTCTACAGTGATCTTTTCCATATCCTTAGGCAAAGGGCAAGGTTGGAATCCTCTGATGGATTCCGAATGTTAAAGATGCTTTTTTGTTCCTCTGCACTTTGATTTAAACCTCTAACCTGGGTTCCATTTGTTTTAGAAGAGGTTCTAGTATCTCCTTAATCTTCCATCAACATACCCATGGCCTTCCTGTTTACCCTCGGCACAGTCCTGCCTCTCAGCTCAGTCTCCTTCATTGCCCCACCCCCCACCGCCACCTCCACTGACCTACTTATCTGCCTCTGCTCCAGCCCCTGCACCACGCATACCACTGTTGCTCCTTCCCTTCTCTTTCTCATCTCAGACTCTTCTTGCTTCACAGCCATGCCATTTTAGTACTTCTGTTTCACAGCCTTGTCATCCTTCTAAGGGGAAAATGATTTGAACTCAAAAGAGATAAAGAACTTTCTTTAATTACTGCAATCTGACAATTGCGTAGGCTGCCCCTAGGCACTGAGATCCATCTCTGGAGGTGGTCCATGAGAATCTGGACAGCCATTTGGTAGAAAGGCTGGTGAAGGGATTCAAACATAGAATGAGGGGTGAAGGTAAAGAGCTTCTGATGACCCTTCCAAACCTGAGATTCTAGGATTTCATTCAGGTCTTTCTAGGTCTCATGGCAGGGATAAAGGGTGAAGGGACAGGGTTCAAGTGACCTTTGCATTCCTCCCTTTGACACAAACACTGTCTAGAGAGGAATCTAAAGAGACTGCTTTGGATTCTCTCTTTCAAAGAAAGGGATCAGTGTCTTTTGGAGACCATGAGTAGCTTAGTGACTAGAGCTTTAAGTTTGCCAAAGAGTTATCAACCAAGACATAAATTTAAGGGAGTAACTACTGACCTGCCTAGGGTAGGGAGAAACCCCCGCACAAAATCTGTCCCACTTATTAAGATAGAGGCTAAGTCTCAGAAATAACATGAGTATTTGTCAGGCAATATGAAATGTGCATGGGCCTCCCTGGTAGCTCAGACGGTAAAGAATCTGCCTGCAATGCAGATGATCCAGGTTTGATCCCTGGCCCTGGGTCGGGAAGATCCCTGGAAAAGAAAATGGCAACTCACTCTAGTATTCTTGCCTGGAAAATTCCACGGACAGAGGAGCCTAACCGGCTACAGTCCATGGGGTTGCAAAGAGTTGGACACAACTGAGTAACTCACACACTATGAAACATGCATATATGGTATGGGATGGCCATAAGAGGATGCTGTTTATAGAGAAGACAGAACAAGCATCTTAGGAGTTGTTTCCATGGAAAGTTTTCCCTATCAACAGGAAACAATTATCAGTAATTTGCAGGTGGTAGACACCTCGCTCAGTACAGCCACATAATGGTATCATTCAGGATCCAGAGGAAGAAAAGAGTATCTTGTACCCCACAGCATCACTGACTCAACAGATATGAATTTGAGCAAAATCTTGGAGATAGTAAAGGACAAGAGGAGTCTGGTGTGCTGCAGTCCATATAGTTGCAAGAGTATGGGACAGGACTTAGCGGCTGAACAACAACAACAAAAATAAACCATAATGGGAAAATATCTGAAAAAGAGTATGTATGCATATATGTGTGTGTATGAATCCGTTTGCCATTCACCTGAAACTAACAAAATGTTGTAAATCAACTATACTTCAATTAAAAAAGTAAATACATAAAAAATAAATAGGGTTGTGCTTGCTTTGGCAGCACGTATACTAAAACTGGAATGACACAGAGACAATTAGCATGGTCCCTGTACAAGGACGACACGCAAATTCATTAAGTGTTCCATATTTTTTAAAAAATACATAGGGTCAAGGGCAGCCCTAGTTCCTTATAACTAAGAAGGGGCAGAAGTTTTCCATATTGTTTTTACCTGTCTACAGAATAAGGCAAATGTGCCTGTTAACACACAAATACATGTCATTGGCCAAATCAATTTAAGAAGGGAAATGACTGAGAAGAATGAGGCATCAGGCTATAAGCATAAGAGAGGTGTTAGAAAATGAATGATGAGATTTCAGACTGAAAGGCCTTGCAGGGGCAATAATGAAGCCACATTTAAAGACACTAAAATGCAATCAACAACAACAAAACAGATCAGAACCGGGGCCTTATAGCCTGGCACTATAAAATGGAAATATATGCTAGAAGTTAATACAAATAATGAACACAGCAACTATACTGCAATCATCTGAAGGAAGACAGGGAATAGGGTGGTAGTATTTATTGCTGGGTGAAAAGCAAATCACACACATAAAGGAGTTTTTGATGTTGCAAGAGATTGGGAAAGGATCAGGATGTGGCATCAGCAATGTACGCTTCCTGCCTGTTGTATTTCATGGGACTTTTTCTAACCAATTAGGAAGAAGAGGTTAGACTGGAAAGTTCTCCCTGGAATCAGAGCTTGCTTCAAACTAAGTTCCAATATATACTTCCCCCACCCCTCATTTTTACTTTTTAAAGAAATTTACTGAGTACATACCACATCACCTACTTCAAGTAAATTTCAGGTATACAGTTCAATGACTTTTAGTAAATTTAGCAAGGTGTGCAACCATTGTAATTCAATTTTAGACCATTTTTATCAGTCATGGAGGAGAAGGCAATGGCACCCCACTCCATTACTCTTGCCTGGAAAATCCCATGGATGGAGGAGCCTGGTGGGCTGCAGTCCATGGGGTCGCTAAGAGTCGGACATGACTGAGCGACTTCACTTTCACTTTTCACTTTCGTGCATTGGAGAAGGAAATGGCAACCCACTCCAGTGTTCTTGCCTGGAGAATCCCAGGGACGGGGGAGCCTGGTGGGCTGCCGTCTATGGGGTCACACAGAGTCGGACACGACTGAAGCGACTTAGCAGCAGCAGCTATCAGTCATGGAGCTTTACCCATAAGGTCCCTTGTACTAGTTTACAGTTAATCCCTCAATGGTTTCTTTTGAGTTTCTCATCTTCTCATCTTGAGCTCTCTGCACCATCCAATACTGTTGTTGGCTACTCTGTCTTAAAACTAGCTGTCCTCCTCACTATCTGATACCACTTCCTCTCAGGTCCCTCCTCTAATCATTCTCAGACTGCTCTGGGGGCTGTTTTTCTTAAAGACGGGTGTTCTCTCCTTCTTTGACTCTCCTCACTTCTCACTTGATAAGCCTTCTTGAACGTTCTCATCTGTGGCCCTGGTTTTCTCTTTCCCCAGAGTCCCAAATCTATCTCTTGCTCAGACATTGTCTGGAAAGTGAACTGTTCTGACCTGGATGTCCCTCAGGCAACTCAGACTCAATAAGCCACAAACAACACAGCGTTTCTATTCCCTTAGCTGCTCTCTTCCAGTGGGCCCCTGCTGCCCTACCCTCGCCCCAGTTCAGATTAGCTTCAACTAGCCATCCAGTACTTGAAAACTGGATGAAGCACAAGCTGGAATCAAGATTGCCAGGAGAAATATCAATAACCTCAGATATGCCGATGACACCACCCTTATGGCAGAAAGTGAAGAGGAACTAAAGAGACTTGATGAAAGTGAAAGACGAGAGTGAAAAAGTTGGCTTAAAGCTCAGAAAACGAAGATCATGGCATCTGGTCCCATCACTTCACGGCAAATAGATGGGGAAACAGTGGAAACAGTGACAGACTGTATTTTCTTGGGGTCCCAAATCACTGCAGATGGTGATTTCGGCCATGAAATTAAAAGACGTTTGCTCCTTGGAAGAAAAGTTATGACCAACCTAGACAGCATATTAAAAAGCAGAGACATTACTTTGCCAACAAAGGTCCATCTAGTCAAAGCTATGGTTTTTCCAGTAATCATGTATGGATATAAGAGTTGGATTATAAAGAAAGCTGAGCACTGAAGAATTGATGCTTTTGAACTGTGGTGTTAGAGAAGACTCTTGAGAGTCCCTTGGACTGCAAGGAGATCCAACCAGTCCATCTAAAGGAAATCAGTCCTGAATATTCATTGAAAGTGAAGAGGGAATTCATAGGGCCTGGACTCCATCTTAGGTCTGTTCATGCTGATCATGCTCGGCCACCTCTCCAATGGACTCTGAACTCTGTGTTTAGTGACTATGGAAACGACAGAAGGGTAAGACCCCCTCTGGTCAGGCCGTAAATTTTTCCGTACCTATCGGAGTGTAACCTTGGGCTTATTGATTATTGGCTAATTGTTTAACTTTTGAGCACATAACACGTGAATTGATGGGGTTATTGGGATTGTATTTACCCTTCCTTTGTTTATGTGTCTCAAGGAATTTGGAGTGGTGGGTTCAGACACGTACACATGGGGTATAAAAGATTTTCACAAATGCTGGTCAGGGTCCTTGGCTAAGAGGAGACTCTGCCTTGGGCCCGCCGGTGTAATAAACTGCACTCCACTATCTGCATTGTCCTTCTGAGTGAGTTTGTTTCCGGGAACACGTGGCTACAACAGAAGGACTGATGCTGAAGCTGAAACTCCAATACTTTGGCCACCTGATGTGAAAAACTGACTCATTTGAAAAGACCCTGATGCTGGGAAAGATTGAAGGTGGGAGGAGAAGGGGACGACAGAGGATGAGATGGTTGGATGGCATCACCAACTCAATGGACATGAGTTTGAGTAAACTCTGGGTGTTGGTGATGGACAGGGAGGCCTGGCGTGCTGCAGTCCATGGGGTCGCAAAGAGTCAGACACGACTGAGTGACTGGACTGAACTGAGCTATCCATTTGCCCAAGCCAGAAACCCACAAGTCACCCTAGATTCCTTTTCCTTTTCCATCCTCCAGGTGTAATTAATTCTCACATCCCATGAATTCTGCTTCCTTAATATTCTGTGACTTCTTCCCCTTCCCAGCGCCACTGCTTATTCCACTACTGCTTAGATGACATTCTTCTAACCTCTCCCCTGGTCTCCTTCTCACGTAAACCATCCTCCACACAGTTAACAGACTCTTTTTATTTTGTTAATTTTTGAAGTACTCAACACATGAATATGTTCTTGAAGCTAAAGATTGAAACAATACCTGAATATATGGAGTTAAAAAAAAAAAAAGCCAGCCACCTTTTCAACATGTCCCTTTCCACAACTCAAAAGAGGTAATTACCAGTAAATGTATTTTCTATGCATATGCTACTAGGTCTTGGAAATCTTTGAATGCTAATACATGGAGAACTGCCTCATTCCTTTAATCACTGCGAGAAATTCCATAGTATGAATAGATATAACGGTGCTATTAGGCATTTTCCCACTAATAGGCATTTAGTTTGTTTTTAATTTCTCCCCAGCATGAACAAGGCTGTAGTGAACATCCTCTGACATACACCTTTGAAAACATGGTGTCTTTCTTTCAGAAATATTCCAAGAATAATACTGACAAGTAGGGATGGAGGCTATGCGTGGGAGATAAGTTGCAAGACAGTAGGACAGAAGTTGGGAAAGCTGGGTTGGAGAAAATTTTGAGAGTAAGGAGATTATTTTTTTCTTAAAATGATGACATTCAGTTCAGTTCAGTTCAGTCACTCAGTCGTGTCCGACTCTTAGCGACCCTATGAATCGCAGCACGCCAGGCGTCCCTGTCCATCACCAACTCTCAGAGTTCACTCAAACTCATGTCCATCGAGTCGGTGATGCCATCCAGCCATCTCATCCTCTGTCGTCCCCTTTTCCTCCTGCCCCCAATCCCTCCCAGCATCAGGGTCTTTTCCAATGAATCAACTCTTCACATGAGGTGGCCAAAGTACTGGAGTTTCAGCTTTAGCATCATTCCTTCCAAAGAAATCCCAGGACTGATCTCCTTTAGGATGGACTGGTTGGACCTCCTTGCAGTCCAAGGGACTCTCAAGAGTCTTCTCCAACACCACACTTCAAAAGCATCAATTCTTCGACACTAAGCTTTCTTCACAGTCCAACTCTCACATCCATACATGACCACTGGAAAAACCATAGCCTTGACTAGACGGACCTTTGTTGGCAAAGTAATGTCTCTGCTTTTGAATATGCTATCTAGGTTGGTCATAACTTTCCTTGCAAGGAGTAAGCGTCTTTTAATTTCATGGCTGCAGTCACCATCTGCAGTGATTTTGGAGCCCAAAAAAATAAAGTCTGACACTGTTTCCACTGTTTCCCCATCTATTTGCCATGAAGTGATGGGACCAGATGCCATGATGTTAGTTTTCTGAATGTTAAGCTTAAAGCCAACTTTTTCACTCTCCTCTTTCACTTTCATCAAGAGGCTTTTCAGTTCCTCTTCACATTCTGCCATAAGGGTGGTGTCATCTGCATATCTGAGGTTATTGATATTTCTCCCAGCAATCTTGATTCCAGCTTGTGTTTCTTCCAGCCCAGCGTTTCTCATTTTGTACTCTGCATATAAGTTAAATAATCAGGGTGACAGTATACAGCCTTGACATACTCCTTTTCCTATTTGGAACCGGTTTGTTGTTCCATGTCCAGTTCTAACTGTTGCTTCCTGCCCTGCATATAGGTTTCTCAAGAGGCAGGTCAGGTGGTCTGGTATTCCCATCTCTTTCAGAATTTCCCACAGTTTATTGTGATCTACACAGTCAAAGGCTTTGGCATAGTTAATAAAGCAGAAATAGATGTTTTTCTGGAACTCTCTTGCTTTTTCGATGATCCATTGGATGTTGGCAATTTGATCTCTGGTTCCTCATAGAGGATATTAATAATATGTTTATGCGTGTTAAGTCACTTCAGTTGTGTCCGACTCTTTGCAACAGTATGAACTGTAACCCACCAGGCTCTTCTGTCCATAGGATTCTTCAGGCAAGAATGCTGGAGTGGGTTGCCATGCCCTCCTCCAGGGAACCTTCCTGACCCAGGGATTGAACCCATATCTTTTACATCTCCAGCATCAGCAGGCTGATTCTTTATCACTAGTGCCACCTGGGAAGCCCATCAATAACATAGGATGATATTAAAGCATCTTTGGGGAAAAATCATCACCCTATTGCAACAATTATTTTTAAAACAGACAGATACTCATTTAAAACAAAGGAGGTACTTCTGAGTTATAACAAATCTGTCTGGTCACAACAGCCACAGAATACCTGGGAGTCACAATGACCCACTTCCAATGCAAGGGGCATAGGTTCGATCCCTAGTTAGGGAACTACGATCCCACATGCTGTGCAGCACAGGCCGCCCCCCCCGCCCCCAGCCCCAACAAAAACCCCTAATATTATGCTTAACTGTATAAACTGGATTGTTGAACAAATCTTAGTACATAAGCTGTCTTTGGTTATACCCATTTTACTATTGTATTCCATTTTTATTTTCACAATTTTAGAAGGATATTGAGAATACTTCTCAGAGCAGAGAATCCAGATCATTAAGGGGATGGAAACTAGATCTGAGGAAGTGAAATGAAAATATAATTGTCCTGTGATCTCTGATTCACTTCTAAATGTGGTGACATCTTGGTCCTGAGACCCAATTGGCTGAGTTTTTAATGCCACTAATAAGTTCACTGCTCAGCCTGCAAATCCACCACCGCATTAGCAGCAAGGAACACTATAAGGGGGAATCAAAATGAGCAAACTGTAATTAGGTATGCCATGTCACCAGAGAAAGTAATTTACTAAAGGGATTACCATGATTAAAGATGCATTCTCCTTAAATAGAGATTGTTTTCTTCCATTGATTTGTCCCAATCAATTCCCCCTATGTCATGCAGTATTCCAGTTGGACAGCAATTTTTGTTGTCTTTTTAATCTCTCTGCCAAGAGATTACAGAAAGTAAGTCGAGCTTCTGCGCTCACTGTAATTTCCTCACAAATGGAAGACGTATTAACAGAGGACTATAGAGACAGATTACAGCTTAGGTCACCCAGGGGAGAAATCCGAAGCCCCCTTTTGACTAACAACAAGGTAAGTAATCCTCAAATCTTTGTTTCCCCTTAGTATTAAGCCTAAGACTGAGTTTAGGAGGCCTCCTTTTCAATTTGATTTTTTTTCTTTTTTTGGCTTCACCTTTCTCATGCCCCAGGCAGGCAGGCAGAGTGTAGAGTATGGGGCCCTGGATACAGACTCAGGCAGCGTTCTTCACCCCCCAGCCTCTCAGCCTGCCTTGTTTACCTCGTGACTTTTTTCTCTTTCCCTAAAACCTCTTCTCACCCTTGGGTTTCCATAGTGCTCTTTTGGCAGAAAATAGGACTGAAAATGTATCAAATTCTGGGTCCTTATATTTGTTACAAATACCTGAGTTGTTCTAAAAGATGTCATTTTAAATGTGATATCACCGATAACCCCTTGAGGTGGACGAGTGGCAGCCATGGCTGAATGGAAGGGTTTGTGTTATGTCCAGTGTAATTAACTAATTACTTGCTGAGCATTAGGAACATTTACTGACGTCCTGAGAACCATGCAGGCCTGGCACTGCAGTTCTCACTGACGGCACCCATCCTCAAGGAGTCCATCTAGGGAGGCGCAGACCATGAGTATCAACTGGGAGCCTGTTGTTTGCTAGACACTGTGCCAGGTGCCATGGGGGATACGGAGATGAGGAAAACTCAGTCACTGGCCTCAAGGACCTCTCTATCCTGTCAGGAAGGAGAGACAGGAACAAAAATCACTGTATCCAGGTTAGAATGGGGGAAGTGCCACAAGAAAGGCAGGAGCTGAGTGCAGTGGGGGTTCTGGGGTGGAGCCTGACCCTTGCACCTTTCTAGTTCTGCCTGTAAGCAGAGAATCCTTGGTTACTGGGCACCAAAGTTGTGCTGCTTCTTAAGTGAGAAGGATGAGAAGTATGAGAAGATATGTAAACGTGATTTCTAAACCTTAACGTGCTCTACAAGTGTGTTATTTTTTTAAAATATAAATTTATTTATTTTAATTGGAGGCTAATTACTTGACAATATTGTATTGGTTTTGCCATACATCAACATGAATCCGCTACGGGTGTTATTTTTTGTTACTTGAGAAAACCAGAAATATTAGTCCTCTCTCTGGAGAGACATTGCTCTAGAGCCTAAGTAAATCTCTCCTGTTTCCCCCCCCCCCCCCACCCCTCCTCTTTCTCGCTCTCATCTTTACTGTGTGATGGCCCGTGGAGCTCAGGGAAGGATCTTGTCGTGTCCTTTGGTCTCAGTCACTGACTGACAGGAAACCTAGGTCAGTAACTCAGGGCCGGATGTGAGTGGGCGTGGAGGGCCCCCTGCCCTCACGCGGGCTTCTCTGTGCCGCATGATTTCCAGCGCACCACTTCACTGGTGTTCCGTGTATCTGAGCACAGGCATGGTGGGGTGCAGCTGCTCTTCCAATGAAACCCTAAACCCTTTCAAACACTCGGCAATCTTTCTACTTTCTCTGCTTGTGAAGCTCCAAAGATTTCCCTCCATACATTTTTCCAGCATGATGTGAGATGCCAGTTAGTCCAGAGAGATTTATGAGAATGTCATTTACATGTAGTCTCCCCTAAAAAGGAGTTCCCTATCCCCTGGAGTTTTTGCCACTAATTATCTGTCAGTTTATTTGCACATTTTTATGAACTGAAGAGCAAATATATGCCCACTTAAAAACAAACACACGTGGATGGATTATTTTGCCAGTCCTGATTATTGAACTACAGACAAAAGTCAGAGATAATCAAAGAGGTTGGATGCAATGAGCCAGGGGTGTGACAAAATCTCATATTCTCATTCCTCCTTAAGGAAAGGAAAGTAAACTTCCTTCAACAATGTAGGACATGTCTTACTGAGGCATTAAACACATACACCACTTTCCAAAGAGTTTCTGGCTGAGAGGCTCTACTGTGCTAGCCTTGATCACCTTCCAACTTCTCTCACTACCTACCCACCCCCTGCGCCCCCACGCCTGTCTAAAAATACCAACTCACCTTGGGTAAGAAGCTGTAGTTAGGGGAAGGTTTCATCTAGTAGATTGGTAAACAGACTATCAGCCTGAATGACTGAAATTAGCAAGGCTAATGCAATGTCACTATTCAAAACAGCACCAATTTGGAATTTCTTAATGGCCTCAGGAGAGGGAGTCTTTATACATCCTACAATCTCTCTTCATTCTTACCTAAATTCCTTCTCATAGATGTTATGAATGGCCTGTTTTGTAGCCAACACAAACTTTGTCCAGTAAAATAATGTCAAGAACTCAGAATGAAAAGAGATTAGCTGTTCCTGGCTCCTGTTATTTTAAAGCAGAAATAACTTTGGCTTCTACTGATTCATAGACAAAGCTTGAAATGCAAAGCATGCTCAACTCTAGATTCAGCATGAAAAGGACCTTAAAATATGCCCAAGTGCAAGTAATGGACTTATTAAAGGGAAGAAAAGAGGCACTTTTCACAGACTCCCAAGCTCTTTAGTCCTGTCATATCAGTAATCTTGCTTAAGAATTTCATTCTATTTACATTTCTTCTCCCTTTAAATATCCTCAGGACGCATATGGCATCAAGTATTGAAGCTTGTAAAACATTAATTTCTTTATGTTAATAATGGAGAAGGCATGTAAAGTGCACAAGCGATAGAACCTGGAGCACTTGCAACGATTTCAATAGGAATTAAAAATCAGTTCTGTATTTTTAATTGAACACCTGATAATTCATCAACACATATTTGGGGAAGCAAACTTCCAGTGGCTTCTTTGGACTCTTTTTGGCATTGTTCCAGACCATGTGCATTCTCCATTAGGAAATTTAGTTTATATTTGATGACAAAAGCATGAATTGCACCATTTGAGTGATTATGAAAACCTGTATAAATCCATAATAATATGGCTTGAAAGCCATAGTACATAAAACACAAAGTTCTAAAATATACACGTGGCACACACACACAGACTTTCTGTTTTAACTTTAAGAGAACTCAAAAGAATGAAATTAGGCCCTGGAAAACTTCTGGGCGTCTTGGAATATTCGTGTAAAATCAAAAAGGTGAAGGAGTCACGAAAACCTTCCCAAGCAGCATTAAAATAAGGAGGCCGCCTGGCTCAGTTTCCCTTAGAGGTATGAGGTTCTAGTCTTGAGTTTCTCCAAGATCAAGAATAAATGAGGAGGTGGGAGGGAGGTTCAGGATGGAGGGGACACATGTACGCCTACCGATATTGTAATTAGCCTCCAACTAAAATAAATAAATAAATTTAAAAACAAAGAATAAATGACTTGATGTCTGTGCCTTAGTCTCCATCTGCAATATAGGTAATGTGCTAAAGTAGAACTCAGATGGAATTTGCACGGCCAGGTCCGTTCTGGAGAGATGCTAGTCTGCTTCCACTGGATTAGTCTGAAATGAGGATCACCATCATGGAGCTGTCCCGGGAATGTTAGGATCTAGAAGGGCAGTGTCAGAGACTGAGGGTCCCAGGTTCCTAACCCATTCTCTCAGGTCCCTCACTTACTAGCTATGTGACCACATTTTTAAAAATCTGAGCTCTTGATTGCTAATCTGAAAAGTGAACATAATACCACTACCTTCACAGGTTTATCGAGGGAATTGACTGAAATAATACATAAGTCCTAATTTGTGGACCAAAGAGAGGGAAATGGTCAGGAACAAAGAAAAAAAGACAACTGAAATATGTTTCTGTTCCCTGAATAGGCTGAGTTTGGGTATATTTAAATTTTTGTTTAGGGACCAATAAATGAAGCTGAGCTACAAGAATCCAAAACACTTGGAGGATGAAAGAGGCAGGCTGGCTATCTAATGCTATGGAAACAAGACAATTCAACTTTCTTTTTTAGAAAGTCGGTCCAATTGATTTGTGTCTAGATAGACTGAGTTTGAACGTGCAATCAGTGGTGCTTAATGTTACATATATTAGAAATAATCTGATTCACAAAATCCGCTCAAATGAGAAAGAGGCAGTTACAGGTAACTGAAGATAGGAAATGTTTTCTTGCATACAGTTCTTGTGACTGTTTTGAAATGCCAGATACTAGATTTCAGATATAAATCAAGCTGTCACTCCTCATAGCTTTGTGATGGTAAAAAGCAATAGGCTAGCACATCAAGCATTTTTGAAATAACCAAGTTCAAATACTTCCTTTTTCCTTTGCGGGCAGTTCAGTCTACTTAACCCTTCATTTGCTGACAAGGCTTCCCTAAATTTTATTCCTCCAAAGCCCGGACTCTGGGCCCAGGCACCTGTAAGTGTGTGATTTAGCCAGGTCGGGCTCTATGTCCCATTTCCTACGTGTGTACCATGACCATTTCTAACAATGGGGTGTCCTGTGTCATGGCCCTCAAAAATGTAGGGGTGGGGTTCTGGCCAACTCTTCACCAGACTTCATTTCCCATGCCAACACTTCTTCTAGAAGTACTTGGGAGGAGTGTGCTGAAAGGTCGGGACAATGCCAAATTATGAATTCATAACCTAATAGAGGAGTTCAGGAGCTTAAAGGGATCCCAGAATCAAGTCTGAGATTTTGACCCACCCTCGAGTGACCTGCCACTGTTAGTTGGCCTTGAGACCATTTATCAACCTTGATCTCTGTTACCAGTCCACAAGCTCCCTGGGGGAGATGGATCCTGGATCCGCAGAAGGAATAGGAAGAAATCAGATAGCCCCACGTTGTTAACTCGTCTACCTGGGACAAAATTGAGAAGACAAGCGTATCTCTTCCCATTTTAATGTCCTTTGCATCACGGTCCTTCCTTGTCTTCTCAAGAGATTTGCTGACTTCACGCTGTCTTGTAGCAGATCAGGGCAACTTTCCTAGGCTAGCACTGCTCCATAAGTACCCAATTCTCTCAACATGTCCCTCTCCCCCATCACAACACAACAGTCTCAAGCCTTATTTCTGCAGAACCCTGGGTTTTAAGTGACAATGAGTGCTCATGAACAAATCAGAGACTGCCATCCTTTTCCTGTGATGCATACTGTGTAAACTCTGCTGCTGCTAAGTCGCTTCAGTTATGTCTGACTCTGTGTGACCCCACAGACGGCAGCCCACCAGGCTCCCTCGTCCCTGGGATTCTCCAGGCAAGAACACTGGAGTGGGTTGCCATTTCCTTTTCCAATGCGTGAAAGTGAAAAGTGAAAGTGAAGTCGCTCAGTCGTGTCCGACTCTTAGCGACCCCATGGACTGCAGCCCACCAGGCTCCTCCATCCATGGGATTTTCCAGGCAAGAGTACTGGAGTGGGGTGCCATTGCCTTCTCCGTGTAAACTCTAGGAATGCCAAATAGATCGGGGAGGAAGGTAATATAGTATAGTGGTAAGAGTCCTAGACTGGGAGCTGGAAACAGAGATGTCAATAACGGACCAACTATATACTAAACTCTGACTTCAGGCAAGTTATATAACTTCTCTGGACCATAGTTTCCTCACCTGTAAAAACAGTGTTGCTGTAAGGTTGTGTGAGAACTTAGCATGGCGTCTGGCACAGAGCGGGTACCTCCAAAATGCAAACATTCCAGAAAAAGGCAAATAGGGATTGGAGATTCCTGGCCCCTCCCCCAGGCCCTCAAGATATAAAAGGACACTCATGAAGGGGACAACAGAGTATGGGATGGCTGGATGGCATCACCGACTCGATGGACCTGAGTTTGAGTAAGCTCCAGGACTTGGTGAAGAAAGGGAAGCCTGGCATGCTACAGTCCATGGGGTTGCAAAGAGTTGGACACGACTTAGCGACTGAACTGAACTGAATCTTCCGAGGTGGTGCAAGTGGTAAAGAACCTGCCTGCCAATCCAGGAGACCTAAGAGACATGGCTTTGATCCCGGGGTCAGGAAGATCCCCTGGAGGAGGGCATGGCAACCCACTCCAGCATTCTTGCCTGGAGAATCCCATGGACAGAGGAGCCTGGCGGGCTACAGTCCATCGTGTCACACAGAGTCAGACATGACTGAAGTGACTTAGCACACAGCACACATAATCTTATGTACTTCAACTGTGCACGCCAGTGGCCCAAAGCTCCAGGGGACTTTAATTCTTATGTAGATTTAAACTCTCCAAAATAATTTATGAATTTTTCTTCTCTCAAGGACTCTTTTGGCAGAACCAATACAAATATGCTAGTAACACAAACCACAAGAAGAATGGAAGATGAACAATCAATATAAGCACTACAAAAATATCAGGCAGCTGCTCTTCTTTCAACTGGTTCAAAGTTGCTAAGTCTTCATGCTGGTGTCTCCTTTTTAAACAAATATGTTACTGCAGATGGTTTATATCCTTTCCACTCAACTGTGGGATTTCACATGTATGGGAGGTGCTAGGCAAAGATGCAGAAACTGTCACGTCTTTAATACCCCAGGAGCATGCAGTCAGGCTTTCCCAATGCCCACCACCCTGTGCTCTTTCCGTTCCTGACCCCCAAGGTAGCCTTGCAGGAGTGAATGAAAATACCTTGGGAGCAGTTGTCACATCTCTGCTCAAGAATCACCAGTGCCTCCCCGCTGTTCCTAGGATTAAGTACAAACTCTTTGGTTCTATACCTTCCTTCCTCCTGGAGAGCACATACTATCACATGTGGCTTCTTCATCCTCATCATGTCTAATAATGTGTGAGGCGCAGAGGAGGTATGCCATAAAAATGCGTGAATTGAGCTGAAATAACTGGCTGAATTCAATTCTCTCTGAGCACCTTGTCTTCAGCCCTTGCACCTTCCCAGGTTAATGCAGATGAGGGCATTTTCCCATGCCATCGACTACCTGCATACAGTTAGCCAGAAAGGAACTTGGAAAACTTTGAAGGTGGCCACTAAAAATCATCAAGTGGCCCATCCTCAAGGGACCTTGGTAACGATGGAGCCCTTAACAGATTTATGCTCTTGGGGAGAACTGAGCTATGAAATAACGTGAAATAAGGAGAAAGCATTCCTGGCATGCCACAGGCAGCAAAGGGAGATTTTGAGGAAAAGACAGACCTGAGAGCAGATCTAAACTCCACCTATCGCCAGCAGTAAGACTTTGAGCAAGTCACTTGACTTCTTTTACCTCGGTTTTGTCATCTCTGCTGCTGCTGCTGCTGCTAAGTCAGTTCAGTCGTGTCCGACTCTGTGCGACCCCATAGACGGCAGCCCACCAGGCTCCCCCGTCCCTGGGATTCTCCAGGCAAGAACACTGGAGTGGGTTGCCATTTCCTTCTCCAAGGCATGAAAGTGAAAAGTCAAAGTGAAGTCGTTCAGTCGTGTCCAACTCTTAGCGACCCCATGGACTGCAGCCCACCAGGCTCCTCCGTCCATGGGATTTTCCAGGCAAGAGTACTGGAGTGGGGTGCCATTGCCTTCTCCATTTGTCATCTCTAAAGGGAGCCTAATTACCTCCCCCACTAGCTGCTGCACATATTACATGAGAGCATTTATGTCAAGTTCCTCGTAGAAGACTCGATATTTAGTGGGATCTCAATAAATATTTGTTGGTCAAAAGTGGAAGAATGACTAATTTTCCCAAATAAAGCCATTAGCCTCAGAACTGGACTGGCCAGAATGCTTCCTTTGAATCATTTTTCCATGTAGAGCTTGCCAGGCTCCATGACGATACCCACTCCCCAATGTGTATTGCTGGCCCAATGGATTGTGTTGCAGATTACGATCTGTTTCAGTGATGCGTCTGCTGGCACAATGAGTGAGTCATCTGTCTAGAGTGCAGGTGTTGACGGCGGCAGTGAGGGATTCCTATGTGTAGTTTAAGAACCATCATCCACGTCCAGACGCCAACAGGGTGGCCCTCCTCTGGAGAGGACACGGGGGGCCTGACCTGAATGAAGGCACTTCTGTTCATAACATGGGGCACTAGGAGTTACTGTGGCTTTTCAACTTTTTTTTTTTGGCTTCCTAACTGAGAACTGAATTCGTTTTTTTTACATTTATTTTTAATTGAAAGATAATTGCTTTACAATATTCTGAATTCAATTTTTAATTAAAACACACACACACACACACACACACACACTCTACCCACGTGGTGGTATGGAAGTCAGACATGCGCTGACATTGCTACTTGTCTTCCATTCTTCCAAAATCTTTAGCTGTACTGCAGCTAAGCCCGTGAAACCTACGGACACCACATGAGGTATCAAAGTGAATATAACATACCTGTATAGCTTCAGGTATCCTATGCAAATAAAATACTCACCAATTGGTTTATGCTGCAGAAGGTGAGCAGACACAAGGTCAAAACATGACCTTGGGCCTTTTCTTCCTACAGAGAGGGCCTTATTCCCTCAGCTCCACCTTACCTCTCACCACCAACCACCACCACTGTGCCCTGTGACCTAGCTCAAGCTTGACTTCTAGACCACAAAAGTGATAAGTAATGAACAAAACCAAAAACCTTTGAGTCTGTCCATATGTCAGTAGCTTCCAAGCAGAGACAGGAAAGATAGGATAAAATTAAAAAGGGAATCTTCCCCTTTCCTTCCACCTTTTTCTGAAATTCAGTGACACCCAAGCAGGAATTGGCTCAAGAGTCACAAGGGCAGAGAAAAGGTCAGTATTTCCCTTATTTCTCCTGCACTGATGCCAGCAGGAAGCTGCAAGGAACACATTCTTATCAGGCTAGTTCCTTCCCTTTGTTCAAGTACTTTGGAGTGTATACTGTGTACCATACCGTGGATTGAATGCCAAGTTTCCTGGGTGGACCCAGTCTCTTCCCCTTCCTAGAGTGCACCTAAGTGCGTAACGGTGGCACAGAACTGCATGTCCAATCTGCCTTGCCACGAGACCCTTACCTTGGCTCTAAGAAGAGAAACAACAGACTAAAGACTCTGATCGCTTAAAAATTATGGCCACATCCCATCGGAGTAGCATCCTCCAATTCTTAAAACACAATTAAGAGTTGCACATTTTGCCTGTGATGGACAAAACTCACATTCTCCTTTGCAGTCAAACCAATGGTCCATAGCAGAGCTCTTTTAGTTACTTACTTTTCTTCCATTTGAGTTTCCTGTTCCTCATTTGGATTTATCCTTGCCTTTATCTCCTGAAAATGTGGTCAAGCTATTGACCAGTGTCTCTGGCACTAAAGATTTTCCCCCGTATCCCTAAGAATACTTTTTAAAAGAAAATATAGAAATGTAGTTTAATTGAAAGTCAACTTGGAATTCAACATGCTCCACATATCTGTCAAAAAGGGATTGCAGAGAGGCCAAAATCCAACAAATAAAAACTGGGGCCCATTTACAACACATGTTTTCCTCTTGACTTTACCAGAGAAGCACTTTAAGAGAAACCAAAGCATTTCTCATTTATTTACACATAAAACCTTTCATGTTCTTCTGAATGTACCAAAAACTTTACAGAACTTTTCAAAGGGATTTTGAGAGAAAAGGAAGTCACACTGGCCAACAATAAACAAACTACCAAACCAGCTGAAATTGCTTTAAAAACCTAACAATGCAAAATTCTGAATGAATTCAATCCTTAACAAAGGATAAGCTCCAGGTCCGACATAGGAGAACAAATCCTCAGAGAATAACCAGAAGGCTAGAATGAAGCACCGAACGCCCAATTTGTATTGTTCAACCTGATGGCCAACTTAAGCAGAGAGAAAGCTACTACAGTCTGCAGTGAGCAGCTCCCTTTTGTAGGCTAACAAGGAAGCTAGAGGAAGGCAAGTGACAGACCCAGTAGATTAACTCCCAGATGTCTAGAAAGCATGTCCTCCCTCTATTAAAGGGGTGCCTATTGACTCCAGAAACAGTCACATAGTACCCACTCTGGGCCAGGAACAATGCTAAGTGTGGAGGGTACAAAGTTGAACAAGACATGGTCCCTGTACTTAAGGCCAGTTACAACTGACAGAGCATCTACCATGTGGGTTCTCAGTGTGCATAATTTCATTTAACCCTCATAAGAGTCCTATGAAGTAGTGATATCTCCATTTTACAAATTTAGGGACTGAGACTCAGAGAAGCGTGGTTGTCCAAAACACTTGTATGTGGCTACGTTCTTATCTACTGTGTTATATTGTCTCGGTCAGGTACAGAGAAAGTTTAGAGGAGGAATCGAGCACTTCTGGGTTGGGTATGAATGTTTTAAAATCATGGAGATTTTATGAGGGAAGAAGCACTGAAAAGGAGGCTGGAAAGCATGGGTAGGTATGGATAAGTGCAGATTAAGGGGAAGGAGGAAGTGGAAGGACAGATATAAATATTTCAGATGGAAAAAGAATGGTACATAGGGACGCACAGAGGCATGGAAAAATGGAAAATATTCAGGAAACACTTTGGCTGTACTGAGCGAGAAGAAGCAAGGGATTAGATGGGAAAGGCTGAGTAGGATGAAACTGTAGAGGGCCATGAAAAAAATGAGCAGTTCAGTCCAGTCACTCAGTCATATCAGACTCCTTGCAACCCCATGGACTGCAGCACACCAGGCTTCCCTGTCCATCACCAACTCCTGGAGCCTACTCAAACTCATGTCCATCACATCGGTGATGCCATCCAACCATCTCATCCTCTGTCGACCTCTTCTCCCACCTTCAATTCAATAAATGAACAAATCTAAAGCAGTTGTCCAATGCAGATGAGCTTTTAACCTTGGAGCTACAATCCTTTCAAAGCTGTGGTGTTCCTGCTCTATTTCTGTCTAAAGCCAAACACTAGATTTTAGGACCAACTGTGTGTTGCGTGTGTGTGTGTGTGAGACTTAGAAACCATGATCCCAGTTCCTGGGAGCTGGGGACAGAAGTTGCCTTTCTTCACAGGAGAGCCCACTGCCATGAACCTAGTTCCTGACCATCACTGTTGATGGGAACTTTAATTGAAGTAAAGATACAACTTCAATTATAATAGCCTTGAAGCCTGATTCTATAAATTCTTCCCCAACCAGAAAGGTTTTATATTTTTTCTTAGCAAAATTAGCATTTGGGAATTAAATGTTGTATTTCACATTACTCTGTGCTGAATGGACGTTGGTATCCATTTTACGGTTAAATGTGAGACACATGTGGCCGTATCTGCATAGTGCCCTATAGATACAGACAGTAAGCTCTTAAGAGCCATCTTCATATTGCATAATGAGCATTAGCAGATGGAAGTTATTTTAGATTACATAAATTTTGGTTACGCTAGAAACATCAGCTTTAACACATTTGTATCAATACAGAACATTTTAAAACAGAGATATTAATGAATGTAATATGAAATGGGCACATCTGTGGATGATTCATTTTAAGCTGAACAAAAGGATTCTCTTAAAGGCATCCAATGTCTCAGCTCTCACTAGAATCAGGCCCTACTGAGCTTGGGCTTCTGTCTTTTCTCAGCATGAGATTCACTGCCTTTACTAGCTTGATTTACTGAAAGAGAATTAGATATACAGTCCAGGTCTGAGAACCTGGTCTTTGGCCATCTTTATATTACTGTAGCCAGTGTGTACCCAATTTTAGTACTTAGAGACAGGATATTTTGTGGTTGATTTTAAGAGCATTTATGTAAGAAGTAAAAAAAAAAAAAATCTCATAAGAAATGGTTCTCCTGTGTTTCAAACTTAAGCTTACCTACTGTGAATGTCTGTGATTTTTATTATTGCATAGCTTTATAAACTTATACATATGTGCATGGCATAAGTATCATGAGGATTTAGAATAATGAAAAGAGATCGGATTTTTTCTTTTTGTCTTGAAACCCACATCTTGGTTGATCATAATATTTTTATTTCTTTGATGTTTATTTGCATTACCTTATAAATCTACAAGTGAGAAATTTTCACTGACAAAAGGCAATATTGAACACCATTTAAAATAGGAAATTAGTTCCAGAACTTACTTTTTTGAGGTACAGTCAGCTTTTAAAAATGGCATAAATGATAGCAACAGACAATTTAGGCATCACGTTTGACTTCATCCAGTCACTCAGAGTCAGCCATTGTGTTCTATGCATTTAGGCTGTCTACTTCTTTTCAGGTGTATTGATAGCCATTTTCTACAGCTGATCTGATTTTGTCACTGAGGAGATTGAGAATACTGGTCAAATAGAGGTTTCTTACTTTCTGGGCTCTTATGGCTTCAGCAACAGGATAACAAACCACTACATTCAAGTACTTAAAATCCCCTCACTTCTGTGCTGGTTTACATCAGTTGCTTCAGCCTGGGAGGCGTGGCAGAAGGATTGAAAGCTGCAAGTTCAGATAAGCCACAAAGTGGAAAGTTCAATCAAAGATCCTTCCTCCATGTCCTTTAGAAGAGGGCATGTGATTCACAATTACCATTTGATTTTAGGGTTAAAAACAGACCTATAGGAAGTCTCTTCTGAAGGGAAAGGGAAAGGGAAAAGGAAGGATAGGAAAGGGAAAGATAGGGAAGGGAAGGATAGGGATGGGGAAGGAAGGACAGGGAAGAGGAAGGAAGGACAGAAAAGGGGAAGGAAGGATAGGGAAGGATAGGGAAGGGAAGGATAGAGAAGGGAAGGATAGGGAAAGATAGGGGAGGGAAGGGAAGGATAAGGAAAGATAAGGAAATAAGGAAAGATAGGGAAATTTAGGGAAGGCTGAGTCGGACACGACTGAGCGACTTCACTTTCATGCATTGGAGAAGGAAATGGCAACCCACTCCAGTGTTCTTGCCTGGAGAATCCCAGGGATGGGGGAGCATGGTGGGCTGCTGTCTATGGGGTCACACAGAGTCGGACATGACTGAAGCGTCTTAGCAGCAGAAGCAGGGAAGGAAAGGGAAGGGAAGGGAAGGATAAGGAAACATACGTAAATAAGGAAAGATAGGGAAATTTAGGGAAGGGGAGGGAAGGATAGAGAATGGAAGGGAAAGATAGGAAAAGATAGGGAAGGATAGGGAAGGGAAGGGAATGAGAGAGGAGGAAAGGGGAGGATAAGGAAAGCTAGGGAAATGAGGAGAGATAGGGAAACTTATGGAAGGACTGGGAATGGCCAGGAAGGATAGGTAAGTGGAGGGAAGGGAAGGGGATGGCAGAATAGTGAAAGATAAGGACGGGGAGGCAAGGGGAGGGAAGGATAGGGAAAGATAGGGAAATTTAGAGAAGGATAGGGAAAGGATGGGAAGGATAGGGAAGGGAAGTATATGGAAGGGAAGAATAGGGAAGGGGAGGGAAGGATAGGGAAGGGGAGGGAAGAGGAGGGAAGGATAGGGAAGGGGAGGGAAGGGAAGGATAGGAAATGGTAGGAAAGGATAGGCAAGGGAAGAGAAGAGAAGTTTGAATGGAAGAGAATGGAAGTTTGAAAGGAAGGTTGAAGGGCAGTTTGAAGGGCAGGTCATGGCATGGTACTACTTTCCCTGAAGCCATTAAGTTTTAGTATGTTGTATCTTCATTTTCATTTATCTCAAAATATTTTCTAATTTACTTTGTGATTTCTTTTTCAATATAGTTTATTTAGGTTTATGTTGTGTACATAAATAAATAAATAAATTAGATCAAAGAAGAAAGTCATTTGGGAAATTAACCAAAATCAATGTAACAGACAACAGAAAAACCAATAGATGAAATCAACAAAACCAAAAATTGGTTCTTTGAAATATCAGAAAATTGACCAACATTTAGCTCAAGTGAATAAGGAAAAGAAAGAGAAAAAAAATTACTAAAATCAGGAATGAAAAAGGAACATTACAACTAACCTTATGGGAAAAAATTATAAGGAAATATTGTGAACAGCTGTATACCAACACCATTAGATACCCTAGATGAAATGGATATATTCATAGAAATACACAAACTACCAAAACTGACTTAAGAAGAAATAGAAAGTCTGAAGTGACAAAGCCCACGCCCAGATGGCTTTTTCTATCAAATGTTGAAAGAAGAATTAACAACAATCCTTCATAACTCTTCCAAAAAGCAGAAGTGGAGACACTACTAACTTATTATATGAGGCCATGATACTACTATGTAAATATAACACAAAGGGAAATAAACTACAGACCAATATCCATGATAAGTATAAGCACAAAACTTTACAAAATATAAGCAAAGCAAATCCAGCAACATGTAAAACGGACCATATACCATGACCAAGTGAGATTTATCCTAGGAATGCAAGGTTGGTTTAACATACAAAAAGTAAACAATACAATACACCATATTATCAGAATAAAGACAAATCCCACATACTTATTTCAATAAATGCAGAAAAAGGATTTGACAAAATTCAACATTTTTTCATGATAAAAGCACTTAACAATTTAAGAATAGAATGGAATTTCCTCAAAATGATAAAGGGCATCCACAAAAAACCCAGTGCTAACATCATATTTAAGGGTGAATGTATAAAAGCTTTCCCCACAAAGTAAGGAACAAGAAGGATGTCAGATCTTGCCTCTTCTATTCAACATTGTAGAAGTTATAGCCAGTGTAGTCAAGCCAGGAAAGAAATAAAAAGTGTCCAGACCGGAAAGGAAGCAGTGAAATTATCTTTATTTGCACACAACACAATTCTGCATGTATAAAATTCTGAGGAAATCACTAAAAAATATTAGAAGTAATAAATGAGTTCAGCAAGGTAGCAGAATACTAGATCAACATACAAAAGTCAATTGTATTTCTATACACTTGGGATGAGCAATCAGAAAATTAGGGAAACAATTCCATTTACAACAATATCAAAAACAATAAAAAATGTAGACATACATTTAATAAGAGACATGCAAAACCTATATTCTGAATACTGTAATACACTGTTGAAAAAAATTAAAGACCTAGATAAGCAAAAAGTCACCCCATTCATGGACTGGGAGACTTAATATTGATAAGGTATCAACTCCCCCAGATTTTTCTACAAATCTAAAAACTGACAAGCAGATCCTAAAATTCATAAGGAAATTCAAAATACCCACAATAGCCAAAAGAATCTTGAAAAAGGAGAACAAAGTTGGAGGCCTCACATTTCCATGTTTAAAAACTTACTGCACATATAGAAATCAAGACAGTGAGGAACTGGCAAAAGTATATATTCATAGAATAAAATTGAAAGTCTAGAAATAAACTTTCACATTTGTAATAAACTGACTTTGATGACAGTATAAAGATCATCTAATAGAGAAAGAATCGCCTTTTCAACACGTGGTAGCGTAACCAGATATCCATGTGCAGAAGAATGAATTTGGATCCCTATCTCACACTATGTGCCAAAATGAAAATGGATTGAAAGACCTAAATGTAAGAACTAACACTATAAAACTCCTAGAAGAAGTGTAAATCTTTCTGATCTGAGATTAGGCAATCATTCCTTATATATGACACGAAAAGCACAAGTGAAAAGAAGAAAAAAAATAAATTGGACACTACCAAAATGAACAACTTTTGTGCCGCAACAATAGTGTAAAGTGAAAAGGTAAGTCAAGCATGGGAGAATACATGTGCAAGTCATATCTGATAGGAGTTTTGTATCTAGAATATATAAATACAACCCAGCAGTGAAAAGAAAATAACAATTTAAAGTGGTCAAAGGATCTGCATAGACATTTTTCCACAAAGAATATCTACAAATGGCCAATAAGCACATGAAAAGATGCTCAACATCATTAGTTATCAGGAAAAGGCAAATCCAAACCACAAGGAGATACCACATCACATCCACTAGGATATAATAAAAAAGGTAAATACTGGAAAGGATGTGGAGAAATCGAAACATTCACATACCACTGGTGATAATGTAAAACAGTATAGTCACTTTGACAAACAATCTGGCAGTTCTCAAAACAGCAAAGACTTAACCATAAGCCCCAGAAATTCCACTCCTAGTTTTATTTCCAAGAGCAACAAAAACATATCCACACAAAATCTTGTTCATAGCAGCATTATTTATAATGCCAGAAAGTGGGAACAACCCAAACTTCCATCAACAGTACATTGTGATCTATTCATACAATGAAATACTATTTGGCAATAAAAAAACTGAAGTATTATACATACTTCAACATGAATGAATCTTGAAAGTATTATGCTGAATGAGAGAAGCCAGTCACAAAGGATCACATGTAGTAAGATTCCATCTATACAAAATTTCAAGAACAGGCAAATTCATAGAAACAGAAAGTAGATTAGTGCTTACCTAGAGTTGGGGCGGGGGGCAAGTGGGAGGGATAAGGGTCTATGACTAAGCAGCATGGAGTTCCTTTTTCAGATAATGAACATATTCTCAAATGGTGGTAACAGTTGTGCAACTCTGTGAATATACTAAAAACCACTGAATTCTACACTTAAAATGGGTGATTATATAGGTATTTTAATGATATCTTAAAAAAAGCTGTTACTAAAAAAAAAAAAATGACCAGTTCATCAACTCATATTTAAAATGAGATTCCATAGAGGCCCACATTAATAAATGCAACATTCTTTATAAAGTAGAGATTATCTATATTCATTGGCCACATCATATGAGCCAAAGATAACCACTGGTTCAAGTTATTTTAGATTTTTTGTCATTTCTTACCAGATTTTTCTGTGAACAAATTTATACTTTTCAGCCAAGGTTGTAGATGTTTAAAACTGATCTCTTCTTCATGGAACATGTCCGATCTTTGGCTGGCCAAAAGAGGACTGATTTTGTGAGCATGTCTAGGCTCAAGAAAAAGAGGAATAAATACTAGACCAGATTTGTTTATATTTTTACAAAAGTCCAAGTTGACCAATTCAGTGGCATCCTCTCATGCACTCTATGTGAATTCTTGTGTCTACCTTTTCTCATCGGGAGAACCAAGAACAAGGAGGCTCAGGGTTGGCCAGTGGAGCACAGCATAGACAGAATGACCAGTTTCAGGACCCTAGTGCTGAATCCTGCTCATGACCTGTTTGTGGACCTGTGTCATGGGCTGCCAACTGAAGGCTTACATGGCATAGACAAGTGTCCTATGAACCAAGAAGGGAGGGGGCAGAGCAAAGGGTTGGCTTTAGAATTTCATGGCCTTTGGAGCCAAAAAGGCATGGGTTGGAATCTGGGTTCAACCATTTATTAGTTGCATAATCTTAAGACATTTACTTAATCTCTCTGAGCTTCATTTTCCTCATCTGTAAAATGGGGGATATAATATCACCAACCTTTCAGAGGATATTGTAGAGATTAAATGTGGTAATATTCAGGCCAGTGTAATCACAGAGAGAATTACCAGTGTTGAGTGTTACTATGTTTCTGACTATTGTTGTTGTTACTGCTAGAATGAAGTTCATTCCCACAATCATTTTGAATCTTTGAAACATGCAATTCTCTAATGTACGAAAGACCTACAAAAAGCCAGGCTCACTCACAAGTATGCAATTTAAAATTTAGAGTTGCATGGAAGGGATAATGAATAATTCCAAGTGTATTATTTTAGCTGGGGCATTGGGCCCAAGAACAGCACATGGGGCCTTTAGCCTGGCTGCCTGCTCAGTCTCCCAGAACCAAGATTATGCAGGTTTCCAAAGATATGTTCAGGATAAGCTGTCTAAACCAACTGCTGCCCAAGCAAATGATAGCCTAGGACGTACTCAGGCCAGATGGTCACAGAGCACAAGAATGCGCTGTGGGTCAATAATTATAGGTCTCAAGTGGAGCGGAGAGGCGTGAACTCAGATCTCCCAAGCACAGAGAGTGAGTTGCTTGAACACCATGTGCTCTATGGTCCCTGCTTTAGGGCCAGACTCAGGCACCCAGAGGAACTGTGATTCATGGGAAAGATACTGGGTTACAGGGAGAGAGAAAGGAGAGGGAACCCAGACTAGCCCAACAAAACTGGCCTGAGCACCATGCTTTCAGCTCATCCCTTCACGACCTAATCCCTAAAGGCTGGAGAGACCCTGAACTACGCCTGCTGAGGCTGTTCTGATTTTGAGCATCAAGTCCATGGAGAAAGTCAATGGCTATTTACTGGCATAAGAGGACTGTTATCATCATCATCAACAAATATTCATCAGCTACATGTGCTGGGCCATGTAGCAAGGTAGTTATGGAAATGCTTTTGTCATCAGAAAGAGCTGGGCTCCAATTCTAGTTCTTACCATGAATTGACCTTGGGCCAGTAATCCAACTCTCTGAGCCTGAGTTTTCTCCTGTACACAAGCTAATATTAAAACCACATAAGACTGTCAGAAGGGTTTAATCAGATGATGAATTTGAAAGCTGTTTGTAAATCACAATCTGCTAGTTGATTTTTGTTATGTGCAGAATGGTGGATCCAGCGTTTTGGAAAAGGAAGAGACATGGAAGGCTGAGGCCATCAAACATGAGTTTTGTGGAGGACGATTTAAGTACTGGAGGGGAGAACAGAGGGCATCACAGGCAGATGTAAAGAATGATCTGATCAAAGAGAGGTAGGTGGTAATGAGATTGGTATGTTCAGGCAAAAGATGGACACTTGTAGCTATAAAAAGTTCCAGACAACACTGGAATCATTAGCACATCTATGGTCTCATGATCTGAGTTCAGGGTTAATAGGCAACTTGGTCTGGGGATAAGGAAATACAGGCTGCACAGTCCTCACTACTATTTGACACCAATGCAGAGCTGTGTGCTCAGGTCTTAGACAAGGACATTTTTTCCCTCCCGGCCAAAGTGCCTTGTCTCCTGGAAGTGCTTGCCACTATGCCACTGATGCAGCCCAGACAGCCAGACGTGAAGCTAAGATGAAAACAACACCACATCTATTACCCACCGAAATAGCCTATTCCTTAAAGCAATTAGATTCCTGATTAGAACACTTTAATGGGGAATGAAAAAGTGCTTTAGAAGGCAAGAAGTTATTAAACAAACGGATCAAATACATACATTTACACACACACAAATGTACACTGCATATCATCACTGAAATAAGAAAAGGTTAATCATTGGAAAAACACAGCACAATTCATTGTGCTGTAATCCAATACCCCTCTAATCTTGCTCTTTTAATTTATGAACACTCAGTTCAGTTCAGTCACTCAGTTGTGTCCAGTTCTTTGTGACCCCATGGACTGCAACACGCCAGGCTTCCCTGTCCATCACCAACTCCTGGAGCTTACTCAAACTCATGTCCATTGAGTCAGTGATGCCATCCAACCTTCTCATCCTCTGCTGTCCCCTTCTCCTCCTGCCTTCAATCCTTCCCAGCATCAGGGTCTTTTCCAATGAGTCAGATCTTCCCAACAGGTGGCCAAAGTATTGGAGCTTCAGTATCAGTCCTTCCAATGAATATTCAGGACTGATCTCCTTTAGGATGGACTGGTGGATCTCCTTGCAGTCCAAGGAACTCTCAAGAGTCTTCTCCAACACCACAGTTCAAAAGCATCAATTCTTCAGCACTCAGCTTTCTTTATAGTCCAAATCTCATATCCACACATGACTACTGGAGAAGTAATAGCTTTGACTAGATGGACCTTTGTTGGCAAAGTAATGTCTCTGCTTTTTAATATGCTGTCTAGGTTGGTCAGAACTTTTCTTCCAGGAGCAAGTATCTTTTAATTTCATGGCTGCAGTCAATATCTGCATTGATTTTGGAGTCTAAGAAAATAAAGTCTGTCACTGATTCCATTGTTTCCCCATCTTTTTGCCATGAAGTGATGGGACCAGATGCCATGATCTTGGTTTTCTGAATGCTGAGTTTTAAGCCAGCTTTTTCACTCTCCCTTTTCCACTTTCATCAAGAGGCTCTTCAGTTCCTCTTCACTTTCTGCCATAACGGTGGTATCATCTGCATATCTGAGGTTATTGATATTTTTTCCTGGCAATCTTAATTCCAGCTTGATTCCAGCTTGTTCCAGCTGGGCTGTTTCATCAGCCCAGCATTTCGCATGATGCATTCTGCGCATAAATTAAAGAAGGATGACAATATACAGCCTTGACATACTTCTTTCCTGATTTGGAACCAGCCTGTTGTTCCATGTCCAGTTCTAACTGTTGCTTCCTGACCTGCATACAGATTTCTCAGGAGACAGGTTAGGTGGTCTGGTATTCCCATCTCTTGAAGAAGTTTCCACAGTTTGTTGTGATCCACACAGTCAAAGGCTTTAACGTAGTAAATGAAGCAGAAATAGATGTTTTTCTGGAACTCTCTTGCTTTTTCTATGATCCAACAGATGTTGGCAATTTGATATCTGATTGCTGTGCCTTTTCTAAATCCAGCTTGAACATCTGGAAGTTCTCGGTTCACGTACTGTTGTAGCCTAGCTTAGAGAATTTTGAGTATTACTTTGCTAGCTTGTGAGGTGAGTGCAGTTGTGTGGTAGTTTAAACATTCTTTGGCATTGCCTTTCTTTGGGACTGGAATGAAAACTGACCTTTTCAGTCCTGTGACCACTGCAATTTTCCAAATTTGCTGGTATATTGAGTGCAGCACTTTCACAGCATCATCTTTTAGGATTTTAAATAGCTCAACTGGAATTCCATCACCTCCATTAGCTTTGTTGGTAGTGATTCTTCCTAAGGCCCACTTGACTTCACATTCTAGGATGTCTGGCTCTAGGTGAGTGATCACACTATCATGGTTATCTGGGTCATTAAGAACATTTCTGTCTTTTATTGTGCCCATCTTTGCATGACATCTTCCCTTGGTATCTTTAATTTTCTTTAAGAGATCTGTAGTCTTTCCCATTCTATTGTTTTCCTCTATTTCTTTGCACTGATCACTGAGGAAGGTTTTCTTATCTCTCCTCACTATTCTTTGGAACTCTGCATTCAAATGGATATATCTTTCCTTTTCTCATTTGCCTTTTGCTTCTGAAGATTCATTTGGAAATCATATAGGTCATCATTTGGATAGGCTTGTTTTAATTCACTTTCCTTTTTGCATTTCTTTTTCTTGGGGATGGTTTTGATCACTGCCTCTTGTACAGTGTCATGAAGCTCCATTCATAGTTCTTCAGGCACCCTATCAGATCTAATCCCTTGAACCTATTTGTCATTTCCACTGTAAAATTGTAAGAGATTTGATTTAGGTTATACCTGAATGGTCTAGTGGTTTCCCTACTTTATTCAATTTAAGTCTGAATTTTGCAATAAGGAGTTCATGATCTGAGCCACAATCAGCTCTTGGTCTTGCTTTTGCTGACTGTATAGAGCTTCTCCATCTTTGGCCGCAAAGATTATAATCAATCTGATTTCAGTATTGAACATCTGGTGATGTCCATGTGTAGAGTTGTTTCTTGTGTTGTTGAAAGAGGGTGTTTGCTATGACCAGTGCGTTTGATTGGCAAAACTCTGTTAGCCTTTGCCCTGCTTCATTTTGTACTCCAAGGCCAAACTTGTCTCTTACTCCAGGTATCTCTTGACTTCCTACTTTTGCATTCCAATCCCTTATGATGAAAAGGGCATCTTTTTTGGTGCTAATTCTAGAAGGGTTTGTAGGTCATCATAGAACTGTTCAACTTCAGCTTCTTTGGCATTAGTGGTTGGGGCAAAGAATTGGATTACTGTGATGTTGAATGGCTTGTCTTGGAAAGAAACAGATCATTCTGTCGTTTTTGAGATTGTACTGCATTTTGGACTCTTATTGACTATGAAGGCTACTCCATTTCTTCTAAGGGATTCCTGCCCACAGTAGAAGATAAAATGGTCATCTGAATTAAGTTTGCCCATTCCAGTCCATTTTAGTTCACTGATTCCTAATATGTCGATGTTTGCTCTTGCCATCTTCTGTTTGACCACTTCCAATTTACCTTGATTCGTGCACCTAACATTCCAGATTCCTATGCAATATTGTTCTTTACAGAATCGGACTTTACTTCCATTACCAGTCACATCCACAACTGGGTGTTGTTTTCTCTTTGACTCTGTCTCTTCCTTCTTTCTGGAGTTCTTTCTCTACTCTTCTC
Source organism: Bos mutus (assembly GCF_027580195.1). NCBI lineage: Eukaryota > Metazoa > Chordata > Mammalia > Artiodactyla > Bovidae > Bos > Bos mutus. The sequence continues at coordinate 24,001,508 of NC_091646.1, read as the reverse complement.
CAGTAGCATATTGGGCACCTACTGACCTGGGGAGTTCATCTTTCAGTGTCTCTCTGCCTTTTCATACTGCTCATGGGGTTCTCAAGGCAAGAATACTGAAGTGTTTTGCCATTCCCTTCTCCAGTGGACCATGTTTTGTCAAAACTCTCCACCATGACCTGTCTGTCTTGGGTGGCCCTACATGGCATTTCTCATGGTTTCATTGAGTTAGACAAGGCTGTGGTCCATGTGATCAGTTTGGTTAGTTTTCTTTGATTGTGGATTTCATTCTGCCTGCCTTTTACAAATAGCTGAGAAAAGAAGAGAAGGTAAAGGCAAAGGAGATAAGCAAAGATACACCCATCTGAATGCAGAGTTCCAAATAATAGCAAGGAGAGATAAGAAAGCCTTCCTCAGTGATCAATGCAAAGAAATAAAAAAAAATCAGCAGAGGCCACAGGATTGGAAAAGGTCAGATTTCATTCAAATCCCAAAGAAAGGCAATGCCAAAGAATGTTTAAACTACCACACAATTGCACTCATCTCACACGCTAGCAAAGTAATGCTCAAAATTCTCTAAGCTAGGCTTCAACAGTACTGTGAAAACTTCTTCAAAAGATGGGAATACCAGACCACCTTACCTGCCTCCTGAGAAATCTGTATGCAGGTCAAGAAGCAACAGTTAGAATCAGACATGGAAAAAGAGACTGGTTCCAAATTGGGAAAGGAGTACATCAATGCTATATACTGTCACTCCGCTTGTTTAACTTATATGCAGAGTACATCATGTGAAACGCTGGGCTGGATGAAGCACAAGCTGGAATCAAAATTGCTGGGAGAAATATCAATAACCTCAGATATGCAGATGATACCACTCTGACGGAAGAAAGCGAAGAGGAACTGAAGAGCCTCTTGATGAAAGTGAAAGAGCAGAGTGAAAAAGCTGGCTTGAAACTCAGCATTCAGAAAACCAAGATCATGGCATCTGGTCCCATCACTTCATGGCAAATAGATGGGGAAACAATGGAAACAGTGAGAGACTTTATTTTCTTGAACTCCAAAATCACTGCAGATGGTGACTGAATTCATGAAATTAAAAGTCGCTTGCTCCATGGAATAAAACCTCTGACCAACCTAGACAGCATATTAAAAAGCAGAGACATTACTTTGCCAACAAAGGTCTGTCTAGTAAAAGCTATGGCTTTTCCAGTAATCATGTATGGATGTGAGAGTTGGACTACAAAGAAAGCTGAGTGCTAAAGAATTGATGGTTTTGAACTGTGGTGTTTGAGAAGACTCTTGAGAGTCCCTTGGACTGCAAGGAGATCCAACCAGTCCATCCTAAAGGAAATCAGTCTTGACTATTCATTGGAAGGACTGATGCTAAAGCTGAAGCTCCAATACTTTGGCCACTTGATGTGAAGAACTGACTCATTGGAAAAGACCCTGATGCTGGGAAAGATTGAAGGCAGGAGGAGAAGGGGACGACAGAGGATGAGATGGTTGGATGGCATCACCGACTCAATGGACATGAGTTTGAGCAAGCTCCGGGAAATGGTGAAGGACAGGGAAGCCTGGCGTGCTGCAGTCCGTGGGGCTGCAAAGAGTTGGACGTGACTGAGCATCTGAACTGACAGACTGAGTTCATTTCCTACTGATGTCTGCCCTGTGAGTAGAACAGATGTGTTGAAGGCTGGATGGATTTGTATTCATCACAGTGGTCCTTTTCCAAGAATGATAGATACTTTGGGTTCCAAAAGATTAACGACAAACAGATAAACCCTAGCACGGGTGCCTGGTGACTTGATTGGCTCTCTTTATATTCATCCAAATGACTCAGTGATGTATTTTCAGCTTTTCTTGCCCTAATGATCTCTCTTAGTCCCACTGATTTTGTTAGGTTTTTAATATTTTACACCTCTCTGTGCAGTTTCTTTATCTGCAAAACAGAAATAATAATGGTACCTACCCCACAGGGTTGTTGGGAGGATAAAATCAATTGCTTCACAGAAAATGCTGAAAACATTACTCAGTATATAGTAAACACTCAAAAAAAGTGAGCTCTTGTTATCATGCCAAATCTATCACTACCTCCTTCATGCTGTCTCTGAATGGCACTGGGATCTGCCCAGTTGCCCAACGAAGGAACAATCATCTGGTTCTTGACTACTCTTTCTTCTTCATCTTGCCACATCTAAACAATTGGGCTCTGTTGATTCTTCTTTTTAATGTGCATAGAGATTTCCAAAATGCAAGTCTGACCATGTCATAATTCTCCCGTAACTCATACTCTCCCAAACTCTCAACCTTCATATACACACACGTGGAAAATCTTACACCAGCCAACCAGAGTGCCACCTCTGATCTCTGGGTGGTGTGCCCTGCAGTAGTACGTTGAGAAGGATTATGAGGTCACATCTGGACCCAGTGGAATGGGGTGCTGTGATTGATTATCAATGTCTGCCATGAGAGGGGTGGGGGTGGGGAGGCTGATGACCCATATGTTGTGAATTTATAGACCCTGCTATAGGATCAAGGCCAAGCTCCTTAACAAGGCAGAGAAGGCTTTCATGCTCTGACCCTAACTAATCTTCTGGCCTCACCTCTCGCCTCTCTTTGCTGTGGCCCATCATGCTGCATATTGTTCCCAGAACCACCATGCTCTTTCTCACCTCCATGTCTTTTCTCATATTATCCTCCTGCCTTGCAATGCCTTCCACCTTTCCTGACTCTTACACATCGTTTTAAGATTCAGCTTACTTTCTGACCACCCTGTCTGGGTTTGAAGCTTTTCCTTTGTGTTTCCACAACCCCATGTGCATATAGCAATCTGTACCTTAATCACATCACATCATAATTATCTAGTTCAGTGTTTGTCCCCCATGCTCCCGACTGGACTAGGTGCTTACATGGGCAGGTACTGTGCTTATTCATAGCTGTATGGCCAGGGTCACTCGACAAAAACTTACTGAGCACCGGTGATGTGTCGGGCACTGGCCATCACCTGACTTCAAGCTCATAATGGCTAGAATGGGTATTAACAAAACAAAGCACTCTGCCGAGGGCAAGGATTCACTGTGGAGGAAGGCACATCTGAGCTGAGTTTTAAAGGTAAAGAAGGGGAAACTTTTCTGGGCTCAAAAACCAGCATGTGCAGAGTATTAACAGCCAACAATTATTAGAACCCACCGAGGGGCACACACTGAGCTAAGTGCTTTATGTGTGCCGCAAAGACAGGGATTTATAAAGGCTCAGGCAGGCCTTAAAAAGCAGAACAGCAAGTTCAGGAACAGCGAGAAATTCAAAGTAGTTGGAACATAGGGTGGGGTAGGGATTAGCGGGAGACAAGATTAGAGGAGGAGGCTGGGCTGTGAGATCTGGCTTCAGGACTTCTCATTGTTTCCTGGAATCCAGGGACAGCAAGAAGAATGCCCTTCTGACCTCAAATTGCCATCGTAGGGAGACTACAACAGCTCCTTGAAGGAAGGTAGACTAATTTCCATTCCTTAAACTGAATCTGATTCTAAATTCCTTTGAGATGCTAAAACTCCTGTTTTAGGCTCAAGTATGCCTTATGTATTCAGGTTGAGAAAGCCCTGGAACTGAAATGTGCATAATTTCTACAGATACTGCCCAAATCATTACCACTACCAAAACCTAATCCATCTTCATGAAGTGGCGGATGGGGAGAAGGAAAGCCAGAACATAAAAAACTAAACGGAGAGAGAATTCATGGCTCCATGCTCTAAAACGCCTGAGTCAGAAAGATATTAGGGCAGAAAAGTGCTGTCTCTGGATGTCAACTAAAAATGATAAAGCATTTATGAGCCAATAGACATGAAATCCTTTCATTATTGATTTAGTCTTCTAGTGCTGTGTGCACAGACACGTTCAGAAATCTGCAGAAGCAGAGCACAGACGTTCTGACTGCACTACTGCGTACTTGGGTAGAAAATCTCCAATACCCTGCTCCAACTGCATTTTGGGAGAATCTCATTCCTCAGTCCTATAGCAACCAGTGCTGTTAATGTGAGTATGAGTAACATGTTGCCTCCCGGCACAAAGAAGAAAGAAATGCTAAAAGGGAGAGTGGGGGTGTGTTCCAAATTTAGCTTTCCTTCCAACCTCTGCCCATATGGTTGGTGGTTAAAAAAATTATTACCAAGCCAACAAAATGTAACCTGATATTAGGAGTTCCACTCTCAGTCTGTGAAACCAGGGCTAATCCCAGCACACGGCATTCATTTGTCTTAATACCCGCCGATATAGGGAGACTCAGCTCTGAAAGTGGGCCTTGCTTTGGTGCCCCATGAGCTGGTCTACAAGACTCCCATCTAGATTTGGGAGGGAGCTGAAGAGATTTCCATTGGTTAGCAGAGAGATTTCAATGGCAGTCCATCAACCTCAACAGGGAATAAGGGCTTTTGAGGAAGAAAAAAAAAAAAACTTTATGCATCTGGTTAATAGTTTCCAAGTTTCCAATTCTAGGATTCCTAAGGCATTCCAAAGGCATCTTAGATTTCAGACTAACTGAAAATGAGGGGCTCTTTCATTTGCCAGCATAACTTTGGAAGAGAGAAATTTTCTCCCACTTGTGGTAGAAAGAGCTATTGATTCAAGCCTAGAAACTTTAAGGTTGAAGGAAGGAAAATAATCTTTCAAAGCACTCCCTTTACCCCATGATGTGCTGGTAAATGTTTAATAACTGGCTCTCTCTCAAAAAAAAAAAAAAAAAAGCATGCATGTTGGCTTATTTTAAATTTTGTTGGAATAAAGGATGTGGGTCATACAATTTACATATCATAAAATCTATCAATATTCTTTAAACTCCAAAACAAGCCAGTTGGTTTTCATAGAATGCTTTCACTGACTCTTGCCAGACTCTGGCATCTGTAGCCAGGCCAAGGTTGCAATTGACAAGCAAGTGTAGTTCCTGCCAGAACACTGCTTGATATATTGGTTTACATTAAGGAACAGGACAAAAATGAAATAACAAAGACTTATGTGGGAACATCACTCCTTTATCAATGACAGGAGTGACTTTTCTGCTAAATTGGATAATAGTTTGCAAATAGTGGAAGAATAGTTTCTCGATGTATTCTGCTATTTATTCGCAACAAAGTAGCTACAGAGGCAACCCGATTTAAAGTTTAATCTGCACTGCTAACATTTTTTTCCATCACTTTCTTGACTCTAGATTCTAGACAATCAACAAACCAATAAGTCAAGCCCTCATTTGTAGTTTTCAGTGATTTCTGGGGTGTAAATATTTCTGTCATGGTCAATTTCAAGCTAATGATAGTTGGGAAGAGTATAGAGTACTTCTACCACTCAGGCACAAGGAGACACAGGTAATGTCAAAAAGGCATAGAGAATATCAAACCAGTCAATTCTAAAGGAATCCAAGCCTGAATATTCATCGGAGAGACTGATGCTGAAGCTGAAGCTCCAATACTTTGGTCATCTGATATGAAGAGCCAACTCATTGGAAAAGACCCTAATGTGGGGAAAGATTGATGGCAAGAGAAGAAGGGAGTGGCAGAGGATGAGATGGTTAGATAACATCACCGAATCAATGGACATGAGTTTGAGCAAACTCCGGGAGATAATGAAAGACAGGGAAGCCTGGCATGCTGCAGTTCATGGGGTCGCAAAGAGTCAGACGTGACTGAGTGACTGAACAACAACAATGGTAAAACTACTAAAATAACCAGGATCTGATGAATTTTAAATGGCTTGTTTTTAATAGAATATAATTATAGCTATATAGAATTTAATTTTTAATAATGGCTATTTTAAACAACTGAGTCATGAAAATTCTGAAAAGAACAGTTGGCTCATGTGAGCCAGTGCAAGCCAGCAGCGGTACCCCACTGCCCCCACCTCCATCTAGACTGCTGCTTGAGTCTATTCCATCTCTGGGTCCAAGGGTAGGGAGCGATCCAAGGCAGAAACAGATAGCGGGTTACTTCTTCCCGCTCAGAGTGGGGTCTGCTGCTCTTTACTGCCAGTCTTCGAGGACGTAAGTCCAGAAGTTGCAATAAGCACTTAGACATCTTTATAGCAATTTGACAGAGAAATTTTTTAGATCTGCTGAGTCTCATAATTAAAAACTGTGGCTTTTATTTTTGTAGGCCTTTTTATCATTTCCTTTTATTATGTCGTACAAAAGTATTGGTCCATGACAGATTTGGGAGGAACAACAATTGCAACAAAAAAGCAAACTAAAAAAATACTCTGGTTCTTCACTAGAGAACCTGAATGTACTGGCCTATTCTTTGAGGCCAGAGTTGGAAGGGAGAGAGTGGTGGAGGAGATAAGGGTGGACTGGACAGCCTTGATATTGACCATTCAGCCATTAAGGATAAAGAATTGTAACTGGAGGAGAGTCCGTATCCCAGTTTGCTTTTCTAACACGAGGCAGGAAGCTACAAGCCTGGAAATAATTGGGGAGAAATTAGAACTGGATTCTCATAGTAGTAAAACAAATCGAGAGGCTGTGAGTGACAGACAGGATGTTGAAAAGAATTGCTCCCTGGAAGAGTCTGCCATTTGTAAGGATCCGTTTGCTTAGGAAAATAGTTGCAGAAAATCATAATTGGTGACAGGTGCTCAAATACAACCAGAAAATCTCTTCTCCACTCCTCTTTCTTTCCTGGAGCCTGAAAAATTGCCTCATTGGTTTGCTCCAACAACTTGGTTCTCTTTTGTTCTACTTACATGTCTGCATCATAAAACCACACCATCTCAGAGCTATTCAGGACCATGGAAGTCAAGAGCCCCTAATGTAGGTGTCTATCCATTCTCTGACATTCCACTCTACCCTCACACCAAGCCAATGTTTCTGATATATGGTTGTTCATTCACTCAGTCGTGTCCGACTCTGTGACCCCATGGATGGCAGCACGCCAGGCTTCCCTGTCCTTCATTATCTTCCAGAGTTTGCTCAAACTCATGTCTATTGAGTCGATGATGCCGTTCAACCATCTCATCCTCTGCCACGCCCTTCTCCTTTTGCTTTCAATCATTCCCAGCATCTCAGCTCTTTGCATCAGGTGGCCAAAGTACTGGAGCTTCAGCTTCAGATACATGGTTACTCACTCTCTAGTCAAACACCTCCAGAGTCAGGAAGCTGATTTCCTAGAGCAATCCATTCCACTGAAGAATTGCTTAAAGTGGAAAGTTTAACCTTTTTGTCAGCCAAAATATATTTCCTTATAAATTCCAAGTATTGGTTCTAGATCTATTCTCATCTTCCATATGCAAGACCTCTAAATAGTAGAAAGTGAAAGTGAAGTTGCTCAGTTGTGTCCGACTCTTTGCGACCCCATGGACTGTAGCCTACCAGGCTCCTCCATCCATGGGATTTTCCAGGCAGGAGTGCTGGAGTGGATTGCCATTTCCTTCTCCAGGGGATCTTCCCGACCCAAGAATCGAACCCAGGTCTCCCGCATTGCAGGCAGACGCTTTACCATCTGAGCCACCAGGGAAGCCCCCTAATTCTCCTCTTGTAGAGACTGAACGTTGGGACTTTTTTTCAGTTGTCCTTTCACTGACCCTGTTTGCAGATTCTTCTCCATCCTGCTCACTCTCTTCAGGATGCACTCAAGGCTACAGACTCAATGTCTCACACAGTGTGGATACACTGTGGGATAGGTATAGGGCCTGAGGGATAGGCCCCTCACAGGAGGCCCTATCCAGGTGTTGACTGGAAGAGGGATCTCTTGTCTCTTGGCTCACAACTTCCATTGCTAGGAGGATACTTTGAGGAAGCTAATGAAAGAAGCTTCCCAGGAGGTGCTAGTGGTAAAGAACCCGCCTGCCAATGCAGGAGACATAAGACTTGGGTTTGATCCCTAGGTCAGGAAGATCCTCTGGAGGAGGGCATGACAACCCACTCCAGTATTCTTGCCGGGAGAATCCCATGGACAGAGGAGCCTGGCGGACTACAGTCCATGGGGTCGCACAGAGTCGGACATGACTGAAGCGACCGAGCACACACACACAATGAAAGAAGCAGAGCGCGTGAAAGCTACCAAGCAGGATGCAAAGAGAAGCAAATGCTGACAGGTAAACCTTGCCCATGGATAACTGAAGTATTTATCAAACACCTACTGAATGACAACTGTGGGGCAAGGCAGGAGAAGGAAGCAGAGGTTGGCGACTGATTGCTGATGACCAAGACTTGCTTTCTAACCTCTGAGAGGCACGTCATTAATCAAAGAAACCACTTCACTCGGAAAGCCATCCTGAATGTGCTAATGAGATTGCCCCCTGGTCTAACAGACTGTTCTCAGACACCAGAATTTGCAGACTAGCCTTGACTCCATTTTTGTTTACTTGCTAATTATATTAGTGCTTAAGTCCACCAATGAGCTACAAATTAAGATTCTGTCTGCACAGGTATTCCCATTCTTATCTTTAAAGGTTTTATTTACCATCACCCATATCCATTAGGATTGTTTTAAAAAAATCAAAAGGCAGTAAGTCAGTCTATTTAGAAACATCAAAAACCAGTAGTGCTTTGGATCATTTTTCTGGATCATTAAACATCTCTTGTACAGGTGTGTACGTAGGCAGGGTCTGTAAGAAGATTTCCTTTCAGAAAGACTAACAACAAAAACTGCCAGTAACGTCATTCCTACCAAAGGAAACTGGAACTCTCCTGTCCCTGGCACAGGCAAATAAGAGGAAGAAAGAGGTGATAGCTGTACCTCTATTCTTTTCGCCATATTAACAAAGTTAACAGACAGCACTGTCTGAATTGGAAAGAGACTTGATAATATGTGTGCGCACTTGTGCAATGCGTGTAGTTTCAGGGGTTTTGTGGAAGGTCAGTGATTGTAAGGCAGCTGATGACTGAGTCCCTCCTCTAAGAATGGGACCTCAGCCTGGCTTCATATCTAATCTCCACCTGCAGCCCCTGGGACTGTGCTCACCACGTGCTCTCAGCTTCTCCCTTGTTCTGCAGGCTCATGATTCCTTGCTCCCCTGGGGTCCTCTGATTTGGCTCCCTCTAGAGTCTATCGTCCATCAGGGGAATGTAGGGCCATCACTCAGGTTTCATTAGACATTGAATCTCTCTTTCTGGTGCTCCCAGATCCCTTGGGGATGAAGTGAGGATCCCTTCACTTCTATCTGTCAGCTCAGGTGGAGGCTCTGGGCTGGCCACTTTCCTGCTGGTTCTGCTCTTTCTTTTCTACTAGTAAGTATTGAACCTCCCCCTCCTATTCCTTTCTAGTCACACTAGATCACAGCAATTAGTTGAGGCTGTCACTCAAGTGGCCAACATGGCTTCCTCCAGGGGAATCAATCACCCCATTTAGCCACATTCATATAGTCAACTGTTTCCTTTTCATTTGAAAATTGATGACAAAATATAATACAATGGTCACAAATTGCTCACACTATCCCCAACACTCCCCCAATTCTTACAGTTGTATGGAAGGTCTACCAATAAGCAGAAGCATTATAGCATTTCCCCTGATAAAAGCCTCATGGCCTAATGGTTCAGAGGGCAGTAGACCCACAAACGTGAACCTCAGCATATGTCCTTTAAAATAACAAGACGGTAACTTTAGTTTTTACCTTTCCTTATTCTCATCTTCCACCAGCTTACCTGAAGTAATTCCCTAGTCAACACTAAGGCGTGGGGATGGCCCCTTTCTGGGTACACTTACTCAGTTGGCTGGTAATGTCACTATGTAAGTTTGCATCCAGATCCCTCTGCGTGAGCCATGGGAACTGCACAAAGCTCTGGGGTGAGGTGGGAATGGCTGTCTTGTCCATGTATTAGCCTGAACCACCTGGTCTGTGTCTGGGAGAAAAGTGCTATTATAGTGAGCTTTGGTTCCTTCAGCTTCCCTATGGCATTTGATCTCTAAGAGAGAAGATCAAGGCATGAAAGCAGATTGCTTGTAGCTAAGAGCAAGATAGAATGGAAAGAATCAGGGGCCCTTTCATGACCCTACCCAACTCATTGTCCTCCCCTGCCCTGACTGCCCCACTAACACCAAAGAAAACAAAACATAACTAGCTGAGATTCTTTCAAGATGTACGTGACTACTACTTTTGTGACTGGTTATTTGCACAACTCAGCAGACATATTTGTCACTGTTTAAATACCTTCTTACTGGGCTAAAAACAAGTTAATGAGCAACTGAAAATGCTACCCTGGGGATGAAAAAAAGAGAGAGCACATTATAGTGAAATTTGTTGGCCAGAACATTGGGAATTTAATTTATTATTTTATTATTCTTATTTTAGCTGTAGGCTTTTGATGAATAAAATTCAATTATGACCCCATGGTACCAAATAATATTAATAATGTTACCCTAAATGGGTAATTGCTTTATAAAGGATTTTTATATTCATTATCACATGTGTTTCATTCAATTCCTTATGAAGTGGGCAGATCAGGAAATATTTTATTATTTTTGCATATGAGGAATATGAGGCTCAGAGGAGTTGAGTGACTTTGTCCAACACTGGGAGGTAATAGAGCAGAACTGAGACTCAGTTTGTCTGACTCCATAGATGAAATGCCCTCCTTCCCGTGGTATCTCAAGCTTCAGCAGCCTAAGGGTAGGAGAGTGTCCCGATCACCCATCAGATGGGACCTACCTCCCAGGGTAAATGACAGGGGGTCCACTTATGCTGAGATCTCATGGTTGAGGGACTGATATCCCAAGGAAGAAGGCTGAAGGGAGTCACTACAGGATCCTAGCTGAGAATTTCGAAAGTGCACTTAGTGGTTAGCAACCTTCAACATAAGTGCCAGAGATCTGACTGCTGGCTTTCCAAGGAGTGCAAAGGAAGTGAGATCAGGTTATTCAAACTGTGGAATACATTGTGGGAACACTGCCATAATCTATTCCTGGACTTGTTACCAGCAGGGCAGTAGAAATCCGCATATATTTTGAGCTCTGAACAGGACTTGATCACTTTCCCATTAAAAATATCCGAGGACATTTCATTCTCCTACAAACCCTGTACTCATTCTTCAGCAGGCAATATGATTTGTTCTAAAGTGTGAAAATTTTGCAGATGTTACCCATGATCAAAGGCCCATTTTAGAGTTCCTCCATTAATTTTACCCTTTTCACCAAGTCAATGACTTACACGTGACTACTAGCCCACATTTATGAGGGTTTGATTTGACAGTTCAGAAGAACAGTTTAAGCCACTGAAGCATCCTTCCCTTATTCTATGTGCACAAGCTTGTTAGGAATCGGAGTATAAGGCTACATCCACTTAAAAAACAAAAAAGAATGAAAATCATTGGCTTAAAAATATTTTCTAATCTCTGTTTTTAGCAAGAGGAGAGTCATTGTTCTTTTGCTTCCAGATTGTAAAGTAACTGTAGGGAGGGACTATGAGGTGCAGAGACTCATGGGGCTCACAGCTTCTCTCCAGAACTGCTGGGAAGGGGTGACTGGAAGGGGTGGGGAAGCAGCCAGCTTCTGTCCCTCCCAACAGCTGGGGAAGAGAGAGAGGAATGGCAGAAGGGACCTACTGAGACTTGGATTCACCTTCCCTTCCAGTCAGGGAACAAGTGTCAAGTTTTCTTTTTTCAGTCCTCACACTGACATGAAGAGACTGCATGTTTCTTGAGGGCAAATATCTCCACAAGAAACACTGGCTGAGTATGGCAGGAGACTGCCCTTTGGCTCTACGACTGGTTCAAGTCCTAGGCCTGAGGTATGTTCCATGGACTGTTCTCCTCACGCTGCCACCAAGCAGCTGAAGCCCCTCTGCCTCCCAGGGAGCCACAAGGAATGTTCCTATATTCTATGGTCTGTTTCTGCTTTCCTCATCCAAAGAAATCAGCTTTTGCAGTATCCATTCTTTGGCCCAGCTTGAGACAAGAGCCTCTTTGTTTTCTGACTCGCTGTTATAAAGATGTTAGGCTCGCCAGCATGCTTTGGCTGTACCCACAGAACAGCACAAGCTGGAGCAAGAAGAGGTCCAGGAGAGACAGGGGTGAGGGAGTGCTAACACAGATGTCTCTGAGACAGGTACTTCTTGCTGGGAGGTTTTCTGTGAGCATAAATTTCAATTGTGTTTCCAACAGCAGGTATGCACATGTGCACACCTACGTATGTGTGTGTGTGTGTACATGGGCATGTGTGTGTGTTTTCTCTGTGGGTGAGACTTGGCGGACAGGAAGCAGATGCTTAAGATGCTTAGTCATCATGTCTTGGCCAGGGACACATGGCCAGAGCTTGCAAAGCTTCTCAGGGCTCAGCCCCAGCCAAAGCTCTGCGAGTTGCCAGCTACCCAAACAGCTTACAATAAGAGTTTTGACAAGGCCAAAAACTAGGAACAATGCTGATGGCAACCTGGCAACAAAACAGTCATCTTATTGCACCAGGTCCATCATGGATGATCTATCTTTGGAAGGGAGTCTGAACATGGGTGTTCAATGCGAGTGCTTTATAACTCATGCGTTAAATTCAATCTTTTCAGAAAATACATGCTGAACTAGGGTTGCTGAGAAAGCCAAAGAGCTTCCAGAGACTTTGGAATAATAATAACAGTCCTCTGGTTGTTATAAATATTTGTAGAGCTTCATAGGTTACAAAGCACTTTCACGCTTATTATCACCTTTGATTTTCACAACCACCCATTGAGGTAGGCAAGTATGATTATCCCCATTTTATAGCTAGAGAAACTGAGGCTCAGAGCAGCTACATAACTTGCTCAAGGTCCCACTGTAGTAAATATGCTAGGACTAGAACCGAAGTATCCTAACCTATCACAGAGATGATGGGCCTTGGGCCTCTCTCATATTCCTTAGAGTACTTAGCTCAATGCAGGGACAGGTTAGTGGCTTCTGGGATGCTTCAAGTATTAAGCCTAAATGCCACAAGAGTTCAATTAGAAAGTGGTAACAACTAAACAAATCACCTAGGAATTGTGTTAATATGACCTCCTGATTCAGTAGGTCTTGAGGTGGGGCCTAAGATCCTGCATTTCTAACAAGCTCCCAGCTGATACAGATACTGTTGCTCCATGGACCCCACTTGGAGTAGCATGGGGTAAGGGGAGATTGCAGAATGTCACTTACCTGGCTTTAGTTGCCATTTATGGGTCTTAAATAAACCAAAAAATAAGGCGATTAATTCTGATCTACATTTGCAGGCTCTTGGAGTTCCCATAGGTCAGTAGCAACAGCAACACACCAGGTGCTTTAACAGTAGGCAACATTTTTGGAGTGTTTACTAGGTCCAGACCCTGTGCCAAGTGCTTTGCATGGATTATTTTATTTAATGGCCACAACACTATGAAACAGGCTGAGAAAAGAGGTAACCCTCCAAAAGGAAAACATTTTAGCCTTGTTTTGAGAAGTGAAAGGAATAGGTCAGCTGTAACCGTGGGTAAGAAGACATCGTTTAGTGGTCATCTCAGCAGCAATTAAATCCAACAATCGGAAAGAAGGGTCAGACTCCAAATTCAGGAAGAAGAATTATAGGAAAAAAGAGAGCACTTGGGAAACTTTAGGATGAAGACTTTTAAAAGTGAATACAGCTCAGAAGGCCTGGTTACTGCTCAGAACTTCTTATGAGCATCCTGGCCTACAAGTGTGCCGAGGGCCAGGCGTGGGCAGCCCTTGGTAAGAAGCCTGGCTTGTCTGACTGGGACAGTCAAAGGAGCTAGTATAGAGAAAATAAGATCTGTTTTAATGTGTAAATAGCTCAGGAGAAGAACAAAACACAGGGAATCTGCATGAAGAAGGTGTCCCTGAAAGACTCCGGTAAGCATGTTGCCAGGGACTAAAGCCAACATCATCACAGACTGTTGGCACTAGCATGGCCAGCGAGAGATGCCTGGGCATTCTCTTCATTTTACAAATGGAGAAACTGACTTCTCAAAAGAGGCAGAAGCTCGTCCCGGGACACATGGGAGTTGGAAGCAAAGCCAAGAATAGAAGCTCCGTGTCCTGCACTTCCTCCAGTGCATCAAAAGCTGGGAATAAGTGAGCCAGGGAGAGCAGCCAGTAGGACTGCTTGCTGGTCAGAGTGCAAAAGAACTGTTCGGGGACAGAAGGGAGACAGGAGAGAGTCTGAACATACTCTGAGCCTTGTTTTTTATTTTCAAGTTGTCTTTTAAAGGAAGGAATTTGGAAGCTCTAAAAGAGACAGAGGTGACCGCACACAGTGTTCCAAGTCTAGCTGACCAAGTGGATGTTGATGTATCACCAGGGTCAGATGGCATCTACCCAGATTTGGGGTAAAACTGTGTAATAGCTGACCAAAGTGTATAGCTTGTTATTCCTAATAGCTATTGTGCCACGAGCCTGGCAGATTGCCAGTGAGTCTCCTCTTCATGAGAAGCATTTCAAAGGGGACTCAAGGAACTCCAGGCAGGTAGGCTCACTGAACATGTTTAGGCAAGTGTACCCTATTGGGAGTAAAGCATCATTTTTTCTGTACATTAAATTAACCACCATTTGTGTAGCATTTTACAGTTGACAAAGCACTTAGGGTTAATCATGCCTAACTAATTGACTAGAATTCTTTGAGAGGATAAATGTGCATTTGGACAAAGGAAAACCAGTAGATGTAATCTATTTATATTTTGAAAAGGCCCTTGACAAGGTCCCACACCAAACACTCTTTAAAAAAGTTAAGTCACCATGGAATTGGGGAATTGCACTTTGAAATGGATAGGGAAGTGGCTTCTGGGCAGGAGAGCAAGAGGAGGGATAAACAGGGACTTCTGGAGAAACACGAACAGTGGTGTGTACTAAGGATCAGCATGGGGACCAGTTACTAGTTTGCTGAGTCATCTAAGCAGCCTTTAGCTGACCACAAGCTTTTCGGGGGGAGCAAAATGCAAAGCAGATTTGTCCAATAAATGGCCTCTGAAAGCTGACTGCCTGACTCTGAATCCTGACTCTGACCTTAGCCACTGCATGACCTTAAGCAAATTACCCTACCTCTTCCAGCATCAGTTTTCTCATCTGTAAAGTGGGAATAATAATAGTGGTGTTGTGAAAATGACATGAGGCAATGTGTGTGAATTTCTGGCACAGCACTTGCAGCATGCTAAGTGTCCAATAAACAAAACCTTCTATGAGTTTTACTTATTATGTGTACTCAACATTCTTTCTGTAGGATGCCAGGCTCTGAGTGACCATGTTATGCCTTAGGAATGGAACTTGGGAGACAGTGCAGACTATTTCTTGAATGAATTGGCAGAATTTGTTTTAGTAATTCAGAGGGCAGAGATAAGTATGTAATGAGATGGTTGTGAAAGATTTCATTGAAGGAAACAAACAATTACGGAGCATCCAGTATGTTGCAGATACTGGGACAGATGCTTCACAAACTTTTTCCCTTGGTTTGATCCTGAACTAGTTGCTTAATGATGGATGGATCAAATGGAGCCCCTTTTGATGGATGAGGGGATGCAGATTTAGCTAGGAGGCTAAGAACTGACCCAGGTCCTGCTAGCTCATAAGGAATAGAGCCAGAATTCAAATACAAGTTTACTCGACCCCTAAAAATATTTTCACTGCATAATACTTGAAATGCATTTTTAGGGATGGGTATAATTCAATAGAAAATAAAAGGGTATGTACATAGAAATAAATGTGGGGAACATTTGAAGACAGGAATAAGAACAGTATGTCAATTCATGCTCCTGGGGGATGAGTATGGTTTGTTCTTTCCGAAGTGTAGGGTTGCTGTGGGGCTAGTGATGGGAAGTGACACTGGAAGGATACTTTAGGCTAGACCAGAAAGCCCTCAGAACTCTGCTAAGGAGTCTGAGCATAACCCTCTAGGCAACGGGGACAGGATGAAAGGAGCTGAGCTAGGAAGAGGTAGGAGACGCTTTAGAAAGATTAACCTGGCAGCTGTACAAGGTGAATTTGGTGGAATCTTCTGCCTGGGTCTCTGATTCTTTGTTCTCTAATCTGTTAGCCTAAGGCTCTCAATACTCCTGGCTTATCCTAGAAGCCTGGAGACCACTTACAATGTGATCTTAGCATAGGCAGGGGTCGGGGATGTGAGGAAAGGAGGATAGAAAGGAAACTGTGAGAGAAGCAGGAAAAAAATTATAAATCATCTACAGAGATTTGGTGCCCAACTATATATGAAAGGCAAGGGAGACGAGTCAAAGATGACTTCAGTTTTAAGCCTCAGAGACTGGGATAATGGTAGCAGCATTAGAAAAATAATGATATTAAGGGAGGAACCAGTTTGAGATGGTCTATTGTTAAGTTTGATTTATGATACATAGAGTTAGGGGTAATGGTGGGAAAGTCAGGAAGAAAGCTAGTAAGTAGCTGGAGATCTGGGAAGGTAGCTCAGGAGACCAGTGAAGACTGGAGGTAATGATTTTATGAGTTATCCCCACAGTGGTATAATACTTAAAGAATGATCACGGCAGCATTAACCACACAGCCAAGAGGTAGAAACAGCCTAAATGTCCACTGATGGCTAAAGGAATAAAGTAATCATGGACAGGCATACAGTGGAACATTATTTAGCCTTAAGAAGAGGGAAATCATGTAGTCATACACTACAATGTGGATGAAACTTGAGGACATCATGCTGGGTGAAATAAACCAGTCACAGAAGGGCTATGTGACTCCGCTTCTATGAGGGAGTGAAGTAGCCAAACTCATAGATGCAGAAAGTCAAATGCTGGTGCCAGGGACTGAGGGAGGGGGAAAGGGAAGTTAGTGTTTAATGGGGACAGATTTTCAATCATACAAATGAAGAAGTCTAGAGATGTGCTGTACAATCTAATAATTATTATTAATAACAATACTGTACACTTAAAAGTTTGTTATGAGGGACTTCCCTGATGGTCCAGTGGCTAAGACTGTGCTCCCAAGGCAGGGGGCCCAGGTTCCAACCCTGGTCAGGGAACTAGATCCTATCCCACAACAAAGGGTTCACATGCTGCAACTCAAGATCCTACACGCCACAATGAAGATCAAAATTCTTATGCGCGGCAATTAAAGACTTGGTACAGTCAAAAAAAAAGAAATGATTTTAAAAAGTTTGTTAAGAGGGTAGATTTCATGTTAGATTTTTTTTGCCAGAATAAAAAAAAAAAAAAAGAACTTACAGAAATCATTTTAAAAAATGAAATAGCCAAAGTAGATAAGATACGTATTTTCTCTGGAGAAGTGAGAAAACATAGAAGCTTAAGAAGAGATTCAGTTTCAGGACAGCATTAGAAAGAAATAGGGAAGGAAAGAGGCTGCAACAGAAAGAGGAGCTTGTAGGGTCTCAGAGGCCACAGGCAATAGGATTTCAAGGAGAAGGCTGTGCATTGCAGAAGAACGGACACCAGAAGTCTTAAGACCCAAGTTGGATTTCTAGCTCTTTCATTTAGATGAATCTCATTTCTTCTCTGAGCCCCAATTTTCTTGTAGTCATACACTACTTTATCTCTCTGTATAAATGGAAACAAGAATGCCTATGCATACGAAAGCATTTTGAACATTGGGCGAACAGATACAAATGTAGCTTGTGAAGAAATATTTTTTGTTATGGCTGTTTGCCTTCTTGGCGGCATCAGCTCTCTATTTTTCTTCTCCTTGTTTTCAGGTAGCTGTACAGTTATGTAGCATAGCCTATCAGTGTTAAACTACTACTGGAAAAAAACCAATATGCCATTCTCAGAGGGGAAGGTCACCTAATATCTTTTCTTTGAAAGTTACCCCATCATTGGTTTTTCACTAGGCTCTCAAGATTGCATTTCTTTTAGCACCTCTTTTTATAACTGAGAAGAACCAAGGAAATTTCCAGTAGGAAACAAAGCCAACTGATTTAGGTCAGTTCATTTTAGACAATGAAAAACAGGAAGTTTAGGTCCAGAGAAGTTTTAAAAAGCTACCTGAAAACTTCATTTTTCTAAAGTGTCACCTTTCCTTGATGGCATTGTGTGTTACAGAGATTTTAGGGAAGTTAGAAAGAGCAGATTCAATTGGTATTTAATTCCCAAGCATCACCACTTTAGCTCAGATTTGAACCAGCACTAATCACTTACCCGCAAGGAAGCGGAGCTGGTTCTTCACTTTCATCATTCCATCACCAGAGCCTCCGATGCACTCATCTTCATCATCGCCACAGTCTCCACTTTCAAGCCCTTCCTCATCAAGGTTTTTATCCAGAACTCTGCCTTTGGGTACAGACATGGTCCTCAGGAGCTGAAAGAAAACAACCAGGATTGCAGCAACTTTTTATATTTCTCAGGTAGGTCTAAGACAGTGTGTTTTTAACGGGAAGCATTTTAAAATGTGAAAAAGAGCTACATAGACAGTTTTAAAAATCATTTTCAAACTTTACATAGACATACATTGCTTATACTCTTTAGAGCTGCATACTTCTGGACCTTTCCATAGCATTTGACATGATTCTCCTCTCTTCCACTCTACTTCCACCATCACTAGCCAGAATGAGTATTGTATCAGAACTTCCCCATGTCTTCAGCCTCCGTGGGAGGAGAAGTCACTGATGAGGAACTAAGTCATGATAGGCAAAGCATATTTATAGGCTGAGAGAACACCAAGTTCAGAAAAGATGCCTGTGAAAGCCCACTAGATCTATATTTACATTCACCTAATTAAATCAGCAAATGCATCCCACCACATGAAGAAAATGGCAGTGACATTTTATACACATTTAGATGAATACTTATAATTAATTGTTTCATACTATGCCCTGACCACTTGAAAAACTTTAAAAAATATCTCCATCTTCTACAGCTTCCATAAGATGCTTTGAGATTCATTCTGCTTTATTGTAGATCATATACCTAATAAGAGGCATGCCTGTTTTGCTCTGCAGTATCTGGCCTTTCAGTCACACAGTCGATGCCTTTTTAATTTTAGGGTGACTTCCACTCCCAAAAGTCTCACCACAGACTCAGAAGCCCAGCTCACAGCATGAGTGGTCTTCTGAGGGCAATTTTACTTTTCCTCACCATCTCTCTCCAAGGCTGTATTCCAATACCCTCTGTTCCTACTGTAGCTTCTGCCCCACCATCCATGTTTAGTCCTAAATATCAGTCCACCTCCTATTTTTAAATAGTGGACAATAAAAGATGTGGATATGCAGAAAGTGAGACTTTCGCAACTGCAGAACAAGTATCCAAGAAAAGAAACGCTGCATATTTACACAGGCACATTTTGGTTTCCGTGGCTTTCACTGTCTGTGTTCACTGTCCCTGCAAAATATACTTTTCTGCTCTCCACCTGTGATTTAGCTGTTACACCATGATCTACTTGGAACAAGCTATATACCATAGAGAAATGTGACTCTGCAGGTTTGTTTCCCTTTCTAAGCAAAGAAAGAAAAATCCACAATAAAAAGCTGGCTCTTTCCTGGGCAACAGCCTCTAATGGTATCAGTGAAGCCAACCCCTCTATCATCTACTCCAGCACCATCTCCACCATCAAACTCTAAACACATTTCCTTCTCTACCCTTTCCCCCATCCTACACATCTAAACGTATAATACAGACACAAAGGCTGGGATAAGCCAGACCAGCAGTTCTCTAACATTTAGATTTCAGGACCCCTTTATACTCTTATTGGGAATATCATGGAACTTTTGATTATACAGTTGTATCTATCAACATTACCATCTCAGAAATTACAACTGAGAAATTAAAAGGAATATTTAAAAACATAACAAATAAAAATCCCATAACATGTTAACATAAATAGCATTTTTAATGAAAAAGAAATATATTTTCCCCTGACATAAACCCATTAGAAGGAAGGCTGGCATAGTTTGACATTTTTGCAAGTATCTTTAATATCTAGCTTCATATGATACCTGGATTAACGTATCTACTTCTCCCTTCAATCTGTTGTTATATGTTGTTTCAGTTGAAACATTTGCAGAAAATCCAGCCTCTCACAGGTATGTAATGGGAAAAGACAGAAGTATGTTATTAAGAGTAGCCTTTTCAGATAATTCTGGATATTTTTCATTGAAACTACATAAAAACTCAACAAGTGAAAAAGCTTACTTGCAATGTTGAATATGAAACCATATAAGTAAACTTTCCATGTTATGTTACATTAAAATCCATTGGTATGTTTTGAATTTTGAATCGGCCTTTTACCCATTTTGTCTCATCATGCACAGATCATCTGGAAAATATTGGTTCACTGAGCTCTGCAGGTCTCCCAAATGTTGACACCTTTCATTATATGATATTTTAAAAATCACATTCATTAACATCACCTCCAATCTCATTTAAAAAGTCTCTGAAACATTGGGAAGCTCTCAGGGTCATGGTGGTAGATACAAGTTTTCCAAAATTTTAATTTACTCTTTAAAGTTTGAATTTTTTCCTTGGCAACAAACACTGTCAGTATTTCCTTTAACTGTCAGGCTCTCTTTGTTCCTTTCAAATAAAATGTCTAACAAATACTCAAGCCTGCATAACCATAGTTTGTCAGTCAGTAAAACAGGCTAATTTAGCTCATGGCTTAAATAATCTCACAAATGCTTTTCCTTCAGACACATATCAACTCAGTTTGTAGCATAAGTACCTTACACGTAAGTCAAATGTCATAACACAGAATGTATTTTTTAAAGTACACTCAATTGCTAAGGTTTAATAATATTAATCATTTGTACTGCTTTAGCAATGATATTCTTAAGTGGAGTGCCTTTTATTTTCCTCCAAGTGTAATGATTTCGAGTACAATTTGGTGTCAGTGCCTTGATTCATACTGCGGTACTGACAGTTGTTCTCACTATTGCTTCTGTACCATCAGTGCAAATATCAGCACAGTGAAAAGGCAAATAATATTTAGTATTGTTGGGCAAGTCATTTTGACTGTGTGGGTCCTTGGGTTTCATGGACTACCAGGGTTCATTAACTATTTAAGTACTACTACCTAGACGATGTCATTTCAGTTTGACCAAACCACCCTAATTTCTTCCATTACCATTATGAAATGTACGGGAAAACTGCTTTTGACATACACGTTTTAAGGCCAATTTTGAAAAATACATCTTTCATGTATGTCACAGATTACCTGAATTAGAACTGTTCACATAAGGGGAATCTGTGGTTAGATACAGCCTTGTGGACTTGCTATTTCTCAAGCACATCTCACATCTGTGCCTTTTATTAATCCCTTCAGCAAACATTAATTGAGCACCTAATGTGAGTTGTTTTCATTTCCGTCGATTGAAAGCACTCCATCCTTTCAAGCCAAGTTCAAATGTCACTTCCTTAATAAAGCCTTCTTGGCCACCACAGATGCTCATTATAATTCTCCCTTTCCCTCTTCCAGCACTGCTCCCTGTATCTGTACCTCCCAAACAGCACTTTATGAATGCAACCTGGTATTATTTATTGTACATGTGGCTTCACTCCACCAGCAGACAGTGAATGCCTTATTTATCTTTGAACCCCATACCACTGAAGGCAGTGTCTGGCACATAGTTGTCATTGAGTCACTAAGTTGTAGCCAACTCTTTTGTGACCCCATGGACTGTAGCTTTCCAGGCTTCTCTGTCCATGGGATTCTCCAGGCAAGAATACTGGAATGGGTTGCCATTTCCTCCTCCAGGGGATTTTCCTGACCCAGGGATCGAACCCTCATCTTCTGCATTGGCAGGCGGGCTCTTTACCACTGAGCTACCAGGGAAGCCCCTGGCACATGATAGGCACTCAATAGCACTGAACTGAAGCAAAAGGAAGTGGCATGGCATATTTAATTCTCTAAGAGCTACTTCCACAACCTCATAAAAAAAGAGAAAGCCAAAGCACAGATGAATTATAGAAAAACTTGTAAATGAATAGCTAAAGGCTTTTGGATGACCCTGGCTGAGATCTGTAGCTAATCTTTGAGAGGCTGTTTTCCAACCCCGTGTACAATGCCTCCAGTATTCTCTGGTATTTCAGTTTTTTTTTTTAAAGTGCAATTAAAAAAAAAAACTTTAAAACTTTGCCAGTGAAATTACTTCTTTAGTTCTTAAATTACTCCCACTTGGGTGACAACTTCAGCATTGAAGAAGGATTATAGCACACTTTCCAACCATATTACATACACGTTGCTGATGAGCCTAACCCTCACACATTAACAAAACCAATCCAAACCTAGAAAGCTAATGTTAATGCAAAAGTCTTAAAGGACTCTGAAGCGCCAGAGTGTTGAAAGAAGGGTAATGTGTCAGAGATGAGGAGCTGCCAGTGAGGACTGTGGATTTAGTACAGCCTGGAATTTGGCATAGAAATCAAATCAGCTAATTACAATTCACAATATTGACCTTTTTGTTCCCTCTGTCACTCTTTACAATGTCTTCCAGACTGAATGCTCACTTTATGAAAGGAAAGTTATGAGGACCTTGTACAGTTAACTTTAGGTGCCTAATGCTTTTGATTAACTGTTTGCCATTTTCAAAGGACAATATCCTATTAGCTTTTTAAAAGCCAGGGCTCAGAATAATGATTAGTAATGTAAACGATCTTATTAAAACACTGGTCTGATGATTTTGCTCCACGACCCCACTGAAACATTCACGAAACCTGACATTTCTGCCTTGCATCATTCGGCCGGCCCTAGCGAGAAGTACACGAGACCTTTCCACTGTGCAGCTTTTTCCATTTTCTACCCTCCTTGCTACTCTGTTGACTCACATGAAACTTTCACAGTTGCTTAAATATACAATCAGTTTTTATTTTATGATGTCATATTTTCATTATCTAAGTATTAAAATAGAAAGATGAAAGAAAGGGATATAAGGGAGAAATTCCAATTTCCAAACTTTAAGAACCAGTGTTTGGTTTTCGAGGGTAGGGTTTGTTTCTAATGGCTGTATTTTTACACAGGTGAACTTGCACTTTAGAGTTTAGAGTGACTCGGGTTAGAACCCTGACTTTCCCCCTTACTAACTTCTTTTCTTCCACTACTAACTTTGCTGCTTAATCTCCCTAAACCACAATGTCCTCATCTGTAAAATGAGGGAAATGCCTGTCTTCTAGAATTGTTGTAATGAATAAATGTGATCAATGTAATACTTCAAATGTGTTTAAAACACCTACACAGTGCCCTCCAGGGATCTACCAAAATCTACCTAACCATTTTCCTAATTTTGAAAATATTACATTACTTCTAGTTCTTTTGCGCCTATAAATAAAGATGGATCATCAGGAGTATTCAATAGTTCTTTCCATATTTTGGATTATTTCCTTAGTTTCCCATTAGTAGGATTACTGGGTCAAATGGTGTGTACATTTTTATGTACCATGAGAGTGAGTCTTCAATTTCCATCTGAATCACCTAGGATGTTTGTTAAAAACTCCAGCTTCCAGGCCCCACCCACAGAGCTTTTAACTGAATAGGTCTGGGGTGGAGCACAGCCCCATCCTGCCCTGTCCCCACCTTCCTGTGAGTGAACCACAGACCACACTTTAAGAAGGGCTACTCTAGTGATAGACAGAGTGCCTGATGAACTATGGACGGAGGTTCGTGACATTGTACAGGAGACAGGGAGCAAGACCATCCCCATGGAAAAGAAATGCAAAAAGCAAAGTGGCTGTCTGGGGAGCCTTACAAATAGCTGTGAAAAGAAGAGAAGTGAAAAGCAAAGGACAAAAGGAAAGATATAAGCATCTGAATGCAGAGTTCCAAAGAATAGCAAGAAGAGACAAGAAAGCCTTCTTCAGCGATCAATGCAAAGAAATAGAGGAAAACAACAGAATGGGAAAGACTAGAGATCTCTGCAAGAAAATTAGAGATACCAAGGGAACATTTCATGCAAACATGGGCTCGATAAAAGACAGAAATGGTATGGACCTAAGAGAAGCAGAAGATATTAAGAAGAGGTGGCAAGAATACACAGAAGAACAGTACAAAAAAGATCTTCACAACCAAGATAATCACGATGGTGTGATCACTGACCTAGAGCCAGACATCCTGGAATGTGAAGTCAAGTGGGACTTAGAAAGCATCACTATGAACAAAGCTAGTGGAGGTGATGGATTTCCAGTTGAGCTATTTCAAATCCTGAAAGATGATGCTGTGAAAGTGCTGCACTCAATATGTCAGCAAATTTGGAAAACTCAGCAGTGGCCACAGGACTGGAAAAGGTCAGTTTTCATTCGAATCCCAAAGAAAGGCAATGCCAAAGAATGCTCAAACTACAGCACAATTGCACTCATCTCATACGCTAGTAAAGTAATGCTCAAAATTCTTCAAACCAGGCTTCAGCAATACGTGAACCGTGAACTTCCTGATGTTCAGGCTGGTTTTAGAAAAGGCAGAGGAACCACAGATCAAATTGCCAACATCCGCTGGACCATGGAAAAAGCAGGAGAGTTCCAGAAAAACATCTATTTCTGGTTTACTGACTATACCAAAGCCTTTGACTGTGTGGATCACAATAAACTGTGGGAAATTCTGAAAGAGATGGGAATACCAGACCACCTGACCTGCCTACTGAGAAACCTATATGCAGGTCAGGAAGCAACAGTTAGAACTGGACATGGAACAACATGCTGGTTCCAAATAGGAAAAGGAGTATGTCAAGGCTGTATACTGTCACCCTGCTTATTTAACTTACATGCAGAGTACATCATGAGAAACACTGGGCTGGAGGAAGCACAACCTGGAATCAAGATTGCCAGGAGAAATATCAATAACCTCAGATATGCAGATGACACCACCCTTATGGCAGGAAGTGAAGAGGAACTCAAAAGCCTCTTGATGAAAGTGAAAGAGGAGAGTGAAAAAGTTGGCTTAAAGCTCAACATTCAGAAAACGAAGATCATGGCATCCGGTCCCACCACTTCATGGGAAATAGATGGGGAAACAGTGGAAACAGTGTCAGACTTTATTTTTCTGGGCTCCAAAATCACTGGAGATGGTAATTGCAGCCATGAAATTAAAAGATGCTTACTCCTTGGAAGGAAAGTTATGACCAACCTAGATAGTATATTGAAAAGCAAAGACATTACTTTGCCAACAAAGGTCCGTCTAGTCAAGGCTATGGTTTTTCCAATAGTCATGTATGGATGTGAAGAAAGCTGAGCACCAAAGAATTGATGCTTTTGAACTGTGGTGTGGGAGAAGACTCTTGAGCGTCCCTTGGACTGGCAAGGAGATCCAACCAGTCCATTCTAAAGGAGATCAGCCCTGGGATTTCTTTGGAAGGAATGATGCTAAAGCTGAAACTCCAGTACTTTGGCCACCTCATGCGAAGAGTTGACTCATTGGAAAAGACTCTGATGCTGGGAGGGATTGGGGCCAGGAGGAGAAGGGGACGACAGAGGATGAGATGGCTGGATGGCATCACCAACTCGATGGACGTGAGTTTGAGTGAACTCCGGGAGTTGGTGATGGACAGGGAGGCCTGGCGTGCTGCGATTCATGGGGTCGCAAAGAGTTGGACACGACTGAGATGAACTGAACTGACTCTAGTGTTACTCCACCTCCCAGAAACCCAGTGAAACCATCTTTGGACAAGAGTCACCTCAGCTCCACAGGTGTCTGAATCCTTAATGCATGTTCTTCAAACCATTTTATTAAAAATCTGATGATTTCCTTTTTACTTAGGTATAGACACCATGACCTTTTGTCTTTGTAGTTAATGAAAATACTCTTGTGTAAAGTGAGTGACTTCAGGATTACAAAGGGAAATATTTAAGTTTCCTTGGAACAGGTATTCAGGGTTGTGTGATAAAAGGAAACAAGCCTCGAATAATTACTTAAGAAAATTAGAACCAAAGGATAAGAGCAAAAAAGGCTTTCTAGAGTACAGCAATTTCATGTTCTTAAAACCATAACCAAGATAACGAAAGAACACTGCAGCATGGGACAGTGTGATTTGGCCAAAGCTCTTTTCATGCTTGGTTGACAGGAGAACAAAGATCAAACGACGTACTTGTTGTTCTTAGCGGGATCAAATATGCTGAAATTAGAACAGAGGGAAAAAAAAAAAAAAGAACAGAGAGAGCAGCAATTCTCGATCTGCCTATATGGTATAAGTAATGTGCCTCTTGGAATTATCTTGATTGTAAAGATATGGACTTTATCAGCCACACACTTTGCTAGGACTTAACATATGTTCTTTCATGTAATCCTCAAATCCACACTATCAATTTGTATAAACAAGGAAGACTGCCATCCCCATTTCCCATGTCAAGGGAGGCTGGGAGAGGAGATAAGACTAGACCAAGCACTAAGTAAGTGATAGAGTCCTCATTAAAAATAGAGTCTTCTTCCAAGTCCTCAGGTCTTCAAAAAAAAACAAAACAAAAAAACCCCACAAAACCTATGCTCTCTTAGGTAAAGACATCAACTAATGGGGCCTTCATTCACATTTTTTGTCATCTTGACTTCTTTACCTAAGATAATTTCCAGTTCAATCTCATTTTCTCAGACACCATCCATGAACTATACCTTGATGGGAAAGCCTTCTGTTATTGGCTGGGAAAGCCGGTTGGGGGGACAGGGGCGGAGGGGGAGATAATGACACCGGATGCCTCCTGCTTTTTTCCCAGCCTCGCATCTCCTGTGTCTTAAAGAACCAAACCATCGTATCATAAACACGTTTGTTTTGAAAAGCTTCAGACAGCTGGTTAGAATAGAATGAAGAATTCCATCACTGCTGCTACATGGCTAAGAGTTTTCTTGACTTCAAGCACTTTAGCATTTTAAAAATAAAGGATAAATAACAAAATATGGGGCTTGGTACATATTTTGAGGATTTAGCTAGGTTTGTCTCTTTTGGCCACTCACATACCTCTCTCTAGGCATTTTTCAAAATATCTGGAATCCAGGTTACCTTTTAAAGCTATTGAGCTGGGCTTACAAAACTGATTTTGAACTATTTGGGTGCTCAGCATTATACAACTTGCAAGGAATGCTTTGGGGGCTCGGCTTTCCATGTCCACAGCGATGTAAATACATGCTTGACTGTTTGTATTTGAGTAGCATAAGCTAATGGGAAACAAATGTAGTGGCTCCAATGAATCCCAGCTTTGGAGGAATGCCATTATTATTTATACGTTGTGCACATCCACGAGACCTAGGGCACGTGACCTCTGCTTTGCGTGCACAGTTTCTTTGAACTAATGCACCAAACCACAGCCACAACTAATTGGAAACAATTGCAACTCCACACGTTTGAGGAGAAGCCAGAACCAAAGTGCATAGGGCTAGAATGAATGGCTATATAGGCACTTCACACATTGGAGAGGCAATAAAGTATAGCCCTTAAGAGTGTGAGCTCTGGAATCTGACCAGCATGGATATGAATCTCTACTCAGCATACTTACTATCTGTGTTACTTTGGGCAAGTCACTCAACCTCTTCGAGTTTCAGTTTCCATGCCCATAAAAGAGAGGACAATGCTATTTATTAACTTCACAGGGTTGTTGAAGATGTAAATTCAATAGTACCTTTCACCTTTCATAGTCCCATGTATCTTCTTTCATAGAACTTTCCACAGTTTGTAATTATATAGTCCCCTGTTGCACCCCCACTAACAGAAGAAATAACCGTCTGTTTCGATTACCAGTGTGTAGGGCAGTGTTTGGTACAAAGTAAACGTTTACTAAATAGTCATTAAATGGATGAATGACTAAATGACTAAATAGAAGAATGGGTATAAAGTGCTTAGCACATTGCCTGGCGAGGCTCAAACGTGTTAACTCTGTTGCTGAGGTTGATGGTGATGGTCGTAAAGATGTAGAAAGGGAGGAAGAGGAGAAGCAGTAGCAGGCACAGGAGCCACCATGAAGAGCTTATTACAAATGCTTTGTGAAGCAAAACAAGTAACACTCCATGGCCAAATACTGAGGCACCAGGAGAGAGGGTGGGTGAAATGTTTTTAAGAGGCTGGGGAAAGCCTTCTGGATGCTCCCAGGAAGATAAGGGTCTGTACACTAGGGATGCACGCAGAGAGAGAAATGTGCAGTAACAGATAGCAGTGGGGCCTGTCAGAGGCTCTATACACTCCTGCCTGGGAATTGCTTCCACTTCTGCCTCTTACCCACAGCACATGCTTTCTCTACCACTTCTAGCTTCCCTGATTCTTACTTGATGTTTGCTAATGTAGAGTGGAAACGTGTGAAAATAAGTCCTCCCAATTCAGTAAGTACCTGGATAGTAAAACAAGCCAGGATGTAAGAGAAGCGAACTTGGGATGAAATTACAATTATTCCCATGGGGCTCCCTCCCAGTGGTAGAAAAGGTTCTCTGCAGTTTTAGGAAGCTGTCCACTGCCTTAAAATAAAAATATCTACAATAATATTACTAATAGCTTAGAACTGTAGAGTTTTATACTTTTCTAAGAGGAGGCAAAGCACGGTGGTTAAAAAGCTCACTCTAGACAAAGAAAACTTGTATTCAAATCTAGACTTTATCATTTACTAGCTTTGTTACTATAAGCAAGTTATTCTTTTACCTCTCTGAGTCTTATATTTCTTATCTATAAAATGTGTTTCATAATACCTATTCCTATCTCCCACATTGCATTATCATGGGGATAAAATGAGGTAATCCATGTAAAGCACTAATCTTAGTATCTGGCACATAGTAAGTAGTTACACAATAGTGTATTAAATTTTATATTAAAATAATACATTTATAAGATCTGAATCTCTGAAGAGGATGAATTCTGAACTTTTGGTTCCAGTTAACATTCAGCTATGGCCTGGCTAAGACTTGTTCTGTGGGACATGTGTTGTTTAGTTGCTCAGTCATGTCCGACTCTTTGCAATCCTATGGACTGTAGCCCACCAGGCTCCCCTGTCCATGGGATTGTCTAGGCAAGAATATTGGAACGGGTTGCCAATCCCTTCTCCAGGGGATCTTCCCAACCCAGGGATCGAAGCCATGTCTACTTCATTGGCAGGCAGATTCTTTACTACTGGGAAGCCTATAAGCTCTCAATAAATCTTAGTTATTGTGTCATTACTATCAGCATTTCATTATTTTTATAATTAAAGGTATTTCTATTTTCTCAGTGGATCCATCTTGCACCCCTGTAAGGCAGCAGGGCAAGTATTATTAGGTTCATTTTTATAAATAAAGAACTTGGAGCTGAGGGAGATATGAGGCAATGTACTCATTTTTACCTTAAAAAAGTTCAAGTATAGGTACTTTAAAGTGGTTAGGATTTGGAATGGGGCCAGGGAGGAAGGCTTTTGTATTCCAGCATTAAATTGGAAAGGGTATGGCCCTGGGACGAGCACCGTTCCTGACACATAACAGGTGCTTAGGAAATGCTTGGTGATCGAAAGAATAAATGAACCAAAGGGCTAACAAAATAAACAAGCAATTTATTCACCGAATTTTGGTTCTCTCAATCTCCCTCTCTTCAACCCTGGTCTGATAAGCCATTGCTATTGCTTTCGTATGGTTTTAGCTGATTCCTGCCAGGGAGCCCTGGATATACTGAGGCTAGACAGATGTACAGATACACGGAGTGACTGACTGCCAGCAGGTCCTTTACTCCCCCTGGCTGAGGGAGCCCCTTCCTCTGATAAAGTGGGATAAATTGAAAGAGGAAGGCAGGAAATTAATCTTTTTAAGCAAATGAACCAACTAATTCAAAGATGTAGCCAAAACCAACCAAAGCACTAAGGGGCTGAACATGGTTGCTTCAGGCCACCTGGTGAGCGTCTGCCAATCCCCAGGTGAGTCTTCTGTTTCTAGATGACTTGGTCTAATGGGGGTCAGTTCCGTGCTCTGTAATGACCTCCTTTAGTGTCTCTAGCATTACTAGAATGAATCTCATTTTAGGGGTTCAAAAGCCCCACAAACACAGTTCTGGTTCTAAGGCTGGAGTCAAGGCTGGCCTAGCCTCCAGGAGCCGGCCAGATTGGGCTGATTTGCCAGTGTGGCCACAAAATGCAAATACAGCAGGGTAACCTTTCAGGCCGCCAAGTCCAGTTTTCCTCGGAAGGCATTCAACCCTGGCCACCACCATTGTTGAAGATGAGTGACCTTTTTATCCCCATGTCAGTTTTAAATTGTGAAAAGTCTCGGGGATGAAATGTATCTTCTTTTCTGGAAGGAAAACTTACTTTGAAGACATCTGTAAAACCCCATAGCTCTACTTGGTTTCCAAAGGAATCACCTTGTTAGACGTGGGAGGGCCACTGACGGAGGGTAAAGGCCCCAGGGTGAGGGTATATTCGGATATCACATTTCCTCGGGGAACTGAGGTTACACAGACACGATCTGCACATTTACTGTTGTCCTAGTGTATAAGTGGGACTCATTCCAAATAGATATTTTGTGGTTATACTTTTGGGAAATGAGAATTCTTGCCTCTAAAAATAACCTCTGTGAATGAACCACAGCAGCTATGTCATCAAGCACAGGGCTTTAAGAGTCAACCTCAATGGCCGGAGTAAAGGGTTCACTATCTTTCAGAAGGAGGCCCACCAAGGGTTAGTGAGATGCCTCTAGTTTTCCTGTGAGAGCTTCCTGCCTTTAAAGTGACGTCTAGATCAGGGTTGATAAATAGGTTTTCATTGAAAACTGTTTTCCTTCTCTGGTGTACTCTTAGAAAAATATGAACTTCAAATATGCTTCAGATAATTAAGGCTGCACTGTATTATTCTGAAGTGTAATAAATGGCCTGGTGCCTCTGGTACAAGTAAATTAGCTGAGACTTGATGAAAAACTAGATTCTGAGTTTCTAGTTATTCTTTCCTTGGAAATCAGAGCGCTTTAAACCCTTCCCTTTCCAAGTTTTAGGCTGTAGATTCCTAAAAGGGAAGGAGGCTCCCATAGGAAACAGAAAACATGAGTAAAATTATTTTAATAATCACATCTAATCACATCTTTTAAAGGTTGAAATAGATGAATCAAAAGATTTAAAGGTTGAAATAGATGAATCAAAAGATTTAAAGGTTGAAATAGATGAATCAAAAGAATGGTGCTCTTCAACAATGTTCACAGCAGCATTATTCACAATAGCCAAGACATGGAAGCAACCTAAATGCCCAATGACAAATGAATGGATAAAGAAGATGTGGTAATACACATACATACATATACATATACATACATCCAAAGGCATATTAGTCATAAAAAGAATGAAATAACACAAAATGCACTGACATAGATGAATCTATAGATAACCATATTAAGTGAAGTAACCCAAAGACAAATGTCATATGGTATCATTTATATGTGGAATGTAAACTAGGATACAAATGAACTTATTTACAAAATACAAATACTTTTAGAAATTCCACCTGCAGAAGTTTCTGCTGGGTTGATTGTATATACTTATGAAATAACTGCTACTTAGCATTTGGCTAAACTATCCTTCACACTCACCTTTCATCCCCTAAATAAAATACTCACTCACTTAGTATATGGAAATACTTGCCACTTGGTAGCATATCTTAGATTAATTTCACTTCTCTGAAGTAAATAAGCAGAGTTGGAGTCTAGTACAGATATAATCATTTTCATCCCCATCTGGGTTTCTCTAATCATTGCTTCTTATTCTTAAATTCCAAACCTCATCAAGCATTTCTCCTATTGGCTCTGCCTAGGAATCCATTTCTCATACAGGCCCCTTGTTTTTCCTAAAAAGCTCATTACGATTTAACCACAAGGTCTGGGAAGAGCACCATGTAGCCAAGTCCAGCTAATTTGTATTCAGTGTTGGGCAGAGCTTGATTCTGTGCTATTTTGGTGGTGTATATGTCCTAGGGATTATGATAAATTATTTTCCTTATTGGCTCTTTGGTGGATGGGGTATGTACATTTTGCTTGCTACTAGAACTGAAGAGCTTGGCTGGCTATCTTACCTGAGTTCCTTCTCTATTTCACACAACTATTTGGTGGTGATGGTAGTGACAGAGTAGCAGGAATAGGAGAATGTAAGTGTGGGAGGGGAAAAGGACAGTTTATGACAGGCTGCAGCCAACACATATTTATAATTTTACCTTTATTTGTTTCTTTTCATTGAGCTCAGTAAGTAAGAATGGCTTCATCAGTTCTAACATGGACTTCTCCACCATCTTCTGAGACTCTTTTTAGTCATATTAACATTTTGTTAAATAAACACTTGTTTCCCTACTCCACAATGTTTAACCTCTTTGGATATAGTGGGTAATATGCACACATTCTGAATATCTTGTTTATTCAACACATTTCTGGATACAGCCATGGTCATTTTCATCTTTGAAGAAATTAGCTCATATGCCCATGCAACAGGTAAGGAGATGGTTGAGAAGCAGAGAACTTACCTCTCAGAGAATGGCGTCCAATGTAAGAAATGCAGATATTAGGTGTATTGAGCACCCTAAAGTAGTCAGCATTATATTCAACCTGTTACTAAGGGAATCAGGTCATAGACCTAGAATGGTAAGTGAGTTCGAAAGGACCTGAGAGATCATATGGTCCAATCCCATTTTACAGATGAGCACAGCAAGCCCACACAGACAATTGTTAGTAGAGCTTTTCAGCACACCAGTGCTGCCTAATCCTTGGGGATACCACAGGAGAATCAGTTGACAGCAGGTAGGAGAGAGGCTCGGAGAAGGCAATGGCAACCCACTCCAGTACTCTTGCCTGGAAAATCCCATGGACGGAGGAGCCTGGTAGGCTGCAGTCCATGGGGTTGCTAGGAATTGGATATGACTGAGCAACTTCACTTTCACTTTTCACTTTCATGCACTGGAGAAGGAAATGGCAACCCACTCCAGTATTCTTGCCTGGAGAATCCCAGGGATGGGGGAGCCTGGTGGGCTGCCATCTGTGGGGTCGCATAGAGTTGGACACGACTGAAGCAGCTTAGCAGCAGCAGCAGCAGCAGGAGAGAGGCAAAGGGACTTGCAAAATGACTTTAAAAACAGGGGCTTCCCTTCTGGCTCAGCTGGTAAAGAATCCACCTGCAATGTGGGAGACCTGGGTTCGATCCCTGTGTTGGGAAGATCCCCTGGAGAAGGGAAAGGGTACCCACTCCAGTATTCTGGCCTAGAGAATTCCATGGATTTTATAGTTCATGGGGTCACACAAAAAAATAAAAAATAAAAACAGGAAGGAGGGAGATGAGGTTCTTTCTCCTGGATCATTAGTAGTAGTCAAAGCACAGGCTATGAAGAGGACAGCGTGGCTCCTGAGAACTTGGCAGCCAATTTCCAGGTTGGCATGGGTAAGGGGTAATAATAGAACATGAAGCCTGCCCTCAAGAAGTATATAGTCCAAAAGCAGTTCTTCTCTAGAAGGTGTAAAAAGCAGTGGAATAACACCTTCCAAAGTCCTCATCTTATCCATTTCTGATTAGGTGGATAAATTCACCTGCCAAAGTATTGGTACTTCTTTATTTTCTCCCATTCATCTCTTCCTGTCTATTCCCAAATAATTCTGGTTGAAAACATCTTAGAGAGGCTTAATCATACTGAAATCCTTGCATTTGCATTCAATTACACATAATTCCATTTTGTTTCCTACTCTCATTACATTTAAGCATTTTGCTAAAATAAGTGGTAAATTCCTAAGTTATGGTAGCTTTCAACTAAATTGAAATTTCAAATATGTTGCTGTCCCGAAGATTAGGTTTGGTAGGCTGGTTATAATCTTTATATCTTTAAATAATAATTATGTTTGGGGACTACCATGATATTTCAGACGGTCGACATCTTGTGTTTTAATGGTTCCAGAAAGAGACAGGAATATGTAGTGTAACCGTCAGTGATGTTATATGTAGTGATTCTACAAGTTTGAACTAAATTCCAGCATCATTATTTGTCAGTTAACAGTGCAGAGACTTTCTGCTATAAATACATCACCTACAGCATCAGAGACAAAGTGTTCAGCAAATTTACACACTGAGGTACTCACACTTATGCAGATACCTTAATTCATGGAAAACAAGTGCATAACTGCCTTAATTAGTACAGGTTTTACAGGAAGCTGCTGTTACTGCTAAACAAATTCTTCTCCTTTCCCAAACATGACCCTAGTCCAGGCCACCTCCAACTTGACGTCTATTTCTTATTCTATTTACACAAGCCAGAAAAAATATTTTCTATCAGCTCAGCTGGGAAAATAGATCCTTCACTTTTGTCTACACTACCTCCCTTTTAGAGGAGCAAATCATTCCCTATATTTCTTTGTGAAGTTCCACTTTCTAGCTCTATGTTAAATTATTATCCAAACCTACTATTTCTAACAGTTCTATTTAAAATCAAAGACAAAGGGAGAATTATGAAAGCAGTGAGAGAAGCAACTCATCATGTACAAGTAATAATCAATAGGATTAACAACCAATTTCTCATAAAAAACCAAGAAGCCAAAGACAGTGGAATAAGAGATTCAAAACACTGAAAAAAAATTTTAAAAATTCTGTCAATCAAGAATTCTATGGGCTTCCCTGATGGCTCCATGGTAAAGAAGCCACCTGCCAATGTAGGAGCTGTAGGAGACTGTGGGCTCAATCCTTGGGTCAGGAAGATCCCCTGGAGAAGGAAATAGTAACCCACTCCAGTATTCTTGCCTGGAGAATCCCATGGACGGAGAAGCCTGGGGGCTATAGTCCATGGGGTCACAAAGACTCAGATATGACTGAGCACGCACGCAAAAATTCTATATCCAGCAAAACAGTCCTTCAAAAAACTGAAGACATTTCCGGAAAAACAGTAAAGGAATTTGTCACTATTAAACATGCCTTCAAGAAATGGTACAGGGAATCCTTTCAGCTGAAATGAAAAGATACTAGACAATATCCCAAAAGCTGTAGGAAGAAATGAAGAAAACTAGAAAAAGTAACTTCATAGATTATCATTATTCAATTTTTACTTGGTAAATATTTTTCCTATTTCTTTTATTATTTTTATTTTCAATTAATTTTTTCTTTGGCTGTACCATGTGGCATGCAATGGTACAATGGATTGAACCCACACCCCCTGTGGTGGAAGTGCAGAATCTTAACAACTGGACCACCAGGGAAGTCCCTATTTCTTTTAAAGGAAAATTGCATAAAGCAATAATTACAATTATGCATGGATGGACTTATAAAGATATAAGGTGTATGGTAATAATAGCACAGAGGAGAGAGGGAACAAAACCATAGAGTAGTAACATTAAGTTAGGATTAATCCAAACTATCAATGTGCATGCTCAGTCTCTTTGTCATGTCTGACTCTTTGCAACCCCATGGACTGTGACCCACCAGGGTCCTCTGTCTGTGGGATTTTCCTGGCAAGAATACTTCAGTGGGTTGCCATGCCCTCCTCCAAGGGATCTTCTTGACTCAGGGACGGTCAACTCAGGGATCAAACCCACGACTCTTGTGTCTCCTGCATTGGCAGGTGGATTCTTTACTACAAGCGCCACCTGGGAAGCCCAATTGTTATAGTTAAGATGTTAACTGTAATCCACAGGGAAACTACAAATAAAATAATTTTTAAATGTGATAAAATAGATGACAAGGGAATTAAATTACAAACTAGAAAATATTTAATGCAAAAGGCAGTTATGGAGAAATAGAGAGAAAGAGACATAAGATATGTAGAAAACAAGCAAGATGATAGATGTGAATCCTATTATATCAATATGACATTAACCGTAATTGGATTAAACTCTCCAATCTAAAGGCAGAGATCTAATTATATGCTATGCTATGCTATGCTAAGTCACTTCAGTCATGTCTGACTTTGTGCGACCCCATAGACGGCAGCCCACCAGGCTTCCCCATCCCTGGGATTCTCCAGGCAAGAACACTGGAGTGGGTTGCTATTTCCTTCTCCAATGCATGAAAGTGAAAAGAGAAAGTGAAGTCGCTCAGGCGTGTCCGACTCTTAGCCACCCCATGGACTGCAGCCTCCCAGGCTCCTCCGTCCATGGGATTTTCCAGGCAAGAGTACTGGAGTGGGGTGCCATTGTCTTCTCCGGATCTAATTATAAACTGCTTATAAGAGACACACTCCCCACTCAAATATAAAAATAGGTTGAAAGTAAAAAGATAAGAAAATATACTATGCAAAGAGTAACTTAAAAAGAGCTAGAATTGTTGTATCAGATAAGATATATTTTAAGACAAAAATTGGTACTGTAGACAAAGAAGTTCATTTTTTAAAAACATTGAGGGTCAAGGCCAATCCTTTACAATTATAAATGTATATGCATCTAACAACAGAACTTGAAAAGACATGAAGTAAAAACTGACAGAATTGAAAGGAAAAGTAAGCAATTTAAAAATAATAACTAGGGGCTTCCCTGGTGGCTCAGTGGTAAAGAATCCGTCTGCCAATGCAGGAGCCACTTGTTCGATCCCTGATCTGGGAAGAACCCACATGCCATGGAGCAACTAAGCCCATGCACCATCACTGTTGAGCCACTGCTCTAGAGCCTAGGAGTCATGACTGCTGAGCCCACGTACCCCACCACCCACGCTCCAAAACAAGAGAAGCCAGCACTTTGAGAAGACCGTGCACCGCTGTGGAGTCCCTGCTCACTGCAACTAGTGAAAAGCCTGAGCAGCAATGAGGACCTAGCATAGCCAAAAATAAATAAAATAATATTGTAAAGCAATTTCCCTGCAATTAGAAAATAAATTAAAAAAACTGGCACACTCATAACTATAGATATTAATATCCTATTTTAAATAATGGCGAGAGCAACTAGACAGATTATCAACAGGATATAAATGACTTAAACAACATTACAAACTGGTGCTGAGGAAACTGGATATCCATATGCAAAAGAATGATTTTGATTCCTACTTCATATAAATGATTTTTGATCTCTACCTCATATACAACAAGTAACTCAAAGTGACTGAAAGCCAAAATGTAAGACCTAAAATTATAAAGCCCTTAGGAGAAAATACAGGGGTAAATCTTTGTGAATTTCAGTGAGGCAAAGTGTAAGTGACAAAAGAAACAAAATCAATTGGACTTCATCAAAATGAAAAACTTTTGTGTGACAAAAAAGACTATCAAAAAAGTGAAAAGACAACTCACAGACTGAGAAAAATTCTTTGAAAACCACGTATCTGATAAGGGTCTTGTATCCAGATTATCTAATGAACTCTCATAAGTAAAAAATGAAAAGGGACCTGATTTTTAAAATCTAAAAAAGATCTGAATAAACATTTATCTAAAGATATGTAAATGGTAAATTAAAAGATATTCAACATCATGAGTCATTCAATTCAGTTCAGTTCAGTCGCTCAGTCGTGTCCGACTCTTTGTGACCCCATGAATCACAGCACACCAGGCTTCCCTGTCCATCACCAATTCTCGGAGTTCACTCAGACTCACGTCCATCGAGTCGGTGATGACATCCAGCCATCTCATCCTCTGTCGTCCCCTTCTCCTCCTGCCCCCAATCCCTCCCAGAATCAACATGAGTCGTTACTGACATGCAAATCAAAAACCACAATGAGTTATCACTTCACACCCACTAAGATGGCAACAATAATAATCAGAAAATAACAAGTTAGGATATAGAAAAAGGGGAATCCTCATACATTGCTTATGGGAATGTAAAATGGTACAGTCATTGTTGAAATGGTTTCACTGTTCTTCAATAAGTTAAACTGTTACATATAACTTAAAAT
Organism: Bos mutus; assembly: GCF_027580195.1. Taxonomy (NCBI): domain Eukaryota; kingdom Metazoa; phylum Chordata; class Mammalia; order Artiodactyla; family Bovidae; genus Bos; species Bos mutus. Next base: position 23,963,997 of record NC_091646.1, on the reverse strand, counting down.
TATATACATTATAAATATATAATTACCATATGACCCAGCAATTTCACTCCTAGGTATATACCCAAAATAACTGAAATCAAGGACTCCAGCAGATACCTGCACACAAATGTTCAAAGCAGTATTATTCACAATAGACAAAAGGTAGAAACAACCCAAATGTCCATCAGTGAATTAATGGATACATAAAATATAGTGTATCCACACAATGGAATATTACTCAGCCATGAAAAAGGAATAAAGCACTAATACATACTGCAACATGGGTGAACCTTGAACACATTATGCTAAGTGAAATAAGTCAGTTAAAAGGACCATACATTATATGATGCCATTTATATAAAATGTTCAGAATAGGCAAATTCATAGGAACAGAAAGTAGTTAGTGGTTCCCACAAGTTGGGGGAGGGGGGAATGAGGACTGACTGCTAATAATATGGGTTTTCTTTTTTTGGGGTGATGAAAATGTTCTGGAATTAGATAGTGGTGATGGTTGAAAGGCAATGACAAAGAATGCTCAAACTACCACACGATTGCACTCATCTCACATGCTAGTAAAGTACTGCTCAAAATTCTCCAAGCCAGGATTCAGCAATACGTGAACCATGAACTTCCTGATGTTCAAGCTGGTTTTAGAAAAGGCAGAGGAACCACAGATCAAATTGCCAACATCTGCTGGATCATCAAAAAAGCAAGAGAGTTCCAGAAAAACATCTATTTCTGCTTTATTGACTATGCCAAAGCCTTTGACTGTGTGGATCACAATAAACTGTGGAAAATTCTGAAAGAGATGGGAATACCAGACCACCCGACCTGCCTCTTGAGAAATCTGTATGCAGGTCAGGAAGCAACAGTTAGAACTGGACATGGAACAACAGACATATTTCCTGTTTGGAACAACAGTTCCAAATAGGAAAAGGAATACGTCAAGGCTGTATATTGTCACCCTGCTTATTTAACTTACATGCAGAGTACATCATGAGAAACGCTGGGCTGGAAGAAACACAAGCTGGAATTAAGATTGCCGGGAGAAATATCAATCACCTCAGATATGCAGATGACACCACCCTTATGGCAGAAAGTGAAGAGGAACTAAAAAACCTCTTGATGAAAGTCAAAGTGGAGAGTGAAAAAGTTGGCTTAAAGCTCAACATTCAGAAAACGAAGATCATGGCATCTGGTCCCATCACTTCATGGGAAATAGATGGGGAAACAGTGGAAACAGTGTCAGACTTTATTTTTTGGGGCTCCAAAATCACTGCAGCTGGTGACTGCAGCCATGAAATTAAAAGACGCTTTACTCCTTGGAAGGAAAGTTATGACCAACCTAGATAGCATATTCAAAAGCAGAGACATTACTTTGCCAACAAAGGTCTGTCTGGTCAAGGCTATGGTTTTTCCTGTGGTCATGTATGGATGTGAGAGTTGGACTGTGAAGAAGGCTGAGCGCCCAAGAATTGATGCTTTTGAACTGTGGTGTTGGAGAAGACTCTTGAGAGTCCCTTGGACTGCAAGGAGATCCAACCAGTCCATTCTGAAGGAGATCAGCCCTGGGATTTCTTTGGAAGGAATGATGCTAAAGCTGAAACTCCAGTACTTTGGCCACCTCATGTGAAGAGTTGACTCATTGGAAAAGACTCTGATGCTGGGAGGGATTGGGGGCAGGAGGAGAAGGGGACGACAGAGGATGAGATGGCTGGATGGCATCACTGACTCGATGGACGTGAGTCTGGGTGAACTCCGGGAGTTGGTGATGGACAGGGAGGCCTGGAGTGCTGCAATTCATGGGGTCGCAAAGAGTCAGACACGACTGAGCGACTGAACTGAACTGAACTAAAGGTTGCACAACTTGGTCAATATACTAATAACCAGTAGACCATATATTTTAATAAGATAAATTTTGTAGTATGTGTATTTTATTTCTCAATAAAAAGAGAAAAAAATGGAAACAACTAATTAGGAAAAATTTGCAACCCCAAATTTAGAAACAAACTTTCTATTGCTAGAATTGAAAAGGTCACTGAAAAATTCTACTCTGTGGACAGAGAAGCCTAGTGGGCTACAGTCCACGGGGTCACAAACAGTCAGACACGACTGAGCAACTAAGCACAGCACAGCGTATCAATTATCTTATTTCACCAAAATCTCAGTGACCTCAACTTCCACAAGAATCTCTCATGGATTTGCTTTCAGTACTCATTCAGACCATGGAAAGCGAGTCATGCGAGGAGAAGGGCCATCAAGGAGAAGCAACATTGCTAGTCCTGGTATGACAAGGGCCTGTAGAATTTTAGTACATGATGAAACACTGGGAAAAAGAATTCAGTAAACAGTTGTCATTTGGCTAAATTCTTGAGGTAGAAAATGAAAATGATTCCTAAACCATGAATAATGTATTGGAAAGTTATGGTTTCCTGGGGGAGTTGAATTCAATCCTACTGTTAATAGTAATAGTGCTGTGTGAGTGACTCTCTGGATCCCAAGTGGGAAACTTGGCAAATGAGATTGTTATATTTCTGAAATTTCCATCATATTTCCAGTTTCATCTTACAAGGGAAATATTATCATCTGATGCTTTTGGAACATGGCTATACTCTTTCCTTTAAACTAACAGTGCTAGCTTTCTGATAAGTACAAATTCAACAAAAGCCTACTTCTAAACCTGGTTGGATTTATCTGTTTTATCTGTTCCAATCCATAGGTAAAAGACACCACATGTAATATTTTGGAGCCTATTTTTACACAAACAGAAAAATGGTAAATTCTAATTACATTTCAAACATCTACGGAAAACAAGTGATTCTGTGGACAATCTCTCTATAGGGATTGCCTCCCTGGGCTCTGAGTTAACAGACTTCCTGTGGGCATTGGCTGTAGGAGTACAGCCATTCTGTACTGCTTCTTCCAAGTACTACACAGTTATGAAACTAGTAATTCTCTTTATGAAAGAGCTGCTAATTAGGCTTCTCGTTTGCACTACTGCATCTTATTGACATCTGTCAATCATACCAGGAACCTGGAGTCTAGGACAAGGGGAAGATATGGCTTAATCGGTTTGCCTTTTAGTGTTGATGGGTTAGGCATTTTAACAATAGTTAACGCCACCTTTCTTTTTGTTGTTGTTCCTATTGTTTATAACCTTTGCATCTGAGGTTGTTGTATAGATAAAGTTTAGCAATCGTAAAACAACTAGACTGAACCTATCTCAACACCTGCATTGGGGTTGTTTATGTAGTTGATGGCTTCTCCCAAGAAACTCTTGAAACCCACATGTCCCAATTCTAAATATTCTAATATACTAAGAATCCCTGAAGAGAACAATGAAATATACCACTGGTTGACATCAGACTCCCAAGTGAGTTGCTCGGTCATGTCCAACTCTTTGTGATCCCATGGACTGTAGCCCACCAGGCTCTTCTTTCCATAGAATTTTCCAGGCAGGAATACTGGAGTGGGTTGCCATTCGCTTCTCCAGGGGATCTTACCAACCCAGGGATCGAACCTGGCTTTCCCACATTGCAGGAAGATTCTTAACCATCTGAGCTACCAAGTGTGAGTCCCATAGATTACAGAATAATGACTCCCAAGGTTGACATCTGAAGTGTCATACTAATAACTGGTTGATTGGTGATAGCTCTTAAACTGGTTAATAGCACATGACCTTAAATACATACACACCAGTATGTTAATTAGTAAGTGAATATGAACATTACCAAAAAGTACCCCACCCCCATTTTTTACGCAACATACATTTTATCTATATTATATTCTTACCAAACTTTCCTATCAAGTAAACTATTTCCTGGTTTTTATTAAGCTACATAGCCTGTGTATCATTTACAAATACAGAGTTCCTATAAAACCTGATAATTCACAATAACAATTCCCTTCAGAATCTGAATAAATCTGCTATAGGCATCCGCACAAATCAAAGCCACCAAGTAATTCCAGCGGATATATTTGACCTAATTGCTATATGTTTACACATAAAACAAAATGTCACATTATAGTTGACTGTACATTCTTACATGCTGTGAATGCTGATTTATTTCAGGTTTTAAGTTTCATGTTCAGCCTACAAATTGTATTACCTAAGAGAAATTGCATTCTGGCTTTCAAATAAAAACCCTTGCTATTTGCCTGTCTAATAAATTATAAACAAGTTTGATCTGGAGTCATAGCTATATTGGGCCCCTGCAGATCATCTTCTAATGGGGTAGCCCAGTGTACTGCAAAGGACAGGCAGGTCTTCTCAGCTTTGACACTCTCTGGGTCTTGGGGGAAATCTCTCCCCTTCTCTGAGCCTTGGTTTCCCCACATATATAACGAGGGGTTTGGACTGCATGAGCTCCAAGTCTTTTCTAGCTCTGACAGGCTATGATTTTTAGAGATTGTTAAGAAGAGGTAAGGACAGGAAAAGGGGGAATTATTTTCGAATGATTCTTTGTGAACTCAGGATTTTTGTGTGTGTGTGTGTGTGGCGATGCAAGGAAACCTGATCTAATTTTAGCTTCAACACAGTAAGGAATAATTGCTAATCAAATGTTAATAAAATGCTTACAGGCTCTAGGTCTGGAAAAGTCATTTTAAACAGAAAAACAATTGGGAATGTCAGCTGTTTTATCACCTGTTCCTAGAGGAAATTCTTGGCTTTTAACTATGACATCCTCCTTTAACTCAACTACATTTAAACCTACTAGCAACCTCTCATTTTGAATTACACAGCAAGATACTCAACCCAGAGAATTGTCTTTCCCTTGACCTGAATCCTGTTCATCCAAAGGTTCCAGCACTGCATTGAAGTTCCTGCTTAGGAGGGCCTCCTGTCTATGCTAGAATGACTGGATGCCTTAATGAAACCATGAAACTTTATAATGAGATACTAAAGATTGTCCCCTCCCTAAGAATACTTTCTACACTTGATGGCCTCCCCTCTCAACTGCCAAACTGCAGGGCTGAACTTGCAAGCAGGCAGAAGAGTTGGTTGCGGACAAGTAGAGATCTGAGAGGTGCTGTGTCCCCAAATCTTTTCCTTCTTAGGTACTTGCAGGGCTTGACATTCCAACTCTAGAGACACATTCCTTTGGGATAAACATTGATCATCTCAGGTGTCTTCCTGAAATAAAATGTCTGTTGGAGAGGTGAGTTATTAAATCACCAACACTTTGTAGTAATATTTCCTAAGGAGAAATCCTTAATATATTTTCCCTTGTTCCATAATACTGTGGAAAAAGAGATCCATGGTCAGATAAGTTGGGAAAATACATTATGCTACATCTCTTCATGAAGTGTCATAATGCATATTAGCATAGTAAAGGTTCTAAGTCCTGATGTAAACAAATTTTATTTCATCTACTGTTTAATCCTTAGGTGAGCATATGGAATGCTTCTGAAAAAAATTTAAATTGTGGTCCAATACACATAACATTTACCATCTTAACTATTTAAAAATATATAGTTCACCAGTGTTATGTATGCTCACATTGCTGTGCACCCAATTTCCAGAACATTTTCATTTTGCAAAACTAAAACTTCTCATCCATTAAACAACAACTTCCCATTTCTCCCTTCTCCCAGCCCCTGGCAACCAATGTTCTACTTTCTGTCTCTATGAATTTGACTCCTCTAGATACTTCATGTAAGTATAATAATATGGTATTGTCCTTTTGTGCCTGGCTTATTTCACTCAGCATAACGCCCGCAAGGTTCATCCATGTTGTAGCAAGTGAGAGGATTTCCTCCTAGGCTGAATAATATTTCATTGCATGTACATACTACATTTTGTTTATCCATTTATCCATTGATGGACATTTGGGTTTCTCTTACCTCTTGGCTATTGTAAATAATGCTGCTATAAACATGGGTATGCAAATATCTCTTTGAGATTCTGCTTTCAATTCTTTTGAATATATACTCAGAAATGGAATTGCTGTATCATACAGTAATTTAATATTTAATTTCTTGAGGAACCACCATACTGTTTTCCATGGTGGTTGCACCATCTTACATTCCCATCAACAGGGCACAAGGATCCCAGTTTCTCCATCGTCTTGACAACACTTGTTATTTACTGTTTTTATTGACAGTAGGCACCCAAATGGGCTTCCCTGGTGGCTCAATGGTAAAGAATTTGCCTGCCAATGCAGGAGACGAGAGTTTGATCCCTGGGTCAGGAATATCCCCTGGAAAAGGAAATGGCAACCCACTCTAGTATTCTTGCCTGGGAAATCCCATGGACAGAGGAGCCTGACAGGGTCGCAAAGAGTCAGTCATGACTTAGCAACTAAACAACAACAAGGCACCCAAATAGGTGGATCTCAGTGTGGCTTTGATTTGCATCTTCCTAACGATGCTTTTAACTGTGGTGTTGGAGAAGATTCTTGAGAGTCCCTTGGACTGCAAGGAGATCCAACCAGTCCATTCTGAAGGAGATCAGCCCTGGGATTTCTTTGGAAGGAATGATGCTAAAGCCGAAACTCCAATACTTTGGCCACCTCATGTGAAGAGTTGACTCATTGGAAAAGACTCTGATGCTGGGAGGGATTGGGGGCAGGAGGAGAAGGGGACGACAGAGGATGAGATGGCTGGATGGCATCACTGACTCGATGCACATGAGTCTGAATAGGCTTCGGGAGTTGGTGATGCACAGGGAGGCCTGGCATGCTGTGATTCATGGGGTCGCCAAGAGTCGGACACGGCTGAGTGACAGAACTGAACTGAACGATTAGTGATTTTGAGCATCTTTCCATCTGCTTGTTGAAAGAAGTTTTTTTTTTCTTTTTTTTTTTTTTTTTTAACACCATATCAGTAAAATTTCTGGGAAACACACTCAGAGGTATATTGCTAGAGCAGATGAATGATAATGACCGCTTTTCAGGATAGAGGAGTTTTTGTCCATTTATTTTAAGAGCAGCTAATATTTACTAGTTTGAAGGTAACTCGTATACAATTAGTATGTGTCCAAACAGTGATTATCTCTGGGTGGTAGGATTAGGAGTGAACTAAGTTATTTTGACTTTTATGTAATTTCTAAATTTCTACAATTAACCTGTATTAAGTAATTGTTAAACTCTAGTCTTCTGCTGCTGCTTAGTAGCTTCAGTCCTGTCTGACTCTGTGTGACCCTATGGATGATAGCCCGCCAGGCTCCTCTGTCCATGGAATTCTCAGGGCAAGAATACTGGAGTGGGTAGCCATTTCCTCCTCCAGGGGATCTTCCCAACCCAGGGAATGAACCCAGGTCTCCTGCAGTGCATGCAGATTCTTTACCATCTGACCCACCAGGGAAGCCCAAACGTTAGTATACTTGATGATAAATAGCTAGAGTGCAGTACTGTGCTAGCTGTTTTGGCCATAGCACTCAGCTTCCAGTGATCCTTTTCTTGTCACAAATTTTATGTTCCTGCGCTCCATTTAGCAGTTTCTTAGGTTCTGACTTATATCATTTGCTAATTATTCTCTGTGCGTGAATATTGACAGCTTTAATACTTGCAAAATCTTTAGGGGAAGGCACTGTGTTTTATATTTCTTTTGCATATCCCAGTAATAATAACCACAATTTCCAACCCTAACAAGCCACATCATCTAACAAAGGATGTGTTTCTCTGTGTTCATGTGGTATCTGACACGTGAAGCAGTTTGGGAGTCTTCATATGAATATTATAATACTGAAATTCTGGTGCATTCTCTGATTTATGAGGCAAAACAGACAAATGTTTAAAAGTATGCTCTTGAATGATGCAGAACTGTTACCCAAACCCAACAATAAAACATTCTCAAAACATTAGAGGACACTGAATATAAGAAATTAAACAATAATTTCTCCAATATTATAGACACTAGTATTCTTATTTCTCCATTTAAGTTTTGGACAATATTTTGATTCTACAACTTAGCATTTTGTCAAACATTGTTTAATTGGTTTTATGTAAACTGACTTGTTCCTAAAATAATATCCAATCAGAATATGCCATCTCATCTATTAGCTTTCCTCCTCTCAACAGATGTTCTGAGTCCTCATTGTTTCCAGATTACAATCAAGCTGTCCATAATACAGAAATCCAAACATATGGGCCAAGGGAAAATGGGCAAAACCATTCAATCAGGTAATGGAGGAAATACTTCCTGCAAGTTTATCAAACAGCTATTCCCACAAGTGATATCCTGAAGTTACTAATCTGGGCTTGGCTGAAATTCTGATACAAAAAACCAGAGTGGACCTTTACATGTGGTTGCCTGATCGAGTGGAAAGAGTAGAGGATTGGGAGCCAGACCTGGGGTCAAAACTCAGCTCTACCAACTTGCCAACTGATTACACATATACAAGTCACTTCCCTAATCAGTCTCATCTGTCATAAGCAGATTAAAATGCAGTCATCCCTCCGTATTCATGGGGTTTTCATTCTAGTTCCCCACGTGGATACCAGGATCCTCAGGTGCTCACAACCCTTATATAAAATGGCAAAGTATTTGCATACAACCTATGCACATCCTTCTGTATACTTTAAATCATCTATAGATTACTTGCAATATCTAATACAGTTGTAAATGTGATGTAAGGTGCTCTCTAAATAGTTGCCCATGGTCGGCAAATTCACGTTTTGCTCTTTGGAACTGTCTGGAATTTTTTTTTTTTTTCTGAATACTTTCGATTTGAGGTGGGTTGAATCCACAGATGTGGAAACTTCAGGTAGATGACTGACTATAGTACCTACTAGAGCAACTGTGAGGAATCATTGAGATGATACACGTAAAAGTATTTTGTAATATGTCACCCATAGTAATTTACGGTAAGTTTCTTGGTGGCTCAGCTGGTAAAGATTCCGTCTGTGACGCGGGAGACCTGGGTTTGATCCCTGGGTTGGGAAGATCCCCTGGAGAAGGGAAAGGCTACCCACTCCAGTATTCTGGCCTGGAGAATCCCATGGACTGTAAAGAGTTGGACACGACTGAGCGATTTTCACACACCCACTACAGAGAAACTCTACTTAGAAGATTATCAGTGTCTTCAGAAATTCTGTTTAACCCAGGGAACTATTATGGACCATTTTAGTCCTTCACTTATTCAAAACAAAACAAACAAAAGCCCCAAAACAACTGAAAGAGAAACAAGCTAATTAACATGTAGAAGAGAGGAGTGTATAATCTCCTAGCATAGTCACATTTTTTCCCCTTATCTTCTCTTATTTAAACTATAAAATATCCATGCAAAATGACTGAGCAGGCATTTCATTAAAGAATATATACAGATTGCCAAGAAACACATGAAAATGTGCTTACCACCATGACCCACTAGGGAAACACAAATTAAAACCACAATGAGATACTACTACACATCTACCTAAAAGTCTACACTCAAAGAATGAGAGTACCAAGTGCTGAATAGGATACAGACAAATTAGAGCTCTCCCACATTGCTTGTGGGACCGTCAAATGGTACAATCACTTTGGAAAACAGTTTAGAGTTTCTTAAAAAGTTAAACATTTATTTATCATATGACCCTCCTGGGTATCTACCCAGAAGAAATTAAAACATACTGTGGAGTCCCAGACCAAGGTCACAGGTGCAAGGCCTTGTTCCAAGGCCACAGACATGGAGCCCAGAATAAGGTCATCTCTGGAAATGACTGAACCCACAGCAGCCACTGCCATGAGCCACCCTGATCTAAACTGGCCAGCTCCCTGACCCCATATTAGGTAAAAATACCCACCCTAACCAATCACCTAATGCCACCCTTCCAGCAGGAATTGTATTTGTTTTGAAGCTACAAAAATTGGCTGCTAGCCTATGAAAGGGGTCAACTCTCCCTTGAGCCAGCCTGCTGTTCCAACGGTCAGCTCTCCCTGGTCTGTCAGGAGCTCAGCCTCCTGAGCTTGCAGTGCCCTGATTATCTCTAATCTTTGTTTTTCATAAACTCACTCCTTTCTGAAATACTGTATCTGGAAATTCTTTTCCAATCTGCACACAGACCATGGCACATATGTCCATACAAAGCCTTCTACATGAATGTTCATAGCAGCATTATTTATAGTAGTCCAAATCCAGAAACATTTACCAAAATTGGTGAATGGATAAACAAAATGGGGTATATATGCAGACACTGAAAGACTACTCAGCAATAAAAAGGAACAAAATATTGATATATGCTACAACATAAATGAACCTCAAAAACATTATGCTAAGTGAAAAAAGCCAGACACAGAAGACCATATTTTATATAATTGTGTTTATATGAAATATTCAGAAAAGGTAAATCTATAGGGACAGAAAGCAGTTTAGTGATTGCTTGGGGCTGGGAATGAGTACAGAAAGTGACTCCAAACAGGCATGGAGAAATTGTTGGGCTGATGGAAATGTTCCAAATTGGATTGGGGTGATGGTTGCTCAACTGTATACACTTAGTAACACTCTTCAGACTGTATATATGACAAACCTAGACAGCATATTAAAAAGCAGAGACATTACTTTGCTAACAAAGGTCTATATAATCAAAGCTATGGTTTTTCCAGTGGTTATGTATTAGTGTGAGAGTTGGACCGTGAAGAAGACTGAGCGCTGAAGAATTGATGCTTTTGAACTGTGGTGCTAGAGAAGACTCTTGAGAGTCCCTTGGACTGTAAGGAGATCCAACCAGTCCATCCTAAAGGAAATCAATTCTGAATATTCATTGGTAGAACTGATGATGAAGCTGAAGCTCCAATACTTTGGCCACCTGATGCAAAGAGCTGACTCATTAGAAAAGACCCTGATGCTGGGACACATTGAAGGCAGGAGAAGATGATGAGAGGACAAGATGGTTGGATGGCATCACCGACTCAATGGACATGAGTTTGAGCAAGTTCCAGGAGTTGGTGAAGGACAGGGAAGCCTGGTGTGCTGCAGTCCATGGGGTCTCAAAGAGTCGGACACAACTGAATGACTGAACAACAATGGGTGAATTTTATTAAATGTAAATTATATTTCACTAAAGTGGTTAAAAATCTCTTTGTAAAAAAGGGAGAAGTGCCAGTCAATGTGACAGAGGAGAAAAACAAGCTTTGATGAAAATGCCTGCCCTTGGAATCAAAACCCAATAGGAAGCCAGCAATGTCTTCCCAGATTCCTTTCTTATCCTAGCTTTCAGCCACTGTAATCATGCCATTAGCTGGGAGACACATTAACTACAGGAAGTTCAAGTTGATACTTTTAAAAACTCAATTACTAGTCCTCTGAGATTTCTCTTTTCCATCCCATGTCTTTCAGTTTTTTCAATATTTGTTTTATGTTGTTCCCCCCAGAAATGTGTTGTTTTGCTCAACTTATACACACTTTTTCCTTCTATAGTCTGCATGAGCTCTTTTCTCTTCCTCTTTCCTAATTCCATGCTCATGGCTCTTATAGGCAGTATTTCATAGCAATGAATTTATATTGGAACAGACAGATCCCAACAGATAACTGAACTACTTACTTGTAGAACTAGTGATTTCCAATCTATACTCACTCTTGTATGGATGCAAAATATCATTATCTATCCAACAATGCAGAAGTGAACAGAAAATGAAAATAGGCCAGCTAGACAATACTTCTTTGAGTTACTCTGTGAGGACTGGAGGACTTGGCATCAGACAAATGCACTGCATGTGTGAGTGCTTTAGTCATGTCCGACTCTTTGTGGCCCTGCCAGGCTCCTCTGTCCGTGGGATTTTCTAGGCAAGAATACTGGAGTGGGTTGTCTTGCCCTTTTACAGGGGATCTTCCCAACCCAGGGATCGAACTGCATCTCCTGTGTCTCCTGCATTGCAGGCAGATTCTTTACCACTAAGCTACCAGGTAAAGCCCTGAGCCAAAGGCAGAGGTAGCCAAGAGTCTTGGACACTGAAGCGACACCTTAAAGCATCTCTCTCTATATTGTACAATGTAGTCATAAAAGGTAAGGAAGTCTACTTTAGAAAGGTTTCTTTAAAAAAATAAATAAAAAAGAGTTAACATTTTGAAATTTTGGTCCTAACTTTGAGGTGTCAAAACTACCTGGGCTTTCCAGAATTCCCAAGAAATTTAGGACCTCAATGTTTAAAATGTACCTAAGATGATATGCCAGACCCATGATTTGTTTATCAAACCACAACCAACACATTCATTACGCCCTGGTATACTGCAAAGAGTAAAGCATTTGGAGTCTGAGGACCCGGATTCCTAACTCCTTTGTTTCCTCCACTTACTGGAAGTGAAACCTTCGGCAGATCTCTGAACCTCACAAATCTCTAGTTTCCCATGCTATAAAATTAGGATAACAGTAATACCTACCTCACAGGGTTATGGGAATTAAATGTGCTTGTGTATATAAAAAGGACTTTGTAAACTGCAGAGACCCATGCCAATAGAAGCTTTCTACTTTCCAGAAACTCCAAAATTCTTTAGATGGTACTCTGAACTTATAGGGCATGCCCCAAGATTACTTCAAAAAACATTGCTTTCATTTCCCTATCTCTAAGGGGTCTTGTTGATCCCTGACATATCTTGCCTTGCATATGGTGGTTTCTTACTCTGCTGCACACATTAACGGTTAGTCTGCGCAGTGTTTGACTCTGTTTCTTACACTAACACTTCCTGGCTCACGAAAGAAAAAACACCGTCGATCCAACATTTCTATTGCACCACTCTCCCTGAAGGATTTCCACATGCATTCCCCACTGGGTGAGATGCAACTGCTATTTAACAGCATATAGCAACACCATGCAAGGGTCTGAGACAGGATGCGAGCGAGGCAATATTGTATGCCGCTGAAAGGACAAGGCGAGCCAATGTCAACAGATGCAATTACCAGATGTGAACACTGGCCAAGGCGGTCTGGGCAAACTCTCCTTTAAGAAGTGCCATGGGACCTTTAATGCTCCCAAAGTCACTGCAACCTTGGCATCACATCTTATTCAAAGCAGAAACTTCTGGAGCCCTGACCCTTTGCATTTGCATCAATCTAGTTTTGACTGGGGGCCGGGGGTGACTTACATGGTTTTACTAGTAGATCTCCCCTTGCTATTCAGAAGGTAGGCTCTCTGGAAAATTCACTTCTAAATATGAACTTGGCATTATTTTGGAGTGATTTAAAGGGATGATAGCTGGAATGGATCTGGACACAAGCCACAATTTAATACTCCTTCCCCATGTGGCTGCCTTTTCCCCTTCCAACACGCTGGGAAGAGCAGTTGTATTCCAGTCCCACATGAACTTGGAATGAGCCAACTGTCCTTACTTTGTTCTCACTTTGACACTTATTTCCTTTCCAGCACAAGACAGGTGCACTGCTGCTCGTAGTGTAGGGCAATGGAAATGTACCGGGAAGAATGATGCTCTAAAAGGCAGTAGATGCCTTAGCCAACCAGATCCAAAGGGAGAGTAAGGAAGTTCACTCTTAGTAAACTCCACTCTCCCCAGGGCTTCCTCTCACAGGCCATCCATGATGACTTCCACAATGATGCCCAGAAAGAAACTCTACTAGGGGCAACATAAATTCACCCAGGGATTGTCTTTCAAATCTATTACACTCTGGAAGGCAAAATAATAAGGATGTGTAAGCACCTGATCATCAAAATGAGTCATTACTAGATATTTTAATTGAATCTATTTTCAATACAGCAGGAAGTGTCAAATATTTACGTGTTCCTACATGACGAGAAGGGTTTTTGTCCCCTAGGGAGTCCAGATGTGTGTTAGACAAACTACTATTCTCACACCTTTACAAACACACAAAAGGAATCTGGCCTACCTGCTTATTCCATTTTGTACTATGAGGTATTACTTTAAAAACGTGAACAGATCCTTTATTCATAATAAAACAGGAGAAAAACCAATCACTTGGAATTTATGATCAGTTAATTTTTTCATTCTCGAACCTAAAAATGAATTGATTGTTCCTTCACCCACCAGCCTTTTCTTCTCTGTTCCCTTCCTTCCCATCCATTAGTGTTGATAAACGAAGTCTGTTTGTGGTTTGTGGCAGTGTTTGTCTAGGAAGGGTGTGATATTTGAATGGCAGGGGGGGATATACCAAGGCTCCAAGTTGGCCTCAAGAACAATGAATCACCAATAATATACCTTGTGCTTTCCTCCTTCCACTCTTCAGTTGGTGTCCATGCATACTGTATCGTATAGTATGCACGTCTTTCTGTTTTCTAGTGTAGGTATATATGAAAACCTTGCCTCTAAATTTAATTGTGGATCCTAAGAGTAGATGTAGTGTTCTAATATTGTCCCCAAGGGACCTGGCTTCAAAGGAATGATATGGTTCAGATATTTTTTTAAAAAGAATCTGTGGTTAGACTTTTCTCTCAGGCTGCTAACTCAAGTTCATAACTGCCCAAGCTACAATTCCAGTGAGTCCCCCAACTCTCACAACCCTCTCCAGGTACCTTCACTAATTCCCGTCTTCCAAATACACCATATGGTTTCACACCTCCATGCTTTGTCCATGCTATGCTCTTAGCCTTGTGTAACCTCCTCAGTTAAAATTCTATGTATCTTCCAAGAATCATCTCATATGTCATTTCCTTCACAGATTCTTCCCCAATTCCTGTTCAGTTCAGTTGCTCAGTCATGTCCGACTCTTTGTGACCCCATAAATCACAGCATGACAGGCCTCCCTGTCCATCACCAACTCCCGGAGTTCACTCAAACTCATGTCCATCGAGTCAGTGATGCCATCCAGCCATCTCATCCTCTGTCGTCCCTTCTCCTCCTGCCCCCAATCCCTCCCAGCATCAGAGTCTTTTCCAATGAGTCAACTCTTCACATGAGGTGGCCAAAGTACTGGAGTTTCAGCTTCAGCATCAGTCCTTCCAATGAACACCCAGGACTGGTCTCCTTTAGGATGGACTGGTTGGACCTCCTTGCAGTCCAAGGGACTCTCAAGGGTCTTCTCCAACACCACAGTTCAAAAGCATCAATTCTTTGGCACTCAGCTTTCTTCACAGTCCAACTCTCACATCCATACATGACCACTGGAAAAACCATAGCCTCGACTAGACAGACCTTTGTTGGCAAAGTAATGTCTCTGTAGCTGAATCTGTTTCATCTGTGCTCCCACAACACTTTGTTTTAGCCTGTCTTAAAATCCCAATCACATTCTGCCTTGTATTGTAATTATTTGTGTCTCTGTCTGTCTCCTCCATGAGACTAATGACTTTTTGAGGGTGGAACTGTGTCTGATTCATCTTTGTGCCTCTACAGATTCCCAGGGCCTAGCCAAGTGCCTGGTACTCAGTGGCTAAATAAACAATAAGCATTTAGAATAGGAGCTCAAGTACTATGTGTTGATTTATTGAACTGTCTATGTCTTCTAGCTGTTAATCAAGGAGCCTGGCATAGACCACAAACCCAATACAGAACACAGAACATCTGTGTCAGAATAATCCCCCAAATTTTTAAATGTCAAATTTTTGGAAATTTGTTTGAATTCTTTTGCTTGCACGAAACCTTTGTGGGCCTGGCAGTTAAAAGAAAAAAAAAATCACTGACTTACCTCCAAGAGTTTTAGCCACAGAACATTTTGCAGACATTAAGAATGAAGGCTTCTGTTTAGGCAGTACTGGTTAATTTCTAACACAAAGTTATTTCTGGTCACAGTGTTAGGGCATAGATTATTTTTCACTTTTCTCAGCACTGTCACGCCCTGAACAAACACTCTTTTTTGGAGAGTCTGCCTTTCTGAGGGTCCCAAATAATAGGAACCTCTACTGATGACATCCCCTCCCCTTCAGCCTATTGGGAGCTGGGTGGAGTGGGTAGTGGTCTCCCTGCAGGATGTTCTTGCTGTGGCCTCCAGAAGCTCCAAATAAATGACCTACAATCCTTCCCTAGAAAAAATTAGGGAAAAGTGCCTTGGAACATGCTCCACTGATACTAACTAAATATGTTTGCCAGTGTTTCCAGCATCAGGCTCAGTAAATCTGTGAGATGCTAGGTGTCGATCTGTGGGTTTTTTTCCCCCTTTCTGAATTCTAGACATCTTGGAATCTATGTCGTTGATATTCCAACATGCAAGTTATTATCATGACTAACACAGACAGAATTACCTGCTGCTGCATTCCAGGTATGTTTATGTATGTCCCTGTCTAACCTGCTTCCTCCCTCCAGCTGTCTCAGTGTAGGGGAAATGGGGATTCCCTCCCCCACCCCGCATCTTCTCCAACAACTGTGATGTCAAATGCAATTATTTGCAGAGGAATCTGCTGTGTGCATGGATGAAAGGGACACATGCAAATCCTCAACAAGAAAAGGAAATACCAGCTCTGGGGAAATATGTCCCAAAAGCATGCCGCTCGGCTTGGCGACTCTGCCCAAGGCCCCCTGTGCAGATATTAACAAGCTGAGCACAATATGACTTTAGGAATGCAAAGAAAAAACTGTTTAACAGTTGAAAAATCTCCTCCTCAATCTGAGGTCAACCCAGCTAATAAAAAAACTTCAAAAACTTCTGCAAAACCATGAATAAGCCCCAGATGTTCCCGTTCTCGGCTAAACTTTCCACCAAGTCGTTTCATACCCTCTAGTTTTCACAAGTAAAACTATTGCAACCTCTTGTGCTTTCCTATCTCTTTCCAAAGAAAATGGCCTCCAGTCAAATTCCTTCTCCCACCCACAGTAACTAATTGTCCATACTGTTATTCATCTCCTTTTCTGAAGAATTAAATTGGCAAGACCCCTTAGTGCAAGGGTGGGGACCATTATTCTCCCAAGGGCCACTGACCCACAGAGGGAAAAAAAACCAATGGGGGCCACACACAAGAAACCACTTGATTTAGTCTAGTTTGTATTTGTTTTTGTGGAATAAATATAAAATATTCACTTCATCTCCTCTAGAAAAATAACAGGGGGAGGGAAACTCCATTCAAAAGATATAATAAGTGGTTAAAATATAGTCCAGGTTTATGCTACAGCAAGTTTGGGCAATGAGGTGGTTAAATAAAAAGATGTGGAGGGAGAGCTAAGAGAAAAATTGGGAAAATAAGGGAAAAAATGAAAGGTAAGGCAAAGAAAGAAGCCAGGAGATTGTGAGAGGAAGTCGAAAAACAGATTCTGAGAGAAAGGAAAAGAGGGAAAAACAAGAACTAGGCTTGGCAGACTCCCTAGTTAATGTCTTGGTTGCAGTAAACAGCTTGTACCCACCCCCAGTGCTCCGTGTACGCTGGGTATTAGAGTTAAGTTATCACCGGCCTTTGAAATCCTTATTAGCTTTCTAGCAGTTTCAGAAAAGTCCTCTCTGTGCTGAGAAACAGCTGGTCTGCTTTGATTTTCAAACTTCAAAGCTAGTTTTTGAAATAAAGATTATTTTCGCAAGAAAGTCTGAAGGTTTTACATGTGTGTAAAGGAATGACTGAAAAATCTCTGACGTTGCAAAGCTGTCAGATGGCCTTATCTTTGGTCTCTGAGAGATTAGGGCTGTCTTATTTCATAGAGTCTGGATATTATATCTGGAATCAACATTTATTCCATAGATTTGAAAGTTTTTTCCCCAAATCAAACTTAGTGGGGTTTAGCTGGAAGCTGGTGTAGCAGACAACATGCAATGGAGACCACATACACATCTCTGAGTTAAGTCAAAACAACCAGCATCCATGGCTCTTTACCACTCTTCTCCCAGTGAAAGCTCAACTTCTGAATGACTGCACCTAGCAACCCACTAAGAGAGATGTTGCTTCGAAGCTGCAATACTGATTTTAGAGCTACTATATATGTGCTGCTGCTGCTGCTAAGTCGCTTCAGTCGTGTCCGACTCTGTGCGACCCCATAGACGGCAGCCCACCAGGCTCCCCCGTCCCTGGGATTCTCCAGGCAAGAACACTGGAGTGGGGCGCCATTTCCTTCTCCAGTGCATGAAAGTGAAAAGTGAAAGGGAAGTCGCTCAGGCGTGTCCGACTCTTAGCGACCTCATGGACTACAGCCCACCAGGCTCCTCCGCCCATGGGATTTTCCAGGCAAGAGTACTGGAGTGGGGTGCCATTGCCTTCTCCATATATGTGCTACTGTACCTTATTCCCAGAATATTTGGGATTACCCTCTGCTGATGGTGTATTAAAGGCAAAATGTAACAGGAAAATGTCCAGAGAAGGGGAAGTAAGATAATGAAAGATGGAGAAGAAGGCAAAGCTATATGATGACAGATGAAAATCACGGACACCCTGAGTCTGAAAACATGAAGGCTAATGGGAAAAATGAGAGAAATGCATATAGCTGTGATGGGTAGGGTAACTATAATCTGTGTCTCAGAACACTGCTTTTTCAGATTTAAAGATGATTTTTAAAAAGTACTTGGGAAGAGAACAGAGAAGTAGAAAATAAAATGAAAACTACCCAACTATTGCTAATGTTTTGATATGTAGTTTTACAGACTCTTTCCCTGTACATACCTTTATACATGTGCTAATTTTTTGTTAAAATTGGATTGTACTTTAGTACTATCTCATCACCTGCTTTTTGTACTTCTCAGTATATCACAGATAGCTTTCTATCTATAACAAAATTTTAACAATATTTTTAATGGCTTCAGATTATTCCATTGTATAAAAACGGTGTAGTTCACATAATAAATCTCCTATTGATAGACATGTGTGCTGCTTTTAATTTTTCCATGCAAACACCACCACTGAAATATCCTTATACACACATCTTTTTTTTTTCCCCAGATCAGCCTTTTAACTTAAATATTACAATCAAAGGCATCATCATTGTTGTTGTCACTGTAATCATCATCCAGAGATGCAGGTGTAAGATTTTACACCGAACAGAAGTCATATTTTGGGAAATTATTACTTTTCCCTACACAAGCATATATTCAACAAAGCATTCTGAATTGTACATCCAAGTGCAAATCATTCCAACATATTATCATCCATTTATGTTGTAATTTTAAATTTTTCTACAAGTTCTTAGCTTATACACACGTCTTTGTGGACTGTCACACTCTTGCCCTGGCAGAAATCGCTACAGGTATAGCTACTGGTTCCAGGCTACTTCCAATGACCTGCCATATACTGAGACTGTCTTAATGGTTCTTCTTCCCTCCAAAGAGTGGAAGAAAGATCACAGAACTTAGAGTAAATGCAACCTTTTAGTCATTTAAAATCTGAGTGTCAATATCTTCATCTATAAAAGAGAATACTAATGCATTCAGAAAACTAAGATCATGGTATCTGGTCCCATCACTTCATGGCAAATAGATGGGGAAACAGTGGCTGACTTTATTTTCCTGGGCTCCAAAACCACTGCAGATGGTGATTGCAGCCATGAAATTAAAAGACCCTTACTCCTTGGAAGGAAAGTTATAACCAATCTAGACAGCATATAAAAAGCAGAGACATTACTTTGTCAACAAAGGTCCATCTAGTCAAGGCTATGGCTTTTCCAATAGTCATGTATGGATGTGAGAGTTGGACTATAAAGAAAGCTGAGCACCGAAGAATTGATGCTTTTGAACTGTGGTGTTGGAGAAGACTCTTGAGAGTCCCTTGGACTGCAAGGAGATCCAACCAGTCCATCCTAAAGGAGATCAGTCCTGGGTGTGCTATTGGAAGGAATGATGTTGAAGCTGAAACTCCAATACTTTGGCCACCTGATGAGAAGATCTGACTCATTTGAAAAGACCCTGATGCTGGGAAAGATTGAGGGCAGGAGGAGAAGGGGACGACAGAGGATGAGATGGTTGGATGGCATCACTGACTCAATGGACATGGGTTTGGGTGGACCCCGGGAGTTGGTGATGGACAGGGAGGCCTGGTGTGCTGCGGTTCATGGGGTCGGAAAGACTCAGACACGACTGAGCGACTGAACTGAACCAAAATGAATAATAACCAGCTCACAGAATATTTGTGAGAAATACACATGGTCATGTAAATTAAAGAGTCTCATACACTTTAAAGCACTTTGTGTGTGTTAGTCTCTCAGCTGTGTCTGACTCTTTGTGACCCCATGAACTGTAACCCACCAGGGTCCTCTGTCCACGGGACTCTCCAGGCAAGAATACTGGAGTGGGTTGCCATTCACTTCTTCAGGGGATCTTCCTGACCCAGGTCTCCTGCATTGAAGGCAGATTCTTTACTATCTGAGCCAACAAGGAAGGCCCTTAAAGCACTTTAAATGCAGAAATTCTGATTTTCTTAACATTTTATATTAAGAATTTGGAGGCACTTTTAGGGAGCATATTCTCCTAGATGTGCCCCACACTAAGAGTGCTCAAAGAAACCTCTGAGGGCTTGCCATCACCCAGAATAGCATTCCTGAGTCTCCAGACGTCAACTGTCTGCCTACAGGGGCAAGGGGGAACCCTTCAACCTAGTAGATGTCTGGCTGCCATATACCAAGGTGGCATTTGATTCCCCAAGTTGTGTGCTACATGGTATTCACCTGGTGATTGTTTACCACTGTCTGCTGTACTGGGGAGAAAAGTTTATCATGTTTTCTTCCTCATTCAGCCCTCTATAAATACACCCAGTTTGCGTGGGCCTGAATTGAACGCTCTGGCAAGAAACCAACTTTCTCAGGAAGAAAGAGATCAGTTGCATTACAACACAACTTGCAAATTCCTTTCCAAACTTCTGGTGTTTTTGCTTTGGAAAAAAAAGTGCTGCTGTTCATTATCACTAGCCAAAACCATTTATAGATTATGGATTTTTTTTAATCTAGAAAGGAGCACATAGCAAGTATGGTTCTCAAGCCAAAAGCATTTATATAGATTTTTTTTAATCTAGAAGGAGCATATAGAAAGCATGGGGCTTCTTAATTAGATGTTTTGAAACACCCGGTAATACCAGCACTCAGCAAGCACTCGATAAATGCTATGTAGTCTTGATTACGGTCTTTCTCCAAGAGTCATTTTTTAACTTTCTATTAAAGATAGAATCATCACTAAGGGCATAAAGAAAAAAAATCAACCTATAAGAAAAAAATTTTAACTTATATGGAATATGAGAGTGGGTGGATAGGAAGATGAGAAGCAAGCAGTTGTGGGCAAAGAGGTTCCCCATCTCAGAGAAGGTAGCATGGCATAAGTGGGAGTCAAGTCTCATATTTGGGGACTTATAAAAGGAAAGCAACAAGTATTTTTGTGGTAGAGACAGAAGTTATACAAATGAATCAACAAAAGAAAAATATAAAGTGAAATGTAAAGTCATATTGGAGACTTTAGTGCTATAAGAAAACAAAGATGTTAAAAAAAAAAAAGATTGCCCATCCCTAGAAGCCAAGGGCAGTGAGTGTCTCATCGATTTTTCTAGTCACTGTGCCCATCAGGGGATTGGAGGTGAAGTAAGGCAGGCCTGGAGTAAGGGTGATGGTATACAGATAGAAAAGGATCTCAGACAAAGAAGGTTACAAAGAATGACATGAAAGCACTTGGTGATTGACGAGCTCCAGGGAAGAGAGACCAGGACTAGATGATGCTGAGAGTAGATAAGATCACAGACCCATTTGTCTTCCCTTACAGAAACTATTTCCTATAGAAAAGCACAAGAAATATGTGTAAATAGGATAGATGATGATAAAGATTTTGATCACCTGATTCTCTTTCATAGCCTGCAAATAAGAAAGTTTCCTACATATAACTGAGGCAGGAACCACCACAGTCTTCAGAATCCAGGAAGATGAGTTGAGAAATAAAACAGGGACATGAATTGTAATTCCATCTTAGCTCTTCAAGCCTCAACAAGCTGAGCTTGAAGTAGAAAGGAGACAGCCAGAAAATGAAAGTTCCTGTTACTCAGGCTCTGGCAGATAAAGTAGGTTTCCCATCTCCTCTCAATACCGTATTTTAGAGAGACAGTGTAGGCATAGTAGGAGGGAGCAGGCCACAGCCTGCAGTCTCTGTCAAAAATCACTGCACTGGATGGGAACCATGGCATAGCCGCCAAATGAAGGTCAACAAAGGAAGACGGAACAGTGAGATCACGAATTTTCCAAGTTCTCCAAGTTCTGAATGAATGGAATAGTGGATTCATGGGGTGGACATGGTACAATTCCACCATGTTTCTCAAGAAAGTGAAGAAAGAGAGATCTTAAATGTCATCATAAAAAAGAAATATAATGATGTGATTGAATGGAGATGTTAGCTAATGCTATGGTGGTCATCATTTTATGATATAGAAGTGTATCAAATTAACACATTGTACATCTTAAACTTTCATGATGTTATATGTCAATTATATTCAATAAAACTGGAAAAAGTAAAACAAAATTTTGAATCGAAGGAAGCACTATTCTAGATGGTTTTGGCAGATTTAGCATATTCTGTACATACTTTAAAGGTTAAACTGTAATGTAATATTTAATAATTTTTTTTAATGCTGGAAAGAATGCCCCTGCTTTCTCTTTCATGCATGCACACTATCTCCCTATGAACAAAATACATTTGCCCTATCCCAATATTCCTTAAAGTCTCAATCCAATACAGACTCAACTCTAGGTCCAAAAATCTCATTAATCATCTTAGCTGAAAAGTCCCAAATCTCATCATCTCAATCAAGTACTAGTGAGACATTGCACATGGTCCATTCTAGGTCAGAATTTCCCCTCTGTCTGTATGCCTGTGAAACTAGAAAGCAAGTTTTCTGCTCCCCAAATTCCATGGTGAAACAGGCGTAGGATAAAACTTACAGACTCCCTACACTGGAGTTAAACAGCTGGTTCAAAAGCTGGAACAGAATACTTCGCTTATTCACACAATAAAAAGTCATTGCCTAAGATGTGCCAGGCACTGTTCTAGAAGCAGAAGATACAGTGGTGAGTGGGGCAGATAAGACCCTACCCTTGTGGAAGTGCTGTAAACAGGCTTTTACACTGCCTGCCTTCTCTGTATCTGCTCTGACCAGCAAGGGCACAAGAGTGCTAAGGTGGAGAGAAAAAGTGGTATCGAGTGCCTGCCAGCCAGCCTCGGCGAAAGGTCAGGTCAGCTCAGCTCATTGTCAGCAGACGTTTGAGTAAACTGAACAAGCAGAGCCCTGTACTTTATAAAGTGTATAAAGTTCTTGAAGACCATTCTAGGGAAACAGCACAAACTATAAGTAGCTGCCATAATTAGAAAGACACAGGAGTTGGTAACAAATGGGAAAATGTGTTTTAAGGAGGTTGGAGAAGGCGAACAGTCACCACTTCCCTCGGGTCCCACCCCCCCTCCTCTTTGTGAGGCTGTCACGAAACACAGTCATCTCTCCAACACATTTAAGCACCCACGGTGGCAGCTGAAGAAAAACCACTATAATCTCTCTCACTCTTTCTCACAGTTTTGGTAATTTTTGAGGCTTCGGTGAATGGATGACGCTCAACATTCAACAGCCAAGGAGCCACTTTTAATTGGAATCCTGAATAAAAAAGTGTGTAACAAATTGATTAAAAAGTTATAGTTAACACATTCACCAGGGACTCTAAATACTCTATTGTGAGAACTTCTACTTCAGGTTCAATGAAATACCAGAATTAAAAATAATTTTTTTTTTTCTGTGAGACCTGAGTTAGGTACTGGTCTGCTGTGAGGTCACACCACGCTACCTTCACTCTTGAAGCCCGAACCAATGCACGCTCCAGCCTCCCTATGTCCTGGCTAACAGCTAGAAGATGACTGGCTTGAACACGTACAGAGCAGTTTTCATCCCCTGAACTGTTCCATCAGGAAGAGGAAAGGAAGGTGAATGATTTTTAGTAGCAAGCGTCACATCTTTGCCTCGTGAACCTGAGCAAGCTTAACTGAACTCTTTGCTTCCAATTTCTGATGTCCAAGCCACCCTTCATGCCCCTCGTGGAGTTAACATCATAAAACACTGATCTGACCTCGTCACTCTGGCTCCAGCAGCTGCACTAGCTCAGGGAATATTGGTTTATTAAACAGGTAGTATTGGTTTATTAAAAACTCACGTGGAATCATGAAATTTACAATCCCCAAAGAGTTCTTCTGAACCTTCAAAGATAATAGATAGTATTTCTCTAGCTACTTACTTGCACGCCCCCCTCTCTCTCTACCCCAACTTCCACTGCTAACAGAGGCAAAGTCAGATGTTCTATACTATTCATGACCCTCCCAAATTTTGCAGTATACCATCTTTTCAGTCTCATCTCTCACTACTTACATCCTCTTCCACTCTGGTTATCGATGTACTTTCATGTCTTTGTGCCACTGTGCATACCACGTTTCTCTGCCAGGAAGATCCTTCCCACCAACCTCTATCTGTCAAAATTCTCCTCATCTTTCAAAGCCATAAAGGCTTAAAGGCTACCTATTTTTGAAGTCTTGAAATTAATCCTTCCCTTCTCTGGGTGAGCAGAGTACTTGGTTTATATTTGTCTAGTGATACTTACACTATGCATTGGATTATAGTTATGTAGGTATGTTTTCATCACCCTCCTTGAAAGCAAGAATTGTGCTTAAACTTATTCCTATATCCTTGTCCACAGCCCCTACCTCCAGTACATAGAGCTGCTCAATAGTGAACAAATGAATTCAAATGATAATGATACACGTATATGTAACAAGTCTAGACAAGGAGGAGGGATTCTTTATATCTTAACAATAGAGCCCACCAGATTCAGCATTGCACATAAGGTGTGCATTCAATAAGTAAGTGCTAAATGAACAGTGAGGAGATATATATATATATATATATACATATATATATGTTATAAATATATATATGTTTTACTTTTTTCCTGATTGAGTTTCATTTTGAAAAGAAGTCATAGAAGGAATCATGGTTTAACTGATTTCCAAGAACAACAGATAAGAACAAAGACTGTTCATCCAAGCAGAAGCTTAGACCTGAGCTCCCTCTCAGCCTCTTACAATAAAACCTGTAGCTTTAACAATAATTGGTACTGTGGGTTATCAGATTGCAATTATTGATCAACCAATTTGCTACACTAGCCGGGGGAATGACATTCTGTAAAATAGAAACTAGCAATAAGAAAACTGCTCCCTACAGGGACACCCTTATCATATACTTGGGTCTGGCAAACAAAGGCAACAGCACCACTGGATTCTGGTCTGGAGATCCTTCAACTGCCTTCAAGAATCCATATGCAGCTATAACAAACTGCCTCTAGCTTGGCTTAATCTTTTGTACCAGCCCATTAATGAGTCTGGATTCCTTCCCCATTTTCCATGGTATCCCAGGCAGGGATAAAGGCTCAGGCAGCAGGGGGCAGCTCTCTTTTTGCCTGACAACAAGTGGCGGCTGGTCCCAGCGTGTAGCTAACAAATTCCATGGTTCTTAGATGGCAGAGCCCATGGAAGGGGTCTTGTCTGCCTTAGACTCTGCAATGCAAAACTGAGCTTTGGGAATTTGGGCCTAGGCAGTGTTCCTGGCATTTGTGACATCACCCCGACAGCTGAAAGTGATGGTGTCTCAAGAAAGCTCAGTAACCCCAAGCCCTGTGAATTCTTTCTGCTCTGTCGGCATGTGAAATACACACACACACACTCATGAACATATTATATGCCACTCAAAATCATTCTAAATACCTCCTGTGAGACATCTGCCAATAAGGATAACATGTCAGCCGGGTTTTAAATATAGGAACTGCTCACCATCTTCAACCAGAGAGCAAGATGTTCAAAAGGAATGCAGATTAATTTGCCCTGAACTTTATACCTCTGAAGTCTTTTCACTTGATACCATCCTTCCATGAAAGGTCCTGGTGGGGCTGAAGATTAAAATCGGACTTCTGGATCATGGTCTCTAAGTTATACTCTAAGGATAGCCTGCCTATTAATAGATCCTCCACTTTAGGGCAGAGTTCAAACTTGGAAAAATCTGAGGAACTTAATTTAAACACACGCTCCTTCATATATGTGTGTGTGTGTGTGTGTACATAGACATATGAACATATTACTACATATGTATGTATATATAATTTTTAAATTTATCAGCTTCATTTTCCATTCAGTTACCTTGAGCCAAACTGAACATTAAATAGTTAAAAAATCTGTCAAAGATTCACTAGACATACTTTTCCAAGAATCTTTATGGTTGAGATAATTATATTTAAAATCATTTAAACAATAATTCAACCTAGAAAAGTTAGAGTTTCTACATTCCAAAAACTGATAAACTGAGGCACAGTGAATCAAGTTACTTAAAAGGTTACCTGTGACTTTCCTTTATGTTAACTCTTCAGACTATCATAACATGAAGAAAAAGAGTAGCTATAATTTATTGCAAGGGTCCCCATCCTCCAAGCCATGGACCCGTACCTCCCATCATATCAGTGGCAGCATTAGATTAGAAATAAAGTGCTCACGGAGATGACCTTGGGGGATGGGATGGGGAGGGAGGGGGGAGGGGGGTTCTGGATGGGGAACACATTTGCACCCGTGGCTGATTCATGTCGATGTATGGCAAAAACCACTACAACACTGGAAAGTAATTAGCCTCCAATTAAAATAAATTAATTGATTTAAAATAAAGAAACAAAGTGCTCAGTAAATGTAATGCACTTGAATCATCTCAAAACCATTCCCACACAACCCTGCTCTATGGAAAATTGTCTTCCATGAAACTGGTCCCTGGTGGCAAAGAGGTTGGAGACCAATGATTTACTATGCTACTACATGTATTATCTCTAACACTTCTATTAAATCTTCAAGATAGATTGCAGTATAGCTATTTCACAGATTAGGGGATTTGAGGTACAATGAGGTTAACTAATTCGGCCATAAGCTAGGCAATCACAAAGTGACACATCTGGGACTTAAACATACATCTACGTTTGGTTCTAAAGCCTTTGTACGTCCGCCAAACTAGAGTATATAGTGTTGTGGCTCTCCAATTTCTCATTATGACTCTAAGTCACATACCAGTAAGACTTTACAACGGAAACAGGTAGCATTGGTTTATTAAAAACTCATGTGGAATAGTGAACCTTACAATCCTCAAAGAGTTCTTCTGAACCTTTAAATAGGATAGATACTATTTCTCTAGCTACTTACTTGCATGCTCTCCCTCCTCTACTCCAACACATATGTATATATTTACATGCTTCTGTTCCCCCCACCCCCCAGTAGTGGCCACATCAAAAGAGTGGCTAAATCATGTTTGTGAATCTTCATGTAATACTTCCCATTTTTCCCTGAAACATTTCACCTTGCTAGTTTTCTCTGCCACTCTATCCTACTGAGATATTTTGAGATCCTGATTGTGTTATCTATGCATCGGCTAACCCCATCTAGCTTCATGCCATCACTAAATATCAGAAGTATGTCTTCTCTGTCTGTAGTAAGTCATTGGTAACAACTTTAGGCAGTAAAGGTCAAAGCAAATAGCTAAAAGCCTCTCTCCAGGCTAACACTGACACATTAAGAAAATACTCTTTAGGAATGATGCTGAATTAGCTACACATTCCCCAAACCATATGATTACTTAAGCCAACATTTTATGTCACTTGTTTAAAAATGATCATAGGAGTTTCTGGCAAACATTTTGCTGAAATCTAGGTATACCATATCTATATCACATGTACATATAAGTAAGGGGAAGTGGTCTGATTTGTTCTGAGTGAGCCCCAAGTGGCTCCTAGTAACCATCACCATGGTGTCTGGAAGCTCACAGTCTCCAAGATTCTGGTCTAGAATTCGGGGAAGATGTGATACCAGGTTCCCTGATGTGTGGTTTCCACAATCCAATTGCCCCTCCTTATTCAAGGTGAGGGTAAAACTTTGTGCCTTTCTCCAGTCTTTTGGCTCTTCTTCTGCTTGTTGTGATGACTCAAAATTTGCTAATAGTGATACCATGAGAATAACCAGAAGACTCTTCAGTGCTATGGGATATAAACTGATCTGAACCTGGGCATCATTATCTAGGACTTATCACAATGGGAATTCTCTTAGCTGATTTGGTCTTGTCAACTGCTTACCCATAGTGCAGTGATGAACTAGCAAGATATGGACTGTGAAGTAAATAACACAGATCCACTAAACAAATAAGACCATCTTTAGAGGTTAAAGCGTCTGCCTGCAATGTGGGAGACCTGGGTTCGATCCCTGGGTCAGGAAGATTCCCCTGGAGAAGGCAATGGCACCCCACTCCAGTATTCTTGCCTGGAAAATCCCATGGACGGAGGAGCCTGGTGGGCTACAGTCCACGGGGTCACAAAGAGTCGGACACGACTGAGCGACTTCACTTTCACTTTAACTATATTAGGAACTTATCCAAGACAATGAAGCACATATGAATAATAACACAATTTTTACTTTGAACATTAATTATAACTCTGCTGGAAATATTCCACTCAAAATTTGCTATGCAAAATTACCGTGGTTGCTATCTAAGGAAAGCATACAGTCAGGCACACAGAACTGACCCCATTATTATTACTTTACATTCACTAAATACTAACACTGAGCCTACACAGAATATGGAAACGTCCCTGGCCATATGTCAAATAAGCTTACAGTTGAAGGTTAGGTCTCAGTGTGTGTGTGTGCTAAGTCACTTCAGTCGTGTCTGACTCTGCGACCTATGGACTGCAGCCCACCGGGCTCCTCTGTCCATGGGATTCTCCAGGCAAGGATACTAGAGTGGGTTGCCATGCCCTCCTCCACTGGATCTTCCCGACCCAGGGATTGAACCCACGTCTCTTAAGTCTCCTGCATTGGCAGGCTGGTTCTTTACCACTAATGCCACCTGGGAAGCCCTGGGTCTCAATACCCATGGATATCAAGGAGTAAGGCCAAACTTTTGGTTGAGCCAATTAACATAGGTCTGCCATCCTGGGGCAAACGTATCTGCTCTCTATTCAGAAGTTAGTTTTATTACCATTGAGTTTTGTCAAAATCCTAATGACATGGGCAAGGAAAACTTTGTTTTGGTCTTCAGCTTCAAAGAAGATACTTTTGGTTCACCAATATGAGAATAATGGGCCTTCCAATGGGAACATCATTTCCAATAGGAATAATGTCTCCACCAACCCATTCATACTTTCCATATTGTCTCCATTTTAACTAACAGTTCATTTTAGGAGTGGCAGATGGAGATTGGAAGGCATTCTGTGACTGCGTTGTGTATTGTAGATACTTAGTACATTCATTGAGTGAATGCTCACATGAAGAAATGGCTCCATATGGGATTAAACCTTTAATATTAGCTTCAAGGGCACTCTGAGACTTTTTATTGTTTTAGCAGTTGAAGCCCTTTGTTTAAGTGAAATCGTATTTAGAAGACCCATATGTAAAGCAGATTTTAGACACTCTGGTTAAAAAAGGAATGGAGGACGCAGAATAACCCCCACAGCATGTCTCCCACATCTCTACTTTCCATGGAACAGAATCTGAACACACTGCCTTGACAACTGAGCTAACTGGCACATAAGCCCACTGACTAATATGATGCTAATTTTGCCATTCTGGAAGGAGGGATAAGCACTGGATAAATCATTATAGGGTACCCAGGAAGGTGGAGGAGTTGAGATACGAGCATGAGAGTGAACAGATGACTAATGACTAATCCTGAGTGTGGACAGGAGCCCAAGTCAGACTGTGTGAGTGGGCATAAAACCACGAGCAATAGGTCCTGCTGACTCTGCCTGGTTTGGGTCCAGTGATCCCAGCAGAGAGCCCCCTGCCCTGGCTCCTAGCCCACGTGCAACCATTGCTCACTGGGTTTAATGAGGCAGGAGGCACTGAGGCGTGCTTGTTATGACCAAAGACTAGTTAATAGATATGACAAGAGATAATAATTAGCAAGTTCCTGTCTCTCGCTATGCCCATTTTTGTTCCAAAGATGAACTGCTTCAGTAGGGGCTTCTGCTGTGGTTGGGAGTTCTGTATAAGAAAATGTGCTTGCGTGTTTAGAAGCATGTTTTGGATTACACAAGAGCCTTTGGAAGCAGAGCAAAGGCACCACAAACTATCAATCTGTTTGTTTCCCAGACCCAGCTTTGTCATTTACTAGCAGTGTGACTTTGGACAAGTCATTTCTCTCTCTAGGTTTTCATTTCCTCGTCTATAAAATCCAAGGGCTGGACCCTATGACCGAAACATCCCTGCAAACTGTAACGGTGCACTTACATAACCCTCTTCTTTAGCACAAAAACTGGTTGATATTCAATGTGAAAAGTACCTTAAATTAAATCAAAGGTCAGAAATAAATTTAGGGCAACAAAGATTAACTTCTTTGAATGAACTGATGATCTATAAAATACTGTATATGAGGGTCTATTCTGTATATGCCACTATGTTAGGTGCTGTAGAAAACAGACTTGTATGCATGATTTCAGACTTAAGGAGCTGACAATCCAGAGGCAGGATACGTATATGTTCATAAATATATCAAGATAAAAGTTGTCTCTGAATTTCCGAAGAGTATTTGAACATACATACACCAATATACTGCTTATAATACAGGTTTATGGCGGCAGAGAGCAATCATTTGTAAGCATTTATTTTTGCTGTGTTGTATTTGGCCAGCAGGTAGATGTAAATAAGAGACTCTATGGATTTCATAGATATTTTGGAAATATATTTCTAACTTTGTAAACCCAATAGCCTTTATAGTTTGATAGAATTTCCTTTTCATATGTAGAACTTGTCTTTCCATAGTTAACACTTCCAATGCTGCTGCTGCTAAGTCGCTTCAGTCGTGTCCAAGTCTGTGCGACCCCATAGACGGCAGCCCACCAGGCTCCCCCATCCCTGGGATTCTCTAGGCAAGAACACTGGAGTGGGTTGCCATTTCCTTCTCCAATGCATGAAAGTGAAAAGCGAAAGGGAAGTTGCTCAGTCGTGTCTGACTCTTAGCAACCCCATGGACTGCAGCCCACCAGGCTCCTCCGTCCATGGGATTTTCCAGGCAAGAGTACTGGAGCGGGGTGCCATTGCCTTCTCTGAACACTTCCAATACTTCTTACTAAAAAAACCTTATGAAAGAGTATAATACCGCAATGAAAAAGATCATGTATTTCCTTTCACTGATAAGCCACAATCACCAGCAAATGTTGTTGCTATCAACAACATTTTGGCTTACCACTCTTGACTTATCTTCTGCTTTTGAATAACTTAACTTAATGTGCAAAGATTAAAATACATGACCCAATTTAAGTACCTTTAATCCTGTATCCTCTAAAAAAAGCAAATAGTTCATTTTCAAGAAATTTAATATGAAATACTTGGGAATTCATCTTGGTGCAGTGTTATTAAACTGTACACAGTAATTAAGATATTAAAAACACATGCTCCCCAAAGCCACCAGACATTGTAATTATTTTTCAAGCTATTAAGCAAAATGACAGAAGATTTTTTAATGATAAATGTGTTTTGGAATGCATCAGCTAATTCCCTTTTACTTCATGAAATCATGTTTAGCTCCACAGAGTCTAGGTCTGGGATTTGAAGACCAACTCGCATTGTTCTTTTATAACTCAGAAGTCATTCATTGGCTGTTGTTAACATGCCATTGTAGATACTCTGTCTTTCACACAAACACACATTCTGACTCCATATGGAAATGGCAATTATTACAGTTCGGCTACACTATTTGTATGTGAAGAAGTGTGAGAGACACTGGGACATAATTTCATTTGGAAAGGCCTTTTATTTAAATTTGACTCTCAAAACATTTCTCCTTTGGTTTAGAAATTTTAGATCAGTGTTAGCTTTTCTAGCAACCACTGGAGTAGGCCAGCATTTTATGACTCTCACTGGCATTATTGTGAGAAAAAAGTTACTCAAAGAATTTTTGATCATGCTTGAGATTCATTTAAAGATTTTTAAAACTTACATGCTAAGGTATGCCCTGGGTACTTTTCTGACATGTAACAACTTTATTAATTAATTTATTAAAGTTGCAACTTTCTGTTTCAAAGTCAGTGCCTTTTCACGATACCAAAATAATCTGTCAGGCATCTTAAAAATACTTTTCAGGTATTTATGAAGGGGGATGGAAGTGGAGACATTCCACTGTGTGCTCGACATTTAAAATTTTCTTTGGCCATTTAAAATCATTTTATGAGTTAGAGATAGCTAATAGAAAGTTTGTCTGCTGTCTATGTCACAAAGTGCCTCAGTTGCCACACCATACACAATTGGGGTCAGTTTTCTAGGACTCTTCCCAGTGGATGCTTGGTAAACAACATGCTTACTCTTTCTCTGCTGCCAATTTTAGAGCTTCAGCTATAGATATTACTACATTAGGGACTTGGAAATTGTTAGACAAATTAAGGAGTTTCTGCTATTTGTACTTCTTTCTGCACATCTTTTATATATGGATCATGCTAACCACAGCAAGGCATGCTGTGTCTTCAAAGACATAGAAGGAAATAGCACAGAGACTGCGATCAGTCCCCCTGGATTCTAGGTCTAGTTTGACCACTTACTATATGAAGGTCACTTAGACATCCAGTGCCCATAGGTTCTTCATCTGGTAAATCTAGGTAATAATGTCTGCTTCTCTGAGTCACTGTGAAGATCCATTTATGTAATATTCATGAAAGAGCTTTACAAACTGAATTGTGCTGTGCAAATTGATGGCAGAATTATTATCATTCATATGGAGTCACATGGCTAACACGATCTGAAGACAGATCACCTATCTGGTTCTGGAGGAGGGTGATAAATGCAAGTGTTTTCGTAGTTTAATGTTTTCATGGCCTAATGAGAACAAGGCAGGAGAACAGAAGAATTGGGTAGGGGGAAGGGCAAGTTTAAGTTCCATCTGCCCAGGCTGGAAGACTGGTGGGAAGGGAAGAATCTCTGAAAAGATGCGAGGTTACAAAGTAGAAAGGGGTGACCTGGGAACAGGGTGTTTAAAAAAGAGTGGCAGGGCAGAGAATAAAGTCACAAGACTTGTTCACAAGAGGGTCCTGGGTTAAAGCCTGACCTTGAGCCACAAATCACTGAATCACACGGCTGGAAGGAATCTTAAGAGGCCATCTCGTCCACACCCCCACCATTCAGCAGGACATTTCAACCATCCCAAACAGATGAGACTATCCAACTTCGAATGAAAAGCTCTGACACCAAATGAGCAGGTATTGACTGCTCTGGCTTCAGCTGTTTCCAACAGGCAGGAAAACAATTTCTGGAATTTCATTTGAACCCGAACTGAAACTGAGGGAAAATAATAAACAGCTAGGTTTTTCTTGGAAACAATAGCTTCTGTAGTAGTTTAAGGTCTGCGACATTAACACTAACGACACAGCAAGTCTTAGAGAGAAACTGTTACCAACAAACTGAGTTAGAGGACGCACAGGCCACAGTGGCCTGTGGGTAAGAGTGGATCATGATCATTCTTGGTATTTGTGGGGTCTTCTCTCCATGCAGGAGCCTTGAAGCAGGATAGTAAGAAAAACACAATTTTTCTTTTAAAGCAACATGGCCCAGCAAATTCCAGGACTGATATTGAGGACTTAAGAGTTCAATTCCTCTCCTAACACAAGACAATAAATCCTCACACACAAATTAAAAACTGCAAAGGAAATAAAAGGGTCCTCATTTCCAATCGTGGGAATGTTACACAAGAACTCTGGTTTGGAAGGAGGAGGGGAGGACATTCCACACCTGCAGGTCTTCCCAGGAAAGGGGCCCTGGGCCTGACCCGGAACACGTCCCCTCCAGGTTACATCGTGGGACTGTCAATACGGAAATAATGTTACATTACTCCCTCAGTGAATATATTATTTCAAATCCTATCAACAGCAACCATAACTTGAAAGGAGGCAGCTGAGAATTTCCATGGAAGAAAGTGAAGAGGTCTTGGGGGACGTGCTCATAAACGGCCTAGCCACAGTCCATCTGGATGGACACACACGGGCATGCGTGCATAGACAAAAGTAGCTCTGCACTTACAGTTGCGTATGTTGGAGCAGCCTACTGTACTTTAATAGTGGCAGCACCAAGCGAGGAGCTTAGGAAAATAACATTATACTCCTGGATTCTCCACTCACTTACATGTGAACTGAGGCAAGTTAACTTGATTCTACCTCCTCATCACTCTAACTGTAGGTCAATGTAGCCAGGCATTCAGTGAATCCAGATGTTTGGCAGTGACTAGGAAACAACATCTGGATGATTGGTTGAATTTTCAACTGAACTTACTGAATGTTTTGGCAGCATGCCCACACAGCCCTTAATGGCTTTCTGCCTCAGTTTCCCTAGCTATAAAAAAAGGTACAAACATTATCACTTACCTCCCAGGAGGCAGTGAGGATGAAATAATACCCAAGGGTAACAATGAGTTCCTGAAAAGAATGATTCTTTGACAGTACTGTATCTTATACAATTCCAGGCTGGATATTTTTTTTCCAATATGAGCAGTTAAGACTTTTAGGACATAAAAGCACTTTGAAATATGGTTCAATGCTACACAAATACAACACATTATCATCATCATCCCATTCTTCATTATGACTTCCCTAAAGTGTCTCACTTTCAGATTGAACCATGGCCAAAATATGAATTTTACTGAAGGTCTGAAAGATGATATATTTTGGCCATGTAAAGCAATACAGATGAGACAAGAAAAAACCAGCGTGGGTGTTTGGAGCCCAGCCAATTTTAACAGCTCAACTTAAACGGGTAAAACTGGTCTATCAATGAGAATTAATTGGTTGCTCAATGGTATTTATAAAGGAACCAAAAATGTCCACACATATGTCCATGGCAAAGGTAGGAGAAAGTAATTATAATGGTGACCTTTCCGACACTGACAATATATACCTCCCTACCTATGAAGAGGCTTCACCTTTTGTGGCTGAAAGTTAGCAGGAAGAGAAAGAAGGAAACAACATGGGAGAGAAAGATGTATCAAAGGGATCTCTTTGATCCACCCAAAATTTGGGTGGCAGAATTAGACTGGGAAGAAGTATTGGAATACTGTTCTCTTTCAGACTCACTCAAGTCCTGACTACAGTGGACATCCTGACTATAATAATCACCTTAACTGTGTCATGCACATGCAATTATGTGTGTGTGTGTGTGTGTATACATATATATATACATTTTACATATATATGCAAATATGTAAAATGTATAATTATACATAAATTTTATATAATGGGATATGAATAGACATAGATACATAGACATGATTTCTTATACTCACAATAATCTTGTAAGGAACTATTTTGCTAACTCTAAATACTACAGATGAAAACTAAAGCTCAGAGAGGTTGAATGATTTGCCCAAAGTTATATATCTAGTAAGACCCACAGTTGAACTGGGATCCACGTGGATTCAAAGCCCATGTTCTATTCATTATATGACATGGTCTCCCAGAGCATTAATATCAAACACCCAAAGTCTTTACTGAGGGGCTTGCTATAAATAGTCACTTTTAGTGACTGCCAGATCATATGCTCTGATGCAGCTTTCCCTTTTTACAGGGTGGGGCTCCATCCACAGGTCTTTCTCTGATATTTCTTATGAAAGCCTTCTCACAGTACCCAGCCCACCTCAGGCCTAAGCAAATCACCCCAAAACTGATGAGCAGCATCACTGTCTAGCTCTTCTTCATTATTGGCTGCCTTTTCTTTGTATTTAAACATGTGTTTCTCCTCCAAGGAAGGTATGAAAACAGGCCAGACTCCTTTTGAATCCTCAAACTCCCTGGAACCTGGCTGAGCACATAGTAGGTATTCCTTCATGTCTGGTGACCAAAGACATCTGTTGACACTATTCATTTAAAATGAGGGGCACAGAGATGGACCCTGAGGTTCTGGCCTTACCAGTGCTTGGATCTAACCAGTTGAGTGGAGTCACCCAGACACATTTGGTTTGAGATAATTTAGAAATAATTCAAAGAAACACTGCCTTTGTCCCCAGGTAAAGCACACCAACAGCAATGGGAGGTTTACGCTGTGCTCTGAATTCTTCAGAGATGTGTTTTGAAACATCTTGTATGTAACCAGGCTTTATAGAACTTAGTGAGGTTGTGAGTTCACCAAAAAGAAGGATCTGTTATGCAAATACTACCACTATTCTGTGCTCAGAAGCAGTAACAACTAATTATTAAGTGCTCACAGAGAGCAGAGCACTTTCTTAGGCTCTGGAGGAATCTCACTCAAAAGTGTAGTAAATACTTTCAAAATGCCATTCGCCATGAAATATGTCACTATTAGGAAGCCCTTCCAAATATTTTTCCTAAAAACCATAAAGATTTCACTGCTAAACTTCACAGGAAAAGACAAAATCATGCCAATGTCATCCTACAGAAACCTCTGTCCTTGCAGAAGGAGTTTAATTCATTAAGTCTTTCCTCAGCTATGAATAGAAGTCAGCGGTGCCAGGGTCCTCCCACCCATGGACCATAGGGTAGGAACACTGCCACTCTGGTATCTGGTGGCATTTTTGATGGCATTTTTTAAACTGTGGCCACAAAGCAATCACAAGCAGATGGTACAACTAACTTCTATTTGTGTCTCAGTTACTAAACTCCTGAGAAGAAAAACTGTGCAAGTCAAGGGAATCTGTGGGTGCTCTGTGCATGGCAGTGACTCAGAAGTTGGCATGGGTGCAGTGAAGCTTGTCCTCTCGTATCTTGCTGGTGGCAGTGAAAGCTGTCACATCCCCATTGGACAGCAGTTTGGAAACATGCAGTAAAACGCTCATATCCTTTAACCCCATAACTCCAGTATGTTAAGAAATTGAGCTAAGATTAGGAGACAGCACTATGCAGGAGGTCGCTTTATTTAATGGTAAAAATTTGAAGCAATCTGAATGCATAGCAAAGGCAAATTAATTATAATTAACACTCAAAGGAATCTTTCGGGGCCACAAAAGATGATTAGTATGCAGATTTGTGGCAACATGAAAAAGTGTTTCCAACACAGTGTTAATTCTAAGAAGCAGAAATCACTAATATACTTCCAATTACGTAAAAAGCCTATGTGTGATTTTTTGACCAAATATTAAAAAATATAAAAATGAAAACAGGATGGACTAGTGGGGTTGAGACAAATACTTTTCCTTCTGTTTTCCAAGCTTTCTCTTATGTTGTGATATTTTCTTTATAATTTAAAAATGGGGTGAAAAACAAAGGTCAGAAGTCCTGTTTAGCAGAGAGACTCTGAAGACGATGAACATGGCTGCCTTTCCAAAAGCCCAAGAATACAGTATGAACACTCAACATCATCCATTGCTCAATTTTTTGTCATATCTGTTTTTGTTGGATACACACATACCTGGTTAATGTGCTTCAGTTTGTCAATAATTTGACTGACCACTGGCTCAGGGCCCTTCATTTTCAGCTCATGGAGGTTGAACTGATTCTTCATTCCATTCCTCGCTGCCTTTTGGCTGTATCTGGAAATATGAAGGTAAAGAAAAGGTTTGTCACAAGAGAGTTCCAAGCAAAGTGCAAGTTGACTGTATTTGGCACATGGTCGAGCTGACCACAAGCTACCTTTAGCTTCCAGCCCGTGGGATGCCTGCATGGTACAAAGGCAGACCACTCCAGATAGAGTCTACTTGTACTGGAGAACATTCATTCAAAAGTCAACAAGTTTCCTCCATCTCATTAGAACTGATTCAAACATATTCTTTTTAACGGCTGAGTAATATTCCATTGTGTACATGAAACTGGAGCCTATTTTACAGAGTGAAATAAGCCAGAAAGAAAAACACCAATAGAGTATACTAATGCATATATATGGAATTTAGAAAGATGGTAACAATAACCCTGTATGCGAGACAGCAAAAGAGACACAGATGTATAGAACAGTCTTTTGGACTCTGTGGGAGAGGGCGAGGGTGGGATGATATGGGAGAAGGGCACTGAAACATGTAAATTATCATATATGAAACAAATCGCCAGTCCAGGTTTGATGCATGATACAGGATGCTTGGGGCTGGTGCACTGGGATGGCCCAGAGGAATGGTACGGGGAGGGAGGTGGGAGGGGGGTTCAGGATGGGGAACACGTGTACACCCGTGGCAGATTCATGTCAATGTATGGTAAAACCAATACAATATTGTAAAGTTTTTTTAAAAAAAAGTTAACAAGTATTAATTCATCATTCCTTTTTTCTCGGTGTTGGGGATATGGCAATGAACAAGACAGAGACAAGGTCTCTGCCCTTATTTTGCCCTCCATCTAGTGTAGAGTCCAGAAGAGCACTAAGGGAGGTGTTGGGTCTTGGCCAGGGAAGCACACAGGAGGGTCCTTAATTCTGAGTGTGCTTTCTATTCATCTGAAGGATAAAGACTCTTGCATGTTCTTTATTTCCTCCTTCTCCACTTCCTCCTCCCATCATTTCCTGCAGGTCTGGGCAGCCCAGCTCCTCCTGAAAAGGCTTTCCCAACCCATTTGCAGCATAAATTATACCTGCCAGCTTCTGTCTCTGTTCTCCACAGGGAGGCAAACCAGCAGCTCAAGGGAAGGTTTTAACGTGGTCCCCCAGGATAAGACATAGGTTTCTGCTTCAAGAATGAAGTTTCAAGCTATCTATGGACATCCTCACCAGCATGAGAATGGGGGATATTTACAATCCTGGGCAATTCTGCCTTTCAGTGCGGGGCTTTGTCAACTTCAACTGGAACAGTAATTCACTACTGAGGTGGTTTCTTTGCTGGCTTCATGGTTCCAGACCTCTGTACATTTACTCACCTTTCAAAACAAGGCAAACAAACACAAAACAAAAACAAGAAACAGATTTCATTTTCTCCTTTATCTTTTCTCATGTAGAAAGACCAGAACACTGTTACCAAAGGGGGAGAAGGTTTTGATCTCTCTTTTTTTTTTTTTTCGCTTTTTCCTCATCCTGATAATGGAATATTCTCTTAAAGAAATAGAAAAATTTGCAGGACTTTTGCCCCTACCTTATACACTTAAAAAATTACAATAGGGCAGTTGAATTAAGGGCAAATTCATATTTTTTACTCATATTTTTAATTACAAAAATAACAGTGCTCATTGAAGACAATTAAAATATACAGACATAATCAAAGCATACAGCACAAGTTCCTGCATCATCTTATCCTTCCAAGAGAGAGTCATCTTTAAGTTTGATATATATTCTTCTAGAGGTTTCCACATGTATATGTGTGCATATGTGCATGCTCAGCCGCTCAGTCGTGTCCGACTCTTTGCGACCCTATGAACTGTAGCCTGCCAGGCTCCTCTGTCCATGGTATTCTCCAGGTGAGAATACTGGAGTGAGTTGCTATGCCCTCCTCCAGGGAATCTTCCCAACATGGGGAATGAACTCACGTCTGCCTTCATCTCCTGCATGGCAGGCAGATTCTTTACCCACTGAGCCACGTGGGAAGCCCTTCACAGGCGTATACTAACATGCAAGTCTAACCAAAATTGGAATTGTACTAGTTAGGCTGATTTGCAACTTATCACTTAATATGTATCTTAGATCCATTTCTGTGTCAGAACATAAATAACTGCTTTGTTTTTATTCCTCTGTATGGCTAGATCATAAATTATTTATCTAATCTCTTACTGATAAACAAGTGAGGTATTTCTAATATTTTACTAATATAAACAATGCTGCAAAGAACATCCTTGTATGGTGATCTTTGTACATTTCATGAATATCTATTAAGGATAAGTTCCTAGAATTTTATCAATTTGTACTTCTAATCCCAAATTATGACATGCCAAGAATAATTAACACCACTGTATTTTTGCACAGCATTTTACAAAGCGGTTTTGTATCCCTTAGCTCACTTGAGTTTCTCAGCCACACTGTGAGGAGATAGGGCAGACCTCATTATCTCTTTATTATTGAAAATTTCACAACTTCAGAAGATAGTGATCTAATAGATGCTTCCTTATAGTATAATACTCTGTCAATATTCAGTTCAGTTCAGTCGCTCAGTCCTGTCCAACTCTTTGTGACCCCATGAATCACAGCACAACAGGCCTCCCTGTCCATCACCAACTCCGGGAGTTCACTCATACTCACGTCCATCAAGTTGATGATGCCATCCAGCCATCTCATCTTCTGTCATCCCCTTCTCCTCCTACCCCCAATCCCTCCCAGCATCACGGTCTTTTCCAATGAGTCAACTCTTTGCATGAGGTGGCCAAAGTACTGGAGTTTCAGCTTTAGCATCTTTCCTTCCAAAGAACACCCAGGACTGGTCTCCTTTAGAATGGACTGGTTGGATCTCCTTGCAGTCCATGGGACGCTCAAGAGTCTTCTCCAACACCACAGTTCAAAAGCATCAATTCTTGGGCGCTCAGCCTTCTTCACAGTCCAACTCTCACATCCATACATGACCACAGGAAAAACCATAGCCTTGACTAGACGGACCTTTGTTGGCAAAGTAATGTCTCTGCTTTTGAATATGCTATCTAGGTTGGTCATAACTTTCCTTCAAGGAGTAAGCGTCTTTTAATTTCATGGCTGCAGTCACCATCTCCAGTGATTTTGGAGCCCAGAAAAATAAAGTCTGACACTGTTTCCACTGTTTCCCCATCTATTTCCCATGAAGTGATGGGACCAGATGCCATGATCTTCGTTTTCTCAATGTTGAGCTTTAAGCCAACTTTTTCACTCTCCTCTTTCACTTTCATCAAGAGGCTCTTTAGTTCCTCTTCACTTTCTGCCATAAGGGTGGTGTCATCTGCATATCTGAGGTTACTGATATTTCTCCCAACAATCTTGATTCCAGCTTGTGCTTCTTCCAGCCCAGCGTTTCTCATGATGTCCTCTGTGTATAAGTTAAATAAGCAGGGTGGCAATATACAGCCTTGACTATTTAGCTTACCTAACGTTAAAACTTAGTGAATACACTGTGTGTGCGTGTGAAGTACTTCAGTTGAGCCCAACTCTTTGCGACCTCATAGACTGTAGCCCGCCAGGCTCCTCTGTTCAAGGGATTCTCCTGGCAAGGATACTGGAATGGGTTGCCATGTCCTTCTCCAGTGAATATACAGATCACCTACCACATACCAATTGCCTTTGGGGGCTGTGTTAAAGAAATGTAATGCATTTCTTTAAGGGAAATTCTTTGTTTATATATCTGGTGAGAATCAGCTCCCTATTAGCCTCCTTTTGTGTGCTTGTATATAATGCTGTCTGTTTAAATATCATCTCCGTCTTGATGACCACCAACTCCATTCTCTTTTTCTTTATATCTACTGATGCCTGAAGCAGAGACCTGATTCACAGGTAAAGAGGTAAGCAGTTCTAAAATGAACTTTAGGAACGTGTCCCTAGAGACATCTCCCTGGACTTATTCCTATCGAAGCCTGCCCACTCCTATAAAACAAGTCACCTTCTAAAGTTTATTATCCTCAGTGGAATAGTGTAAAGACATCTGCCAACTTAGTGACTTTGCCCTGTACTCCTTCTTCCAAATCATTTATAAATATTAAGTCAAATTAGTCGCATAGCTGATCCCTTGTGGCCCTACTGTCTATTTCCTGCCATTTAGAAAAATGCCCTTTCGGCTCTTTTTTTTTTGTCTCTTACCCCCAAGTCTTGGATAAGGAGCCAGGACTAAACACTGCTCCCCCATCCCATGGTGACTCAATTTTTTAAAAACAGCCTTGAGTTTAAAAGCTTGTCAAACTTTCTGAAAGTTGAAACAGCATCCACTATTTTGCTCTATCCATGTGCTATTTAAATCCTCAAAAGACTTAGTAAATTAAGCATGGTTTCTGGTTACAGAAGTGTTGGGAAGAGCTGGCTTATGGCTTAGACCTAAAACTTTATTTTATTTACTCCACAAAGCAGTAACCAAAAGTACTGGTTCGATTGATGTCTACATCTGCTAAAATTTAGTGGCCCTATTTTTAAATTTAGTGGCACTATTTTAAAACTGTTCAGGAACTCTGCTCTTCCCCTATCCATTTAGGCATGTGAATACCTCTCCCCCATCCCCAATACTATGTCCTGTTTCTCACACCTCTACCCTTTTCTCCTTAGCCAGACAAAATGTAGAGCAGAATCTTAAAATTCTTGAGTGTTCAAATGGAATACTATGCAGACATCAACAGAACAAAGTTAGAACAGAGCTGAAGATGGCCCCAAATTCTTGAAATCTGGTGATGCTACCATCATTGATAGGGTTCCTGGCAAGCGCACGTGTGTTGAGAGCTTCTCTATCCTCCTCTGAGCCATTTTGCTGTTCGCGACATGAGACAGATGGTTCCTGTGGGTGTCATCAAAGCAGTAGACAAGAAGGCAACTGGAGCTGGCAAGGTCACCAAGTCTGCCCAGATAGCTCAGAAGGCTAAATGAACAACATCCTCAATACCTGCCATCTTAATCAGTGGTGGAAGAATGGTCTCAGAACTGTTTGTCTCAATTGGCCATTTAAGCTCAATAGTCAAAGACTAGTTAATGGTAACCTGGCATGATAAACCTTCAGAAGGAAAGGAGAATATCTTGTGGACCATTCATTTTTTGTGTGGCCGTTCTAAGTCATTGGTCTTTAAAATCAGTACTTTTTAATGGAAACAACTTGATTAAAAATATGTCATAGAATTTGAGACACTTAAAAAATTTAATGAGAAAAAAAAGAATGGTAAAAGCAGTTACTTCCAGTAAGTAAGATATTGGGGGAAATTTTACTTTTTTATGTCCTTCTATATCTTTTACACTTTAAAACCTTTACAGTAATTTTTAATGGGTGAAAATTTATATAGCAGTTATTTTTAAGGCAAAAGAAAACAACATGAAACAACAATAACAACAACAAGAAAAAACAAATCAAAGGAAAATAAAAAGTGGGCCTAACTCCTAGGCCTCACTCAGAGCCTCTGGGAAATTATTCTTGTTAATCAGAGTTATGTCGGCCATGACTAGATCCCCGGCTTAAAGGGGATCCCTTATGAGAACACATGTTTGGGCCAACACACACAGTGTCACCCTGGAATTCCTTCACACCTCAGATGGTTATCATCAGGTCACAAACTATACTTTGTTAGGTTAAACACAGCCTATATGTTTTCTACTCCTCAATGAGGTAATGCTAACCTATTTCAAAAGGACAGTCAGTAAGGATATGACTGAATGTGTATTATTATGAGGACCCTGTCTCTAAATAGAGGCATAAAAACCATTCAAGTTCTTGCCAACCTTCCCAGAAGATGCATAGAGTCCTCTCCTGATGGGAGTTGAGGGCCTCCCTGGGATTCATTCTGAACTGCTGCTCTTGCACCCAAATGCATTGTGGGTACCACGCTGAGTGGCTTGTGCTCCTTCCACATACGTTCCATTTACCAGCCCGTACAGTCCGTGAGCTCTCTGAAGGCAGAGGCTTGGTTAGCTGTCTTGTGTACCACCCAGAGCACCTCCTAGTACATGTAGTAACACCAGCTGGCAGTGCTGAGTGCTTTCTCTATGCCAGATACTGTTCCAGCATGAGGGAAAATACAACCCGCAGCACCACACTGAGTCCTCCTAAGAGCCCTACAAGATGGACAGTATTATAATCAGCTCCTTCTTGCAAAGAAGAACACTGAGGCATGAAGTGAAGCCACTTGCTGAAGGTCACACAGCTACTCAATAGCAAAGCTAGAGTTTGAACGTTTGAGTCTATGTCCAGCTGCCTCTGTTCTTAACCACTCCGCTGCCATTATTCCTTAGAAATAATCCACGCTGACTAAATATTTGACATTTCCATTTCACACTGCCCAATTCATGGTATGATACAATTAGCCAGCTACTGGTGATGGTCTACGAGGCTCACAACAGGGTTTGCCACAACAGCTCTCTTTACCTAATCAGCGGATTCCTGGGCTTGCCCTTTAAAAGCCCTTGGGGAGAGCCCTGTGTATGGAGTTTCTTCTCCCAAACAGAGATCCAACAGCATCACCATTCAGTGAAATATTTGCATTCTTGAAAGATAAGGTATTGAAGTTAGACATATAAATAATCCTCCTCCACCACCACTGTATAGACAAACACCAAAGGTGATCTGAAATCTCTAAGGACAATAGGAAAGTGAGTGTTGGCGAAGGTCTCCCTGCCACGTAGCAATACGACATATGCAATGGAACCCCAGGGAATTTCATGTAACATACATGCTCCAAGCTTTAAGCTCAGAGGGACTCAGTTAGGGGTGTCTCTGTAGAGTTGCAGTAATTAATTCATTCATCCAGCATTTTATTTCCACTCACTTCCTCTGTGCCCCTGGTGTACAATGGTTCCTGACAGATTTTCAGTGAGGCTAAGTCACTGCAGCCACAATTCTCCCCACCCAGACTGCCCCGAGTGTCAGAAATGGGGACACTGTTGGCCATGGGGGATTTTAAGGATGGGTTATCTGCTTAGCAACACTCATCTCTAATTAG
This sequence comes from Bos mutus, assembly GCF_027580195.1. Lineage (NCBI taxonomy): Eukaryota > Metazoa > Chordata > Mammalia > Artiodactyla > Bovidae > Bos > Bos mutus. Next base: position 23,919,803 of record NC_091646.1, on the reverse strand, counting down.
ATTAACTGTCCTCTCTCCAGAACACTGCTTTTTCCTAAAGCTTTGACATGGTTCTGGCAATGAATACTGGCCAGTGGAGGAGGAAAAATAGAGAGGCGCTCCTGCCTCCTAAATCTAAACTCTTCTTAACTGGACATGTTATGCGTGATGTTAGAAGTGTCCCCATAAAGCATTACCTGTGGTGTCTTCTTCCCCCATCCAGTGTGGTACCTGCTTATTAGCACAAAAATAGCAAATTTGATTTGTGAAGTGAAAGGAAGACACATCTCTGTTCAGGCAGATTGGGCAGGGATGGAGGGGGGACACCTTGCAAAAGCCATAAAGAGCAAAGGAACCCAATGAAAATAGGACATCTGGGCATGATGGTGTTAGGACAAATGACACAAAGAGAGCACTAGTAGAAGAGGAATAGAGTCAAACATGTGTAAAATGGGCAGTCTTTTCTTCCTGGGTCTGTGCTGGCTGAGGCAGCACAGGTGAAGTGGAAGAAAATCAATGGATTCAAACATACAACATTCAAATAGGAAGCACCCTTATCCAATCCACTGATGGTGCAGATTAAGAAACTGAGACCCAGGGAGGGACTTTCCCAGCATCACAGGTAGTTAGTATCATAACTCTCACCTTTAGAAGAAATTTCTTCTTTAAAAGGTTCCTTAAATACACATTGGTGATTTTGAGCATTGCTAGTACGGATGCAGGAGAGAGAAGTTGCTAGAAAATTCACTTTCCTCCTTCTTCTAGGCATTAGACTACTGGAAAGTATTTGAAAGCAAGTCTTAGAAAAACCAACTTGCCCCCTCCCCCCACCAAATATTTAATTTCACAGAAGTTTGTTTCATTTACTACTGGGGTTTTAGATGATCTACACAGAAGTTACAGATCTCACATTCTCAGTGCGCCATCTTATGGAAAGGCTGCAGTATTGCAAGTAGCCCTTTGCCCAAACAGTGATTTATCAGACTATTTCCTTGGAAAGCACTCCAGCTGCAACAATCACTGTGAAAAAATGGCATAATTTAAAGAGTATAAATACCTTTAAAAACAAACTAGAACACAGGGTAGAAAACCCACCTTATCAATAGGCCTAAGAAAATGTTCTTTTTCTATCCAAGATGCAGTCTTCATTTACATAAATGAACAGAAAAATAAAGCGAAAGTGAAAATTGCTGAGTTTAATAAATATGTTTAATAAAGAAGGCAGCAATTTGCTTCTCATTTATGTATGCACAAGTCTAAAGAAAAATGGTTTTCATAATTGTTGGTACAGCAATACCACTTGAGAGCAAATATCAGACAGGAGAGTGCCAGAAACAGATATGACCACCAGACTCCAAGAACTACTTTGATTCTCAAACAATAGCCTTTCAGAAATTACAGATATATTTCAACAGAAAGGAAGCAAAATTTAGAGTAGAAATCAGGGGGCTGAAAGCCCATTTATACCTCATCTAGTGGACATTACCTATATAAGGGAATAGCTATATTAGAATCCTCTTTTAGCCTAGTTTCTAACCTCACTGTGAGGAGAGACTAAAAGATTGGTCTTGGAATATGATCAAGAAGTCATTTAAACCTCAAGAAGCAAAGAATATTTTCCAGATGGTGAGGAAAGCTTGAGAAGTTGATATCACCCGCTGTGGGGAACAGCCTCCTGCAGAGATGGGGAGGCAGAGAGAAAATGCCTGAATGTTTGTCTGAAGAGGCAAACCCCACAGAGGAGCCTGGAGGTAAGGAGAGAGAAAAGTAAATAAGGAAGCAAAAGCGATTCCTGTGAGAACCGCAGCATAGGCAGAGCCTGATGTGTGGGAAGGTTGGTGAGAACAGCCTCCTGGGCTTTGAGCCCTGACCACGGGCAGCCAAGACACCAAGCCAGGGCGGGCAGGGCTGCTGAAGGGTTCTCTGAGGGGTGTCCTTGAGGGGAACATACCAAGGAGGAGAGGAATCTGAGCCAGTGTAAGATTTCCAAAAATAGCAAAAAAAAAAAAAAAAAAAAAAAAAAAAGGCAATTCAAAGTTCAATAATTGGGAGTGGAGATGTAGTAGCACAGGGTGTGTAATGGTGATTTATCATTAAATCACCCCAAACTCATTTACCGAGTCCCTCTAGCCCAGACAGTGGGCTTCCCTGATAGCTCAGTTGGTAAAGAATCCGCCTGCAATGCAGGAAACCCCAGTTTGATTCCTGGATTGGGAAGATTCACTGGAGAAGGGAAAGGCTACCCACACCAGTCTTCTTGGGCTTCCCTTATGGCTCAGCTCGTAAAGAATCTGCCTGCAGTGTGGGAGACCTGGGTTCGATCCCTGGGTTGGGAAGATCCCCTGGAGAAGGGAAAGGCTACCCACTCCAGTATTCTGGCCTGGAGAATTCCAAAGAGTCAGACACGACTGAGTGACTTTTACTTTCTAGCCCAGAAAACCAGATGTTTTCTTGTCCCACTGGAGTTAAACCAAAAGGAAATGGTCTTTACCTTTTTTTAGTTTTTTTTTGAAAGTTAGATTTTAACTCAAAAATATTTGAGTCATAAAGGACCCTCAAAATCATTTAGTTCAAGGCACCCCTCTTACAGATGGGCAAACTGAGTTCCAGAGAGACCCAACAGTAGCCATCCAAATTATTATTGGTATCACTGCTGATGGAATGTGATTAGAGCCACAACGTCCCCCAAATAGAAAAGACAAGAAGAGATCAAAGAACAGGTCACACACACGAGAACATTGTATGAAAGTAACTGATGTTGAAAATAATGATCAATAATTATTTTATTTTTCAAAGGTAAAATTCAGTCCTGTCTACATAGTTTACTGAGACAGCAAAGACAGTATACTTTAGAAAGGCTGAGTAATATGGTGGAAAGAGCACTGGTCCTGGAGTCAAGACATACGTTCAAAGGCTGGTACTGTGTGACTTTTGACAAGTAACTAAACTCTCCTGGACTTGAGTGTCCTTATCTCTGAAATAGGGATAATGCCACCTACATTTGTTTTGAGGATTAGCTGATGTAATGAATGTTAGCAAATTTAAGATAACATAGGTTAAGTGTTTAGAAGAGGGCCCAACACATATATGAGCACTGGTATTGTTTTGTGAAAGTATCCAACACAAAATAGGTGTTCAATAAATGTTATTTGGAAAAGAAGTTTCTGAAGTAGAATGAATAAATCTTGCCATGAATACTTAGGGGAAGCTTCAAGTCCGCTCATCCCTGTACCGAGAGAACTGCAGAGGTGGAAGAGTGTCCGTTGGGTGAGTAGCCAGCACTGAGCAGGCAGGCCTGATTGAAAGGAACTACTCCTCAGCAGAGGTCCTCACAAAACTGCTAGTGGATGGGGCGTCTGAGGCAGGGAACTTATGGTTAGGACTTCAAACGGTTCAACATTTATTTTAGTCCACTGAAGAAGACGTTGTTGACCTGTGCCCCAGGGCAGACAGCCAAGTTTCCCGAGTGATCAACTTGGGTGTCAGAAGCCTTTTCACTCTCTCCTCCCTCCACATTTCATGCTCCTGCTCTCTGTGACAGAAAATATTCTGCTTCCACTTTGCATATAACTGTCACAAGTAACGAATTACATGGCTCTTGGAAACACCCACACACTTTTTCAAATCTTTCTCTTCAGAACACTGCTTTGTTTGTCCCAGGTCCCTGCGGGATCCAGAACAAACATCCATTCTTTAATGCAAGGATCTTCAAAATTAAGAAGAGAACTTTCAAACTCTACCTACAATCACACTTCACAGACTCAAGAGGAGTTTCAGGGAGAGGCAAGTCTGAGTTAGAGAAGAATGTAACTTGTGGATTTTTTTCATGCATTGCGTTTCACAAAGAAAAGCCGCCTAAATGTTGCTTTGGATGTCTTGCTGAACCTTATTTCATGAACTGATAAAGACTGCGAGCAAAGGATAAACTGTTTTTACATGAATGGGTACTACTGAAATGCTTTAAAAGAAAGCTCAACATTCTTGTCACTGTTTCGTTGTCAGTGTCTAAGCCACAGTCCTTTACAGGCCCCTAATCCTTGAGAAACCTGTATGCAGGTCAAGAAGCAAGTTAGAACCAGACATGAAACAGCAGACATGAGAAAGGAGTTTGTCAAGGCTGTATGCTGTCACCCTGTTTATTTAACTTATATTCAGAGTACATAATGCAAAATGCTGGGTTGGATGAATCCCAAGCTGGAATCAAGACTGCAGGAAGAAATACTGATAACCTCATATATGCCTATGACACCACTCTAATGGCATAAAGTGAAGAAGAAGTAAACAGCCTCTTGACGAGGGTGAAAGAGGAGAGAGAAAAACCTGGCTTAAAACTCAGCATTGAGAAAACTAAGATCATGGCATCCTGTCCCATCACTTCATGGCAAATAGATGGGGAAAATGTGGAGAAACAGTGGCATATTTTATTTTCTTGGGCTCCAAAATCACTGTCGATGGTGAGTACAGCCACGAAATTAAAAGACGCTTGCTCCTTGGAAGGAAAGTGATAACAAACCTAGACAGCATATTAAAGAGAAACATCACTTTGCCAACAAAGGTCCATACAGTCAAAGCTATGGTTTTTTCAGTAGTCATGTATGGATGTGAGAGTTGGACCATATAGAAGGTTGAGCACTGAAGAGTTGATGCTTTCAAACTGTGGTGCTCGAGAAGACTCTTGAGAGTCCCTTGGACTGCAAGGAGATCAAACCAGTCAATTCTAAAGGAAATCAGTCCTGAATATTCATTGGAAGGTCTGATGCTGAAGCTGAAGCTCCAATACTGTGGACACGTGATAAGTGCCGATTCATTGGGAAAGACCCTGATGCTGGGAAAGATGGAAGGCAAAAGAAGGGGATGACAGAGGATGAGATGGTTGGATGGCATCACTGGCTCAATGGACATGAGTTTGAACAAACTCCAGGAGACAGTGAAGGTCAGGGAAGCCTGGCATGCTGCACTCCATGGGGTCAGAAAGAGTCATACATGACTTAGCAACTGAACAACAACAATAAATCTTCAGTGCATGGGATTAGGCCTACTGAGATCCTGAGCCAATGGAGACAATGGTGAGAGCTTAGCTGTCTGACCTATCCTTGGAGCCAGTATTTCATGCTTTGGGGGTGAACCCTACATGTTCAGGCATGGCTTCGTCTGGTCGGGTATATTTTCCTGGGCCATATGGCCAAATTCCATCCTGGTTTCTGTGTTTATATTCACCTGAGTCAGTCCTCTGCTTTACCCAGTGGCCAGCATACAACAGGCAGTCAATATACCTCTGTTGAAATGAATTGAGACTGAAGACTTCATCCAAAGCTGATCTATTCTGCCCAGCTCTTGTCAGTCTGTTCCCCTGGGGTCTTCTGCCCCAATCTGGAGCCAGTGACTGAGGACCTGCATTATACTGGACTTCTGTCTGAGCCCTGCCAGGAAAACCTGCCACTGTGTCCCAAGCCGCCAGATTGCAGCACTTTGGAAAACAATGGCCAGGTAGGGGATGGTGGAGTTCCTGCCTGAGGCCCCAGTGAACACCATCGTTCAAGTGGCAGGTCACTGCCCACTTGGGCCAGCCGAATGGGAGAGCTGCCACAGTCCGAGCACCACTCACTCATGCAGCCTGTGTCCCATTGCCTGGGCTCCCACACTGAGCCCACCCACACTACACAATATCAATTTGCATCACAAACCCTATTCCAGTGGTCTAAACTTTGGCCCGCTTCTGAGAAGATTTTACCGTCGTGAAAGCAATTCTTTGAACCCATCTGTTATATTCGCTACGATCAAGGCAATAACTTCGAGAGGGTTTCAAATCTGATGGTGAAATTTCCAGGTTCTCAGTTTTGGGGGTCAGAAAAAGGATTTGCTGTCTTCCATCAGTACAGAGGCTTCCCAGGTCGCGCTAGTGGTAAAGAACCCACCTGCCAATGCAGGAGATGTAAGAGACATGGGTTTGATTCCTGGGTCAGGAAGATTCCCCTGGAGAAGGGAATAACAACCCAGTGACAAAAAGGTATCTGAGCTTAGAAGTAAGGAGAAGAGTTTTGTGCTACCTTAACCACGAAGAAGGCAATGGCACCCCACTCCAGTACTCTTGCCTGGAAACTCCCATGGGCGGAGGAGCCTGGTAGGCCGCAGTCCATGGGGTCGCGAAGAGTCGGACATGACTGAGCAACTAAACTTTCACTTTCCACTTTCATGCATTGGAGAAGGAAATGGCAACCCACTCCAGTGTTCTTGCCTGGAGAATCCCAGGGACGGGGGAGCCTGGTGGGCTGCTGTCTATGGGGTCACACAGAGTCGGACATGACCGAAGTGACTTAGCAGCAGCAGCAGCAACCTTAAGCAATGTGATTCCCTGGTGGCTCAGATGGTAAAGAATCCACCTGCAATGTGGGACACCTGGGTTCAATCCTTGGGTTGGGAAGATCCCCTGGAGGAGGGCATGGCAACCCACTCCAATATTCTTACCTGGAGAATTCCACAGACAGAGGAGCCTGGTGGGCTATAGTCCATGGGGTTGCAAAGAGTTGGACATGACTGAAGCGACTTAGCACATGTCAGTACAGAATGCAAATACCTTCTATTCTGCACTTGCCTATTAAGCATCTATGCAGCTCTGTGCTGTTACAGAACTCTAGGAGTTAGAGACACTGAACTGTCCAGTGTTCTAAAAGCCCACTATCCCCAGTTTGGACTTCACAGACCAGATTCTGGTTTGGTCTTTGGCAAATCTGGTCCTCAGAAAATGAAATCTTCAACTAGTGACTGTGTGGGATTTCCCTGCAAACTAAGATGCTTGAGAATGTGCAGCCCACCACTTCATGAGCTGAGGACACACACCGGCCTCCATCATGACACCCAGAGAGCCAGCAGAGGGCGCCTCTGTGGCTGATGGAGAGGAGATGAAACTAGCAAGAAGAAGGTGTGAGACTTGCCCAAGGACACTAAAAAGTCTGGCCTGAAGAAAGCAGAACTGCCACTTCTGCTGCCTTCTCTTAAACTCGGTCCCAGAGCCCCAGGATGCAGGCTGCAGTCACGGCCCTGGGGAGCAGAAGGAAACACTCTGGTGGAAGTGTGTTCCAGTATTCCCCTGGTGGAAGACGGTGCCCATGGTGGGCATGGCCAGAGGAACCAAACTAGAGCCACCGGCCCTTCCACTGCCAATAGCAGAACAGCTCTGCCCTTGGCGGGCCCAAGTCTGGCACGGCCGCTCTCTAGTCACCAGCAATAAAATAACACTCAAGAGTAACAGAGGGAAGGAAAGGTGAACTGAAGTGTAAACCACCCCTACTCCAGCCTCCCCAGCAGTTGGCAGGTGCCTCCAGGTCCTCGACTCTTTGCACCTGCTCTCCGGCCAGAACAAGGGGCCTATTGTGTGCAGCTGTGTGCAGGGTGGTGCTAAGCAAACGAGAAGTGCCTCTCCTGATCATAAAGTAGATGGGATTCCAGGAAAACTTTACTCAGCCAAATAAAAGTGATTGTAAAGCACTTGGTGAAATATAAACTGCTACATAAATACTTAATAAAAGCTCACAGCAATGCACACAAGGACAGCTAGGTCAAAAATTACCCTAGCTCTCTAGCCCGGAGGGTTTCAGCAAAGAGAGAACTGTCTCCCTCCCTTGGGTTTGCTCAGCCACTTTGTATCCCTCTGCTCTGACCTGCCCTTCAGCCCCTGGCACTCCACTCCATGGATCTCTCCCACACTGATAGAGCTCTGTGGTTTGAGGGCTTCTCATTTTCATTCTGGGTGGTTGTGTCAAATATTATTTGGAGCAACAGACACTGAATTCTATTTCTTTTGCTCAGAAGCTCCATTGGGGTCGTGTGGTGCTATGGGGGTGGCAATTTCTTTAAGGCTTAATTATGTTAATTTCACCCCAAACTCTCCAATATCAGAAACTGAGTACTCTGACATCTCAATCAGCCAACCTACCTGCCCCCCTGTAGCCCCAAAGATACCCGAAGGATCTGTTCTAATGAGAATGATTACACCCCGGGGCTCCTTTTCAATTGCTTTCACTTCGGTCTATTTGGGAAGCCATCAGAGAAAGAACTGGATATTCAATGTCATCAAGGAGGCTTTAGGGCAATCCTCCTCCATTCAGACTCCCGCCTTCCCTCAAATATCCTTGCCATTGAAACTCATGGACTGTTAGAGCTGGAAAGAGCTTTAGAGGTCATCTTGTCTAACTCCATTTTACAAATAGAAGACTGGCGGTCAGTGACTTGCCCAAGGTCACACAAACCAGTTTGTGGTAGAGTTAAGAGCCAAGCTGGACTTCCAGTCTAGGGCTAAAGGGGTCTCTACTTGCATGGGCTTCACATTCATAGGTAATGGTGTTATCATAGGAGCCATGGTGTACTGGCCTCAGAAGGAGGTGAAGGTCATTGGCTCTTTCTCCCAGGGGATACCACCTTCCAGCCCTGAGAAAATCTGAAAGCTGAGAAGCATGGTGCAAGAGGCAGAAAAAGAACTGCGATTTCCTGGGCCAGGACTGGGGATAGACCAAGGGAAGGATAGAATTTAGCAGCACAGGCCAAGAAAAGCCAGACAGAACACCTATCCCAAGTGTGCTGGACTAGGAGAACAAGCTTAGATCAGGGTTTCCATCAAGAACAGGAAGAAGAGAAGCCAAGCATGTGACAGGCAGTGTCGTGGACAAGACAGCATAGACTACCTGATTTCAGATCCCATCTCTCTTAATAGTGCCGTGGCTTTTGTTGTTATTTAACCATATCATTGGGGCTTCCCTTGTGTCTCAGCTGGTAAAGAATCTGCCTGCAATGCGGGAGACCTGGGTTCAATCCCTGGGTTGGGAAGATCCCCTGGAGAAGGGAAAGGGTACCCACTCCAGTATTCAGGCCTGGAGAATTCTATGGACTGTACATGCCATGGGGTTTCAAAGAGTCAGACATGACTGAGTGACTTTCACTTTCAACCACATCAATAAATGAGGGTAATAATCATGTCCTGAAGAACTATGGATGGAGATTCATAACACTGTACAACAGGCACTGATCAAAACCATCCCCAAGAAAAAGAAATGCAAAAAGGCAAAATGGTTGACTGAGCTATTCTCAAATAGCTGAGAAAAGAAGAGAAGCAAAGGCAAAGGAGAAAAAGAAAGATATATCCATCTGAATGCAGAGTTCCAAAGAAGAGCAAGGAGAGATAAGAAAGCCTTTTCCAGTGAACAATGCAAAGAAATAGAGGAAGACAACAGGAGAGATCCTTTCAAGAAAATTAGAGACACCAAGGGAACATTTCATTCAAAGACAGGCACAATAAAGGACAGAAACAGTATGGACCTAACAAAAGCAGAAAATATTAAGAAGAGATGGCAAGAAGACACAGAAAAACTATACAAAAAAGATCTTCATGACCCAGATAACCATGATGGTGTGATCACTCACCTAGATCCAGACATCTTAGAGTGTGAAGTCAAGTGGGCCTTAGGAAACACCACTATCAACAAAGCTAGTGGAGGTGATGGGATTCCAGCTGAGCTATTTCAAATCCTGAAAGATGAGTGCTGCACTCAATATGCCAGCAAATTTGGAACAGTCAGTAGTGGTCACTGGACTGGAAAAAGTCAGTTTCCATTCTAATCCCAAAGAAGGGCAATGCCAAAGAATGTTCAAACTACTGCACAATTGTACTCATTTCACATGCTAGCAAAGAATGCTCAAAATCCTTCAAGCTAGGCTTCAAAAGTACATGAACTGAGAACTTCCAGATGTTCAAGCTGCATTTAGAAAAGGCAGAGGAATCAGAGATCAAATTGCCAACATCCACTGGATCATAGAAAAAGCAAGAGAATTTCAGAAAAACATCTGCTTCATTAACCACACTAAAACCTTTGACTGTGTAGATCACAACAAACTGTGGAAAATTCTTCAGGAGATGGGAATACCAGACCACCGGATCTGCCTCCTGAGAAATCTGTATGCAGGTCAGGAAGCAACAGTTAGAACCGGACATGGAACAACAGACTGATTCCAAATAGGAAAAGGAGTACGTCAAGGCTGTATACTGTCACCCTGCTTATTTAACTTATATGCAGAGTACATCATGAGAAATGCTGGGTTGGATGAAGCACAAGCTGGAATCAAGGTCGCAGGGAGAATTATCAATAACCTCAGATATGCAGATGACACCGTCATTATGGTAGAAAGCAAAAAGGATTAAAGAGCCTCTTGATGAAGGTGAACGAGGAGAGTGGAAAAGCTGGCTTAAACATCAACATTTAAAAAACGAAGACCATGGCATCTGGTCCCATCACTTCATGGCAAAAAGATGGGGAAACAATGGAAACAGTGACAGACTTTTATTTTCTTGGGCTCCAAAATTACTGTGGATGGTGACTGTAGCCACCAAATTAAAAGATGTCTGCTCCTTGGAAGAAAAGCAACGACAAACCTAGACAGCATATTAAAAGCAGAAACATTACTTTGCAGACAAAGGTCTGTATAGTCAAAGCTATGGCTTTTCCAGTAGTCGTGTATGGATGTTAGAGCTGGACAATAAAAAAGGCTGAGCGCCAAAGAATTCATGCTTTTGAACTGTGGTGCTTGAGAAGACTCTTGAGAGTCCCTTGGACAGCAAGGAGATCCAACCAGTCCATCCTAAAGGAAATCAGTCCTGAATATACATTGGAAGGGCTGATGCTGAAGCTGAAGCTCCAATACTTTGGCCACCTGATGTGAAGAACTGATTTGTTGGAAAAGACCTTGATGCTGGGAAAGATTAAAGGCAGGAGGAAAAGGGGACGACAGAAGATGAGATGGTCGATGGCATCAGCGACTCAGTGGGCATGAGTTTGAGCAGCTCTGGGAGATGATGAAGGACAGGGAAGCCTAGCGTGCTGCAGTCCATGGGGTCACAAAGAGTTGGACACAACTGAGCAACAGAACAACAATCACGTCCAGATCAGAAGGCTGTGGTGAGAATTAACTTACTTAATGCACACATGAGAAGCGCTATAGAAATGTTAGCCATTCTTTTGATTAAGACTTTCACTGTTTCAGTCCTACCTTCTGCAGTCAAATGCTCTACCCCTGGGCTATGCCACCTCCACTCAGTCCTACTTTCTGAAGTTTCACTGCATGCTCAGACAGGAATTAGAGGGGGCAAAGGGAAGAGAGAAGGTTTCAGAATGCCTCAGGGAAGAAAAGGTAAGAGAAGGTAAACCGTGATGGCTGAAAGCCGAACAGATCTGCAGTTCCCCAGCAACACTTCAACCATCCAGTGTAAACCTCCTATGGTGGTGCCTTTTCCCTATGCTCCTGAGGGCATAGTTGCCAGGAGATGACCAACTGTCCCTCTTTGCCCGAGACTGAGAAATTTCCCAGGACTTGGGACATTCTGTGCCCAAATTAGAAAGTCTTGGGCCAACCTGACCAAGCTGATCACCATAGGGGCCAGAGGGTGTTTGCGGTTCAGGATCACTATGTTATAACCAGAGGACAGAGCACTCCAGCTAAATGCCATCCGCTGGGGTTTGGAAAAGCTGGGTTATCCAGAAGCCATGTGAAGGGGGCTTTAATTGGACTTTCATCGTATCTATGAAGAGCAGGGGAAGAGTTTCTAAAATTAATGGGTTTCACCAGGGGTACGTTAGCCCGTTTGAGGATGTTGGTCTTCAGCAGGACATTCACACAATAGCCTCATTATCAACAATCCTTATTTGTTCACTTTGATTCTCCGACGCAGGCTTTCTTCAAGTTCTATTCCCAGTGGTGTTGTTATATGTGCTTGAATGTAATAAAGCTGCATTTATTTTAAAAGTCTGTCACTGAGACTTTTCATTAATTTAAACTGATGCTACAAATCCCCCAAAGTATCTCCTTAAGCAGGGCCAATCAGTTTATTCAACACTGTGGAATGGCTTGTTTAAAAATAGAAGTTTGTGGGAATAGGTGGATTTGCTTAAGGAAAAAAGGAATTTAAAGATGTTTTCGATGTGGACTATTTTTTAAGTTTTTATTGAATTTGCTACAATCTTCTTGTGTGTCATGTTTTGGTTTTTGGCCGCAAAGCATGTGGGATCTTAGCTCCCTAACCAGGGACTGAACCTGAACCCCTCCTCCATGGGAAGGTGAAGTTTTAACCACTGGATCACCAGGGAAGTCCCCAGTTTTTTTAAAGTACTCTTTCTGGAGAGATGCATAGACAGAGAGATACTCAGGAAGATGCTCAAAGCTGCGTGTTCATAAAGAGAGTCCAGTAATGCTATGCTAATTAGCCAACACATAATGCCATTTATTCAAGGTAAAACTTCCCTCCGTGTCTGATCTACTTTTCTACATTTTTGTTGTTTAGTCCCTAAGTTGTCTCTGACTTTTTTGTGACCCCATGGGCTGCAGCCCACCAGGCAAGAATACTGGAATGGGTTGCCATTTCCTTCTCCAGATGATCTTCCTGAAGTGAAGTGAAGTGAAAGTCACTCAGTCGTGTCCAACTCTTTGCGACCCCATAGACTATACAGTCCATGGAATTCTCCAGGCCAGAATACTGGAGTGGGCAGCATTTCCCTTCTCCAGAGGATCTTCCCAACCCAGGGAACAAACCTACATCTCGTACATTGGCAAGCGGATTCTTTACCACTGAGCCACTTGGGAAGCACTTTTCTACATTAACACCTAGTAAATGGAGGGCGCCTCACAATTTTCAAAGATATTTCATGTGCGTTTGCTTATTGGAGGCTCACTACAACCCTATGAGGTCAGCAGGGGAAGCATTAATTTCACCATTTCATAGAAGGAGGAAATGAAACATAGAGTTAAAGTAAACCTGTCCAAAGGCAGACACATATACCATGAGCAAGCTGGATCTGGTACTCAGGTTTGTTACCAACAAGTATGTTTGTTGGTTCATTTATTGAATTCAACAGTATTCAACAGTATAGAGAGTCAATTCTACGGCAGGTACAACTAAACAGGGAGGATACATAGAGAAGACACAGGCTTGTCTTCTAGTGGGAGATTAGATAAAACATGCTCACTGGAGATGTGCCAGAGGGACACCTATGTGCTGAGGGTCTTAGACTGGGCTTGGGGCAGGGGGATTCAGGCTCCTCAGAGGATGCCATTGAGTCAAGGATAAGGAGGGGCAGGCCACAGCAACAGCTTTTTCTGGCCCCTTCAGGCCTTTTCTGGTCCTGGTCATTAAGCTTTTCAGCCTGAGTTTTTTTTTTTTGGCGGGGGGCACACTGCATGGCACGTGGGATCTTAGTTCCTTGACCAGGGATCGAACCCTCACTCCCTGTACTGGCAGCTCAGAGGCTTAACTACTCGATTACCAGGAAGTCCCCAGCCTGAGTTCTTGTGTAGCATAACCCTCTACACATCCGTTGGACCCAAGGCTGGTGCACCCTGACCTCAGGTGAGGCCAGCTCACTCTGGCTCTCTTTCAAGAGGGACTTATCCCAGCTCTGGGCCTGAAGCTGTGTCCAGAAGCAAGAAGGGGGACAAAATGGGCCACCGAGTAACTCAAACTATGGTGGCTTAAGATCCATCCATTCAGAGACACGTGGACCACTAAAATACCAGGGGGCAAAATGTAGAAGCTCCTGTGACACCGGAGCTACAAATCAAAGTAAATTTTCCTTCAGAGGGAAATGAAACTTCATTACAGAGGCGACAAATCCAAGGATCAAAGGCACACTCACGTAAAAAAGTAACATTCATTGGCTTGAGAAATTGGGCAATCATGACTGATTTTAATGACCTCTCTCCTTTTCCACAAAGGTTAACCCAAGGGTGACAGAAAGGACTTCAGAGAATTGGGCAACTAGATTTGCCCTGCAACCTCACCCTTCCTGGTTTCTAACGCAAGTAAAATAGAAAGATTCCCTGAATGAGTCACTGTTAAAAAAGTTCTAGGTGGAACTGTTGAAACGGCCTTTGCTATGAAACAAGATATTAAAGGTAGGCAGTCTAGTCTAGGACATATCCATAGATGCAATTAACTCTCACTTTATCAGCAGTGGGCCCAAATGCCCACCACCTGTGCTGAACAGGGGCAACGGTGAGGATTTTAACATTTTTGCAGAAGGAAGAAAAAACAAAGATAAAGATGAGAGGAAGTGGGTGAAGCTGTCTCCCTGTTCAGTTCAGTTCAGTTGCTCAGTTGTATCTGACTCTCTGCAATGCCAGGGACTGCAGCACGCCAGGCTTCCCTGTCCATCACCAACTCCTAGAGGCTACTCCAATTCACGTCCATCACGTCGGTGATGCCATCCAACCATCTCATCCTCTGTCGTCCCCTTCTCCTCCTGCCTTCAATCTTTCCCAGCATCATGGTCTTTTCCAATGAGTCAGTTCTTCACATCAGGTTGGAAAATATTGGAGTTTCAGCTTCAGCATCAGTCCTTCCAATGAATATTCAGGACTGATTTCCTTTAGGATGGACTGGTTGGATCTCCTTGCAGTCCAAGGGACTCTCAAGAGTCTTCTCCAACACCACAGTTCAAAAGCATCAATTCTTCAGTGCTCGGCTTTCTTTATAGTCCAACTCTCACATCCATATATGACCACTGGAAAAACCAAAGTTTTGACTATATGGACCTTTGTTGGTAAAAGACTTCAGAAATGGATCACTGAAGGGAATTAAAGTCATGCAGAGCTCCATGTCTCTTCCAGTAAAAAATGGGAAGGACCATTTTTATAGGCTCATTTTATTGAAAAACAGCAATAGCAGCTACCATTTCTTAAGGGCCTACTGTGTTTCGGGCACTGTACTCTGTATTCACAATCTCTCTGAATCCTGTCAACAATTCATTAAAGGTAGAAATTATTAACTCCATTGGGCAGATGTGGAAATGGGCTCAGAGAAGAGAAAGAGCTAATACCTACTGGAGCAGAAATCCAAACCCAGGCTTGCTGACCCGAAAGCTATGCATTGAAACAACTACCCCATGGCTTTTTACAATTGCCCCGTAACTTTGCAATTTGCCTCTGGGTGCTTTTTGTTAATTCCTAACTGCTTGACTTTATTAGTAAAAATCACCAGAGAAACGCAGCCAATATTTTGCATTCACTTAAGTATAGCTGGTAAAGGGCAAAAAAAAAAAAAAAAAAACCTGCAGAGCTGAGTTTCTTGCAAGGGAGCCCCCAAAAGCTTACCCTGGGGCAAGAACTGGGGCCAGTGGCAGTAGAGAAGGGGCACCTGCCAATCGTTTCCGGCAGCGGGTAAAATCTATAGCACGATCACAGCAGCCCCAACAATAAGGCAGCCAGAGGGGTCTAAGAGCAGAGCCACTGGCAAGAGCCTCCCAAGAGGCTCCCCTAACAGGCCTCTGCCTGTCCTTCAAACTCGGAGTCTCAAGAGTCCATTTTCTTGATGCTCAGTGACTGCCAGAAATAACTCTTCTGGGTCAGAGCACCTGGATGAAAATGTTTCAGGCAGGTTCTGCTTGTGTCAGTCAAAGGCGTTCTGATGAAGCAACACTGCTATCACTCAAGGATTGACTGTCCACTTCAGACAGAAAAGGCCGGGGCACTTGTCCCGCCCAGCAGCCTTGTTTCAGTCAATTCGCCACCTCCCTTACGTGCTCTCAGAGCGCTGAATAGAAAGCAATGGCAGACTTCAAATTTGTAAATAAATATCAATCAGAATGTATACAGCCAAAACTATGTTGGGTACCATCAGCGATTCTGACGTTACTTAAAACATTTCTGGAGTGCCTCTCTGGAAAGTCTATGTAAAATCAGTTTAAGTGTCACAAGAAATACACAGCTCCTTTTATCCTCTTACCCCAAATAGATCCCAAATGGTATAACGCAGCTTAAGCAGCCTCCCCATTCAACAGTGTGGTTCCAAAAGACTTACAGATATTTACCCCAAATCCAGTGTGCCTTGACAGGAAGAATGGCCTACAACTCTTCACCCTGGCCCTGGACATTTACCTGTCCTGTTCAACCACACCCTAATGATGTGCCAATATTAACAACAGCAATCACGTACTCATGTGTCAGCATACCCCTTCACAACAGTCCTGCAGAACAGGTACAATTATGCCCATCTCAAAATAAGGGAAGAGGTTGTGCTGTTAAAGGACCTGCCAGAGACACACAGTCAATGTCTAAACCAAGATTAAAACCTTCACCTGTATCATTCTAGTGACTGTACTCACTTTTCCAGACACGCACCAATCACCTGGCTCATGCATCCTAACCTCTCAGGGCCTTCTCTAATTCTCCGTCTGTATCACTGATGATCAATGGGCTGAACACCAACAGCTTGCAGACTGGGAAACTGACCATATGACCTCAAGGCTTTTTCTCCAGGGAATCTTCCCAACCCAGGGATCAAACCCAGGTCTCCCGCACTACAGGCAGATTCTTTACCAGCTGAGCCACTAGGGAAGCCCAAGAATACTGGAGTGGGTAGCCTATTCCTTCTCCAGTGGATCAAACCGGGGTTTCCTGCATTGCAGGCAGATTCTTTACCAACTGAGCTATCAGGGACCCTTTCCTAAAGAAGATGTCAAAAAATATTTTGAGGACTGGTGGCCTCAGTGAAGTCAGTCCATGACCTACTAAAGTTGCCTACTCTGAAGGAGGCAATAATACCTCAAGCACATAGAAGCCCTGATGTGTTTAATAAATAATTTCTTAAAAGCAATTATAGTCCTTCATGGATCCATCTCCTAAGCCTTCCAAGCAAAAATGGAGCAGTGCATGGAGCAGTGACCGTAATAGGAGACAGGCCTCACTCCACCTTCAGAATCACATTGCAAAGAGGAAGCTGTGTGGTGAGATAGGTTTGGTGAGGGTATGGATGTGTGGGGTCCTGTCTTGAAGGCCCAAATGCTCTTCTTATAATGAGATGATCCAACTGAGCGTGGGTGGGGCTGGCCTAAGTACTAATAGGGCACACTCTGCTTCAAGAATAGGTCATCCAGCCTTCAACAGGTGGTTACAGACATCTGTGCTGAGCCGTGAGGGTGTCTCCTCTCACTACTTTAGACCTGACAGTTGACAAGCCCATCCTGAATGTGGCAGACCA
The DNA here is from genome assembly GCF_027580195.1 of Bos mutus. Lineage (NCBI taxonomy): Eukaryota > Metazoa > Chordata > Mammalia > Artiodactyla > Bovidae > Bos > Bos mutus. The sequence continues at coordinate 23,902,813 of NC_091646.1, read as the reverse complement.
TATTATGCTGTTAGTCACTAGGATAAGCTGGGTTTTTCTCACTCAATTCTGCAGGTTGAGCTGCTGTATGTGACACTATAATCTTAAGGGATAAATGTCACTGTATTGCCATGGAGTAGGTCCTGAAAAATAGCTGTCACTAGAGGCAAGTTTTGAAATAAATATATGATGGAGAATATGCCAATCTAAGCCCTTAGAGGAATTATTGCACAGGGGTGCATGTCAAATGTATCTATCTTACCTTATCAGGATTATAAAAATCTTTCACTGACACAAATATTTCATGCTACACCAAGTTAAGCCATTTTCTATGTAATCTATTTTTCCTTCCAAACTTTTCCATGAGCAATTATGTTTACCTAAAGCAAGTTAGAATGTAAGCTGCCATACTAGCTATACCTCAGTACTTTCATTCTAGGACACACAGTCAAATCAGAAAAAAGTCAAGAGTCATGTTTCTGCTTCCAGGAAGATTGAATAAAATGAAATCCAAAAATGTCTGAAGGGGACCGAGAAGACGTGGAGGCAGACAGTGCTCCAAACAAAATAATATTTTCCTGGTCAAAAAAAAAAGGAAAACCAACCAAATCCCTATTTGTTCTTCTCTCCCTCCTACCAGCCTTTCACAAGCAGAGCTTCCTGCAGGATAGGAGGCAGAGGAAGAACTAGCAATGAGAAGAGCTGGGATACTGAAGACTGCACCTCAGATTATAATCCTCCAGGCACCACAACAGGGGCTGCTGAGAAGAGATATAAGCCCTGGCTTCAGCACGAGTTTAGTCTGGTTTGTGCCTAAACCAGCTCAGAAGCAAATGACTTTAGGACTTGACTCAATATCACTCAATATTATTTCCATGATCCACTGTTTACTTTCTTTCCTCTGCCCACTTCCTCTTGGCTCTGTTTTTTTGTAATCTTATATTTGCTTCTCCATCGGGGTTTTCACTGGCTATACCATATTTAAAATTCTATGTATACGGCCTTGAGCCTTCAAAAACTACAACATAATCCTAAACGAACAGAAGGCAAACAATAATAATAACTTACTTTAGCATGAGAGTATGGGAGCTATATGTAGCAACTGCTGCATTCTGCTGGCCTGTTCTGATGTGATTGGAATGAGCTGTGCAAATGTCTGTGTCTGAATATCTATACACTCGGCACATAGGTCTTTTCTGCAATTAATCATTCATTGCCAGATTGAAGATTCTGAAGGTCTTTCCGTTTTGCTCTGTGAACCAGTGAAAAACCTTTTAGTGTTACAAATTGGCCCCTCCTCCTACCTCAAATCCTCAAAACAGTGTTCTTTAAATAACTGCATTATAAAAACAGAATCAACTATTTTCCCTCATCTTTCCTGCATATACAGCCAAAATCAACCATTTTGTTCATCTCAATTAAAAAAAATTATTTTGTACATGTCAGAAATTGGGTGTTAATGGTTCTCACATTCATTCCCACTTGTTGCTATGACACAGTCTATCCCTCCAATCCAGCAGAAGAAAAATAGTCTCATTACCCTACTTTCCTGAAGCATTCAGAAGGTTTCGAGACCAGAACAAAACTCGAGAAGTAAAATAATTGCTTTGTATATTCCTGCTTCTGCCTCTCCAATTAAGTAGAGAAATCCTGGAGAGGCCTTATAAACATTGGAAGACTTGTCTGATCAGTGGCAACAAGGGAAAATTCGCAGTAAGAGTATGTGTCTATAGTCTCTCAGGTGAAGTGGAAGGTAAGATTATTTAAGAGGCAGAGGACGTGCCTTCACTGCAGTGTGACCCTGCGGATCTCATGGAGTTTATTCTCTAATGCCAGGTGCCCCGTGTACTCCACCCAGAGTCCCAGCGTCATACTGAGGAAGTGCAAAATGGATACTGATCCACAATGAACACAAGTGGCTATGTAGATCTATTAGCCAGAAGAGAACAGAAACATTCTGGGGCTGACATCTAGATCCAGGCCCATGGAGGCCAACAACATGGCAGAGGAGCAGCAAAACCAGCTAGGACTGGGTCAGAGAGGGAACTGAGGCATCGTGCCACAAAGCACAAATAGTTGTACATGTGGAATGGATGAACGTCAAGGTCACCAGGGAAGTAGAAACTCCTGTAGGAGGTATGCTGACTGTAGGAGAAGCCAGCTGAGTATATATACAACGCTGAGAAAAAAGGACTCAGAGGAGAATGACTGCAAAGGCCCATGGAGATGAGGACAGGTGGAGGAGAGCCTAGCACGGGAATGCTGCTCAAGTATGATGAGGATGGAAGACCTAAAGCTTTGGCTCTCTTATCCTCAAGGTTAAGCGTGAGCCAAGCTGATTCAGAGGGGGTGGGAAAAGCCTAACCAGAGCGGTAGTTGCTCAGGGTTAACATAAAAACGGGTGGAGGGACATCCCTGGTGGTACAATGATGGGAATCCGCCTATCAGTGAGGAGACAGAGGTTTGATATCTGGTCCAGGAAGATTCACATGCCACGGGGCAAATTAAGTCCGGATGCCACAACCACTGAGCCTGTACTCCTCAGCAAGAGAAGCCACCGCAATAAGAAGCCCGCACGCCGCGACTAGAGTAGTCCCCACTCACCGTAACTACAGAAAGCCCACGCACAGCAACAAAGACTCAGTGCAACCAAAAAAAAAAAAAAAAAAGGGTGGAAAACTGATGACTGGATAAACAAAATGTACTATATGGCCATAAGAAGAAAAGAAGTGCTGGTACATGCTACAACTTGGATAAACCTTAAAAAGCATTATGCTAAGTGAATTGTTCCATTTATACGAAATATCCAGAATAGGTAAATCTAGAGATTGAAAGCAATTGGTTAGTTGCCAGAGGCTGACGGAAGGGGAGAATGGGAAGTGACCGCTAATGGGTACAAGGTTTCTTCTGGGGTGATGATATAGTCTTAGAACAAGATAGAGGTGCTGATTGTACAACACTGTGAATGTGCTAAATGCCACTGAATTGTACACCATAAAATGGTTACTTTTATATCATATGAATTTCACCTCAACACACACACACAAGCATGCATAGTTATCTTTATAGGTTGGGTTTTTGTTCCTTTGAAAATTCCTTACTTTTAGTCAAGAAAATTTATGAAAATCAAGAATCTTGAAAAAGAATAAGATTTGTCGGTGGGGACACCTGATTAAAATGAAAATATTGATGCTGAAGAAAATATCAATTAGTATCAGCTGGGTTATCATAGCAATTTATACCCTCCCACTATGGATCCACAGATCTCTCAACTTTTAAAGAGTCAAAGTGACTGTCACTCTATAGGCCATATTTCATATTCTTTCAGTTTTATCTCTTGTGAATAAACTTAATTGAACTATGCAGGAAAAGATACCCAATACAGATGGGTAGAACCTCTGCTTTGACACCTCTGAGGGGAGCTCTCTCTGGACTGCTGAGGAAAAAAGGCTGGCTGATTTTTTCCCTTATTTTTCTCCTCACTGAGTTGGAAACCCCTCAGCAGGGGCAGGCACTGGCTTCTAATACCTATCACTGATGCCCCACAGGGCCTAGTACATACTAAGTGCTCAATTTTTGTTGAAGGAACCTGAATTATCAGATGTTAAATGGAAAAACCAGCATTTTTTCTAAGGTTTTCAAATATGTATAGGTTCAAATAATTTCTCTCATGCTAATTCAAAATAAACGATTAAATAATAAAACAGGGCTTACGTGGTATCAAACCGTTTAAAAGAAGAATGAAAATTTCAGCCAGATAGTTGGCCTAACAGTTCTAAAAAGGTGCTTGAGAATGTATTTGCTAAATTGTTCACTCTTCATACAGGTATTTTCAGCATCATTGCAGGCAAAGCCTACATTTAGCTGTTTTTAAGCCCAGTGTTAGCTTTCTTCCGTGAGCACCTTTATATTTATCTTGGTCTCAGGGATTCTCTAGTTGAAATTCTCTGTGCTTCTACAAAGGCAAAAGATGGAGGATTTTCTGCCTTTGGCAGTGGTAGGAGGTTTTTGCCTGAAGGATACATGCTGGTTCTCATGATGGAGTATACCTCACATGAGTCAAGCTTGCTAATTTGAAGACTTCTTTGTGAAATCCTGGAAGCCAATATTTATTTCCAGCCAAGATGGGGAGGAGGTGGAGGGCGGGGGAGGTGAGAAGACAAATGATGCTTACGTGGTACTCCCTGAGACTAGATGTGTGAAAACGTTCTTTTCCTGCATAGTTTGATTAATTTTATTCAGAAGAGATAAAAACTGAAAGGATGTGAGATATGGCTCTGTTCAGAGAGACAGTGACTTGTTTGACTTTTAAAAGTTGAGAAATAGGTAGATCCACAGTGGGAGGGTATAAATAGTTATGATAACCCAGCTGATATGGATTTTTAACATCAATATTTTCATTTTAATCATGTGTCTCCACTGACAAGTCTTATTCTTTTTCGGGATCCTTGATTTTCATTAATTTTCTTGATTTAAAGTAAAATATTTTCAAAGGAACACAAACCCAACCTATAAAGATAACAAAGTCACAACCCATTTGACAATATGAAGTGGCAACTGTTACTTAAGACTAAATGAGAAATTCAATGAAAAGCCTCAGAGAGGGGATAAAACTATAGATGATACATGCAGCTCAAGGCTACTCTTCATAAATGGTGCAAAGAGAGGGCACACATATGCTCAGGCTACAGAACTTCATATTATTAAATGTATATTCTTGAGTAATTTGGTAAAAACCTAGTTTAAGACTATTTCCTGCTCCCATCATTGCATTGCATGCTATGCAGGCTAAGTTGCTTCAGTCGTGTCCGACTCTGTACGACCCCATAGACGGCAGCCCACCAGGCTCCTCTGTCCCTGAGATTCTCCAGACATGAATACTGGAGTGGGTTGCTATTTCCTTCTCCAATCATTGCATTAGGTCAGTGATTAAAGTACAGGTTAATGATAAGCCAAGGTTGCCAACCATGGAAGAAGCACTTCCTGGATTACACTACCCGTATTCTGTCTACAAATAACATTTGACTTCCTTCCTTCCTCCCACCTTCTTTCTCTTCCTTCCTTCATTTTCTGCATCATATATATTAACAATAAAAGTTGCTTTGAAAAAAATAGGTTTTGCAGAAGTAACAAATAAGAGCTTGAAATAATGGCTTTCCTCCATACTATAATATTTATTATTTTGTTCAATATCCTAAGATATTAAAAGCTGGCAAATTAAACAGAAAAGTTTTTGTTTAGCAGAGCTATTTTCATGGTGCAAAAGTGCCCCCTTGGTTAACTTCTGGACTCATTCAAAGTTAGCAGGCTTTGGATTCCACCATTTGATAGAAAACGATTTTCTCAGTTTCAGGACAACATCCTTCATGAAAGTATACCGAACATAAATAGTTTATATGAGTAAAATTCAATTTTTAAAAATCCCACTAATTCAAAAAACATAGGACTGCCTAAGAAGAAACCGTTTTGAAGTAACTAAAACGGGATCATCTGATATATCAGAAGATATATTCAGTGCGGTGACGACATTTGCTCTAAATGATCACAACAAGGAGGAAACAAATATTAGTGCTTGATACATAATAGGCACTCAAATATTTGTTAAATGAGTAAATGAATGAATGATTACAATAGTAAATAAGTATAAACTAAAATTTGCTTTTTAATTAAAAAAACCATGGTTATGCTGCTCAAAACAAATGAAAAATTGTTCATTTTCCACCATCTTAATATACCAGTGGGTAAGTTATTGGGATGGTTTCTCATCAAGTTTACGCAAGAACCACATACTGAACCTGTGGGAATTTTCTTTTTGAAATATGGTATCATTTATACCTGTTTTAATGGAGAAGGAAGTGGCAACCCACTCTAGTATTCTTGCCTGGAGAATTCCATGGACAAAGGAGCCTGGCGGGCTACAGTCCATGGGGTCGCACAGAGTCGGACACAACTAAGCAACTAAACAGCATACCCGTTTTAAAGCATCTGCTTTTTATAAAGCCAAATACCAACTGCTTCTCTTTGATAATTTAAATGAATATGCCACAACAGTTGGATACATTTTCATGATTCTACTCAGCACCTGATAGAAACTTTAGCATGATAAATATACACCCCATTCCCATTGTTTCAGGTCAGTACAAAGCTTAGTTGAGAAACAAGCTGTTTTCAGGCCTATGTTCTACTTTGCCCTGGGAAGAGGAGGGGTGGTGGGGGAAGGTAGAAAGAAGAGAACTAACACCAACTGAGCTTCCAGTATGTGCCTGCCTGCTAGGGGCTTTATCTCACCTGCTAGTTACAACAATACTGGGAGATACCCCTTTCTTACAGAAGAGGATCTTGACACTTTCTGGGTGAAGTGACTCACCCAAGACCACACCGAGTCAGTAGCAGAGCTGAGATGAAAACCCAAGTTCATGTGGCTCCAAAGCGTTCCTCTGTCCATGGCATTACACCACTAATTAATTCCATTTAGCATCATTATTAATTATCCTATGTCTGGATATTGGGTTCTGCTAGAATGTAAAGGTCTTCAAAGCAAGTAACTTGCCTGTCATCTTGTTCATCTTCATACCCCTAGCACCCACCTCAATGCCTAATGCATAGTATCTCAAAACATAATCATAAACATCAATCTCAAAACATAAATGTTGAAGGTATGGGTGAATGAGTGGATAAGGAAATAAAACACACAGACTGTTGGAACTAGTGCTACTTTAACCCAACCACCTCAGTTCTTGCCTCAAGTCACTTGCCCTGGGTTAAACAACTGGCCAGTGAAAAATTCAGAACTTGCACCCAGGTCTCTTCTGTACTCCCCTCTATAATATGCTACCCCTTGCACACACATTTTTGAAAGCATGTTCATCCACCCCATTATGGAGTTTCCTAAGCATTGTACCCTCCTGATTTAATTCTTTAATTGTAAGCCATTTTCTACACATACAAAGCAATGGCGGTCAGGAATATCACTAACCCGCTAGAATGAAGGCTCCTAGAGGATAGAAAAATTTGCCTGTTCTGTTTACTTCTACATGAGAGGCACTTAGAAAATGCTCAGTAAATATTTGCTGAAAAAGAATATATATTATTTCCTTTCCAGCGATTAGCAAATTCTTCAGAGATGACAAATGTTAGTACAGATAATACTAAGAAACACTCAAAGAATCAAACATTTCAATAAAAATGATGTGAAATGGTACTCCTCCTTCCCTCCCCTTTCTTCTTTTCTCCATCTTCATCTATAACACAGGGGGAAATAATGCAATTTCATAGGATTGACATAAGGATAGAGAGTTAACACATACAAGCACTTAGCATGGTGCTTGATATGTAGTTCATTCTCATAAATAACGACCATTAGTACAAATATGATTTCTTTAAATCAATCAATCAATAAGGGCCCACATAATGAGAAGGTGGAAGAAGCCAAAGACCCACAGAAAAAAGACTTGCCTTATGCTTACCATTTGTAAAATGTACCTGAATCCATAGTTCTCTGTGCGCTTCAAAGTTTGTAAGTTCTATGAGGGCTGTAAGTTATAGACAGCATGTGCCATGTCATAGATGTTCATGTGTATGTTTTTTTCTATTATTTTTCTCATGAAATTAATGGAGAGAAGACATAACTAAGCCTGAGATGAGCATATGATGAGTATTTCTCATATACTGCTATATTTAACATTCAAAAAAGATTACCTCTCCACGAGTTCTTGTCCATTCCAGCAAAGAGTGTCATTTTCAGCCACAGGGCTATGGCTGCAGATGTAGCCAGGCAAAGCACTATAGAAGCTGATGAAAGATTTTAACTTCTGAATTAGTTCCCTGAAAGAAAAACAAAACATCTGTGCATAAGACGCAAGTAAACCCAGTATGAGGAAAGTTTAATTTCCTTATCAGCATGACAGAAAGGCTCTGCCAGGCTGATTAGAGCAATAAATGATTTTAAAAGACATTCTTGGCTACAAGGTCACAATTTAGGTTTTTTTTAAAATCAATAAAATGATATTAGAAAAAAAAGTTGCCTGCCATATAAGGTGCTATTCCTATCAGGAGGATGATTTAATTCTAACATCCATTTTCTAACACGTTCAGCTTCCATTTTTCATTCAGATGCTGTTACCTACATTCTCAAAGGTGCAGATTACAAGGCACACTGAAGCGCTACATATCTTTTGGCTTCTGAGTGTAATTGAGTGCATTGATTGTAATTTTCAATGCTATTACCCTAGAGATGGCCCCTTTCCATATAGACTCTGGCTATTAGTTGCAGATCAGAATCGCAGGGTGCTCAGAGCAGTATAAGCTCTATGAAATTCTCCTGACAATGTCATCAGAGAAACTCACATCTGCTAGAGGAGGAAGGTTTCTTTGTTCTTTGTTTGTATATTGTGGTTCCTATAAGGGGGTTGGGAGGGCTCTTAGTATATTTTATATATTTGCTCTGGCTTTCATGTTATAGGAGTGCGTGTGAGAGACAGACACACACAGAGAGAGAGAAAACATATTATATATGCAAACATGCATAAACACACACCCATAAATACCCTGCAAAATTTTTGGCCTATTATCTTCTTTCAGATGTACATGAACACACAAAATAAGACACTATAGACTGGAGGGAAGTGTATATGCTTATAAAGAAATACTAAACTATCTATGCAAAAGATGTCCAGTGGTAAACAAAGTAAAATACTCTTTATTTTCTAAAGCAATATTTCTAGTATCGATAGAAAGGAAATTAAAGAGTACTTCCTGTATCCAAGTTTATCTTAAGTCTCCACTAAGTTTTTAGAGAGTCTCACTAGGGAATTTCCTGGCAGTGGAGTAATTATTCAATATTGTCTCCAGGCTAAGAATGGACTGACCTGATATACAGGCCTCTGGAGGAGCTAGAGGCCTGAATCTCATTTGGACACTGGTGAGAGCCCAGAAATGCCTTCTGGGGGTTGTTCTCAGATTTGGCTAAAAGAAGAAGACTGGTGGAAATTATTTTCTTGCATTTAATGCCATTTTCCATTTTATTACCATAAGACGACTCATTTCAACTAATGATTCAGAGGAAGACAGAGAGAATGCGTGCTTACAATACTTGGCACATCTTCAGAAAGGCTCGAATCACAGTAAAGCCAGGGTGATGGACAAAACAACTGGGGAAGGGCTATTGAGACATATATAACTCCTGATACCCCAACAGTTACTTCCTGTTATGCTCAAACTCTCTCATAGCCTACTCCTGGTGGCTGCGCTTCGTCAGTCTCCAAAGTGAAGAGGCTCAGTATAGGGCTCTGAACATAAAAGTCAACATTATAGTTTCTCACAGAGGAAAAAGATGCGTTCAATTAACGCTAATAGGGGAGATGCTCCGTTTTACAAGGTAATAATACGGTTCCCAAGAGTGGAAATTGAAAGACTAAAGGCTGAGGCCGAGTAATTCCCCTCCTTACACGAGGAAATGGAATATGGCTATTAGTCTATGAGAAGTGATGGCCATCCCTTTAATGAAAGTTTCCCTTAGGCCTCCTCCTACCTCCAAATTCTCTCTCACTAACATAGCGCTGGCAAGAAAAATTGAACTCATAGCAAAGCCTTCCCGTTTGACTTTTCTAGAAGTTTAAAAAAAAAAAACTCAGCATAACACTCTGAACTGCTTCCAGCCTCCCAACTCTTGGAGTCTTTTTCTTGGCTGATCATAAAGATCACTGACACACTGGAGCAGATTCAGAGAGGGTCTATCTAAGTGTTGAGGGGACGAAGGGCTGTGATAAACCTAAGACCTCCCACTTTAATATGGAAAGATATTACTCGGTTGGGTCAAGATAAAAGTCTAAGAAAGACACAAGGAATGTAAATAATGTCTGGCTCATTAAAACTGTAGAACTTAGGGAATCTCTCTGACACTTGAACAAGGTAGCCTGGGGAAATAAAAGATCATCTTACTTCACAGAGTACTCATTACCTCCATAGGACATACACGATGGATCTAAGAGACTGTATTTTTAAAACTTGTTCCTGAATTAGTTATTTTGAATTTAGAACACAGTATCATCTACGAGCTATGATATAATGATGGTTGGCTTCTCAGGACAGCCCCTTAAAACTTATTAGGAGTAGTAGCTAAGAGCACTGATTTTGGAGTCTAACTCATATGAGTTTCAAATGCCAATTATTCCCTCACTTACTTAACAGGAAAACCTTACTAGACAGACTAAACTTCTCTGAGGCTTAGTTTCTTTATTTTAAAATGAAGCAAACGATAGGTTGCTGGGATGATTAAATGAGACAATGCATGTAAAGTGCTTAGCATAGTACCTGGCACAGAATAATACCTTACAATGTTAGCCATTTGGCAATTTATTTCCATTATTATGAGCCTGTAGAATATAAATATATAATCTATAGAAATATATATTATATTCCAGATAAACTTATATATGCAAGATAATTAAGCTTTTTCAAGTCCCAGATAACTTTATATACACAAGATAAATAATATTTCATCTGTTAAAGTGGGTATGAGAAAGTACAACCATGTTCTCTCCCTAAATATTTTTCCTGTTACTCTTTTTCAGAGACTAGCTAGCTATTGGACTGGGTAAATCACTGGACTAATCTGGTATAGCAGTTTGGATGGTCTTTACTTGGTAGCAAAGTGGTGGTGGCCTTCAAAAGGATTCGTGTCTAAGAATCTGATGTTGAATTTTAAAAGGTAGATTAATCATCAGGTGGGATACCAAGGGGGGAAGGGAAGAGGGAAGGGATGGATTGGGAGATTAGGGTTGGCATATATACACTGCTGCTGCTAAGTCGCTTCAGTCGTGTCCAACTCTGTGCGACGCCATAGACGGCAGCCCACCAGGCTCCCCAGTCCCTGGGATTCTCCAGGCAAGAACACTGGAGTGGGTTGCCATTTCCTTCTCCAATGCATGAAAGTGAAAAGTGAAAGTTTAGTTGCTCAGTTGTGTCCAACTCTTCGCGACCCCATGGACTGCAGCCTACCAGGCTCCTCCGTCCATGGGGTTTTCCAGGCAAGAGTACTGGAGTGGGGTGCCATTGCCTTCTCCCATATATACACTACTATGCATAAAATATATAACTGATGGGAACCGACTACATAGCACAGGGAACTCTATTCAATACTCTGTGTAATGGCCTATATGGGAAGAGAATCTAAAAATGAGGGGATATATGTATATGTATATCCGATTCACTTTGCTGTACAGCAGAAACTAAGAACAATGTAAAGCAGCTATATGCCGATTTAAAAAAAGAATTGAGATTCAAAAACAATTAAAAAATTTTTTTAAATAAAAAGATATGTTAATCGTCAGGGAAATGTAAATCAAAACCACAGTAAGATACCACATCACCAGCATGACTATAATAAAAAAAGACAGGAAGTGAAGAAACTGGAACTCTCACACATTGCTGGTGGGAATGTAAAATAGTGAAACCACTGCGGAAAAGAGTTTGGTGGTTTTTCACAAAGTTAAGCATAGAGTTCCCACATGACCCAGCAATTCCACTACGTAACAGGTATATACACAAAATAATTAAAAACAAGTACTCCTAATAAGTACATGTACACACCCGCTCATAGCAGTACTATTAACAATAGCAAAAGGCAGAACAAGACAGATGTGCATCAACTGATAAATGGATAAATGATTACATATTCCATATGATGGAGTATTATTCGGTCTTAAAATAAAAAAAGTATTCCTACATTCTATAACAGAGGTGTACCTTGAGAACATTACGCTAAGTGAAAGAAACCAGTCATGAAAGACCACATAACGATTGATTCCATTCATGTGAAATGTCCAGAATAGGCAAATGGAGAGAGACATAAGGTAGATCAGTAGTTGCTTTGGGCTGGGACAGATGAAAGCTGGGGAACGACAGCTACAGGGTATGGGATTTCTTCTGAAGGTGACAAAAACGTTCGAGAATTCATTGTGGTGAGGGTTGTACAACTCTGTGACTATAGTAAAAACAGCTGAATTACATACTTTAAATGGATGAATTGTATGGTGTGTGGATTATATTTCAATAAAGCTGTTATTGAGACATAACTCCAGAAAAGCTACAAGGTGAAATATGTCTTAGAGAAAGAGAGGGCTTGTCTACAAGAGAGAGAGACTCCTTGAAACAGTGGAAAGAGACAGTCAGGAGAGCTGGGAAAGAGCCAGTTTGGATGGACTTGAAAAAAAGATAAGGGTGAAGCGTGAGAAAAGAAATTGGTAAGAGCAGCAAAGAATGGTTAAAATCTATTTCTTCCATCTTAGAAAATGAACTCTGCTGCTTTTTTCTCATTATAAAAGAAAAATGTATGTTCACTATTGAGAATTTATAGAATATAGAAATGCAGAAAGGAAAAAACCCTCTTGTTTATAGTCCTACCAGCCAGAGATAATCATTGCTAATATTATAGAACATAGACATGTAAAAGAAGAAAAAAATCTCTTATTTATAGTCCTACCAGCCAGAGATAATCACTGTTAATATTTGGATATATTTCCTTTGTAGACTTTCCTCTCCAGAAAAGTTTTACTGTTATTTCTCTAAAACCTATTCTTCTTGATAGGCTATTCACTGAGTTCTTTTTGGTTCTCAGTGTATATTACCCCCATTAGAATCCACCGAGAATCCAGGGTGGGTTTGGTATACAAAGAACATCAAAATGATGAAATAAATGCTTGTTCTCAAGTAACCCCCAGGACCTGCGGGATGAGGCAGTAGCTGCTCGATGAAAACAAGGAGCAGGGCTCTAGCGCATCTAGAAAACTGGCCAATACTTCACAGTCCCCACATACAGCTTTTCGGTTCCAAAAGACTGAGAAAATAAGTCTTGGTTTCCAAAAACTTTGATTTTTTAAAAGAAAGCCAGACGTTACATTTTTCAGGATAGAAGACTTTCTAAACTGATGGAGAGTTGATGACACCACAGCCCCCAAAGTAGCAGAGTAGGACAGAAGCAGTTTACTGCCTACTGGGTTTACTGGGCATCTCTTTCTCCTCTTCTTTGTCACTCCTTCCTACACTTGTTCTGGCATGGGAACTAAGTATATTTTACTTTTATCTTTTCTTAAGTAACTTTCTGTCTCCCTGCTTATACTAGTAAGTTTAGAAGGAGATGAGTTGAATATTTTATTTCTTTAAAGAAAGATACCTAAAACTAAATTGACATATTAATTACCCACGTGTGACTCAGTTCAGATTTCTTTTCTTTGTGCTAGTAGCACATGACAGACAATAGAAAAATCTCCACTCATGAAATAAGGCAGTCTGCTCAACTGAATTGTCTCTGGTTAAAAAAAAGAAAAAAGTTTGGACAATTAGTTGCCTGGAATGGAAAAAACAATTTAATTGAAGGGAATGTTCTTTGATTCCAATTCCACTTTATTCTAATCATACATGTCAAACATATCATTTGACATATAAATAGTGGAGCCATAGGCTCTCGCTTGGGACAAACCCAATGCTTGCTCACAGCAGTCTACTCAGGAAAAAGAGTCTCTTCAATGTGTTAAATGTGGAACTAAAGGAGAGGGCCCCTTTGCATGCACGAACTATTTTGAAATGTTGCAGATGGGCACACGTGATCTTCCCTGGGGTCTCCCACCATCCTCAAGAGGAGCGTCCCCTTCTTGAGTTGTGGGGGAGGGGATTCCCTTGGCTTTCTTGCAATGATTTGCTTGGGCCAGGCATCAAAGCAGCACTAATTGGAAACCACTGCCAATAAAAACAGCCTTTCATCCCCAACTGCAGATCTTGAACTTTTCTCCTTTATCATTAGGACTTTTTTTCTTAATATAAAATAATACGAGCTCAAAAAAATTGAAAACACAAAAAAGCATGTAAACTAAAATAATTATCATTAGAATGATGCAGAATCATGCTTAATTCTGCTGCCGAGAACCTTTCACAGTCTGACGCTAAACTATCATTTTCTACCATTCCAAAGACTAGCCCAGACTTTCTCTCACACTGTTCCCTTTGCCTGGAACACTCTTTTCCTTCTTTCATTTGTAGAATTGCTGTTCTTCCTTCAAGGCCCTCCTTAAGAGTTACCTTTTCACAAGAGAGCTGCTAACTTCGCCATCTATGCTGCTGCCATTCTTTTGTACATAGCTCTGTTTCGGTACTCACCCATCAATGTATCAAAATTGTGTGTCTCTGTCTCCCTAACTAGGCTAGAAGCTCCTCCTATTTATCAGAGCCTAATCCTTATACCAACATAGATGGTGCTGACAAATGTTGAAAGCACCTGAGTTCCATTTTGGGCAGAATGACTTGTACCAGATCTGAAACTCATTGATTCATTTAGGACATGTTTTGTTGTTTTGTTCAGAGGGTGGAAGGCACCACTGAGCTTACAAAGCTGCCCGGCCAAACCAGAGCAGCAATCGGAGAGGCAGTGGGAGTAAGCATTGATTTTGGACCAGGGAGCTGAGATCAGCTTTTGTTCTTTCCTTTCTAGGTCATTACTAGTGTCACCTAATCCATTGCCCCTTTAGGCCAAGTCAGAGAGGAAAGGGAGGAGGGGGAGTGCAGGACAAGGAAGGCTGGAATACATAGATGTAATTTCATGAGGGTAGAGGGACCATGTGACTTTCTCACGGGTTAGCAGTTGGGCCAGAAGCTTGGTATGTAGATGCTGAATGGACTATATTCAACTACAGATTTTGTGTTTGGAAAAGGGAAAGATAGTGCTCATGTCATAAAATACCAAACTTTGGGGGGATATGCAAATGACAAGGTAAGTAGTATCATAGGGGAAGTGGTGAAAGAGACATTCATTGGAGCAAAGGAGGGTCAGACTGACATCTGAGATGTGCTAAAAATGTTCGAGTTGGAAAGGGCTGTGAAAATATCATTTCTTCTATTGTGATTGTCCTACTTGTACATCTTGTCCTATCCTCACTGGTTGAAATCTGATGACAGATATTTTCAATATTTGTATCTCCAAGGATTGCTGAGTCCCATACTTAGACCACCAGTTGAGTTATCAAATCGCCTTTAAATTGAACTAAGCAATTTCTAAGATTAGTTGTGTGTTGCAAACTACCCAGTTGGGGGCAGACAAAACAAACAGATGATTTCTGAATGCTACCAAAGGAATCCTGCATTTCTTTGTGTGTTTTTATTTTAATAAGGCAATGGAGCTTTTCAACTCATCATCAGATTCAGACAGCTTGCTTACAACCTCCACAAACTGAAAGCTACAATAGGGCTCCTTTCCAATTATCAGAGGATGGCCCTGGAGCATGGGTGTGAGGGGTGCTGGAGGCACAGATATTTTTTGGATAGTGTGAAATGCTGTGCAGAACAAAAAGAGAAATTTACAAAGGTGCTACCACTCTGCCCAAACAAGCCCTCTTAATAACATCAGATTGCAGGGGGCAGTGCATTTAGCAAGAGAGCATCTTAACCTTCAATTCTCCACTCTCCCTAAGAGGGTTTACAATGCCTATTTGAGAGAGTTAAATGAAATCAGATACTCTCCTGTTGCTTTGTTTTCTTATTCCGGCAGAGAATTCAGAAAGAAGGGCTCCATCTCAGTTTTGCTTCAGTTTGCAAAAAAGATGAGAAGCATTATGGGGTGGGCTCATGTTTCCAACACCCAAGGAGTCCTACCTGACTGCAACTTAACTCAAGTCTACAGGTTTTGACATTTTTCTCACTACCCTTTCTTTTCTTTGGGGGTTAGCAACAAATTCAAAAATGAGTTTAACAAAGTGCCAAATCTGGGTGCTCAGCCAGGAACTCATTTACCAATTTTTTTCTTTTCCCTGGAGGAATCAACACCCATAGAGCTCTCCCCAATAAGGCAAAAGGGAATGGATCTCACAGAGCCCAAGATAGAAGGCAGCAGGATCTTAATAAACCTATTTACTTATAAGTGTGTTTAGGGTGACAGAGTAAACTCAAAATGTGACTGGAATAGTGTGCTATTTTGAAAAAGCTTTACATGTGATTCTGTTACAAATTAATACAGCACATCTCCCATGAAGCCTCCACTCTACCTGGGCAGAGCTCTCCCCTCCCCTGTTGGCTGCCTCCATAGACTCTGCACATTCTTTTGCACTTATAAAACTGGTTTGAAATTATTTGTACTTAAGTCTATTTCCACATTAGACTGACTTGGCAGAGCAGACTGTGTTTTGACTTTCAGTGCCCAGTATACATTTTGGCACATAATAGGTGTTTCCCAAATTTCTGAACTGAACAACAGCAGTAACAACAAAATATATATATATACACATACATGCACATACATACACACATATATACACACAGTACTATATATGTAATTTATATTATTCTGTAAATAAAAACAAATATAACAAACAAACATTATAATTTCTGTTTCATTTTATGTATTATTTATAAATAATACATAATATTATATAAATTCCTCATTTCAGTGCAATATGCAAGAGATTTCCATTAGTTAAAGATCAACAAGTAATGTTAATTTCTCGGGTGGTTTGGGCAGAGTGAAAGCAATGGAGAACAATGGACAGGGGACAGACAGAAGCTAAAAAGGGCCTCGAGAAATGCCTTAATTTCGTCTTCCCAGAAAGACAAAAATTTCCCAAAGAACCCCTTTGCTATGTGGAAATGGTTCTCAGAGTACTCTGGTGCCAGGACCCCTGAGATGGTTTTAAATATGTCCAAGGACTTTCTCAGTGGTCCAGTGATTAGGACTCCACACTTCCACTGCAGGGAGCGCAGGTTTGATCCCTGCTCGGGGAACTAAGATCCTGCATGCCTTGCGGCACTGCCAAAATAAAAAATATGTTTACAAAATCTTTGACACTCCTCTATTCAAGAGGTGGAGCTCAATTTCCCTCCCCTTGCACGTGGACTAGAACTGGTAACTTGTGTTTAACAAATCAAATACATCAGAAATGACAGTGTATCACTTCCGAGACTAGGTTGTAAGAAACATTGCGGCTTTCTCCTTGCTCTCTCTCTTCCATGGCTCACTTATTCTGGGAAAGTCAGCAGTCGTGTTATAAGGACACTCAGAAGGTCCGTGTGGTAAGAAACGGAGGCCTCCTTCCAATCAACTAACTTGTTCCACGTGTAAATGAGTCCCCTTGGAGGTGGACCCTCCTGCTTCCCGTCACCTGTCAGCGGACTGCAGCTCCAGGAAACACCTTGACTGAAATTTCTTTGAGACTAAGGAGCACCCAGCTAAGCTGCTCCCAAAGTCCTGACAGAAACTGGGAGATAATAAATGTTTGTTGTTTTAAATACCTATGTTTTGCTGTCACTTTTTATATAGCCCTAGATAACCAACACAACCCAAAAGGTTCTTAAGAATTATTGAGGACCCCGAAGAGCTTTTGTTTACATGATATATAGTGACATCTACTGTTTTAGAAATTAAAACTCAGGAAAAAAATTTTAATTTATTATTAATTTTAAACCCAGTCTTGATATGTTAGCATAAATAACATTTTAATGAAAAAAGTGTGAAAAGCAGTAAAGCTTTTGTGTTTTTGCAAAATATCTTCGCTGCCTGGCTGAACAGGAGACAGCTAAATTTCGGCATTGGTTTCTGTATTTAATGTGTTGTCATATATTATTTTGGTTGAAGTGTATGAATAAAAACCAGCTTCACACAGATATGTAGTTAGTAAAAGGAAGATCTTACACACCTCTGAAAGAGTTTCTGGGACTCCCTGAGTTCTCAAATCACACTTCAAAACTGCTACTCTAGGGAAACTAGAAATGTATTAGGTTGGAAGTCAACAAAGAAAATGGGACTTCCTGAAATGCTTTGGAGGACTGTCTCTCAAGTGGCCTTACTGCCCTCTCTCACTCTAAACTGTATCATATATGCTTAAGAGTTGCCATTTCAAAATCTCCTGTAGTAAATGGGTATGAAAGAAAATAACTTAGTCCAAATCTGAGACTGTTACTTATTTCATCTCTTAATTTTCCATCTCTAGGCCAATCTCTCCCAATCCTCTCAAAGTCATCACAAGGCTAAACTCATGTCTAGCTATTCCTGAGCCAGTGGCAGGGTTGGCTACTGGTGCAGTCCTTTTGGGGAAATCAGTTCAAGATTTGCACTGAACTTCCCAATCCAGTTTTTACCCTTTATAGGTAAGCATGAAACTATAATAGGGAAGGAGGGAATCCGGATGGGGGAGGGAAGAATGAAAAGAATAAGAAACTTTAATTTGGTCCCTCAACTGCTGTCTTAAGGAACTGAAACCAAATCCTTCATTTCATCATTCTTAAAAGAGTGTGTAGAGTGTACACTGTAGGTGTGTACACATCAGAGTGTCTTGCCAGTTTCTCTTTGGTGAACTCACCCCAGACTCAATGTCTGGGAATTGGGAAAGACACAAACCAAGCCATGGAATTGTGAGACCAGATCATAAATAAAAAAGGTTTTGCTTAATCAATAAAGATCTTGGGAAATCTATTCCACTCTGTGTTGCTGTACTGGATATTTACATATGGTAAATTTACATTTAAATATGGCTTGGATATAATACAATATCTTTTTTCTTTTAACATTAACAGAGGATAGAATTTAATTAATTGAATACTCTACTCAGAAGAACTAAATAACATGTATTTAAGAAGCTTCACTCCAGTGGTTTTTGATCTTAAAACACAATTGCTAATTGTATGCTGAAATCTAGAAGGAAAAAAAAAAAAAACCCTCTCACCTTCTTCGGCTGGATAAGGTTTCTTCACGTTCTACACGAGCAACTTTTAATACCTTCTTGTCAATAAATAGATCTTCAGGATAATAAGCAGATCTATATTGACGTTGTTGAGAATGGGCACATAACTTGCCAATCTGAAAAAAGAAATGCAATATAATTATATGATACTTTCACAGATATGATAGTAGAAACAAATTCTGAAAAGCACTTCAATTTCTTCCCCAATTTCTTTTTAAAGAGCAGAACGAAGCTATTACTGGAGTCAAAAAAGGTGATACGCTTTTAAGGCAAAGAACCAGGAAGGCTGAAGACCGGCGGGGGCACTTTGGGTGCAGTCTATTCACAGATTTCCTCAGATGAAAATGCCTTATTTCTATAGTGAAGTACATGTTAGAAAGGACCCTCTACACAGGACTTATGCTACTGATACCTTTCAATGGCACTTGATATTTATCCCTAGGAAGTTCACAAATGGAAACTTTCAAGTTTAGGAAGGTTTGGTGTAGGAAGTGAAGGGGTGTGTGGGAGATGTACAGAGTAGTCTGTTAATAGAAGAGCAACCTCCTGCACACAAAGTGATCCGATTCTTCTGAGCATTTTGCTAGCTCTTTTTAAAATTATATAAATCTCAGGTGTACAGCATTAGAATTTAAAGCTTAGCTCTATTATACTCAGAGCAATGATAAAAATGGCATCAGCTTTCTTATCTCAAATCTAAATGATTTGGTGAAAATATTTGTAGATTTGTTATTTGTTCATTTTCAGTCAAAAGCCTGAATAAACTTCTATATAAGTAAGTATGAATATTAACATATGTTTCCCTTTGTGCCAGATGCTATGCTTCGTTTCCTTGTGTGTTATTTTAATAAGGCAACTCACTGTGTGCTAAGTCGCTTCAGCTGTGTCCAGGTCTTTGCGACCCTAGGGACTGGAGCCCATGAGGCTCCTCTGTCCAGGGGATTCTCCAGGCAAGAATACTGGAGTGGGGTATCGTTTCTTTCTCCAGGGGATCTTCCTGACCCAGGGACTGAACCTATGTCTCTTTACATCTCTTGCATTGGCAGGTGGGTTCTTCACCACTAGCGCCACCACTTAATTAGGCAGAGGGCTTTTCAATTCATAATCAGATTCAGACTTCCCATTTTATAGCTGAGGAAATTGAGGCTCAGAGAGGTGATGTGACTTGCCTGAGACAAACAGGCAGTGGATTCACCATCTGCCTTGGAACCTACATGTCTGACTTCAAAGCTAATGCAACATCGCCTTCCAAGAAGATGATGCTTGGTTTCCAGTTGCTTACATTCTATGTTTGGGGATAAGAAAGAATTCCCCATTCTCAAAAACATAGACAAGGTTTAAATATAGATTGTATACTTTAGGAAAAATACTAGAGATACCTTGTGAAGACAAAGGTTATATCTTTGTCAACTTCTATACCTCCATGGAATTCACATTGGATTTTACACACGGTTAGGCATTTAGTAAAGACATAATTGAAGTGAATTGAAGGAAAATCCTGGTATCTGATCTGGCATACCATTCTACCGAGAGGCCATGGGCTCTGAGTGCTAATCCCAGCTTTTGGATTTCTGAAGATGGTCCTGATCATATTCACTAAGTTATCAATCTCTTAATAAAGGGACAAATAGCATATAGCTGGTATAGCTTTGGAAAGTTATCCATATATAAATGAATTTTTGAAGTATAAAAAAATTTAGAATCCACAGTAATATCACCTCCATTTATGAAAGACAGCACCTATATAGCATGATATTCAGACCACCTCTTCTCAATAGTTTATCTTAATGAGAATAAAACAAAAGTTGCAGACATTTTAAAACACTCCATTTGGCTTTGGAATGTATGATACTGAATTTTTCAGATGTGTTTATGTAATGCCACTTGACTTGGGCTAATTAACTTCAAATGAAGAGTCTGTATTCTCTGAATTCGCCCCATTTGGTGGCAGTCTGGTAGGGTACTTTAGGCAGGGGCTGCCTGGCTGCACTGGGGAGTTAAATTTTAAGAACTTACATAATGCAGCTACAAATAACCGAGTGCAGACTGTGCATCATAAAATTATGTCCTTAGACACATACGCATTTCTTTGTTAAACTGCAGATGACCGTTCATGGAACAAAATCTTGATTTTCCTTCCATAAATATCTATTTATGACTCTGTGAACACATATCAATGTTAGAGTTTATTTCAAAGAGATTCAAGTATTCTAATCATCACATTCAGGAGCACAGGACACACTTTCTTCATCGACACCTGCTTCAAATCCAGCACCAAAATCACAATCTTTCACACATCTTGCACAGTAACTTGCCTACTTGCAACCCACAGCTGCAAAATCTCCCTCGCCATTGAAAGTCTGCCCTTTGTATCAGTGAATACTAATTGGACCCCAGCAAGACTTTAAAGTTTTGAGTCCCTCCAAATCTACTGGAAAGGGGGGCAGCTGAAGCAGAAGTAGGAAGGTTAAGAACAAATGAGAATGTAGCAAGCCTGCAGTCTGACCTTTCTTCCCAAGCCACCCAATGTGGCATTATCAAGCCGACTTCCCAAGGCTCTGTGTGGGGTAAGGGGCAAACAATGGTATCCTGCCAACACCCCCACTGCCCCATCTGAAATCTGCCACATCTTATCAGACAGGCTGTATTTTCTTCCACAAATCTACCATGAAGCAAATTCTTCTCATATACAAAGCGTTTGTCAAATGTAGACCCCCCTTTGGGCCCTTCTCTCCACATCTTTCTCCTCCACACTGTGTGAGCTGTAGGTGAATATTATGAGCTTATTTTGAGAAGTAGACATAAAAAGAAAACATAATTTACAAAGAGATGCGGTATTCACATTAAAGAGGTCCTTTCAGCTTCCTACTTGGGAAACCTCAGGCTATGCTGAGAGACCTGGCTCTTACTCTATAGCTGCACTTGCTAAAGAAGTCAGCCTCCCAAGTGGCATTTGAGAAATCAGTATCCTGCCCAGGAGTTTTAGACTCTTAAATAAAAAGTGCAGTCCAATTTCTTCTCACTGACTAATGTACCTAGTCAAGGATACCACTGCCTTTAAATCTACTTAGTTGGAGTGAATTTATTGGATACGAAGGTGTCTCTATCAGTAGACCGGGAATATAAAACCTTTTTGTTCTCCATGAACTGTGATTCCTAATGGTGCCTTTATTTATGCGCCAGAACCTGTGGCAGGGAAAGCAATAGTGCTCTGAAGTGTTATAAGATCCAAAGTGTTAGAAGAAGCCAGGGCCTCTGAGCATATCCAGGCCAGCGGGTCGTTGTTGGTTCTAGGAACTCTCAGGTGACAAAAAACTCAGACTTGATCTTTCCCTCTAACCAGAGTCCAGAAGCACTGGCTTTGCACATACCTGGAGAATATACACTGCTGGGCCCAGCAAGGTATTTGTAAGTAAGAGCCCAGTAGACTGGACATCAGGAAGTGTGGCCTACAACCCCACTTCCACCTGTCACTGAGGGAAGGACTTCCTTTTGACCTCCCATAGTTCCAATCCACCTTTAACTCTAGTCTCAAAAGAGGAAGGTGTGGTATTTGAAGTGCCATATTTTATTCTGGGCTCCTTTGAGAATGTGGGGATTCCTTTCCCAGTAGAGTACTTTACCGAAGATTTTGAAACTATGCCAAGCATTTGGGTTTGATGCAATTCACACATACACCCCATAATCAACATGTCAAGAAATGCAGATACTCTACTGATTAAATTCATTCTCAGGCTCCCATTCATTGTTGGTTCTAGGAACTCTCAGGTGACAAAAAACTCAGACTTGATCTTTCCCTCCAGATGGCTGAGCAGAGAAAGAGGGTCTGTTGTAAGCTTCTCATCAACATCAATGCCTTGCATTTGTAACATAATCTCTCTCTCCAGCCTGGTGCTTCACAGGAAACCTCTCCACCCATTCCCTATTGTATCCAGTGAGTCCTACCACAGTGCTCCGAGGCATATAGTACAGGTATTATTGACCCTATCTTAAAAGATAAGGAAACTGAGGCTCACAAAAGTTAAGCAACTAAAACAGAGTCAAATGCCTAGTAAATGGCAGAGCCGGGGACTAGAAGCCAGATCTGTCTGACTTTAAAACCTATGGTTTTGTTTTTGCTTTTCCCCCCCATACCATGGATTTCTATCAAAAGGATTGACTCTGAGGCTTGGTGTGGCCTGGTTCCATAGTTATGTGGACATCCCACCCATAACTGCAGAAAGATAATGATTATGAAACCTCTAAAACTATACTTCAAAGAAGGGCTCATTCTTAAAGATCAACAGAAAAGTGATACCCAATTTTGACCAAAGTTTCAGAAAGTATTGCTCATGGAATGATTTAAACTCTTTGACCTGCCAGACAAGATTCATTTCATAACCATACCAAAGCACTGAATGTCAAGTTCTGTTGGATGTGGGAACGTAGTTCTCAAGTAGGTCTAGCCTGCTGCTTACTGCCTGCAGGATATCCCTGGATCCTGCCAGGTCTGTTCTGGTATCTGGCTTAAGTATATCCTTTACAGTTTCTCCCCAAATGGAAATTCCAGGTTAATCCTATGGCTACAAGAATTCAAGAGGTTTAAGCTTTTAGCTATACTGGCCTACATTAATGAGTATCTCTGCCTCTCCCCTACTCTTAACTAGCCCTAACTGCTCTCGATTTAAACATCAGGTGTATGACTTTACATTCTCTTTCTTAAAAAGCAGCTAAGGGGTGGTGGGGTGGCGGGCGGGTGGGTGTGTGTGTGCTTTAACTTATATGGTTCATAACAGAAGGAAGAGCAGGAGGGAAGGGGGAAGAGGAGGAAGGAGAGGAAGCAGCAGAAGTGAAGAGAGAAAAGTTCCCATCACTAAGGCAGTGGCGCGAGCTGAGCCGGCGACGACACATACTGCCCTCAGCAATCTGACCGCTTCTAATTGGTAAGATGGATATCCCACTGACTTCTCCTGTGAGCAGTACAGCTCCTTTCCTCTCAAGAGCTGTGCCTGAGGCCACCAAGACTTGAGGACCTCTAGGGGACCTTTTCAGTTTTATTTAATGACAGAATAACTACTCTGCTAGAATCCAGCTGATGACTGTGGTCGCAAGGAGTGTTTCTCTGAGAAATGTTGCTAAATAATTCATATAAATTTAGTCTTCCATTGTCGATGGATGTAGCAGAATCCTGAAGAATTAAAAATAAAATATCCTATATAGTTATACAATTTAATATTGATTCTGACCCTGCAGTCCACTCTGGTGGAATATTATGTGTGGTCTTTGTTTTAGGGAACCTTGCCATGGATTTTCCCCCCATGCCTGGGGCTGGGGAGAGGGTAGTGTGGAAAGGCCGTAAGGTTCCAGTTAAATGAAAAGAATGAACTTAAGTTCATTTTGTTCAATTGTCTATCATATCATTGTTCAATTTCACTTAATTAAATCTTAAAAGTTTTAAAACAAAATATACATTGAAATTATGTGATATACAACATAAACTTTTAAACAGTAGCAACCATGCCCATTTAACAATTCTACAGGTATAATAAAAATGCTAATATATGTTAATGTTTAGTCTGTGGTTAATGTTTTGTCTTGTTAATTTCCCCAGGGCTTTTATTACTGATTTAAATCTGCCACACTACTCAACTGATTGCACTGCTTCCATGAACTGCATGGAAGTAGCTCAAATGAATACTGATTAACAGAAATGAACAAACATTTGGCTGGGCCAACCATTCTTATTATATGCTTGTAATCATTACATACATTTTCTTACAATGAGATGGGCATGGCAGGCAGTTTCCACTCATTTTTCCTACAGAATATATGCATATGAGTATTAAATTAATTTATAACCTTGTACTTCGGGAAGCACATCATTATTAATTAACTATTGATTGATCAGGATAGAGAGCACAGAGGATAATGAACAGACCTGGGGACAATGTGAGCATTTTATGCTCCCACAGATTTGCTGTGACTCATCATTAATTGCTTGACTATTAAAATAAAAGTTCAGTAATAATCTGTAATGTATTCTGAATCAAGCTATTTTTAAAAATCAGGTGCCACTGTTTGAACATTTCATTCAAGTCAGCTCTTTAAATAAGCTGGAATTTTAAAAAACGGAACTAATGTCCTATAGATCAGTCTGATGTTTAGTTGAACTATATCACTTACAGTAAAAAGAGCATGCAATTTGGAGTCAGGAGACCTGGGTTCCAGTCCCAGTACATCCTCCTACCATTTCAATAACTGTAGAAGAGTCCTTTAATAACCTTCAAACTCGGCTTCCTCGTCTGTAAACTGAAGATAATAATGCCTGCTGTACCTGGCAGTAGTGTGAAGATCAAATAAAATAATGGATGAAAGTGAAATGTCTCCCACATCCAGACAGAAAACTGACTCATTCATTCCATAAGGCAGAACTGCTTACCTTTGGCAGCCCTCTTTGTGAATTAGAATCCTGGCCTAGCTGGTCAGGTACATAGCTACCTATAAGTAATATTTGGAGGAGTTCTTTAAAAGGGGGACTTTGGGGAACTAGTGAAACTGTTTGGTGAGACTGGATCCCCACTCTGAAAGGGAGCCATACTGAGTCTGCCCACATTGTTCATGCATCACAGTCTGATCTGTTTTGCGCTGGGACACCTGGGATATCCCATTCTGTTCTTCAGGGTTCCAATTATTGACGGGTGCTACATGATCTTCGCCAGTTACTCTGTGTCTCTAACTTGTTTACTTGTGTCCATGGGAATGAATGCTGTGAGGAGGCGAAACAGGTTTTAAAAACTCATTTTGTGGAAGAGACTTTTATTTTTAGTAATTTATAACTGTCATAAGTGGATTCTGAGAAGAAACAGAACTGTGCATGTGTGCCTAAAGTTTATGTAATACCAATCCCTTCCCAGCACCAGGAGCCTAGGACTTTATTGTTTAATCACATATGGCCAATATTGTGGGGGCTAAAAGAGAACTCCATGCAGTCAATAAACTCAATACTGAATTCAAACACACTCTTCCAAGTATACTCATCTGCTTGTGCTCCCTGTCCCAGCGAACAGGAATCAATCACCTACTCACAATTGCTCAAGCCAGAAGAAATGAAAGCATTTCTGGTGAATTCTCCCTTTCCCTGACTTCTCTATGTCCAGCCACTAAGTCTTATTTTTTTCTCTCATATAACTTTTAAACTTCTGGGCTTTTCTCTATACTCAGCTTTTAGGATACCATAAACTGCCTCAAGAAACTCCAATACTTTGGCCACCTGAACCGAAGAACTGACTCATTGGGAAAGACTCTAATGCTGGGAAAGATTGAAGGGGAAGGAGAAGGGGACGACAGAGGATGAGATGGTTGGATGGCACCACCAACTCAATGGACATGAGTTTAAGTAAGCTCTGGGAGTTGGTGATGGACAGGGAGGCCTGGTGTGATGCAGTCCATGGGGTCACAAAGAATCGGACACGACTGAGAGACTGAACTGAACTGAAACTGCCTCTTAGAGCAGTGCTTCTCAAACTTGGATATGTATACAAATCACCTGGGATCCTACACAGTTAGATTCGAACACACACAGTATATCTGGGGTGAGGTCTGGGATGAGCAGCAAGGTCCTTGGGCTGCTGCTAAGTCACTTCAGTCGTGTCCGACTCTGTGCGACCCCATAGACGGCAGCCCACCAGGCTCCCCAGTCCCTGGGATTCTCCAGGCAAGAACACTGGAGTGGGTTGCCATTTCCTTCTCCAATGCATGAAACTGAAAACTGAAAGTGAAGTCGCTGAGTCTTGTCCGACTCTTAGCGACCCCATGGACTGCAGCCCACCAGGCTCCTCCGTCCATGGGATTTTCCAGGCAAGAGTACTGGAGTGGCGTGCCATTGCCTTCTCCGAAGGTCCTTGGGCAGTGGTTATCAAAGTGTGGCTCCAAAACAAGCAGCATCAGTATCACCTGGGAACTCATTACAAATGCAAATTTTAAGGCCTGACCTTAAACCTATTGAATCAAAAACCCTGGGAGTAGGGTCTGGCCATCCTCCAGGGGATTTTGATACACTTCAAGTTGGAAAACCACCAGTACATAGATGAGCCCAGCATCCTCTTAATTGGCCTTCCAACCTCCAGTTTTGACCTCTTTCAATTCAGAGGAACCTGACATGCTACAGTCCATGGGGTTGCAAAGCATCAGACACGACTGAGCGACTGAACAACAGCAGCAGATTCATTCCCTTAACAGCAGTTCTCTGAGACCCTCTCAGGAAGTCCTAGAGGTCAAATCTATTATCATAATAGTACTAAGACTTAACTTGGTCTAGTCTCTCACAAATACATTGAATAATTTTCCAGAGACGTCATGTTGTATAATGACATCATTGCTCTGGAATATGTGGGTCTAGATAGCATGTTTAGGGCACAAATATATTTTATTTCAGAGGTTAATTTATTCTCAGTCCTTAGTGCTCTCATTGGCTATTTACTTAGGTTATGCCTACTATAATTTTTGTAACTTCATTATCATTTAATTGTAAAATCCGGAAGCTTTGTGTCTATGTGAAAACACAGGAAGTAACTACAGTTTGTAGTCTTATTTGCAATAATAAACATTTTTGAAAAAGTATTAACTATAAACAAAAATACAACAAAACCTCATTCCTTTGGCCTTATATACATTAATAATTCATCATAGGGTGTACGATTCAACATTTCAGAATAGGATTGTAGTGTGAGCTAAGTTGTAGTCATCTTGAAAATCATTCAGTTTAAAGAAAAAGGAGTAAAAAAAGGAGTTAAATATTTAAAAGAAGTTATGAGCTCTTTAAAAGTCAAAATTTGTTAGAGCTTTTCAAAATAGAAATGGAAAAACAACTGAAGCATAGTTTAGGGTAAGCTGTTATATTACAGTAGCTGGAGAGTTACACATGGGGTGAAGAAACGAATAAACACGGAAGGACTGATATTTGCTCAATGTCTACAGGATGAAGACTCAATAGGAAAAAAAAAATCACACCACCTTCCAATGAAAGAAGGTAACTCACCAAATTAAAGATTAAGCTGCAAACATAAAGATGGAGTTATACCTCCTCAACAGAATTGAGTTTTTGCCTTTCAAATGGACAAGTCTACACTCATGAGCTGGACCTGCTATTTTGCTTATATCCATCCAGTATAACTAATCATCGAAGATCTATGAGAATTTGGGGGAAAAACATGAGCAGTGTGGAAATACTGTGTTGAATAATGTTGAAATTCATGATTTACCTTCAAAAAACTATGAGGGCATTTACATTGATGATGCAAAAGATATAGGAGGTAAAACTGCTGGCAGCTTAGCATGAGTCAGGTTAGAGACACCAAATTCTTAATAGTAGTCACTGTACTTCCCACTGCTAAGCACTTCCGGTTTTTAAAAAAGCCAATTTCACTTACTGCACTTGAAGAAACAGTAAAAATTTGAGTAAATGTTCACCCTTGGAAAGGAACAAAATAAGCCAGTTACTTTAAAGAAAACAACTGACAGTTTGTAACCAATGATAAAATTTGCATTATCAGGGCTCCCAGTTCCACATGTAAGGAGTTTGGAAGTTGCCACTCCATCTAAAAAACAAGTAAGAAGCTAAACAGACTGAAAATTCAACTCTTTCCAGATCTATAAGAGAGGAGGGGAGAGCTGGTAATCCACTACTACCAAGATGAGAGAAACAGATAGCGAATAGAGGGAGTAAGGGCTTACAAAGCACAGACTTAGGAGCAGAAACTGCCTTGGGAACCCAGGGCTGGAGTAGGAAATCAAACTAACTGGCAAACTGCTAGAGGCTCAACAAAGACAACTTTGAAAGTTAAACTCTCCAGAGATACCTAGCCATAAAGGCACCCCAACAATGTGAATTTTACCTTCAGGAGTTTGACCAGCTTCCCATAGTAAATGTCTGAGAAAAAAATTCCTCATGCTTCCAGCATGGAGAAAGGGAAAGGAATCATTTTGAAATACACCAGAGCATTCTGGTCTTCTCAACAAGGCTTGCCCTCAGCAGAAACCAATTAACTAAAGCCTAATGCTATAGGGTATTTTCAGAACCTAACTCACCTGGGCAAGAGAAATACCCAACTCCAGCCCACTCTAGCCATCCTGTCCCACCTAATAGCGGAGGTGGAATTTTAAAAACTGAGAAACAGTTGGGAGGTTTATGCTCCAGAGGCTTAGGCTCATTAAAAGTCCAAGACCTAAATATAAGACTGTAGACTGCCTCCTCTTCCCTACATCTTACTATCATATCATTACAGGCCTATTTATAGCAGTTCCTTTTAACCAGTAGATCATGTCCAGCTATCAAGAAGAAAATTACAAGGCATACTAAAAGGCAAAAAGCACAAATTAAAGAGACAGCAAGATGTAGGAATTATCAGACTGGGAATTTAAAACAACTATGACCTATTAATAATGGATACAGTAAACAGTACCCAAGAACAGATTGGCAATGTAAGCAGAGAGATGGAAATTCTAAGAAAGCCAAAAAGAAAGAAAACTACTAACAGAAATGAAGTATGCCTTTGATGGGCTTATTAGAAGATTGGACACAGCTGAGAAAAGAATCTCTAACTGGAGGATATGTCAACAGAATGCTCTAAAACAGAAAAGCAAAGAGAAAAGAGACAAAAACAATAGAATATCTAACAACTGTGGGGCAACTACAAAAGGTATAACATATACATAATGGGACTATCAGAAGGAGAAGAAAGAACAGAAGAAATATTTAAAATAGTAATGACTGAGAATTTCTCTAAATTAATGTTAGACACCAAATCATAGATACAGAAAGCTTGGAGAACATCTAGCAGGTTAAATGCACCCCCCCAAAAAAAAAAAACACCCCACACATAGGCATACAATTTTCAAAATACAGAAAATCAAAGATGAAGAAAAATTCCTGAAAGAAATCTGGGATGGAGGAAATATCCTACTTATAGAGAAACAAAGATAATAATTATAGCTGACATTTCTTTAGGAACCACGCAAGCAAAAAGAGAGTGGAGTAAAAATAAAGTGTGGAGAGAAAAAAAATCACCAATCTAGAAAGTTGAGAGTAATCTGAAAAATTACCATTCAAAAGTGAAGGAGAAATGAAAACTTTCTCTGACAAACAAAAATTAAGAGAGTTTGTTGCTGGTAGACCTGCCTTGCAAGAAATGTTAAAAGAAGTTCTTTAGAGAGATGGAAAATAATATGGCTCAGAAACTTGGATCTATATAAAGAAAGAAGAGCACTGAAAAAGGAATAAGTGAAGACGAAATAAAAACAAAACCTCTTTTCTTACTCTTAAACTGGAGAAGGCAATGGCACCCCACTCCAGTACTCTTGCCTGGAAAATCCCATGGATGGAGGAGCCTGGTAGGCTGCAGTCCATGGGGTCGCTAAGAGTCGGACAAGACTCAGCGACTTCACTTTCACTTTTCACTTTCATGCATTGGAGAAGGAAATGGCAACCCACTCCAGTGTTCTTGCCTGGAGAATCCCAGGGACGGGGGA
This sequence comes from Bos mutus, assembly GCF_027580195.1. Classification (NCBI taxonomy): domain Eukaryota; kingdom Metazoa; phylum Chordata; class Mammalia; order Artiodactyla; family Bovidae; genus Bos; species Bos mutus. The sequence continues at coordinate 23,872,613 of NC_091646.1, read as the reverse complement.
GTGTCGTGGGCTGCCGTCTGTGGGGTTGCACAGAGTCGGACACGACTGAAGTGACTTAGCAGCATATATAAATGAAATGAATGACAGCAATAATACAAGAAATGGGAGTAAGGAATTGGGATTATTTCGTTATTATAAGGTATTCACACTACCTGCAAAGTGGTGTAGTGTTATTTGAATGTGAACCTGGGTTAGTTGTAAATGTATATTGCAAACTCCAGAGCAACCAATAAAAAAAGCTTAAAAGAACTAAAATTGATAGACTAAGAAAGGAGAAAATAATGGAGTCACATAAAAAGCTCAGTTAAAACTACAAAAAGCAGGAGAAGAGTGGAAGACAAAACCAAGAACAATGTACAAGGGCAGCAAATAGAAAACACAGTGACCAAGACATTAATACATACATAAATATTAACTGAATGTCAGTGGTCTACATGAATTAACTAAAAGACAGAAATTTTCAGGGTAGATCACAAACATGACCTACCTATATGTTGTCTACAAGAAACCCACTTTAAATATAAAAACCCATAGAGATTAAAAGTAAGTGGGTGGAAAAAAATGTACCATGCTAACACTAATCAAAAGATAGCAGGCATAGCTATATTGATTTCAGATAGAGCAGACTTCAAAGTAAGAAAATTTATCAGGGATAAAAAAGGGCATTACACAGTGATAGAGAGGTCAATTCTCCAACAATTCTTAACATGTATGTGCATAACAATAGAACATTAAGCCACATGAGGCAAAAACTGATAGAACTGCCAGGGAAAATAGATGAATCCACTATCATAGAGGCTTCAACACACCTCTCTCAGAAATAAACAAATCCCAGCAGGCAGAAAATCAGTAAGGACATAGTGGAACTTAACAACACTACCAATCAACTGGATATAATTGACATCTATAGACTATGTCATCTACCAACAGCAGAATATACATTCTTCTCAGACACACATGGGACATTCACCAAGATGAACCACATTCTAGGCTATAAACACATCTTAAAATGTTTAAAAGCAAAGGAATCATATAATATCTACTGTTTGACCACAAAAGAATGGAATTGGAAATCAATAACAGAAACATAACTGGAATATTCCAAAATACTGGAAGATAAGATAACATGTTTCTAAATAACACTTTGGAGAAGGAAATGGCAACCCACTCCAGTGTTCTTGCCTGGAGCATCCCAGGGACAGGGGAGCCTGGTGGGCTGCCGTCTATGGGGTCGCACAGAGTCAGACACGACTGAAGGGACTTAGCAGCAGCAGCAGCAAATAATACTTGGGTCAAAGAAGACTAAAAGAAGATGAAAATACAACTTAACAAAATTTGTGGGATGCTGTAAAAGTAGTGCTCAAAGTGAAATGCATAGCATTAAATATGTAATTAAAAAATCAGAAAGTTCTAAAATCATATGTTTCTACCTTAAGAAACTAGAAAGAGACAAGCAAATTAAATCTCATGTAAGCGGAAGAAAAGCAATAATATGACTTAGAGCAGAAATCAATAAAACTGGAAACAGGAAATCAATAGAGAAGATCAATAAAACCAAAAACTGGTTCTTTGTGAAAATTGATTTAATTGATAATCCTCTGGTCAGGCTAAGAAAAAAGCAGAGGACACAGATTACTAATAACAGAAATGAAAATAAGTTAAAAGGAAATAAGGGAATACTATGAACAGCTCTATGCCCACAAATTTGATAACCTATATAATGGGCCAATCCCTTTAAAGACATGATCTGCCAAAACTTACACAAGAATTAGATGATCTGATTAGAACTACACCTAGTAAAGAAATTGAATCAATGATGAATATCTTTCCAAAGCAGAAAGAACTAGGCCCAGATGGATCACTGGTGAATTCTATCAAACATTTAAAGAAGAAATTATGCCAATTCTCTACAATCTCTTTTACAGGATACAAGGAAAGGGAATACCTCTTCACTCACTATAGGAAATCATTGATACCAAAATAGCTAATGAACATGAACATGCTTGTGTGCTCAGTCGTGTCCAACTAGTTGCAACCCCATGGACTGTAGCCTGCCAGGCTCCTCTGGCCATGGGATTTTTTTTTTCAGACAAGAATACTGGAGTGGGTAGCCATTTCCTTCTCCTGGGGATTGTCCCAAGCCAGGGATCAAACTTGAGTGTCCTGGGTCTTCAGTATTGCAGGCAGATTCTTTACCCACTGAGCCATTGGGAAAGCACCCCAAATAAAGACGTTATATTAAAAGATCTTTCATATTATATGTGATAAAAGAAATACAAATTAAAATGAGATACCAGTACACACCTATTAGAAGGACTGTAGAATTGTTCTGGCTATTAGAATGCCCCAAATCTGTAAAACTAACACCACCAAATGCTGATGAGGATGTGGAAAAGCAGGTATTCTCAAACATTGCTGGTGGGACTGCAAAATGGTACAGCCATTTGGGAAGACAGTTTGGTGGTTTCTTGCAAAACTAACCACACTCTTACCACATGACCCACCAATTGCACTCCTTCCTAGTTTCCTAAAGGAGCTGAAAACTTATGTCTACACAAAAACCCACACGAGGATGTTTATAGAAGCTTTATTCCATAATTGCTGAAACTCAGGAGCAATCAAGATGTCCCTTAGTAGGTGAAATGAGTAAAAAGTTGTGATACAGCCAGACAATGGGATTTAATTCAGCACTAAAAAGAAATTAGCTATGCTAAGTCACTTCAGTCGTATCCGACTCTGTGCGACCCCATGGACGGCAGCCCACCAGGCTCCCCCGTCCCTGGGATTCTCCAGGCAAGAACACTGGAGTGGGGTGTCATTTCCTTCTCCAATGCATGAAAGTGAAAAGTGAAAGTGAAGTCACTCAGTCGTGTTCGACTCTTAGAGACCCCATGGACTGCAGCCTACCAGGATCCTCTGTCCATGGGATTTTCCAGGCAAGAGTACTGGAGTGGGGTGCCATTGCCTTCTCTGGAAATTAGCTATAAAGCCATGAAAAACATGGAGGAAACTTACATGCATATTAGTAAGTGAAAAAAGCCCATATGAAAAAGGCTACTTACTACATGATTCTAATTAGATGATATCCTGGTAAAGGAAAAACTATGGAGACAGTGAAAAGATCAGTGGTTGTCAGGGTCGGGGGTAGGAGCAGACATAAACAGGCAGAGGATAGAGGATTTTTAGATGAGTAAGAGTACCCTGTATTATATTACATTGATAGATATATGTCATTATACTTCTGTTCAAAGCCATAAAACACATAATATCTAGTGAACCCTAACATAAACTATGGACTTTGGTTGATAATGATGTGCCAGTGTAGGTTCATCCTTGTAAAAATTTTTTTAAAAAGAAAAAAATAAGGACTAGTCTGGTAAAATGGGGAGAGTTATGCATGTGTGAGGTCAGGGGCTATATAAGAAATGTCTGTACCTCCCTCTCAAATTTGTTGTAAACCTAAAACTGCTCTAAAAAATAAAACCTTTCTTTTTTGCCACATTGTGCAGTATGCAGGACCTTAGTTTCCCGACCAGGGATCAAACAAGTGCCCCCTGCAATGGACGTGTGGAGTCTTAACCACTGGACTGCCAGGGAAATCCCAATAAAGTCTTTCAATAAGAAAAGGCTTTCACTATCAAGTAAAAATCAGGATTTGGTAAAACTTAGTTCTTCCACTATGAGCTTTACAGCTTTTGATGAGGCTGTGGTGATATTAACGCATATGGTATTTTGATATTGTATAGTGAAGTGTGTTAACCTTTGGCAGATCTGCATAACTCAGTGAACCCCATTTTTCAAATGATACAAAATCACATAATGGCTAAAGATCCACTAAAACTGCAAGGAAGATTTTTTTTTTGTAACAGAAAATAAAAAGTTAATTGATATGTTTCAGATTCCATATTGCAGCTAACCTTTAAGAAACTGTCACTTTAAAAAAAAAGGAACTGTCACTTGTCAAATTTTTATGTAATATCAGAGAATGCCTTAGTTATCTTAAAAGCATATTAAAACACTGCTCTTTTTCCAACTGTTTATCTGTGTGAGATCAAATTTTCATCAGTTTAACCACACTGAGTGCAGAAGCAGATATGATAATCCTACTATTAAGGATTATTAAGTCTACTATTAAGTCAAAAGAAAGAGATTTACAAAACGTAAAACAATGCCACTCATCCCATTAAAGGATTTTGTTTTGGAAAACATATCTATTTTCTTAGAAAAATATATGTGAGCATGATGACTTTACTATTTGTTTTAAGAAATCATTTGTATTTATGTGGCTTGTACCAGCTCTTAGTTGCGGCATGGGAGATCTTTAGTTATAGCGTGTGGGATCCAGTTCCCTGAGCAGGGATTGAACCTGGTACCCTGAACTGGCAGCACAGAATCTTAGCCCCTGTACCACCAAGGAAGTCCCTATTATTTTTTAAATAAAATAGTAGATAAGTATTTTAAAATCCTGTTTTAATTTCTAATACAATAAATAACAATAGATATAATTCACATAAGCAAGTCTCTTTGGAGGCTTCTATACTTTTTAAGAGTGAAAGAGTCCTGACACCAAAGGTTTCCTGCATACTAACACCCAGAATAATCAGAAAACAATAATTTATAAGTAAATTACAAGGTATTTATAGTAAATAAAACATTATTTATCTACTGTGTTTGGAGAGCTTCCCAGGTAGCTCAGTGGTAAGGAGTTCACCCTCAATGAAGGATAGGCGGGCTCAATCCCTGGGTGGGAAAGATACCCTGGAGAAGGGCATGGCAACCCACTCCAGTATTTTTGCCTGGGAAGTCCCATAGACAGAGGAGTCTGGCAGGCTACAGTCCATAGGGTTGCAAAGAGTTGGACATGACTTAGCAACAAAACAACAAAATGTGTTCTGAGTGCTGGAGTCACAGCAAAGATAATATCATTACTCAGCTTAAAAGCCTTCAGTGGCTTCCCATAGCCTTTAGGATAAAATATATATCTTACCTTCACTTACAATATCCTTGATGATCTTTTTCCTGCAAAACTCCGAGCTTTGTGTCTCCCTCCTCCCATCACATTTTATGCTGAGTTCTTTCATAGCATCATAAGCTTTTTACACATGCTCTACATTCTGCCTGGAAACCATCCCCTTGTTCTTTGGGTTCCAATTTACATTTGACTTCCTTCCAGAAACTTTTCCTGTCCCCCAAAGTCTGGATTTGATCTAATTCTCTAATCTCCTACAGTCCTCTATACTTCCCTGACCATGGTACTTATGACACCGCATTGTAATATCACTTCTTTGAGCCTATCTGTCCACAAAGGTGTAAGCTTCACGAGGACATAGACAAAAGCAGTCTTGTTCATCACTGAATTCCCAGTGCTCAGCAAAACTCTCTACTTATTAGGTGATTAATAAATATTTGTTGAATGAATAATAAATTAAGCAATAAAATGTTATATAACATATGTATCAAAATACCAATCATAGGACATCAGCAAAAATTTCTGCATACGTATCTAGGAGAAATTTCTCCTTCAAAAAAGCTGTGAAAAAACTGGAAAAAAAATGTCAGAATCAACATTTTCATAGCTCGAGAAATTAACAAAAGGACTGCAAAGATCCAAGGAGTATTTATTCAAGAAAATGACTGAACCTCTGAAAGAGTAGTGAGCATTCTATGAATCCAGTAATAGCCTGATATCAAAATTGCACAATCACACACACACACACACACACACACACACACACACACACACACAAAACGGAGAAGGCAATGGCACCCCACTCCAGTACTCTTGCCTGGAAAATCCCATGGACGGAGGAGCCTGGTAGGCTGCACTCCATGGGGTTGCAAAGAGTCGGACACGACTGAGCGACTTCACTTTCACTTTTCACTTTCCTGCATTGGAGAAGGAAATGGCAACCCACTCCAGTGTTCTTGCCTGGAGAATCCCAGGGACAGGGGAGCCTGGTGGGCTGCTGTCTATGGGGTCGCACAGAGTCGGACACAACTGAAGCAACTTAGAAAAAAAAGTCACAAAAAAAGACAACTACAGAAAGATATCACTTATGAAGATAGACTAAAAAATCCTCAACAAAATTCCAACAAGCTGCATCTAGTAACACATCCCTGAATTTGGAACCCTACCTCATAAAGACTTATACTTAAGTGCTAAAAATATACAACTTTTAGAAGAAAATACAGGCATAAAGTTTTGTGACACTGGATTTATTTGGCAATGATTTCTTAGATATGACACTAAAAACACAATTGACAAAAGAAAAAATAGATAAATTGGACTTCATATAAATTAAGTACTTTCATGCCTCAAAGGACACTATTAAGAATGTGAAAAGAAAACCTACAGAGTGAGAGATAATATTTTCAAATCATATATCTGATAAGCATCTAGTATTCTGAATGCTAAAGAACTCTTATGACTCAACAATAAAATAATAATAATATTAAATCCATGGATATAATCTGATTAGCCCCTTTATAGTCTGTCACTTACCTGATACTAATTATGCATCTTCATTTCTCATAGCTTGTTGCTATTCATGTGTCTGTTTCTATTCACTGGGTTTCCCTGGTGGCTCAGTGGGTAAGGAATCTGCCTGCAATGCAGGAGACCCAGGTTTGATCCCTGGGTCAGGAAGATCTCCTGCAGAAGGGAATGGCAATCCACTCCAGTATTCTTGTCTGGAGAATCCCACGGACAGAGGAGCCTGGAGGGCTACAGCTCATGGGGTGGCAAAGAGTTGGACACCACTGAGTGACTAACACTTTTACTTCCTATTCACTATGCACAATTAAAACTTGAGTCTGACGAAGAGGTATAGTATGTAATGGGAATGCATAGTATGGAAAACTGAGGCTGACTATCATGCAACATTACCTACCACTCTATCACAGAATTCCAGATCACATACAGCAATGTCCATGCTATCTCTGGTACAGGCTACCACCACATAGTACAATATGTCAGGAGAGCCGAATTTTGGATTTTCTTTAACTCACTCTGATTACCACTGTTGTTAAATTCTGAGAGGCTGAAGGGGTAGGGTATTAGATGAGTTAAAAAGAAAAAATATTAGAGTACAACATACATTATGTATATACTCCATTTCTCATGCAAATATTCAAAAACCACTGTACTGCCAGGAACTACTCCTAAAATTGTATGGGAAGCCATGTACTGATAGATGGCAGCAGGACTGTTCCAGGATTGTTCTGACTGTAACTTCAGCCAAACTCACTAGCCACAGTCCATCTAAATAAAGACATGGTCTCTGACCAATACCTGGAGTCTCTGCTGATTGCCCTGCACTGTAGACAGACCTCTGCTGATTGGTTTTAGCAAAAGATATAATCAGAAGGGTTCAGAAATACTGCTGAGATGAATTTTGAAAAGGACATGATTGAAAAGAGAGAAAAAAAAATCAGGTGAATTGAGAAGAGTTGTGACCTCTGAACAGAAATAGCACAAAGAAACTCATCTCGCGCGTTTCCTCTGTGACAGCAGCGTTGAACACTGCTATCATTCTAACCCTTTCTGCCTATAGATGTTATTTTCACTTTTTCCTCCAATCTCTTCTTTTGGTCACTTCCTTAAATGTCCGTCATGGTTTTCCTACACCCTGGATTGGCTTCTGTCCTTGCCTATGCAATTAATGAGGTAATATAGAGCCTCAAATTCTAAACTCTATATATCTATGTGTATATAATGACTAACCCATTGATCTAAATCAAGGTGTGAATATATATTTGAAAACAAATATAAATAAATGTTTAAAATTCATATATCAAAAAAAAATTAATGAGGTAGTGCCATTTTGTCAGCTTGTGATTTTTTTTGTTCCCTAGTATTTGCACAACTCCAGCCACCCCACAGAACTCTGGGGCATCATCTAAAATGGGCTTTCACCTGCTGCCTTCAATACACTTAGACTCACAGACACATGGATGTCAGAGCTGGCGGGCACCAGGAAATCAGTTAGGCCAATTCTCCCTTTTACAGATAGGAAACCGAGGTCCAGAGAAGGTCACGGGTTTACACATGGCCAGCTTTTGGAAGCGCTGGATGTGCCCACAGAATTCATCTCGGTTGAATTTTGCTTTCTGCAAAGAGATTTTAGAAGCTTTCCCAAATACAATAAAACTCAAACAGAAATGGTATCGAAATGGATTGCTGTTTTGTATCATCTGTGCTCTTCCACCCTACCATTAGTGTGAATAATTGAGAAGTTATTGAAATTGAAGGATCTACTGCTTATAGATCATTCAAGAATGAAGGCTATTCCAGGCCAGTTTCAGGAAATCTGTATGGTAAGCATTCTAATAACTAACATTGTGGTTAGTTATAGCCCTTTGCTCTTTACAAAGCACTTGTCCATATTACATTATGACGTAGGTGTTTTATAACCAGGTCTATGAAGATCTTATGCCTATTTTTACCAAGAGAGGTTCTAAGAAGTTAAGTGATTGCTCAAGGCCACACAGCTAATAAGGGACAAAAAAGGGCCTTTAAACCAGGACCTAACACTCCAAATTCCAACATGCTTCTCTATAGTCCCTGTTGAGGAAACTGTTTGGGAGTAACTTACAATCAAAGATTCACCAAGTTCAAAGTTAATACTTAAGAAACTGTGGTCTTCAAGAAGATGGAAAAAACGAGTAGCAACAGAAATAACCCTGGGCAAGTGTTTCCTGTATTTCTTTCTTAACAACAAAAATGGTCTCAGGTGACACCCACATTGTCCAGTTGGACATGGTGATTGAAAAATGGGACCTATTTTTGATTTATACTGAAGAGTAATAAGGACTTCACTTGAAATGTGTCTTAGGTACACCAGATGTGAACTTTAAAACCCATCTCTTATTCTTCATGAGTTACTCAATTAGTAGGGTGAATATCCAAGGCCTATTCTAGCCCGAGCTCTGCTACTGGGACCTTTGTGCCCTTGGTAAGGTCTTCTGGGGGCCTCAGCTTTCTCATCTACAAGATGAAGGGGATTGGATTAAATAAGCACTCCCAACTGTGGCATCTTAAAATCCTATGGCTCTACGAGCAGGTATGGTGCCAGGAAAAAGGAGTCATTCCCCTTTGAAAGTAGAGGCTGTCTCCTTCCTTGCCCATCATTTTGCCTTTTTTCCCCCTCATGGTTTTGCAGCCACTATAATAAAGATAAGTAAGACTTGGACAAGAAGCTTGCTCACTGTATCATGATCTTTTAACAGATTTCATAATTTAATATAGTGATGTGACAACTAATAATGAAAAATAAACAGAAGTTTGAGGGACATACACGGGGCTCCTGATGGGCACCATCAGATCAGAGAGTCTGCAACCTGTCAGGAGAACATATTACCTTGGGCAGCTGGGGCTCACAGAGAATCACCCACTGATTTCAAAGGCCCTTCAATGGTACCCAGAATTATTGTTAATAGAAATACTCTCAGGTCAGCTATAGACCCCTAAGACAAATCATTTAGCCTCTACATAACACAGGAGAATTGCAAAACAAGATTGTTCCAAGGAGAAAGGTACTTTTAGCAAAAATCCTTGTTGTAGCATCGGATTCTGCCCATGTGGGAATTGTCTGCACAAAATTAGTGACGTCTATTACAAAATACTGGTAGAGGCAATTATGCTGACTCCACTGCAGGCATGGCAGCTATGCAAACCCTCTCGGACTGGGGACACCTGAAACATACTGTTCTACTTGAAGAACAATCAAATTGCTTCATTTCTGAGTCAATTTACAGTGAGTAAGAGCAGGGCTTCTAAGACATATGTCCAGAGGAGGGCAAGTGTGATAAAGAAATGCATTACTGTGAAAATGACTGAAGAAGAAAGGGAAGAAAAGCAACCCTTGGCTACACATAGCTGGTGATAATAATTCTTCCAGATCTTCCAAGGAGTCAGCCCCCGGTCTTTGAACAAGAGGAAAAGAAACAAAATGAGATTCTCACCCTTTACAACAGAGGGACAAGCACTAGTGTTAATAACACTGCTGTGGAGAACAGGCAAGTGGACAATGGAAGTCCAGTAGAGTTACCGGGAAAAGACAAGATGATGAGTAGCTTTTTTGTATTGACTTTCCTTCAGCAACTTTTGATCAACTGACAAATCAGCAGGCCTCTTGCTAGTGTCATGAAATCATATGTTTCTGGAGCCAAAGAGGGGGAGCAAGCCTGGACATATGAGTGCTCTATCTGCTCAGTTTTATTAAAAACTCATTGCTTGTTGCTAAGATGTATCACAAAAGATTGCTTTTCTAATAAAGAATAAAGACAGTCTCTTCATTCTGTTTCCTTATCTATGTTTCCCTAACATATAAAATAATATCTGCCTCACGTCTTGCTATCCTGCCAGAGCTAATAACATACATGACTCAGAAGTGGATTGTTTTGATCCGAACATTGGCAGTTCAGCAACAAAAGAACATGACGACATTCAGGTTCCAGCTCCCCTGCAAAAGGCCACTAAGTAGGTCTCCCTTCAGACACTACCTCAAATATCAATTCTGAGACAGCGAATCTGGATTACTGAGTAAAAGTAAATGCTTAAAAAGCAACTAATTGAATAATCATAAGAAAAACACATGAAGTAGAATGACTGCATGAAGTCAGCATTCAGTTTTATGGATCACACCATAAAAATAGTCCTTACACAAATGTCCAAAGAGCAAACAAAGCTATGAGGAGCTCCATGGAGTCTTGCAGCCACCTACTCATTCACTTTCTTGGTCACTCACCTCTCTGATGTATCAGTCTGCCATCCTCTTCTCACAGGCTCCCCTCTCAGCAGACAGTCACATGTCTGTCTTCCTATTCTTACTCTTAGGTGTTCAAATAGTCCTCTCCATCGCCCCACTCACCTCCATGCTCACAAATCTTTCTGTTTACTCTGCAAGGAGGATTTTACTTGAAATGTGTCTTCCAAAGAAATCATTCCCTATCTGGGTGGCCTCGTATGTTGTCCAGTGAAAACGCTGGCAGTCATGTGCTCTTCTTATCAAGAATTCCCTTCAGATCTAAATTTCTTACCTGTGATCTGCCCCTCTCTGTGTGTTGACTTCAGTCTTTGTGTTCACTCTCAGGTTACAGACTTCACAACATGGGCTGGGAGGCAAGGTGCTTCACTTGAGCCCTCAAAACACACACATCTGATCCCAGGTCTCCTGCTGCTGCTTTTTTTTTCTTTTCTGCTCTACCACATGGCAAGTGGGATCTTAGTTCCTGAACCAAGGGTTGAACCCATACCTGCCCCTCCACCCCTTGCCATGGGAAAACAGAATCTTAACCACTGAGCCTCCAGGGAAATCCTCTCCTGCCTCTTCTTAAATGGAAAGAAAATATATGTGATTTCACTCCACTCAACCTCAGCTTCCTCATCTGTAGAATGGGGACAATAATAAGTTTCACTTTATGTCATTGTGGTGAGGGTTAAAAGAAAGAATCTATACAAAGTGCTCAGCACTAAGCTCAGTATATAAAAGGGACTCAAAAAACAGCAATTCCCTTTCCTCCAATGCATATTGTATGCCCACCCTGTCACTCCACTCTCTAATCTTACCAAAAATTTTAAAAAGTGACAGAGGGTTCTTCTGAACATACTTTATGTTCTTCCTCTTCACTCCCTTTTACCATGGTTATCTCCAACTTCCTGTTCTCCTCTATATGCATCTTTCCTCTCCAATCTGGTTCTCTGGTTCCTCACTGGTACAAGAATATGAATGGACTACACAAGCTCTAAGGGTTCCAAACAGCACAACTATAGCCACAGTCTGGGTTCCAATGCTTCTTGGGCAAACAACTGTTATAACGACTCCCTCAGAAATAGATTGGATACTGACAACACATCATACAGGAAATTGTCCAATAGGAAATTATTGTGGGTATTTTATTTTGAACTGGATTTTTCTCTGGTCAGGGAAAAGTGCATAAGAAACAGTCAGGCATTTGTCATTTCAATGAAAATCCCTGAAAAGCAAACACTTACTACGATTTATTTGAAGCCATGGCCTTTTTATTAAAAGCATGAAACTGACATACGGTGCTTCCCCATCCCCAGGGAAACAAGCCTTCTGGGTTCTATTTATTTGCTTCTGAAAGTTTTATTGAGTTTTCACTTTGAGACCTGAAAACTGTCCTAAAAGGCAATAAAATGGCACAAGGCTAGCCCTAGTTCTCCCCACAAGCAAACTGCCTCATGCCTACGCCAGTGGCCTCTGTGGCCTGTGTAGCAATGCCCGTCCTCTGCCGTCACTTCTTCACTTAAAGATCTGCCTCTGGAGATAAAACACCGTGTAGCAGGTCTTCCCATAAAAGGAAACTGCAATCTGTTCTCACTATTACATTTTTATTGAAGAAGAAGAATTGAGAAGGAAGAGGAGGGAGAAGGAGGCAGGAAAGGAAAGCAATGAAGAGAAGGAGCAGAAGATGAAGGACAATTTAGACAAGAAACAAAGTTACCTATTAGGGTCGATTATTCTCAAGTGAACCAGGAATCACCCTATAAATCTCTGCTGTTGCACAGTTTATTTGAAACCATCATGGACTCAATGAGTTTACCCAATTCTATTTCCATGAACTAAAAGCACACCAATCCAGCCTAGAGAGTTTAGCATGGTATCACCCAGGCCGTTTGGTTTGGTATCTCCTTTAGCAATGTTCGCTAAAAACAAAGATTGGCTATGGCTTGACTTTTAAAGCTATGTATCCAATTTGAGACAATAAGTACATTTTATTCTGGAAGCTAGCAATTAGCTATTTGTATGCAATTTATGACTGAATAAAACTTGAGTCTTCAAGGGCATTTGCTAAAAAGCTGTGCATTAGCTTTTCTACCAGTGACTTCATGAGTGCTTTTTTAAAAAAAATTACTACTCATAAAACTCAAGTAGAAAAATTATTGATGATGTTCAGGTTTCTTAATTAGTCCTACTTTCCCTTAATGAGAGTCTAAAAGCAAGGGTATAATTTTATAGGAAGTGGTTTCTTTAGAAACAGGACCAGTTCCCTTCCCCACAAACCCTTTCTGTTTTCTTTTCTGGAAACAATCCAGGCCCACCCAGACGTCCAAGCTCCTGTTTCCAAACCTCCCATATATACAGGTGACTGGTCCAGAGTGGGAGGCCTGACCTCTCCAGCACTCATGTTGCCCTCTTGCTGCTGGAGCCAGCTACAGTGGGCCTTGGGGAAAGGCAGTATATCAGACTCCTTTCTTCCAAAGTCAATCCAAGGTCTCAGGATCCGGGTGGCCTGCTACTGCTTAGGACGGAAGTCTGGGCCATAGGATGAGTTCTGGGAGTAAGAAAGACCCTCTTCCTTCTATATTCCGTAGTCTCTACCTAAGTTCCATGCCTCTGTGTTTCCTTGTCCACAGTCATCTATTCCCCACAAACTTGGTGCTCGCCTCTTCACTGGCTGGAAGAGCCTTTATTCATGGGGAAGTTCTCTGTGGCAGCTTCCCAGGCTAGGTTGCTGTTGCTGCTGCTGCTGCTAAGTTGCTTCAGTCGTGTCTGACTCTGTGCGACCCCACAGACGGCAACCCACCAGGCTCCCCCGTCCCTGGGATTCTCCAGGCAAGAACACTGGAGTGGGTTGCCATTTCCTTCTCCAACGCATGAAAGTGAAAAGTGAAAGTGAAGTCGCTCAGTCGTGTCCGACTCTTAGCGACCCCATGGACTGCAGCCCACCAGGCTCCTCCGTCCATGGGATTTTCCAGGCAAGAGTACTGGAGTGGGGTGCCATTGCCTTCTCCACAGGCTAGGTTAGAAGCCCCTTAACCTATGTCCTTATATTGTGCATTGGATGGTCTCTGTTTTTGTCAATTGTATCCCTCACAAGACAGTGAACTCTTTTGAGAGCAGGGGCCGACTTTTTAAAAAATCTTTTTATTCATACCACACAATCCAGTACAAAACATACCTAAAGTACTCAACAAACACTCATTAGATGTATAGATAAAGCTGTGACCTTGGTAATAATGGTTATTACCACTGAGTCAGGCAAGTATTTGCTTCTGGAGAAAAACCTTATCAAAGGAAGTCAGTTTTCTGAAATTAACCACCTAACAAAAGAAGTACCATACACATTGTCAAACATTGAAGATATAACAGTCAAATGTTCTGTTTTACCCCTATTTTTAAGCATTAGTTTAATTAACACTGACGCTTTGAAAGTCCTAGAAATAATCAGGATCATTAGTGTCAGCTAGAAAAAGGTATGAAGAAAGTTTCTGTAATATAGCCCAAACTGTTTTCACAAGATAGTCTGGAAATAAATAGCTCACTATGAAATTTATGACTTGCTTTATATATTAATCAACGGTACAGTGGTGCTCTAACAAGGTTAAAAGTGTTCTCTGATTTCCATTATAAAGATAATTTCAATCAAGCAGCCTAACAGTCTAATGGTGTAGGTCATTCTATAATTCAATTGTACTAATGACTATGGCATGCATGCAAACAAGAGAATAAAACTGGCTGAAAGAACAAACCTAGAACAAATGTTTTATTGAAAAAAAAAACAATGATTTGCATCTTGTATTTTCAATGACCTTTTTAGTACTCATCTGCAGATGAAATAGAATCATTCCTCATGGCACAACAGATACCTTTTGTTCCTGCTCATCTATTTTGTGTAAATTATATATGCTGACCTTTAATTGGCTATAACTGGAGCACATTCTGAGCAACACTTTCATATTGATTTGCTTAGACTTCTGCAAGAGTCTAAGAGAAACAAGACTGACGGTTTCTATTCACTATTTATATAGCGAGCCATCTTTAAGATGTTCTCCAAGTCTAAACTGCATATTTGTATTTGATTCCTTCTGCATAAAGACTTTCTCAGGTAACTTTTAAACACATAGATACAGGATACCTTGGCAAGAAATTTCATCCTCTGCCTATTTTAATTTTCTTCACCTAAAAATGCTTATGATATATAATTATGGCTGATATGTGCTGTTGTATTGCAGAAACCAATACAACAATGTAAAGCAATTTTCCTCAAATTAAAAAATAAATTAAAAATAAAATTAAAAAGATCATATGGGAAAAAAGGCTCATAAGAGTCTGTACATTGAAATCCACACTCATAATGCATTTATTGTGATTTCTAGGAATCCTATAATCAAGAAACAAAGAGAATCAAGAAGCATCTCAGATGTTATTTTGAATATTTTTTGGTAGGAGCAGATACAGTAAGTCCCCTCCATATGAACCTTCAAGTTGTGAACTTTCAAAGCTGCGAGTATGTTTGCATGTCCAATAATGAAAGTTAGCATACTCACTATGTCCTATCAAAGAATTAGATAGTATTTTAGAAAGAATACTGGTGTGTTTGTCAGAAACCACAGGTTTTACACCCTAATATGACATTAACTAGTTCATCTTTGGAAAATCCTTTGCCTCAAATCATATGCCTGAGTATTCTCATCTTCAAAGTAAGGAGACTAGAGTAGATCTTTGAGGGTTATTTCTGACTCTAAATATAAAGTGGAAAGTTGGTTTAAAAAAGAAGCTTTAATTTAATAAAATTCAACATCCATTCATGATAAAAATTCTTATGAAAGTGGGTATAGTGGGAACATATCTCAACTCAATAAAAGCTATTTATGACAAACCCACAGCAAATATAATACTCATCAGTGAAAAGCTGAAAGCCTTCCCACTAAAATCTGAAGACAAGGATGCCCACTCTCATCACTTCAATTCAATACAGTATTGGAAGTCCTAGTCACGGCACTCAAGACAAGAAAAAGAAATAAAAGGTATTGAAATTAGTAGGGAAGAAACATGATATTATATATCGAAAACTCTAAAGATTCCATACAAACTATTAGAACTCATACATTCAGCAAGGTAGCAGTATACAAAATTAACACAGAGAAATTGGTTGCATTTCTTTATACTAACAATGAAATATCAGAAATGGAGTGTAAGCAAACAATCCCCTTTAAAATCTCATTTAATACTTAGAAACCTCACCAAGGAGGTGAAAGACATATGCTGAGAACTAAAAAGCATTAATAAAGGAATGAAAGAGGATTCAAAGAAATGGAAAGATGTTCTATGCTTGTGAATTGGAAAAATTAATATTGTTAAGATGGCCACAACTCAAAGCACTCTATAGATTTAATGCAATCTGTATCAAATTGGAGAAGGCAATGGCACCCCACTCCAGTACTCTTGCCTGGAAAATCCCATGGACGGAGAAACCTGGTGGGCTGCAGTCCATGGGATCGCTGAGAGTGGGACACGACTGAGCGACTTCACTTTCACTTTTCACTTTCATGCATTGGAGGAGGAAATGGCAACCCACTCCAGTGTTCTTGCCTGGAGAATCCCAGGGATGGGGGAGCCTGGTGGGCTGCTGTCTATGGGGTCGCACAGAGACGGACACGACTGAAGCAACTTAGCAGCAGCAGCAGCATATCAAATTACCCAGGTTTCCCTGGTGGCTCAGTAGTAAAGAATCTGCCTGCCAATGAAGGAGATGTGGGTTCGATTCCTGGGTCAGAAAGATCCCCTGGAGAAGGAAATGGCAACCCACTTCAGGATTCTTGCCTGAGAAATCCCATTAACAGAGGAGCCTGGCAGGCTATAGTCCATGGGGTCACAATAGAGTCAGATACAACTTAGCAACCAAACAACAACACCACCACCAAATGACCCATGGAATTTTCCACAGAACTAGAATAAACAATCCTAAAATGTATACGGAACTGTAAGATATCCAGAATTGCCAAAGCAAACCTGAAGAAAAAACCAAACAGGAGGTATAACCCTCTCATACATCAGATAATATTACAAAGCTACAGTAATCAAAACAGGGTAGAACTGGCACAGAAAGAGACAATGGATCAATGAAACAGAATAAGCCCACACACCTATGTCAGTTAATTTTCAGCAAAGGACGGAAGAGTATACAATGGAGAAAAGATAGTCTCTTCAGCAACTGGTGTTACGAAAGTTAGAGAACCACATGCAAATCAATGAAATTAGCACACACCATCACACCATATACAAACATAAACTCAAAATGGCTTAAATATAAGACATGATACCATAAAACTCCTATAAGAGAACAAAGGCAAAACTTTCTATGACACAAACCGTACAAATGTTTTCTTAGGTCTGTCTTTCAAGGCAATAGGAAAAAAAAGCAAAAATAAACAAATAGAACCTACTCAAATTTACAAGCTGTTGCACAGTAAAGAAACCATAAACAAAATAAAAGACAAGCAAAGGACTGGCAGAAAATAGTTGAAAATGATGCAACTGACAAGGGCTTAATTTGCAAACCATACGAACAACTAGTACAATTCAATAACAAGTAAACAAAAGCCCAATTGAAAAATGGGCAGAAGACCTAAATATACATTTTTCCAAAGAAGACATACAGATAGTCAATAGGCACATGAAAAGATACTCATTGTCACTAATTATTGGAGAAATGCAAATCAAAACTACATTAAGTTACCACCCCATAACAGAAAGAATGGCCACCATTAAAAACTTTAGAAATAATAAATGTTGCAGAGGATGTGGAGAAAAAGGAATCCTCTTACACTGTTGGTGAATATGTAAACTGGTACAGCCACTATGGAAAACAGTCTGAAGTTTCCTGAAGAACAACAACTAAAAACAGACTTGTCATGTGACCCAGCAATCACACTCCTGGTCACATACTGAGACAAAACTAAACTTGAAAAGGTACACGCATCCTTATGTTCCAAGCAGACTCATTTACAATAAGCAAGACATGGAACAACCTAAATATCCACTGACAGATGAAGGCATACAGAAGATGTGATACACGAATACCATGGAATATTGCGTGTGTGCTCAGTCGTGCCCGACTCTTTGCAACCGAGTGGACTGTAGATCGCTGGGCTCCTCTCTCGATGGAACTTTCCAGGCAAGAATACTGGAGTGGGTTACCATTTCCTACTCAGCCATAAAAGAATGAAATAATACCATATGCAGCAACATAGATGGACTTAGAGATTATCATACTAAATGAACTAAGTCAGAAAGAGAAAGACAAATACCATATGATATCACGTATACATGGACCCCGGAGAAGGCAACGGCACCCCACTCCTGTACTCGTGCCTGGAAAATCCCATGGACGGAGGAGCCTGGAGGGCTGCAGTCCATGGGGTCGATAAGAGCCGGACACAACTGAGCGACTTCACTTTCACTTTTCACTTTCATGCAATGGAGAAGGAAATGGCAACCCACTCCAGTGTTCTTGCCTGGAGAATCCCAGGGATGGGGGAGCCTGGTGGCTGCCGTCTATGGGGTTGCACAGAGTTGGACACGACTGAAGTGACTTAGCAGCAGCAGCAGCATACATAGACTCTAAAATACAACCCAAATGAACATATTTATGAAACAAAAACAGACTCACAGACATAGAGAACAGGTTGCCAGGAGAGGAGGTTTGGGAGTTGGGGGGTTGGGATTAGCAGATACAAACTATTATACATAGGAGGGATAAACAAGATCCTACCATACAGCACAGGTGATTATATGCACTATCCTGTGATGAGCCATAATGGAAAAGAATATGAAAAAGAATATATATGTATAACTGAAAAAAATGCATAACTTTATACCACCTACAGGACAAAGAAGGAAGACAGACCAAGTGAGAACTTTTCCCAGGATCAGAGATCAGGAGGTTTCAATAACAGAAACAAAAGTCCTAACCCACGGTCAGCATTTCCCAAGGATGTTTTTGAGAACAGATGGTAAAGGAAGCTTGTGGTTTCGGAGGATACTTCCTGTGGCATCCCTGACAGAGCACAACCTCAGCTTTTTAAAACTGACATGAGGCCAATCCCAAGAATGACATTTCAGGTTTTTATGGTCTTCTTTTATGGACATGTATGCTTGTGCTAACCTGGGCTATTTGTCTATATTTCTACACTTCAGTGTTTTACTTTCCCCTATAAGTTGATATTACATTTGGCCAATTAGCCAAATAGTACAAGGCAAACATCTTGAAGTGTTTATGGATTTTTCCTTTGATCCCAGAACTTACAGATGCTACTAAAATACCCACTTAGTATTTGTTTTTCCAGTCTTTACAACAGGCAGTCATATCATATTTGCTTACTTTGCTGTGCTTCTAATCCTCACTGCTCTGTCTTGCTGATTTGTCTACCACATTCTATCAACTAAATCTCCCCATTCTGACTTGACAGATAAAACAAGAAAATGTCTTCCCTATGATAACTCTTCGTAGCTGCTGGACTGATAGGTTTCTTTCTGTTTTTATCCAATAGGGTCTTTTATTTTGCAGAGTTAAGCTCCCCATATAGAGTCCTCACTTGTTACTTCCTAAAAGCTGTGTATTGCCTTGAAAGTTGCATTCAAGGAGTGTTTCTTTCTTCCTCTTCTTCTGTCACTTTGAAATCCAAGGCCAAGCCCAGGAGGGTTGGCTGGTATGGGTGTGGAGTGAGGTTTCTGGCTAATAATCGAAGCAAGGAAATTTAGATGCTGTATTAAGAGAGGGGACTGAAGGAATGGAAGGAGAAACAGGCAAGTAATTTAGATCCAGGCAAGCCTGATGGCCACTAGATTCAGGCCAGAAGTTTCAGGCATCCAGATAAGGATCTATAAAACACAAGCCCAGGGACCTGATACAGAGTCTAGGCAAGGAGACAGCAGGATCTGGGCAAAGAGTCTGAATGGCAGATAGATGGAATTAACAAAAAGGGAACATGAATCCTAAAGTACTACTGTCAAAGCCAGAGAGAACATGAAAAACCTTATAAAAAATCAGAGGCCTAAATTAGTTATCTGCACTGTCCGCAAAACTGAGGCAAAAAGGGTAGATATCAAATTGAGTGACTAAGAAAAATTAAGAATCGGACTTCCCTGGTGGTTCAGGGGTAAAGAACCCACCTGCCAATGCGGTTCAATCCCTGGTCCAGGAAGATCTCACACGCCATGGGGCAACTAAGGCCATGCTCCACAACTACAGGAGCTGCACACCGAGAGCCAGGCTCCGCAACCAGAAGCCACCACGATGGGGAGCCCATGCACTACAACTAGAGAAAAACCCACAAGCCACAGAGACTCAGCACAGCCAAAAATGAAGAAAGAGAAGTACATGAAACAAGAAAGGTTAAGAAGTAAATGAGAGAAGCAGCAGTAACTCTTCCTTAAAAACCAAAAGTAAGCTAAGAATAAGCAATATTCAAGGGACAAGAAACCAGTAATCATCCAAATCAGACAAAAGGATAGAGGGAGAGATTTGGGCAAATATACAGACGCTTCTATTCATCTCACGACCTCCTAGACACCAGTCAAAAACAAAACAATGAAAAATACCCTCTTCAGGAGGGAGAGGTGTCTGGAGGGACAGAATCACCCAAAATGGCACTTGAAATGGCTCAAATTTGTACAGTTACTGTGCGGCTTTCCCCTTGCTTTGGCCTGATTTAATCCTTTATAGGGTATCCACCCCAGAATGTTAGTATTAAAAAGCTTGCTACACTTTATTTTCTATATATACAAAGAACTATCATTAACTGAAATATTAACTGTGCTGTGCTTAGTTGCTCAGTCATGTCCAACTCTTTGGACTGTAGCCCCCCAGGCTTCTCTGTCCATGGGGATTCTGCAGGGAAGAATACTGGAGTAGTTTGCCATGCCTTCCTCGAAATATAAACTAGTTCCCTCAAATTAATTTTTCATTGCCTGCAAGTATGCTTTGGATGAGAAGTTGTGTGTCAGAGAGACCACACACTTTCTTCTGAGTTACTTTCTTCTACTTGTGAGCAGTTCTCAGCAGGGCAACTTAGAAGGGCAGTTAGTTGTATTGTCACCCTGCTTATTTAACTTCTATGCCGAGTACATCATGAGACATGCTCAGCTAGATGAAGCACAAGCTGGAAGCAAGACTGTCGGAAGAAATATCAATAACCTCAGATATGCAGATGACACCACCCTCATGGCAGAAAGTGAAGAAGAACTAAACAGCTTCTTAATGAAAGTGAAGGAGCAGAATGAAAATGTTGGCTTAAAGCTCCACATTCAGAAAACGAAGATCATGGCATCCAGTCCCATCACTTCATGGCAAATAGATGGGGAAACAGTGGAAACAGTGGCTGACTTTATTTTTGGGGCTCCAAAATCACTGCAGATGGTGATTACAGCCATGAAATTAAAAGATGCTTGCTCCTTGGAAGAAAAGTTATGACCAACCTAGACAGCATATTAAAAAGCAGAGACATTACTTTGTCACAAAGGTCCACCTAGTCAAGGCTATGGTTTTTCCAGTAGTCATGTATGGATGTGAGAGTTGGACCATGAAGAAAGCTTAGCGCCAAGGAATTGATGCTTTTGAATTGTGGTGTTGGAGAAGACTCTTGAGAGTCCCTTGGACT
Source organism: Bos mutus (assembly GCF_027580195.1). NCBI lineage: Eukaryota > Metazoa > Chordata > Mammalia > Artiodactyla > Bovidae > Bos > Bos mutus. Next base: position 23,851,204 of record NC_091646.1, on the reverse strand, counting down.
GCAAGGAGATCCAACCAGTCCATCCTAAAGGAGATCAGTCCTGGGTGTTCACTGGAAGGACTGATGTTGAAGCTGAAACTCTAATACTTTGACCACCTGATGCAAAGAGCTGACTCATTTGAAAACACCTTGATGCTGGGAAAGATTGAAGACAGGAGGAGAAGGGGATGACAGAGGATGAGATGGTCGGATGGCATCCCTGACTCAATGGACATGAGTTTGAGTAAACTCCGTGAGTTGGTGATGGACAGGGAGGCCTGGCGTGCTGCGATCGATGGGGTCACCAAGAGTCGGACACGACTGAGTGAACTGAACTAGTATTATTTGTGAAAGCAGCCTTCCAGGGGTGGGACTGGCACTGTCACTACATTCCTTCCCAGAGGGGAGGTTGGAACTACACTGTCCAATCTGTATCATGTGACCATTGAGCACATGAAATGTGACTAGTCCAAGTTGAGATGAAAAACAAATGTAAAATATCTCATTAACAATTTTTAAAATGCTGATTACATGCCAAAACACTAATTCGGGGGCACAATTAGGCTAAATAAAAATATTAACTTCACCTATTTCTTCCAACTTTTTACTGTGGCTTTTAGAAAATTTAAGATTACTATGTGGCTTACATTATACTTCTATTGAGCAGTACTAACTTGGAAATCACACTGAGATACATTGTCACCAAAGGAAAGTACAAAGTATATTGAATTGTAGGGAGAAAGGAAAATTAAAATTCCATGAAGATAATGTTTGCTGTGGGTTTGTCATATATAGCAAACATTATCCTCAATGGTGAAAAATTGAAAGCATTTCCTCTAAAGTCAGGAACAAGACAAGGGTGCCCACTTTCACCATTACTATTCAACATAGTTTTGGAAGTTTTGGCCACAGCAATCAGAGCAGAAAAAGAAATAAAAGGAATCCAAATTGGAAAAGAAGAAGTAAAACTCTCACTATTTGCAGATGACATGATCCTCTACATAGAAAACCCTAAAGACTCCACCAGAAAATTACTAGAACTAATCAATGATTATAGTAAAGTTGCAGGATATAAAATCAACACACAGAAATCCCTTGCATTCCTATACACTAATAATGAGAAAACAGAAAGAGAAATTAAGGAAACAATTCCATTCACCATTGCAATGAAAAGAATAAAATACTTAGGAATATATCTACCTAAAGAAACTAAAGACCTATATATAGAAAACTATAAAACACTGGTGAAAGAAATCAAAGAGGACACTAATAGATGGAGAAATATACCATGTTCATGGATCGGAAGAATCAATATAGTGAAAATGAGTATACTACCCAAAGCAATTTATAGATTCAATGCAATCCCTATCAAGCTACCAACAGTATTCTTCACAGAGCTAGAACAAATAATTTCACAATTTGTATGGAAATACAAAAAACCTCGAATAGCCAAAGCGATCTTGAGAAAGAAAAATGGAACTGGAGGAATCAACCTACCTGACTTCAGGCTCTACTACAAAGCCACAGTTATCAAGACAGTATGGTACTGGCACAAAGACAGAAATATAGATCAATGGAACAAAATAGAAAGCCCAGAGATAAATCCACGCACATATGGACACCTTATCTTTGACAAAGGAGGCAAGAATATACAATAGATTAAAGACAATCTCTTTAACAAGTGGTGCTGGGAAATCTGGTCAACCACTTGTAAAAGAATGAAACTAGAACACTTTCTAACACCATATACAAAAATAAACTCAAAATGGATTAAAGATCTCAACGTAAGACCAGAAACTATAAAACTCCTAGAGGAGAACATAGGCAAAACACTCTCTGACATACATCACAGCAGGATCCTCTATGACCCACCTCCCAGAATATTGGAAATAAAAGCAAAAATAAACAAATGGGACCTAATTAAACTTAAAAGCTTCTGCACATCAAAGGAAACTATTAGCAAGGTGAAAAGACAGCCTTCAGAATGGGAGAAAATAATAGCAAATGAAGCAACTGACAAACAACTAATCTCAAAAATATACAAGCAACTCCTACAGCTCAACTCCAGAAAAATAAATGACCCAATCAAAAAATGGGCCAAAGATCTAAATAGACATTTCTCCAAAGAATACATACAGATGGCTAACAAACACATGAAAAGATGCTCAACATCACTCATTATCAGAGAAATGCAAATCAAAACCACTATGAGATACCATTTCACACCAGTCAGAATGGCTGCGATCCAAAAGTCTACAAATAATAAATGCTGGAGAGGGTGTGGAGAAAAGGGAACCCTCTTACACTGTTGGTGGGAATGCAAACTAGTACAGCCACTATGGAGAACAGTGTGGAGATTCCTTAAAAACCTGGAAATAGAACTGCCTTATGATCCAGCAATCCCACTGCTGGGCATACACACTGAGGAAACCAGAAGGAAAGAGACACGTGTACCCCAATGTTCATCGCAGCACTGTTTATAATAGTCAGGACATGGAAGCAACCTAGATGTCCATCAGCAGATGAATGGATAAGAAAGCTGTGGTACATATACACAATGGAGTATTACTCAGCCATTAAAAAGAATACATTTGAATCAGTTCTAATGAGGTGGATGAAACTGGAACCTATTATACAGAGTGAAGTAAGCCAGAAGGACAAACACCAATACAGTATACTAACACATATATATGGAATTTAGAAAGATGGTAACGATAACCCTGTATACGAGACAGCAAAAGAGACACTGATGTATAGAACAGGCTTATGGACTCTGTGGGAGAGGGAGAGGGTGGGAAGATTTGGGAGAATGGCATTGAAACATGTGAAATGTCATGTATGAAACGAGATGCCAGTCCAGGTTCAATGCACGATGCTGGATGCTTGGGGCTGGTGCACTGGGACGACCCAGAGGATGGTATGGGGAGGAGGGAGGAGGAGGGTTCAGGATGGGGAACACATGTATAATTTTTTTAATTAAAATTGAATAAAAAAAAATAAAAAAATAAAAAAATTCCATGAAGACTAAACACAAAAAAAGTAGATGACTGCAAAATAAGACTCAGAATTAGTTGGCAGAGCTGATAGTAGAACTGTGAGAGGGCCTTTTCCAGATAACAAATCATTTTCAAACTCTAGAACAACAAGTAGACAATTATTTGGCCACCAGAGTGGACAGGGCATTGAAAAAAACCAAAGCACTGGTATATCAATATCTAACTGGAATTGTTAGTATAAATCTAAGTAGACTCTGACAATTTAAGTTGTGTACTGTTAAGTCCTAGAACAGGTACTAAGAAAATAACAAAAGAAGTGGAAAAAAATCTTCAAAGAAATGAAAATGTTACACTAAAAAATATAAACTTAATGGCAAAGAAGGAAACAAAGGAGGAACACAGACAAAAAAATATATGAGGCAAACAGAAAACTAAGAGTAAAATGGCAGATGTAAATCCTACCATATCTGTAAGTACATTAAATATAAATGCACTAGATACACAAGTCAAAAGAAAAGGAAGAAAATAGTAAGTTAGAGCACAAATTAATAAAATCAAGAATACAAAAATAAAGAAAGCAACAAAATTGAAAGTTGGTTCTGTGAAAAAAATTAACAAGATCAATCTACCTTTAGTTAGGTTGACAGAAAAAAGAGTCAAATTACTATATAAGGAATGAAAGAGGGGACATTAGTACAAGTCTTATATAAACAAAATACGTCTTAAGGAATTACTAAGAAAAACTGCATGTCAACGAACTATATAACATAGATGCTAAATGGACAAATTCCTAAAACAACAAAAATGACTCAAGAAGAAATAGAAAATCTGAATCAATTCATAACAAAGCGATTGAATTAGCAATTTGAATCTTCCCATTTAAAAAAAAAAAGCCCAGGGCCAGATGGCCTTACTGGCAAATTCTACTGAACATTTAAAGAATAATTAATGCCAATCCTTATAAAACGCTTTTGAAAAAACAGAAGAGGTGGGAACACATCTCAACTCATTCTATGAGGCTAATATTACTCTGATACCAAAACCAGACAAAGACTACAAGGAAACTATAGACCAATATCTCTCACGAAGATAAATATCAAAATCCTCAACAAAAAGGTATAAAACAAAGCCCACCAATGCATTAAAAGGATCATATATCACAACCAAGTGATATTTGTCCCAGAGATGCAAGGGAGGTATAACATCTAGTATAATAATTAGTTTAATTATTATTATTGTTATCACTTTAGTATACTTAATACATTAATAGAATAAAAGACACATATATATTAGATGCAGAAGAGGAATTTGATTAAAAAACCAATATATCTTGATAATAAAAACAATCAACAAACTAGTAATACAAAGGAACTTCCTCAAACTAATAAAAGGCATTTATGAAAAACTCACAGCTAACTCTATACTTAATGGGGAAAGACTGAAGACTTTTTTTCTTAAGATTATAAAGACAGAGATGTCCATTCTTGCCATTTCACTCGAAGTTCAATCCATACATTTATGGTCAATTGATTTTTGAAAAAGTTTTTAAGACCATTCAACGGGGAAAAAACAGTGTTTTCAACAAATGGAGCTGTGAAAACTGGATGCTGCTGCTGCTGCTGCTAAGCCACTTCAGTCGTGTCCAACTCTGTGCGACCCCATAGACGGCAGCCCACCAGGCTTCCCCGTCCCTGGGATTCTCTCCAGGCAAGAACACTGGAGTGGGTTGCCATTTCCTTCTCCAATGCATGAAACTGAAAAGTGAAAGTGAAGTCGCTCAGTCGTGTCCGACCCTCAGCAACCCCATGGACCACAGCCTTCCAGGCTCCTCTGTCCATGGGATTCTCCAGACAAGAGTACTGGAGTGGGCTGACATTGCCTTCTCCTGAAAACTGGATATCCACAAGCAAAAGAATGAAGTTGTACCCCTACCTCACACCAAATATAGAAAATTAACTCAAAATGGATCATACATCTATGCATAACAACAAAGCCTAAAAAATTTTTAGAAGAAACCATAGGTGTAAATCATCATGACTTTGGATTAGGCAATGATTTCTTAGATATGACAAACACACAAAAATATATAAATTAGACTTAAACAAAATTATAAACTTTTATGTTTTAAAGGATATTATTAGAAAAATGAAAAGACATCCCACACCATGGGAGAAAATATTTGCAAATCATACATCTGATAAGTGTCTCATATCAAGAATATACAAATAATCCTTACAATTCAACAATGGAATGACAGATACCCCAATTTAAAAATTGAAAAGGATCTTAATAGACCCTTTCACCAAAGAAGATATACATCTTATTTGGCCAACAATCACAAGAAAATTACTCAACATCAACAGTCATTATGCTCAGTCTCTCAATTGTGTCTGACTCTTTGAGATCCCATAGACTGTAGCCCACTAGACTCCTCTATCCATGGGATTTTCCTGGCAAGAATACTGGAGTGGATTGTCATTTACTCCTCCAGGGCATCTTCCCGACCCAGGGATTGAACCTACATCTCTTGCATTTCCTGCATTACAGGTGGATCCTTTATCACTGAGTCACCAGGGAAAGCCCATCTATATTCATACAATGGAGTATTATTTGGTCATAAAAAGGAAAGAAGTAGTGAAACATTCTATAATATGGATGAACCTTGAATACATTATGTTATGTGAAAGGTACCAGACAAAAAAGGCTGGACTTGTATGATTCCATTTCTATGAAATGTCTAGAACAAACAAATCCACAGAGACAGAAAGCAGATCAGAGGTTTTCAGGGTAGGGGCTTAGGTGGGTGGTGGGGAGGAGAAGAGGGAGTGACAACCTATTGGTACAGAGTTTCTTTTGGAAAGATAAAACTGTACTAATACTGATTTTTGGTGATGGTTACACAACTCCACAAATATACTAAAACCCACTGAATTGTACACTTTAAATGGGTAAATTGGTAAATGTATTCTATATGAATTATATCTCAATAAATTAAAAAAGTAATGATGTGGGATTTACCACTAACTCAGTGGGAACAAGGATTTGGACTGGAAATTAAATTGATTTAAAAATACAAGATGCTCCAGACAATGGGATATTATTTAGCATTAAAATGAAATGAGCTATCAAAAAGACATGGAGGAAGATTAAATGCATACTACTAAGAGAAAGGAAACAATCTGAAAAGGCTACATGCTGTATGATTCCAACTACATGACATTCTGGGAAAGGCAAATCTATGGGGACAGTAAAACATAACAGCTGTTGCTAGAAGTTCAAGGCTGGAGTGGAACAGAAAGGAGGGATGAACAGGCATGCACAGAGAATTTTTAAGGCAGTAAAACTGTTCTGTATGATGCTGTGATGGTAGATACACATCACTGTACATTTATCAAAACCAATAGAATGTATAACACCAAGTAAAGTGTTAGTCGCTCAGTCGTGTCTCTTTGCAACCCCATGGACTGTAGCCCACCAGGCTCCTCTGTCCATGGAATTCTCCAGGCAAGAATACTGGAGTGGGTTGCCATTTCCTTCTCCAGGGGATCTTCCTGACGCAGGGATTGAACCCAGGTCTCCTGCACTGTGGGCAGATTCTTTACCTCTGGGCCACCGGGGAAGCCCAAGAGTGAACCCTAATATAAAGGATGGACTTTGGGTGATAATGATACATATCAGTGCAGGCTCATCGATTATAACAGATGTACCACTCTGGTGCAGGATGTTGATAGTGGGGGAGGCTATGGTTATTGAGGAGGCAAGAGATATATGAGAAATCTTGGTACTTTCTGCTCAAGTTTGCTGTGAACCTAAAAAGTGCTTTAAAATAGTCTATTTAAAAAAAAGCATTTAAAATGTACTTTATTATACTTCTGATTTTGTGGATGGAGATTCATGCTCTCTGTACTGATGCTGGGAAAGGCTGAAGGCAAAAAGAGAAAGCGGGCAGCAAAGAATGAGATGGTTAGATAGCATCACTGACTCAATGGACATGAGTTGAGCAATCTCCAGGAGATACTGGAGGACAGGGAAGGCTAGCATGCTGCAGTCCTTGGGGTCACAAAGAGACATGATGCAATTTAGTGACTGAACAACAATACTTTTGATGGCTCCTCACTATCCCAAGGAGGGACTCCATTCCCCTTTAGCTTGATTTAAGAGAAAAATGAAAGCCCTACCCTATGTAAGACTAGAGGTGAGGAGAGAATGGTAGTCACATGCTAAAACTGATGCAATCAAGAAAACCCTGATACACACTGTATTTTTTAAATCTAGAATTTATGACTTATTTGTATTGTGCCAGCATGAGTGGAGCAATGATTATATTAAATACTGTAGATGACATGTGCCAAGAAAAAATCATTTTCAGATGGTTTAATTCACTTCCCCTGTTCCTGTTTCTCTCCTGTAACTCCCTTCACTTCCTCCTATTGTTTTCTTCTTCTCCCTATGTCCAAAGACATAGAATGAAAACCCAAATCCCCCAAATCATAAAGGTAGTTGCCATTCATTACAAAGCGGGGGAAGAGACTCTGAGTAGGCAGGATGGATAAGAACAGACAACAAAATTGGGAGATTTCATAAAAGTATAACGTCTAAAACAAGAGGATATCATTAAATTATCCCAAAGACATGTACTAGGTATCTATTCATTTCTTCCATTTGAACTTTTTATTTTGTAATGAGGTATAGCCGATCTATTTATTTTTCTACCAACCTAAATGTAATCACATTTAACAGTAGTGCCCAGCAAAAGCAATTTAGCATCATACTGCATCAGATACACTCCAAAACAAAGGGACCATCAGCACAGCTTGAGTCCTCCTCCACTCCCAAGTATTTCAGCACTAAACCCAAACAAATTCAATGAATGCTAGAAACCCCCATCGGGAATCTAGACATATCACACTGCCCTTTATTCATGAGTCTTCTGTGAAGACCTCTCTGAGCAGCTGGAAAACTTATGAGTTCAACTTGATCTGCATGGCTGGGCATCAGCTCGCCTGAATGCCTGGGGGAACATGATTGATCATCCTGGTTATTCGTGGCAAGCATTGGACAAATGGAAGGAGAGGCCTATAGCCATACAGGCTGAATGAACTTGTTCAAAACCACACCAAGGACTTCCCTGGTGGCTCAGTGGAGAGGAGTCTGCCTGCCAATGCAGAGAACATGGGTCTGATCTGTGGTCTGGGAGGATTTCACATGCCACGGAGCTGCTGCTGCTGCTGCTGCTGCTGCTGCTGCGTCGCTTCAGTCATGTCCAACCCTGTGCGACCCCATAGACGGCAGCCCACCAGGCTCCCCCGTCCCTGGGATTCTCCAGGCAAGAACACTGGAGTGGGTTGCCATTTCCTTCTCCAATGCATGAAAGTAAAAAGTGAAAGTGAAGTCGTGTCTGACTCTTCACGACCCCATGGACTGCAGCCCACCAGGCTCCTCCGTCCATGGGATTTTTCAGGCAAGAGTACTGGAGTGGGGTGCCATTGCCACGGAGCAGTTCAGTCCAAATGCCACAACTCCTGAGCCATTGCTCTGGAGCCTGAACCACAACTACTGAAGCCCATGCACCCCAGAGCCTGTGCTCCCCAACAAGAGAAGCCAGCGCAATAAGCACCCTGTGTGCCACAACTAGAGAGCAACCCCCACTCACAACTAGAGAGAAGCCTGTGCAGCAACGAAGACCCAGCACAGCCACAAATAAAACTAAATCAATCAACAAACAAATCAATAAAACACGCCAAACTCTGAATGAAAAGACCTGCAGGAGCTTCAAGTCCTCAGGAGACATGTGGAGTACCTAGACAAGCAACCTAGCCTGACAGAGCTATCCTAGTGTTAGGAAAAGAATCCAGAAATTCTGCTCCAAGCCAACTGGTTTCATCTGTTGAAACGGCAGCCTAATATTTGTGCTACCAGCTTCTGTCATAGGGTTTTTGTCACAAGGGCTCGGTAAATATTTATCAATGATGGTGTTGCTAATGAGAGGATCCCAAAGATGAATGCCCCCATGTGAGGAAAGACCTAGGAAGAAAAGGCCACTCGGTATCACAGCATATGAAATCTATCATGTTACATGTCAGATTTTATAGTGCTACTAGGTGCTAGGCATCCCTGCTAATTTGCATAATAGTTATAAGAGGCTGGCATTTTCCTCCCCATTTTACAGATGATACAGCTAAGAATAGGGAGATTATACACTATGCCCAGTGTCACTAAGATAAGGATTGGCTGAGCAGAGATTCACACCATAACTCCTGAAGCCTGTGTTCCTTCTACTACATCAGAGCACCTTTTTTTACCCTGCTCCTTGCAATACCAGGCTGGCCCATTCCTGTGCAGGATATTGACTTGGCTTTCCATCTTGAAAGCTTTGCTCTTAAAAATCTCTATGGTGCTATTAAAATGAATGTTGCAATTTATTATCCCTGGTTTCTTGAAGAGTCTTTGGTCAATGATAACCAAAGCTGAGACAATTCTGAATGGGGCTTTTCACAGCAGAGTGGTTTGAGTCATGCATTATTTTTTTAAAAAAATCAATGGATTACAGATTCAGAAGAAATGATGGAGGAAGAAACAGACTTTAACTTGATAAACACAGATGTGTGAGGGAAACATTCCCATAAGTACTGTATTCTTTCACCCTCTGTGATCCAGGGCTTGTTACTATCCTTTTCATGCTGAAAGGAAATATAACACGCACTCTATAGCTTCCATCTGTCAAGTTTGATTACGACAATTTATCACAATTACTGTTTTATTTTTAATCAGAGTAAGGGCACTAATTTAGTTTCTTGCTCTTTTGTCCACAGTACTTTGTCTAGAAAACTTGTGAAGAGTGTCCAAGGGTAATTTAAAGTGTTCATAATTTTTTAAAAATCTGCTAGGAGGTTGCTATAGTCAAGAAACCTATTCACTTTACATTAAGAATTGTTCAGCAGAATGGGGCAGTAGAGTAAATCAGAAACTCAATTACTATGGAATCCCTTTTCCTGTTTGGAAAGAGATCATTGCAGGGTTTAATGCATAATAAGAAAGGCACAGAACTTAGTATTTCATTGGATTTCTGATCTGAAAGGGGGGAACCTTAAGTGCCATTATCTTTTAAAGTATCTCTTAAACCTAAGCTTATCAAAAATGGATTTTTTTTAAAGGGTAAATGGAATAGACCCTGATCCTGGGGGGAAGTCTGAGCTCTAAACAGATTTAGAAAAATCTAATTAGGATTTATTTAAGTATGAGAAAATGCAGAGAATAAAAGCTAAGCCCATAAGAATGGTTTCCATGCTGTTTTCAAGGCTACATATAGGAAATAGGATGAATGATAACAGAGAGCAGGCAGGAATGAAAGACCCTAAGCGATTCCCTGGCTCCACATTGTGCCTCATTTCTACCAAATAAGTCATCTTGTGACCACCTGCAGAGGGAGCCAGGCTCCACTTTGACACTGAAGGCTGGCTGTGGCTCTGGGCAAGAGAAGACCCTAAGAAGGCCCTCCATTAAAAAGCAACCTTGTAGCTGCCACCTACTTCCCGGTGTTTCTGCCTCAGTTCTTTAACCCGGAAAAATGGTACTAATGATCATTTTTCCTTTCTTGTTGGGATTGTCATAAACATTAAATGAGTTAATCCACGTAAAGGGCTTAGAACTACGTGTGGCATATGCAAGTGCTTAATAATAATCACTTTCATCATCATCCCATTCTTCACTGTACAGATTAAGTCGCTTTGCCAACGCCAGTCTCCTGTGGTAGCACAAGGCACAGACTCTATATCCATAGTCTGCTTCCTGAACTGATGTTATTTCCCCTTTACGATGCATAGCAGGTGATTGCAAAAGCACTGAAAGGCCCCTCACACATTTAAATAGTTCCCCCTACAGCTGTGTCATGGTGACTGAGATCTCCAGCCTTAATAACCCCTTTGAAGAGTTTTCTGGTGATATAAAATTTCATTAAGTGAAGTGGGTTTGTCTCAGGAGAGGGAACACATTAGAGAACTAGCAAAAGTAGAAATGGACTTCCTGTGATGACTAAACCGTGATTAAACATCATTTTAAACCAAATGCAGACCCTGAATGAACACTGAGACTGAGAAAGACACTGAGACAGGTATAATTTTGAAGAAGAGGGAGGGGGGATAGGTTTAGAAGAGAGGGTGGTCAGAGGTGGAGGCCAGGCAACTGGGGGAAAAAAGGGTTAAAGGCTTTCAGGAGGGTTCAGGGGACTTCAACTTCATTCACAGACATTACTCTCTTAGGTTTTATTGCATGAACCTGAGCCTTGAACTCAGATCTAATTATTCATAATTTTCTAGAAGCATAAGAGCAACCTGCACCCAAAACTCAAGAGATATGTGTATGCTGACAAGGTGATTTCTGGGCCAAATCAAAGTCTCTTTCAGCTCTACTTCATGAAATTTAATGATAAAAATAATTCACAGTGTAGGTTTGAGTTAGAAAAAGAGGGGTTCATCTACTAACCACACAAGAATACCAAGAACGACTTTTAAAAATCATACATTTAGATTTTTTCTTTGGAAAAAAAAGATACAACATTCACTTCAAGCATTGCTGGGGCTGCATATTTTATGAGGTTTATTTGGACTGCATATCTTTGATGGGCTCTATTTGTGGCTGAAAGTACAAACATACTGATTACAATCACTCTTTCCTACATTTAGGAACAAAATTAATTATCTGCAAAAAGCAGAAAGGCTTAGACAGACTCTCAGTCAGTAAATGATAATAGACAGCACCCAAATATAATGACTCTGTTTCCTACTTTATCTGTTTTAGGCATTCTGAGTGGAATGAAAAAAAGGAAAAATTAATTCACTTTCTGAATGTTCTTCGGAAAGGATTTGAATTTGGGCAACAGGAAGTCAGAATCAACCCTCCCCAACCTCCCACTCCCCCTCCATTTAAAACAAGAAAGCCACCTTGATGGAGGGTGCACTTCGCAAAGAGACTTTTTTTTAAACCTTCTAGTTTCTAGCACTGCTTTTATTTGTTTTTGTTTACTTTATAGGCTTAGAAGAGAGGGTGGTCAGAGGTTGAGGCCAGGCAAGGGATGAAAGGGCTGAAGGCTTTCAGGCGAGTAATTTATTGGAATGATATGACTAACAGTTATACATGTCTCATTTTACTAGGTGTTTTATAATATGCTGATACATTGTTGTATTCGAAATGCTTTATATGTTAATTCTACAGTTTTTTAATTTTACAAAGTCCTTCTTTTCACAATGTTATTCAGGTGTAATTTTCAATTTATACATTTCGCCCATTTCAAGTGTACAATTTAATGATTTTTACTAAATTTATGAAGTTGTGCGACCATGACAAACCTGTTTGGCAACATTTTCATCTCCCCAATAAGATCCCTCATGCCCATTCTAGCTGTAGCTCAGATGATAAAGAATCTCCCTGCCAGGCAGGAGACCTGGGTTCGAACCCCGGGTCAGGAAGATCCACTGGAGAAAGGAATGGTAACCCACTCCAGTGGTCTTGCCTGGAGAATCCCCATGGACAGAGGAGCCTGGCAGGCTACAGTCCATGGGGTCACAAAGAGTCAGGCACGACTGAGTGACTAACTACACTACTACTGATGCATTCTGAATCCCTATCGCCAAAGGGACACTTTAAAGGACATTAAGAACTCTGTACCTTCACCAAAACAGGGGTTATTTATCTTACTCTATTAGGGAATGGCAACCCACTCCAGTACTCTTGCCTGGAGAATCCCCATGGACAGAGGAGCCTGGCAGGCTACAGTCCATGGGGTCACAAAGAGTCAGACACGACTGAGTGACTAACTACACTACTACTGATGCATTCTGAATCCCTATCGCCAAAAGGACATTTTAAAGGACATTAAGAACTCTGTACCTTCACCAAAACAGGGGTTATTTATCTTACTCTATTAGGGAATGGCAACCCACTCCAGTATTCTTGCCTGGAGAACCCCATGGACAGAGGAGCCTAGTAGGCTACATACAGTCCACGGGGTCGCAAAGAGTCGGACACGATTGAGCGACTTCACTTCCACTTTCTATTAACAGTCTAGATAGCATATTAAAAAGCAGAGATATTACTTTGCCAACAAAGGTCCGTCCAGTCAAGGCTATGGTTTTTCCAGTGGTCATGTATGGATGTGAGAGTTGGACTGTGAAGAAGGCTGAGCGCTGAAGAATTGATGCTTTTGAACTGTGGTGTTGGAGAAGACTCTTGAGAGTCCCTTGGACTGCAAGGAGGTCCAACCAGTCCATCCTAAAGGAGACTGGTCCTGGGTGTTCATTGGAAGGACTGATGCTCAGGCTGAAACTCCAGTACTTTGGCCACCTCATGCGAAGGAAGAGTTGACTCATTGGAAAGGACTCTGATGCTGGGAGGGATTGGGGTCACGAGGAGAAGGGGATGACAGAAGATGAGATGGCTGGATGGCATCACCGACTCAATGGACGTGAGTCTGAGTGAACTCTGGGAGTTGGTGATGGACAGGGAGGCCTGGCGTGCTGCGATTCATGGGGTTGCAAAGAGTCGGACACGACTGAGCGACTGAACTGAACTGAACTGATTAACAGTCTACCCAGTAAGGAAAATAATGGCAAACAGAAAGACGTAGAAGAGTACCCAGTACCAGAACTCAGAAAGTTGTGGCTGCTGGTGATGATGAAAGTGTGTGTTTTATCTTATGAAGGCTGTAAGACACTGGAAGAAATCTGCCCCAAATTCTGTCATCGTGGCCTTATGTGAAATTCTTTAATACAGCAAATATTATAACTATCCCTTCCCTGGAGGAAATGACTATACTACAGTGTAAGTGCGTTTAAAAATGCTTCTGTGATGTTCATAATACATACTTAATTTTTAATGTGGGTGGGGAGTGACAGCCCTTTAAGAAACGGGCCAAGTGGAAAGCATTTTCTGCCTGAGACCTGAGAAACACAGCAAAATGCATAGCAGAGGCCATCTGCAGCACTACTGCAAGCGAACGACGTAGCCCTACAGCTGCCAAAGGTAACCTTATTCCAAGTGGGTAAAAAAGAATCAGAGGAATCACACTGTGTACATGACTCCACTTTTCTGAGGTGTTTAAGGTTTTGCAATTAAAAAAAAAAGAAGCAAGTATTCGAGAGCTTTTCTACCCTCACCAGATAGAAGGCTGCTTTCCCTCTGCTCTGATTCCCGGGCCACCCAACATTAAAAAGGCATTTTGGACTCCCTCATTCTCATCATGGGAACAGATGGATTCTCTGAATACCAGGTCATCAGTGGGGGCTTCCTAGACTGCTGCCCACTTGAACAAATATTCCTGACTTTCTAACCTTTCTGAATATATTCCAAGCACAAATCTGTCCTCCACAGCACTCCTACAGACATGGATAAGCATCTGCTTACTACTTGGTGGTTATCACTTGCTTCATCATGCTGCTGCTAAGTCGCTTCAGTCGTGTCCGACTCTGTGCGACCCCATAGACGGAAGCCCACCAGGCTCCACCGTCCCTGGGATTCTCCAGGCAAGAACACTGGAGTGGGTTGCCATTTCCTTCTCCAATGCATGAAAGTGAAGATGCTCAGTCGTGTCCGACTCTTCGCGACCCCATGGACTACAGCCTACCAGGCTCCTCCGTCCATAAAAGAGAAAAGTCTCAGGCAAGCTACTTAGCAACACAAAACCCCCAAACCCAGAGCCTGAACAAGCAAGAAAGGAAACAAGAGCTTGGAGACTGAAAGAGACAGCAACAGAGTAGTGAGCAGATGGAGGCCCAAAGGGGCGAGTTTATTCCTAACCAGAGGCAACTACTCAAATGCCCCTTTTATATTTTTTAGAGTATTCTCTGAAGAGCTGAGAAAACAGCTGCCATCTATTCTTCGATGTTCCTTCTGCTAGCGTCCAACAGTTGGTGCACATCCAGCCTTTTGACTAAACAGTCAAGGCTGAGCTAAGTGTCTTTCAGCAACTTCTTATTTCCTTGACAGATCCTCCAGAAGCATCATGAACTTGAGAAGTTTTGGCAGCCATCCAAGGTTGGGGGACTCATGTGTTGCAAGACAATTCTCCATGGTCCTCTTGTGTTTCTGCATGTCTTATAAACAGAGGCACATCTCCCCACCCCCAGACTATTTGTATCAAATATCTTTCTGTACCAAATAGTCTTGGAAGATAGTAATGGTGTCTCTGTCAGAGAAAGCAGGGGACAGTCTTAGTATCTATGAGAAAAGATTTGAGTTCCCTAAAAGCTTGTGTGGGGGAACACAGCTCCACCCATCAACAGAAAATTGGATTAAAGATTTACTGAGCATGGCCCCGCCCATCAGAACAAGACCCAGTTTCCCCCTCAGTCAGTCTCTCCCACCAGGAAGCTTCCATAAGCCTCTTATCCTTCTCCATCAGGGGGAAGACAGACTGAAAACAACAATCACAGAAAACTAACCAATCTGATCACATGGACCACAGCCTTGTCTAACTCAATGGAACTATGAGCCATGCCATGTAGGGCCACCCAAGACGGACGAGTCATGGTGAAGAGTTCTGACCAAATATGGTCCATTGAAGAAGGGAATGGCAAACCACTTCAGTATTCCTGCCTTGAGAACCCCATGAACAGTATGAAAAGGCAAAAAGATAGGACACTGAAAGATGAACTCCCCAAGTCACTAGGTCCCCAATATGCTATTGAAGCTCAGTGCAGAAATAACTCCAGAAAGAATGAGGAGACAGAGCCAGAGCAAAAACAACACCCAGTTGTGGATGTGACTGGTGATAGAAGCAAAGTCCGATGCTGTAAAGAGCAATATTGCATAGGAACTGGGAATGTTAGATCTATGATTCGAGGCAAATTGGAAGTGGTCAAACAGGGGATGGCAAGACTGAATGTTGACATTATAGGAATCAGCAAACTAAAACAGACTGGGATGGGTGAATTTAACTCAGATGACCATTATATCTACTACTGTGGGCAGGAACCCCTTAGAAGAAATGGAGTAGCCATCATGGTCAACAAGAGAGTCCAAAATGCAGTACTTGGATGCAAACTAAAAAACGAAAGAAAGATCTCTGTTTGGTTCCAAGGTAAACCATTCAATATTCGTGGTAATCCAAGTCTATGCCCCGACCAGTAATGCTGAAGAAGCTGAAGTTGAATGGTTTTATGAAGACCTACAAGACCTTCTAGAACTAACACCCAAAAAAGAGGCCCTTTTCATTACAGGGGACTAGAATGCAAAAGTAGGAAGTCAAGAAACACCTGGAGTAACAGGCAAATTTGGCCTTAGAGTATAGAATGAAGCAGGGCAAAGGCTAATAGAGTTTTGCCAAGAGAACACACTGGTCATAGCAAACACCCTCTTCCAACAACACAAGAGAAGACTCTACACATGGACATCACCGTTATATCAAAATTAGATAGATTATATTCTTTGTAGCCAAACATGGAGAAGCTCTATACAGTCAGCAAAAACAAGACTGGGAGCTGACTGTGCCTCAGGCCATGAACTCCTTATTGCCAAATTCAGACTTAAATTCCAGAAAGTAGGGAAAACCACTAGACCATTCAGGTATGACCTAAATCAAATCTCTTATGATTATACAGCGGAAGTGAGAAATAGATTCAAAGGATTAGATCTGATAGACAGAGTGTCTGATGAACTATGGATGGAGGTTCGTGACATTGTACAGGAGACAGGGATCAAGACCATGCCCAAGAAAATGAAATGCAAAAAAAGCAAAATGGTTGTCTGAGGAGGCCTTACAAATAGCTGTGAAAAGAAGAGAAGCCAAAAGCAAAGGAAAAGGAAAGATATTACCTATTTGAATGCAGAGTTCAAAGAATAGCAAGGAAAGATAAGAAAGCCTTCCTCAGTGATCAATGCAAAGAAATAGAGGAAAACAATAGAATGGGAAAGACTAGAGATCTCTTCAAGAAAATTAGAGATACCAAGGGAACTTTCCACACAAAGATGGCCACAATAAAGGACAGAAATGGTATGGACCTAAGAGAAGCAGAAGATATTAAGAAGAGGTGGCAAGAATACAAAGAAGAACTATACAAAAAAGATCTTCACAACCCAGATAATCACAATGGTGTGATCACTGACCTAGAGCCAGACATCCTGGAATGTGAAGTCAAGTTGGCCTTAGAAAGCATCACTACGAACAAAGCTAGTGGAGGTGATGGAATTCCAGCTGAGCTATTTCAAATCCTAGAAGATGATGCTGTGAAAGTGCTGCACTCAATATGCCAGCAAATTTGGAAAACTCAGCAGTGGCCACAGGACTGGAAAAAGTCAGTTTTCATTCCAATCCCAAAGAAAGGCAATGCCAAAGAATGCTCAAACTACTGCACAATTGCTCTCATGTCACATGCTAGTAAAGTAATGCTCAAAATTCTCCAAGCCAGGCTACAACAGTACATGAACTATGAACTTCCAGATGTTCAAGCTGGTTTTAGAAAAGGCGGAGGAACCAGAGATCAAATTGCCAACATCCGCTGGATCACAGAAAAAGCAAGAGAGTTCCACAAAACATCTATTTCTGCTTTATTGACTACGCCAAATCCTTTGACTGTGTGGATCACCACAAACTATGGAAAATTCTTCAAGAGATTCCAGACCACCCTACCTGCCTCTTGAGAAATCTCCATGCAGGTCAGGAAGCAACAGTTAGAACTGGACATGGAACAAGAGACTGGTTACAAATTGGGAAAGGAGTACATCAAGGCTGTATATTGTCATCGTGCTTTTTTAACTTATAGGCAGAGTACATCATGAGAAACGCTGGGCTGGAAGAAGCACAGGCTGGAATCAAGATTGCTGGGAGACAATGTTCATTGCAGCACTGTTTACAATAGCCAGGACATGGAAGCAACCTAGATGCCCATTGGCAGACGAATGGATAATAAAGCTGTGGTACATATACACAATGGAGTATTACTCAGCTAATAAAAAGAATGCATTTGAATCGGTTCTAATGAGGTGGATGAAACTGGAGTTTATTATACAGAGCGAAGTAAGTCAGAAAGAAAAACAGCAATACAGTATATTAACGCATATATATGGAATTTAGAAAGATGATAATGATGACCCTATATGCGAGACAGCGAAAGAGACACAGATGTAAAGAACAGACTTTTGTACTCTGTGGGAGAAGGTGAGGGTGGGATGATTTGAGACAATAGCATTGAAATATGTATATTATTATATGTGAAACAGATCGCCAGTCCAGGTTCGATGTGTGAGACAGAGTGCTCAGGGCTGGTGCACTGAGATGAGCACGAGGGATGGGATGGGGAAGGAGGTGGGAGGGGGATTCAGGGTGGGGAACATATGTACACTCATGGCTGTTTCATGTCAACGTATGGCAAAAACCACCACAATATTGTAAAGTAATTAGCTTCCAATTAAAATAAATAAATTAAAAAAAAGATTGCTGGGAGAAATATCAATAACCTCAGATATGCAGATGACACCACCCTTATGGCAGAAAAGGAAGAAGAACTAAACAGCCTCTTGATGAAAGTGAAAGAGGAGAGTGAAAAAGTTGGCTTAAAACTCAACATTCAGAAAACTAAGATCATGGCATCCGGTCCCATCACTTCATGGAAAACAGATGGGGAAACAGTGGAAACAGTGTCAGACTTTGTTTTGGGGGGCTCCAAAATCACTGCAGATGGTGACTGCAGCCATGAAATTAAAAGATGCTTACTCCTTGGAAGAAAAGTTATGTCCAACCTAGACAGCATATTAAAAAGCAGAGACATTACTTTGTCAACAAAGGTCCATCTAGTCAAGGCTATGGTTTTTCCAGTAGTCATGTATGGATGCGAGAGTTGGACTATAAAGAAAGCTGAGTGCTGAGGAATTGATGCTTTTGAACTGTGGTGTTGGAGAAGACTCTTGAGAGTCCCTTGGACTGCAAGGAGATCCAACCAGTCCATCCTAAAGGAAATCAGTCCTGAATATTCATTGGAAGGACTGTTGTTGAAGCTGAAACTCCAATACTTCGGCCACCTGATGCGAAGAGCTAACTCATTAGAAAAGACCCTGATGCTGGGAAAGATTGAAGGCGGGAGGAGAAGGGGATGACAGAGGATGAGACGGTTGGATGGCATCACCGACTCAATGGACATGAGTTTGAGTAAACTCCCGGAGTTGGCAATGGACAGGGAGGCCTGATGTGCTGCAGTCCATGGGGTCGCAAAGAGTCAGACACGACTTAGCAACTGAACTGAACTGAAGTTCAAGCCTCCTCTCCTGTAATGCATCACACTGTGCGTAGGAGTCATCTGGTCCTCTTTGCCTTTCCCTGTGGGAGCTGGGGCTTGGGGACCCAGCACAAATGCTAATACTCTGGCTACTGCTCTCGTTGTGAGAAGTAAACTGTGCTGCATATCTGAGCTGGAGTCTCCTGTCCTTATCCAGCATCCATGATACTGGCTGCGTAACTTGTTAGTTTGCAATCAGGGTAAAAATCTCAGATGTTTCACAGTTCTTGAGGATACTTTCTTGCCACATTACTCCAGAGACCACAGCAAGGGGGGAAGACTTCTTTCTAAAGATTCAGAACATATAATCACAGTGCCACTCTTGCCAAGGCAAAGGCAAGTAATTCTAGATTTGTGAGGACCCCATTGGATTCCCTAATATGCCCCATAATATACATAATTTCAAGATGAAGCATTATAAAGAGCTTCCCTTGTGTGACCACTGTTTGAAACGTGTCCCAAAATTAACATTAGGTGCCTGAAAGTGATGTAAATTTTTTCATTTGTATTTGGCTTGTCAATAAATAGGTACTCTATGTTTTAAAACTATATATTTTCCCCATGGGAATCACTAAAGCTATTTTTATTGTGAACGAAAAAAAGATGGCATGCTGTAAACATTTTTCTCTCTCCAGAAATGGACCTCATGGAAATAAAGCTGCTTGCCACAGTTCTAGATGCTGACCTGCAGACAGTAATTAGGCAGTGAGCCATTTACTTGTTTTTATCACTTTGAAATCACTTGCTACTGACAACAGCTTGTATGAATTCAGACAAGGTATCTCTATATGAGACTAAAAAATGAAAGTCCAAAGTGATGGCATGAGGAGAAAAACACTGACATTCTGACACCTGAGAAATAACCTCAGCTTTCAAAAGTGTAGGGCTAATCTTGGAAATTCTGATGAGCTACAGTCACTCACATAGACAGCAAAATATAAGAATTTGATAGAGTGAATTATTATTGAGGATCAACAGAGAATCTTCCCGAGAGCTTCCTAGCTCACATAAATAAATACTGACTTCACTGAAGATATCTTCAGAAATTCTACCTAAGAAAATGGATGTACCTGAATACTGGAATATGTTAGGTACTCAGTAGGCAGTGTTACTAATATTAAGGAGACTCCATAATGGAGACCTGGGTGTACCGAAGTCCAGAATCAAAGACAAATGCATTAAAAACTGTATGTTGATACAACAGGCAGACTCCAAACACTGCAGGGGCAAGATAATCCATCCCTCATCATTGGCACAGTGCATACAGATTCTAGGCAAAGTCGTTTCACCATGTGACTGGGTCTTCCATCACCTACAAAGACATTCATTCTTCCTCTAGAAACTATTCTGTGCCTTTAAATGTTACGGAGACGAAAAATCTCATGTTTTGTAGCACTTGATTGAGGAATACTATAGGAGAAATCTCCAAGGAGGGAGAATGAATTCACAAACTGATTGTGCAGCTGTAAAAACAGGAGAGAGTAATACAGGATATTAAACAAGATAATCAAGACCCACATAGCCTGTGGTAAAGGAATGAAAATTTTGGTGAGAAGAGAGTGAACCTATTTGAAAGAGCAATGTAGAGAAATTGTGAGAAGCATGTGCTTTGGAGTCTGACAGATCCAGCTTTGAATCCCAGCTCTGCTACCTCCTGGCCAAATGATTTCTGAGGACAGCAACAGTCGCGGTCATCTTTCCAGCCACTTCTTGCACCTCCTGTGTCTGTTAGTGGCTCCACAATTGGACACTCACTAAATGTTCCCTGAGATGAATGTTATTTCAGACAGTGCTAAAATGAATATCATAGTGAGGAAAGACTGGCTCCAAATTGATGAAGAGCACATCAAGGCTGTATATTGTCACCTTGCTTATTAAACTTATATGCAGAGTACATCATGCAAAATGCCAGGCTGGATGAAGCACAAAGTCAAATCAAGGTTGCCGGGAGAAATATCAATAACCTCAGATATGCAGATGACACCACCCCTATGGCAGAAAGTGAAGAGGAACTAAAGAGCCTTTTGATGAAAGTAAAAGAGGAGAATGAAAAAGCTGCCTTAAAACTCAACATTAAAAAAACTAAGATCTTTGGTAAAACTAATACAATATTGTAAAGTTTAAAAATAAAATAAAATAAGCAGAAACTTGAAAAAAAAAAGAAAAGAAAAACTTAGTGACTACTAGGTTATCCTTAGGACTCTGCATTAACTCTATAATGTTCTTGGTATTAAAAAAAAAACGCATATTTGTCACAGAAATTTAGTTAACATCTTACAACTGAACATGTATGTATGTTGCTTAGATAAATGTAATCACTGTAAACATCTATATGATCTGGGATTTTGTTTTTATTTTGAACTGGGAGCTTTTTTGTTTACAAATTCATTAAAAACTAAAAAACTGTTTCTGTAAGGAAAAAAAAAATAAACACACCTGAAATTTTCAAAAAAAAAAAACCTAATATCATGGCATCCAGTCCCATCACTTCATGGCAAATACATGGGAAACAATGGAAACAACGATAGACTTTATTTTTCTGGGGCTCCAAAATCACTACAGATGGTGACTGCAGTCTTGAAATTAAAAGATGCTTGCTCCCTGGAAGAAAAGCTATGACCAACCTAGACAGCATAAAAAGCAGAGACATTACTTTGCTGACAAAGGTCCATCTACTCAAGGCTATGGTTTTTCCAGTAGTCATGTATGGATGTGAGAGTTGGACCATAAATAAAGCTGAGTGCCGAAGAATCTGATACTTTTGAGCTGTGGTGTTGGAGAAGACTCTTGAGAGTCCCTTGGACAGTAAAATCAAACCAGTCAGCCCTAAAGGAAATCAGTCCTGAATATTCATTGAAAGGACTGATGCTGAAGCTCCAATACTTTGGCCACCTGTTGGGAAGAATTGACTCAGTGGAAAAGACCCTGATGCTGGGAAAGATTGACGCTGGGAGGGGAAGGGGCTGACAGAGGATGAGATGGTTAGATGGCATGACTGACTCAATGAACCTGAGTTTGAGCAAGCTCCAGGAGTTGGTGATGGACAGGGAAGAGTCCATGGGGTCACAAGGAGCTGGACATGACTGAGCGAGTGAACTGAAGTGAGGAAATAAGGGGAGAAACAGAGAAGGTAGAAAAGGTTGCAGTTTTGGACAACATTCAATGAAGCACATAACTAGTCAAGGTAATGAAATTGTGGGAGAGGAAACACTAATGCTGAGAAACTCTGAAATGAATCAATAAAGAAAGTACATAAGTAAAAATGGAAAAACAAAAGTGCAAACAGCCATGTGAGGACATATGAGCAATTTACTTTAGGGGGGTAAAGAAAGTAAGTCCAATCATAGAGATTCTTGGGAAACTTTCTCAATTAGCAATAAACATCCAACATGCTGATTACTGGGCTTCCCTGGTGGCTCAGACAGAAAAGAATCTGCCTGCAATGCAGGAAACCCGGGTTCAATCCCTAGGTCAGGTAGATCCCCTGGAGAAGGGAATGGCAACCCGCTCCAATATTCTTGCCTGGAGAATCCTGTCCATGGGGTCGCAAAGAGTCAGATACAGCTGAAGGACTGAGCATATCCATAAGGTATGGAATTCAATAATGTGCTGATAAATTTTAAAATGACACTCTCAAATACTCTCAAATACTACCCAAATGATGCCTCAATACTATTAAAGACCTACTCAGTACTCACTTGGGGCCATGATATTTAACCTAGTTCACAAATGTAGATGAAGAACCAAGATGGATCTATTTACAGTCCCATCGTTAATACTTTTCAGTAAAACTTTTCTCTTTCCTTACCTTCCTCTCACCTCTTCTCTCTTTCTCTCTCTCACACATATAAACACACAATAAAATATTGGTATTTTTATTCACTTCTTTGGGTTAAAATAACATGAAATGTCCTCGCACTTAAAAACAAGTTTAAGAAAAACTCATTATCCATTTGGCACTTAGAAACACGCTGTAGAAGGAGTACTGCACTGCGGCTTAGTTAGTACTTGCCATGTGCCTCGAACTCTGCCAGGTACTTTGAACCTACCATTTCAGTGAATTCCCAAGTATCAGCCCCATCTGATAGATGTGCTCACAGCTTTGCCATTGTCATTCACTTCCAACCTCTGGGTCTTATCTTCTAAACAAGGTGGCTGGATTTGCTTCCAAGGAAGTATCAGAATCAAATGGAGTACTTTTTAAGTGACAAATTCTCTGGCACAGACCTATGGTATCAGAATCCCCAGGGCAGGGGGAGGGGCTCCAGGAATCTGTTTAATGAGTTCCCTAGATGATTGTGGTGATGAGTCAAGTTTGAGAACCACATGCTTACCACCTCTAGGTGTGCAGCAAGGAACAACATCCTAACATTTGCTCACATGTCTTCACTTGGTAGTCTGAAGAATGGAAAAGTATCTTAGGGAAAACTGAAACACTAATAGGGCATAATTATAAAAAATTCACAGTGCCCCACTCACGTCAGATCAGATCAGATCAGATCAGTCACTCAGTCGTGTCCGACTCTTTGCGACCCCATGAATCACAGCACGCCAGGCCTCCCTGTCCATCACCATAAAACCAAAATGTCCTTCATGATCTGGGGTAGATGAGCAGTCCCTGCTTGGCAGACTTCATGGCTTCTGCACTGTAGGTGGATTCTTTACTGCAGAGCCACTGGGTAAGCCCATGGCAGACTTCATGCACAGCTTATAGCTAGCTAAAAATGCTGTCCTAACAGAGCTCTGGAAGAGCTGATTTTCACAGAGGTCTCTCACAACTTAACCTCAATCAGGACTAACTGGCCGGGTCTCACATTTGATCACAAGCGGAAGGTGAGGGTGCTGCAGCAGAATCTCATTAATGCCTTAGTTTTCAAGGAGCTTAGGCTTGGGGGCCTTCTGTGGTTTTGTTAACGGGAACAGTGCTCTGCAATCCACCCAGCCCTCACTTCCCCTCACCACCCATAATGAATGACCTGGCCCCTTGATGGGGCATACAGAGTATACTGGATCACACCTGGACCGTGATTCCCCACCCCCACCATTTGGTATACATTACTTAGAGCTGGCAATCATAAACCACTAACAAGGCAGACTTTACATACACTTTCTGTTCTAGTTTATGCATTCCCTGGGGAAGACAGACTTCACGCTCTCATAACCAGCTGGGAGCTGGGAGCAATCAGGCCCTTAATGGCCAAAACAGAAAGGGACTGACTGCCTCACTGAGCACCTCCTGACAGCCAAGGCTTTTCTTCCTGAATGATAATGGCATGAAATGTACTCCCTGTGTGTGTGTGTACACGTGCACACACACAGATGCTCCCACGTGCACCTAACATACAGCAGGGTTGGCACCCCCAAAATAGCTGTTCAATTTAAGTTCAAGATGTCTTTGCAGAATCCTAACGGAGCTTTTTGAGTGAAAATCTGGGAGGGTCTTATGGGAGACAGATCAGTGTGGTGGAAAGAGTGCTCGACTGTAGCAGCAGCAGACCTTGGACCCTACTTCTGGCTCTTCCACTAACTATATAACTGTGGGCAAGCCTCTCTGAACTTTATTTTTTCATTTGTAAAATCAAAGGGACTGGACTAGGTAATCTCTTTCAGGCCTTCTAAGATTCACATTACAGTGAGATGTTCACTGTGCTGAAAATTATTCAGTTACACGTCCGTCTGTCAACAAAGCTAAACTGACCTTTTAAAGACTTAAGAACTATGTCTGGGGCCATCGAGTACCCAGCACCTGGCAAAGTGCCATGAATAGAGCAAATGCTTAAGAAATGTTCACTAAGTAAACTTTCATGTCTAGAGCCTGATCAAAATAGTGGACTCAATCCACTACCAGCTCCACCCCACCTTTTTTTCTGTGTTGAAAATAACTAGAGAAGAAAACATGTTTTCAAAATGTTGCTGTCAAAGTGACCAACATCAGTTTTCAAAATGTTGCTGTCAAAGTGACCAATATCAGTTTTCAAAATGTTGCTGTCAAAGTGACCAACATCAGAGGCAAACTTTAAAGCCTCCCATACTCTGTCTTTAATGTTATCTTCTTGTTTTTCCTCTTATTGAAGACATTTCCACACCCCTGGCACTCTTGCTTTGTGTCGGACACATAGAGGGCCCTCAACGAACATCAGGTGAAATGAACATACGAATGCACTGGCTTTTCATTTTTCTAATTCTCTGAGATTTACTTTTGTTTAAGGCCCAAGAATCTGGCCTCGAATTATAAAGCAATCAGAGGAATAATTAACCACTGAAGAACACTATTGCTAGGACATTTCTGTTCATTTTACTATAAAATATTTTCTCAGCAAATGTGTTTTAAATGGCTAACATTCTGAATGGGACAATTAGAGCGGCTCTGTGAGTAGCCATCCTGTGGGTTGAATCATTTTTTGTTCTCCTTTCTTGTTTAATTCACCAAAGAAACCAATTACCCCTATCATTTCGTACTTGCAGAGCTTAAGGACAGGGCTAAATGGCCTAAGCTGCCCTCCACATTCTGGGTAAGCGATGGTTCAGAGTACACAGCAGTTGCACTGCATAGAAGGTAAGAGCATGAATCAAGCAAGGCAACAACCCAGGGTTGGAATCCCAGTTTCCCCACTGCCATTTAACTAGCTTTGATGTCGGGGCAAGGTATTTAGGCTCTGTGAAGTGAAGTGAAAGTCGCTCAGTCGTGTCTGACTCTGCGCCCTGTGGACTATACAGTCCATGGAATTCTCCAGGCCAGAATACTGGAGTGGGTAGCCTTTCCCTTCTCCAGGGGATCATCCCAACCCAGGGATCAAACCCAGGTGTCCCGCACTGCAGGCAGATTCTTTACCAGCTGAGCCACTAAGCTTCATCTTGTTGCTGTGTCTGACTCTTTGCAACCCCATGGACTGCAGCACGCCAGGCCTCCTTGTCCCTCACCATCTCCCAGAGTTTGCCCTAGTTCATATTCCTCACATCATTGATGCCATCCAGCCATCTCATCCTCTGATGCCCTCTTCTCATTCTGCCCTTAATCTTTCCTAGCATCAGGGACTTTTCCAATGAGTCACCTGTGAATGTCAGATGACCACAACACTGGAGCTTCAGCATCAGTCCTTCCAGTGAATATTCAGGGCTGATCTCTCTTAAGATTGACTGGTTTGAACTCCTTGCTGTTCAAGGGACTTTCAGGGGTCTTCTCCAGTACCACAGTTTGAAGGAATCAATTCCTCAGCATTCTGCCTTCTTTGCAGACCAGCTCTCACAACCGTTCATGATCACTGGAAAGATCGTAGCCTTGACTATACGGACCTTTGTCAGCAGAGTGATGTCTCTGCTTTTCAACACACTGTCTAGGTTTGTCATCACTTTCCTGCCAAGAAGCAATCATCTTCTGATTTCATGGCTGCAGTCACCATCCGCAGTGATTTTGGAGCCCAAGAAGAGGAAATCTGTCACTACTTCCACCTTTTCCTCTTCTATTTGCCATGCAGTAATGGGGCCAGATGCCATGACCTTAGTTATTTTTAATATTTACTCATAAGCCAGCTCTGAAGCTGGCTTCATCTACTCCTGTGTAAAATGGGGATAATATTAGGATCTATCCCATGGATTACTGTGACATAATTTTATGTAAACTGGTGATGGTAGGATCCCAACAAGGCTAGTGTATTAGATGATTCTGCCACCTCCTTCAACAAAGCTGACAACATTCAGGAGTTAGTCACTATAACCTTAGTGAGAGCTCTTGGCTCTATGTTCTTTTCTGTATTGAAAAGTGTGTGCTCCTGTGGTTCTGAATGTGTGCATCCTAGCTTAGCAGGTACAATGTAACTAATAATGTCTGACTGAAAGCAAGCAAGCTGCTCCCTCACAGAACTGTCCCACCCCAATACAAATACCATCAGGCTTACACTGGTATGAATCAAGGCTGCAGAAACAACTGGTGGAAGATATGAATGTTTTGCCTCATTCATTTGTAGCTTTAGTTAGTAGGTTCTAACTGGGTTTCCTACTTCTAAAGACACTACTCAAAATGCACATCAAAACTAACATCGCAAATCAACTACTCAAAATGCTGCTGCTGCTAAGTCACTTCAGTCATGTCCGACTCTGTGCGACCCCATAGACAGAAGTGCACCAGGCTCCTCTGTCCATGGGATTTCCCAGGCAAGAGTACTGGAGTGGGGTATCATTGCCTTCTCCGTTACTCAAAATAGTAATGTGATTAAGAGCACAAGAGTGAAATCAGAACCAGAGAAACTGGTGATAACCTAATTAAAAGGACACCTGATCAATTTGTGAATCATGGCTCTTTCATTAACTATAGCTGGGTGCCCTTGGTCAAGTTTCTGTTTCCCTGAGCTTCAGTTCCCTCGTTTACAAAATGGAGATAATAGCTCATACCTCACAGGGTTGTCGAGAATGTTGTGTTAACTAACAGCAGTGGTAACAATAACTAATAATTACTGAAGAACTGTAACCCATGTTACTCCCAATGAAGAAGTTACTCTTTTTAATCTTTATTTTATCAATCAGCAAGATGAGGCTCATATAGAGCCTCATAACCAAGGTCTGAAAACAAGAAAGTAGATGGATCTAAAATGCAAAGCCAGGCTTTGGACTCCATAACCTGTGGATTTAATGCACTGCCCAGCTTTGTGAGGACATTCAGGCCCTCTATCATCCCTGCCCATATTTTTCTTAGTTCTCTCCAACGGCACCTACTGGCCATGCCACCACACCCCGAATAGAATCCAATTCCTTGGAAAACGGTAGAATGGTACTCACCGTGGTGGTGAGCTTTCCTCCGTTCTTCTGGACGTACTGGATGGAGTCATGGATCGTAGAAAAGAGACCAAGCAGTACATTCTCCATGTCATAGACTCTGTACATGCCGTTCACCAGTTCTTCCAGAGACAGGATGTATTCTCTCCAGTACTTGTCAATCTCCACCACACCTGCCATACAGCCCTGCATGACCACATTGCAGTAGCCGCCACATGGCTTCACCATCATCAGTCCCTGGCAGTAAGAGCAGTACCACATCCTCGTGAGCATTCGGCCACAGTCCTTACTGAACTTCAGGTGATCGGTTGTGTTGATCACTTCAATTCCAAGATTCAGGGCCTGGAGGAAGATCCTAGTGACTTGCAGTGACTTGGAAACCTGGGTCATAATAAGCTTGGGGAAATTCCCAAATACTTTCAGGTCACGCCTTGCCCCTCGGAGGCACTCATTGATGTCTAAGGTGGACTCTGGAAGGCCTGGGTTCATCAGCTGGGTATAGATGACTGGAAACAGGCTGTCAAACAATTCATTGACCATGTCGTCCACGTTGATGTCAGAACCCAGGATGTAGAGAGATACATCAGTGAAAAATTCACCCACAAAGTCAAAAGCTTGTGGGGTCAGGCTCGGATAGTTGTTCTTGAACATGGCATTGGTGTAGTTCTTGGCGTGGCGAACGACAATTTCAAAGGCCTCTGCAAAATAAGAGATATAGAAATGCCCACAAATTAAAGCATGAAAGTCCAGTATTTAATTGAATTTGAGATTTCTCTATCGCTGTGGTGATTAAGGTCCCATTTGCCTTAAATAATTGACTCGTGTTTACTTCTGGCAATTGCCTCTACTCCTGCAGTTGTTTGTTCCTATAAATCAATTTTCTTTTCTGAACATGAAGTCCAAACCTTGATGTGAACATAAATTCTTAAACACACAAATTATATTTCAAATGACGAAAGTCAGGATTCAGTTAACATTCTGGCCTCTCATAAAAATAGCGATTAAAAATTGGCTAAATGAGAAGTTCTTTTTCTCTCATTGATTTATTCAGTTAAAAAGAAATTGTATTTCAAGACATTTATTTCATTTTTAGACAAAGATAAATATTTGACAACCAACCATATACTATATAAACTCACATAACGATTCAAGCCTGTTCATCTCTGGAGGAAAGACAAGTTCTTAGCCAAGAATAAAAGCTATCACCAATTTAATCATTTTGGTAGATAACTTTAAACGGAGCTATCTGACAGATTGCCAGACCTGAAAATGGAATTTATCCCCTAAACGGTATCAGGATGGAAAAAACAAGGCATGTACTTATCTATACATTTGATACTGAAAATAACACCTCTGCTATTTGCAAGCTGAACATCTGGAAGGATAATAGCTAAGTTTCCTTGGTAAGTTCGGCTTCCACATGGCTTGGAAGCCTTATCCACTCTACAGAGACTAGGGGTTCAGGATTACATCTGCTGCCCCTAACCCTTGGCATAAGGCCTGATTCGTGTCACTGGTTTGAGAGAGAAAGTAATAATGTCACCATCCCATTTTCTCCAAACTGAAGCCCTCTAGACACAATTTATCCCAAATAATCAGAGTTCTGCATTTCTTATGAGGGAAAGAAAAACAACAATAACAGATTTTTCAAGAAATAAGACATAGCTTAAAAACAAAAATAATCAAGTTTCCCAAGACTTTTAAAATTAACTTAGCACTTTCATTTCCTTCCAAAGAACAGAGGTCCACAACAGATGTACCCCAAAATGATGCCATTTCAGGAGCCTTGAAAAATCAAATTATTACCATTTTCAGACTACCTAGGGAGACTGCATTCCAACTGCTCCTTGGGATCACTTAGCCAAACACCTCAGTCATCTGTGGCAGAAGTGAGCTCTAGGTTGTACCACCACCATCTGCCCCAGACCCCTCACAAAGTAGAACGCGCATACTAGAGTCTTCCCTTGGGTTTATGACCATGCCCAGAAATGTTGAGTAGATGCCAGAGCAATTCTACTGGGTTTCCAAGCCCACTTGAGAAAGAATCTTCATTTTCATCAATTGCTAAATGTTCATTTGTGATTTTTGTTGTTTAGAATATTAAGAACTTCTTGGAAAGCTTATCTATAACAATCTCTTCTTAACCTCATACACTATTCTCAATCCTTGAATCTAAACATTGAATGAATTGAAGAGATTTTCTAATGCAATCCAAAGGACCAGTCAATTAATTCTTCAAAATCATCAGAAATTTGAAGATTTAAAACTATTCATTAATTTTAGCTACCAATCCTCTATTAATACTAGACTCTGTGCTAGGTTCTAGGGGTATATAAGTGCTAAGTAGATGGGGATAAATAATATACTGTCCTTGTCTTGAAAGTATAAGGTATGTGTGTGCATGCTCAGTTGCTTCAGTTATGCTTGACTCTCTGCAACCCCATGGACTGTAGCCCACCAGGCTCCTCTGTCCGTGGGACTCTGCAGACAAGAATACTGGAGTGGGTAGCCATTCCTACTCCAGGGGATCTTTCCGACCTGGGGACTGAACTCTGCATTGGCAGGCAGATTCTTTACCACTAGCGCCACCTGTTGTTGTTCAGTCACTCAGTCGTGTCCAACTCTTTGTGACCCCATGGACTGTAGCACACCAGGCTCCCCTGTCCATCACCAACTCCTGGAGCTTGCTCAAACTCATGTCCATCAAGTCAGAGATGCCATCCAAACATCTCATCCTCTGTCATCCCCTTCTCCTCCTGCCTTCAATCTTTCCAGCATCAAGGTCTTTACAAATGAGTCAGTTCTTCCCAACGGGTGGTCAAAGTATTGGAGCTTCAGCTTAAGCATCAGTCCTTTCAATGAATATTCAGGGTTGATTTCCTTCAGGATTGACCGATTGGATCTCCTTGCTGTCCAAGAGACTCTCAAGAGTCTTCTCCAATGCCACAGTTCAAAAGCATCAATGCTTCAATGCTCAGCCTTCTTTATGGTCCAGCTTTCACACCCATATATGACTACTGGTGGCTAGCGCCACCTGGGAAGCCCTTAAATGCTATACCATATACCTTATAAGCGGGGCTTTCCTGGTAGCTCAGTGGTAAAGAATCCGCCTGCAATGCAGGAGTCACAGGAGAAAGGAAATGCAGCTTCGATCCCTGGGTTGGGAAGATCCCCTGAAGAAGGGGATGGCAACCCACTTGAGTATTCTTGTCTGGAGAATCCCATGGACAGACAGCATGGCAGGCTACAGTCAAGTCAGACATGACTGTAGCAACTGAAAAGGCATGCATAGCATTTACAAAGCATTTCCAAGTATATTACAATATCCACTTTTTACCACAATCTTCTGAGTTTGGTTTTGCAGTCCCCACTTTATAGATGATGAAACTGAGGCAAGCAGAATTTAAGCACTTTCCCACAGTCATGCAAAGCAGAAGTAGTCAACTCAAACTACTGTCTCGCAGCAATGGTTTCACTCTAGCTGTCCTCAGCCATATGGCCAAACACACACATTCTCAAAAGTCTTTGAAAGTCAAGTTCATTTTTAAGCTCATTATATTTCTATCGGCTTCTCCTCTCCGAATGGAAAAGTACTGGGAGAAATTGCAGCTAAAGCCAATTGTACTTTCACCTTTGTCTTGGGGCTGCATAAGGTCAGAGAAGGAAGACGGCTGCTGAGATGCTACCCTGTGGATCTCAGTCATTGAAGCTACCCTAAAATGAATTCTCTACAAGGCAAATTTCATCTTTGGCACAGTACATTTATTCTCTAATGTGCAAGATATATGACCGTGAAATTCCATACACTATATGCCATAACTGTTTTAAGTTTCTGTTACTAGCACTGCTGGATCAACAGGAAAAGAAAATTATAAAAGATCACGAACTCTTCTCCAGAAATAATAATAACAACACATATTGCAGGGGGAAAGGGCTAGGGGTTCATATGCAACCTCAAACTCACATGTGCTCCCTGCTCCAACTTTCACAGCTCAGAATCCACTTAGCACATCTCTGGGTTTTACCCAACCCCCTTACTTCTATATCACAGGACAACAGCCCAAACCATAACTACTCAAGCAAAGACTCCTTGGGGACGTAGAGGAACCAACACCAGGTGAAAAGTGACGCTCAGCTTGAAGTTGGCAACTTGAGGTTTCCTGAAATGAAGCCAAGAGCTAGAATTACTGCAAAAAATGTTCAGCCTACTGATTTTTTTTGGTCAGATAATAAGGTACACTTATGCTAGGGGAGGTTTTCCTCTGTCTCTTTCCTGGGAAAAAGTCAAGCATTATATCCAGGAAAAATTAGAACAATGTAAAATCAGAGATATTATGAAAAATTTGGCACCAAACAGAAAACATTCTATTTTTAACACTATATATAGAAAGACAGATGATACAGATAAAGACATCTGATAAATTAATACACATCCAAATATAGCAAGGTTTCTAGATTTACTAATACCCCTATCACTATCCTGGTCACCCATTTTGGACACATTTTACTGTTACCAACTTCCTTCTTAAAATATGTTGCTCCAAAGGGGACACAACTTTCCAATATGGTTTGGTATGTAAAGTGTGCAATCAAACTATCACCTCTCTTTAAACGAATCAATAACTTGTCCCCTATTAACCCAGGACATATATCCTATCACCAGAGCAAAATGACTGTCCTTAGTACTTGGTGCAGATGTTTCTTTATTCAGACCCAGACCAAGGGTCTTTTCAGTAGAAGACTGGACTTCTTTTTTTTTTTTAGTATAAATTTATTTATTTTAATTGGAGGTTAATTACTTTACAATATTGTATTGGTTTTGCCATACATCATTTGGAGAGAAGAATAAATAAACCATTGAGTTCCCTTCAAGGCCTTAAGAATAAAGCAGTCTTATAGAAAACACAAACAGAAATAAAGTATGCCTTTCATGGGCTTATCAGTATACTGGAAACGACCAAGGAAAGAACCAGGGAGCTTAAAGAAATGGTGATATAAACTTCCCAAATGAAAATATGGCGAGAAAAAAACAAGACACAAAAAGGAACATCCAAGAACTGTGGGAAAAATCAAAATCTGTAACATATGTATAATTGCAATTATAGAAAGAGAAGAAAGACAAAAGAGAGCAAAAGAAATATTTGAGGAAATGATACCAAAAATTTCACAAAATTCATAATAGATACCATCCACAGACCCATGAAACTCAGAGTTACAAGCAGGTTGAATACCAAAGTACCTGCTCTAAGGCATATCATATTCAAATGGTAAAAAATCAAAGACAAAGAGAAAATTTTCCAAGAAGCCAGAGGAAGAAAGAAAATCATCTTACCTATAAAGGAACAGGATAAGAATTATGTTGAACATCTCATCAGAAATCATCCAAGAAAGAAGAGAGTAAAAGGAAATATCTTGCATTGAAAGAAAAAACAACAAGCTAGAATTCTCTTTCCAGCAAAATTACCATCAAAAAGGAACACAAAAACCTTTCTCAGACAAACAAGAACGGAAGAAATTTGTCATCAGTAGATATGGCTTGCAAAAAAATGTAAAAAATATGTTTTTCTAGAAAAGTATATAAGCCAGAAAATCAGATCTAAATAAAGAAAGGAAGAGCATCAGAGAAGAAATATATATATATATATATATATATATATATATATAAATAAGGGCAAATAAAACCTTTTCTTTTTTAAAACAATGATTTAACATATAACTTTGTTCAAAGTAATAACAGCAATAACGTATCAGTGATTATAGTATATGGATAAGTAAAATGAATATTATAAGGCACTCGAACTACCGGTGAAGCAATTTAGTGTAGACTTGAAATTGGACTTAAAGTAGTTTAGAAAGCATATTGCAAACTTGACAGGAACCACTAAAAATTTTCAAAATGAAGCATAATCGAGATGGAATCATATATCTCAGGCTTCAGTTAAAGCCTGAGAAGGCAAAAAAAGAGAAGATTAAAAATAACCAAAACAAATAATATGTGCAATAAACAAAAAGCATTTATAAATGATGAATATTAACACATTACCTCACTAATCACTTTAAATGTGAATGGTTTAAATACAAAAAGTAAAAGATAGAGATGATCAGAATAAACATAAAAATAAAACCCAACTGTAGATTATCTAAGGTAACACATCTTCAATATAAAGATACAGATAAAGGGATGAAGAAAGACATATCATACTAACACCAGACAGAAAAAACTGGAATAGCCAAATTAGTTTCAGAGCACACTTTGGAAGAAGGAATATTATCAGGAATAAAAAAGGGTGTCACATAATCTGAAGGGTCAATTCTCCAAAAAGACGTAATTCTTATATATACAAACCCACAATTATAGTTGGAGACATCAGCACCCATCTATCAATACCTAATAAATCCATCATGCAGAAACTGACTAAAGACATGGTTGAACTGATTAGCATCATCAATGAACTAGATCTAATTGACACTTATAGGGTAATTCATCCATCAACAGCAGAATATACATTCTCAAGCTTACATGTAACATTCAGCAAAACAGACTGTAACACTTGGCCATAAAATACACCTTAACAAATTTAAAAGCTCAGAAATCATACAAATAATGTTCTTAGCCCACTCAATGAATTTAAATTACAAGTCAATAACAGAAAGGTAAGACAATATCCAATCCTCTGCAAAGTAAACAACACATTTCAGTACAACATATGGGACAAAAAATGTCTTAAGAGAAATTTTTTTAAATGTTTAACTAAATGAAAATGACCATTAAACTTACTGAAATTTGTGTTATGTAGCAAAGGCAGTGTTTAGAGGGAAATTTGTAGCATTGAATGCTTATA
This sequence comes from Bos mutus, assembly GCF_027580195.1. Lineage (NCBI taxonomy): Eukaryota > Metazoa > Chordata > Mammalia > Artiodactyla > Bovidae > Bos > Bos mutus. The sequence continues at coordinate 23,816,356 of NC_091646.1, read as the reverse complement.
TTAGAAAAGGAAAAAAGATCTCAGATCAATAAATTTAAGATTTCACCAAACAAAACTAGAGAATTAAGAGCAATATAAACCTAAAGCAAGTAAAAGAATACAAATTATAAAAAATTAGGGCAAAATTCAGTGAAACTGAAAATAAATATCATAGATAAATCCAACGAAACAAAAAGCTAGTTCTTTGAAAAGATAAAATTTTAAAATACCTGGCCAGGCTAATCAAGAAGAAAACAAAAGATATAATTTATTAATATTAGAAATGAAAGGGGGTCATTATTAATAATTATATGGATATTAATAGGATAATATATGAATATTATGAACAACTCTATGTCCCACGACTTGGTGCACTTGATAAAATGCACCACCAATTGCTTAAAAGACAAAAGGCACCAAAACTTACAAAATGACAAATAGGCAAACTGAATTATTCTCTGTTCATCAGAGAAATTAAGTGATCAATTAATAAACTTCCAAAAGCAATGCAGGTCCAGATGGTTTCGCAGGTGAATTCTATCAAACATTTAAGGAAGAAAGAATACCAACTCTACACAATCTCTTCCAGGAAATACAAGCAGAGAGAACATTTCCTAATTCATTCTGTAAGACCATCATTACCCTAAAACCAAAACCAGATAAAGGCATTATAAGAAAGGAAAGATAGATACCAATATTTCTCACAAATATAAATACAAAAACCCACAATAAAATATTAGTAAATCAGTTCATATAATCCATCATATTAAAGGGCTATAAAAAATTGTACCAATAGGTACAGAAAAAACATTTACCAAAATCCAACACCATTCATGATAAAAACTTTCAGTTAACTAGAAATAGAGGGGAAATTTCTCTACTTGATAAAGTAATTTACAGCTAATATCATACTTAATGGTGAGGAATTAGAGGCTTGCTCCCTAACTTAAGATAAGGGAACAAGGCAAGGATGTCCCTTTTAGTGCTTCTATTTAATATCATATTTAAAGTCCTACCTGACACATTAAGACCGGAGAAGGCAATGGCAACCCACTCCAGTACTCTCGCCTGGAAAATCCCATGGGCGGAGGAGCCTGGTAGGCTGCAGTCCATGGGGTTGCGAAGAGTCAGAAATGACTGAGTGACTTCACTTTCACTTTTCACTTTCATGCATTGGAGAAGGAAATGGCAACCCACTCCAGTGTTCTTGCCTGGAGAATCCCAGGGACGGGAGCCTGGTGGGCTGCCGTCTATGGGGTCGCACAGAGTCAGACACGACTGAAGCGACTTAGCAGCAGCAGCAGCAACACATTAAGACAAGATAAAGAAATGAAAGATACACAGATTGGAAAGGAAAAATAAAGCTGTCTTTGTTCAAAAATGACATGCTTGTCTATATAGATCATCACAAAGAATTGATGTAAAACTCTGCTTGAATTAATAATCTTATATAGCACGGTTGCAGGATACAAAGTTAATATACAGAAGTCAATTGTTTTCTATACACCAACAATGATGAACTGGTATTTCAAATGGGAAATACAATATCATTTACATTACCATCCCCAATGGAAAGCTTAGATACAATTTTAATAAAATATGTATAAGAATAAGTGGAGAGATATTCTCTGTTCATGAATAGAAAGGCTCAATATTATTATGAAGTAAATTCTTCCAAACATGGTCTATACATTCCATGGAAGACCAGTCAAAATCCTTGCAGGTTATTTTGTGGATAACAATACTAAAATTTATATGGAAAGGCAAAAGACCCAGAATAGACATCACAACACTGAAGAATTACAAAATCACAGGACTAGGACACCCAAGTTCAAGAATTTCTATAGGTTATTATAAGATAATGGCTATATTTCCCTGTGCTATACAGTATATCCTTGTTCCTTATCTACTTTATATATAGTACTTTGTGTCTATGAATCCCATACCCCTAATTTGTACTGTGTCCCTTCCCTCTACCCTTTGGTAATAATTTATAATGGAGTATAATCTGAAAAAAAAAAACTGAATCACTGTGTTCTACACCTGAAACTAATACAATATTGAAAATTTTAAAAAGAACTACTAGACAATCAAATTGTTAATTATTGTTTTCTCAGAGTGCCTATATCTACAATCAGATAAATGAGAAACACTGAGACCAAAATAAATTTTCAAAGAGGGAAAAGAAATTCTTATAAAGTTACAGTAATCAAGATGGCATAAAGCACAAGTGTTAGTCACGAAGTAGTGTCTGACTCTTTGCAACCCCATGGACTGTAGCCTGCCAGACTCCTCTGTCCATGGAATTCTCCAGGCAAGAATACTGGTTGGGTTGCCATGCCTTCCTCCAGGGAGCTTCCCAACGCAGAGCTTGAACCTGGGTCTCTTCTGTCTCCTGCATTGCAGGCAGATTCTTCACTGTCTGAGCCACCAGGGAAGCCCCCAAGACAACAGAGTGTTAGCAAAAGAATAAAGAAATAGATCAATGGAACTGAACACAAAACCTCAAAATAGACTGACAAAAAGAAGAAAGGCAATTCAATGAAAAAAAGATAGTCTTCTCAACAAATAGTTCTGAAACAAGACACTTACATGCAAAGAAATAAATCTTAGATACAGACCTTACACTCTTCATCAAAATTAACTCAAAAAGGACTGTAGACCTAAATATAAATTATAAAACTTGTAGATGGTAACATGGGAAAAGATCTTGATTATTCTGAATTTAGCAATAAGGTTTTAGATAGACTATCAAAAGTACAATACATGAAATAAACGATTGATAAGCTGGAATTTATTAAAATTTAGAACATTTGTTTTGTTAAAAGAATAAAGAAACAAACATCTGTTAGGAGAATGGAAAAACAAAGCACAGCCTGTGAGAAAATATTTGCAAAATATAAAAGAACTGTTAAAATTTAACAATAAAAAACAAACAATTCATTTAAAAATGGACAAAAGATCTGAACAAACATCTCATCAGTGAAAATATGTAGATGGCAAATAACCATAAGAAAATATGCTCAATGTCTTATGCCATTAGGGAATTTCAAACTAAGCCAACAATGAGATACCAATACACAGCTATTAGAACGGCTAAAATCCTTAACACTGACAATACCAAATGCTGACAAAGAGGCAGCACAACACTGCTGATGGGAATGCAAAGTAGCAAAGTCACTCTAGAAGGCAGTTTGGCAGTTTATTATAAATAAAATAATGACCCAGCAATTGTGCTCCTAGATATTTGTTGGATCAAATTGAAAACAAGTTCACACAAAAAGCTATGCATGACTGTTTATAGAGTCTTTATTTATAATCAACTAGAAACAAGCAAGATGCCCTTCAAAGGATAAACAGTGGTATATCCACACAATGGAATACTATTTAGCAATAAAAAGAAATGAGCTATCAAGCCACAAAGAGACTTGGAAGAGTCTTAGATCATTTATTGCTAAGTAAAACAAGCCAGTTTTAACAAGTTGTATACTATATGATTCCAACTATTTGCCATTCTGGAAAAGGCAAAACTATTGGGAAACAACGATCAGTGACCAGGGATTTGAGCATGGTGGAGAGGCAGGGAGAAAGAGTAAACAGGTGAAGCACAAATATTATTAGGATGGTAACAGAGTTCTGTATCATATACTAATAGAGGATACAAGACATAATGCATTTGTTAAAACCCACAGAACTGTGAAACAGTCCATTTTAAAGTAAACTATGGACTTCAGTAAATAATAATATCGATACTCAATCACTAATTACAAGAAATATAACATATTAATGCTAATAATATTAATAATAGAGGAAACTGTGTGCAAGGAAATGGAAGCAAATAGGACTTCTGTATTATCTGCTTGACTTTTGCTTAAATGTAGAACTGTTCTTTAAAAAAGTCTAATTTTTCTTTTCTTTTTTTTTTTTTACAGTCTAATTTTTCAAATGAGAAAAACTGAACCTTGGAAATTAGTACTTGATGGAACTAGTGACTAGAACCACTGAAAAGTGTTAACTCACTCCCTCTGCTCAATCTGCTTTGACATTTCTTTCAAGAATTAGGGAGTTTTACCATACAAATAGATGTCATATGGCATCAATGTAATTTTAATTGGAAAAACCACTGGAAAAAGTTAATGGACCAAAATACCCAAATAGGTAACACATGTCAACGCTACTTTTGAATATTGAATGATTTTTTTTAAAAAATCAACCACATAAAAATACAAGTTTAGGTGGTAAGAAAGCCTCCCACATTTTTCACAGTAGTTAATATAGAGGATACTAGAAGTTCTACTGCAATTTCTATTGAACTTTTCTGGAATTTTATGTTCCACATTAATTTAGATAGAACTGACAAGCTTAGAAATAAGTTGCTATTACACATGAACCATTGGCTGGTGCAGGTCTATGACCAGACTGTAAATGTATGCAGGTTTGCATTCTAAGTCTCACATGCTAGACATCTAAATATCAATACAAAGTACATGAACTGGAAATAAAGAAATAAATGAAAGAAAACATGAAGGAAACATTTTTTAAGCACTATTATATATATCATTTCATAGATAGATGGATAGATAAATACATAGATAGACACGATGAATTTTCCCCCAAAGACTATTCCAGACCAGAGAAGACAATTAAAATGATTCACCCAAAGGATCTCCAGAAACAAAAATGAATATCCATAGCTACTAGGAAATTTATGAATCTTGCAACAGTTGACCACCTTTTGCCCCATTAGCCCAATTAGTTCTTATTCTTCACCCTCCATTAGCTTTTCTGAAAAACTACTTTGTTTTAACCTTCTGTACATTCTGATTCATGTCGTCAATCATTTTTCTCTCTTCATATATGTTGGTTGAAAGCATAGACCAAATTTGTGGTCTACCTCTATCAAGCATAGTAAACTTCATGTCATGCATTTTGCGTCACAACCCTAGTCCTCGTTCCATCTTACTTCCCTACCTGTATTTTTCCCTTTGCCTAATTGTTCCCATGTATTTTAGTTGCACTGGATCTTGCTTTTACTATGTGCCCCTTTGTAGAGTACTTTAAACTCTTTTCAGGAGAAGGTAGGATATAAATAAATAGGTAGGTAGATAAATAAGGAGAAGGAGAAAAAGAGCAGCTATACCTACTACTTCAAGATAAAATATTATTTCAACAATGTATTCTCATGAGTTTTAGTTTTAGTAGCAATGATAGAAATGTTTGTATTCATAAATGCCAGACACTTCCCAGGGGCTCATTAGCAGCCCAACACTGTCTTCCCTTACAGTTGTCAGGGCCAGAGATGCAATCTGCATACATGATCCTTTCAAAACCTTTTATCTTTCTGCCCTTCTATTATATATTAAAACATTGGTCAAGTATATATAACAATGTTAAAACTGGGTAGGCATGAACAAGGCTGACTTCACCATGGCTTGGAATATGTCTGTTTTCACATTGGATTAAGGAACAAGCCACCCTTGAGAAATCAAGAAAGTGGCTTAACAGTAGAATATAAGGGAATTCCAGATGTTGACTTTAATTTCTCCTGGAACTCATTTACTGTGGATACACTAAGAATAACTCTGATTCTTACGTGATAATCTTGTAGTCCAGCATTTTTCATGCTAGACCATACCTTGCCCGTCATCTTGGTGAGTAAGTTCTAAGACACAAGTTTTAGTCTTTTTCTCATTTTCTGTCTCCCAGGCTTTCACTTGAAGAAGCCAATCCTTGATTAATTAGGAAATATTCTTACATATTCAAGGTTGCCATGGCTAATAAATGACTCCTACAAAAAGAGGCCTCAGGGTCACGTTCTTAGATCTTGTAGTTTACTCTTTAGAACAGAAAGTCTGAGAGTATCCAAGGAAGTCAAGTTTTGTATGTAGTTCCTCCCAGAATCCACAATTACTTTATTAAAGTCCCCAGAGCTCACCAAATCATTCTACTTAACTAAAATATTTTAGTAAAAATAAAAGTTCCCCCCCATCAAAGAGTTTATGGGACATGGATTGCTCCAAACAAACAGTCACAAGAATGGCTTATGTCTTAGCCAAACAAAAAAAATCATTAAGACATTCTAGGTTTGGTTATTATCTTCTCAGCTTGTGAAATTTTATTTTTGTGACAAAAGATTCAAGGGATTATATCTTATAGAGTACCTGAAGAACTAGGGATGGAGGTTCATCACACTGTACAGAAGACAGTAATTCAAGACCATCCCCAAGAAAAAGAAATGTAAAAAGGCAAAATGGTTCTCCGAGGAGGCCTTACAAATAGCTGAGAAAAGAAAAGATGCAAAAGGCAAAGGAGAACAGGAAAGATACACCCATTTTAATGCAGATTTCCAAAGAATAGCAAGGAGAGATAAGAAAGCCTTCCTCAGTGATCAATGCAAAGAAATAGAGGAAAACAACAGAATGGGAAAGATTAGAGATCTCTTCAAGAAAATTAGAGATACCAAGGGAACATTTCATGCAAAGATGGGCTCAAGAAAGGACAGAAACCGTATGGACCTAACAGAAGCAGAAGATGTTAAGAAGATGTGGCAAGAATACACAGAACTATACAAAAAAAATCTTAATGACCCAGATAACCACGATGGTGTGCTCACCTAGATAGAGCCAGACATCCTGGAATGTAAAGTCATGTGGGCCTTAGGAAGCATCACTATGAACAAAGTTAGTGGAGGTGATGGAATTCCAGTTCAGCTATTTCAAATCCTAAAAGATGATGCTGTGAAAGTGCTGCACTCAATATGCCAGGAAATTTGGAAAACTCAGCAGTGGCCACAGGACTGGAAAAGGTCAATTTTCATTCCAATCCTAAAGAAAGGCAATGCCAAAGAATGTTCAAACTACCAGACAACCGCACTCATCTCACACACTAGCAAAGTAATTTTCAAAATTCTCCAAGCCAGGCTTCAACAGTACGTGAATCGTGAGCTTCCAGATGTACAAGCTGGATTTAGAAAAAGCAGAGGAACCAGAGATCAGATTGCCAACATCCGCTGGATCACAGAAAGAACAAGAGAGTTCCAGAAAACCATCTACTTCTGCTTTATTGACTACGCCAAAGCCTCTGACTGGATCACAACAAACTGGAAAATTCTTAAAAAGATGGGAATACCAGACCACCTGACCTGCTTCCCGAGAAATCTGTATGCAGGTCAAGAAGCAACAGTTAGAACTGGACATGGAACAATAGACTGGTTCCAAATCGGGAAAGGAGTACGTCAAGGCTGTATATTGTCACCCTGCTTATTTAACTTATATGCAGAGTACATCATGAGAAATGCTGCGCTGGAAGAAACACAAGCTGGAATCAAGATTGCTGGGAGAAATATCAATAACCTCAGATATGCAGATGACACCACCCTTATGGTAGAAGCGAAGAAGAACTAAACAGCCTCTTGATGAAAGTGAAAGAAGGGAGTGAAAAAGTTGGCTTAAAACTCAACATTCAGAAAACTAAGATCATGACATTCTGTCTCGACACTTCATGGCAAATAGGTGTGGAAACAGTGGAAACAGTGACAGACCTTATTTATTTTGGCTCCAAATTGTAGATGGTGACTGCAGCCATAAACATAAAAGACGCTTACTCCTTGGGAGAAAAGTTATGACCAACCTAGACAGCATATTAAAAAGGAGAGACATTACTTTGCCAACAAAGGTCCATCTAGTCAAAGCTATGGTTTTTCCAGTAGTCATGTATGGATGTGAGAGTTGGACTATAAAGAAAGCTGAGAGCTGAAGAACTGATGCTTTTGAACTGTGGTGTTGGAGAAGACTCTTGAGAGTCCCTTGGGCTGCAAGGAGATCCAACCAGTCCATCCTAAAGGAAATCAGTCCTGAATATTCATTGGAAGGACTGATGTTGAAGCTGAAACTCCAATACTTTGGCCACCTGATGCGAAGAATTGACTCATTTGAAAAGACCCTGATGCTGGGAAAGACTGAAAGCTGGAGGAGAAGGGGACGACAGAGGATGAGATGGTTGGATGGTATCACCAACGTGATGGACATGAGTTTGAGTAAGCTCCAGGAGTTGGTAATGGATAGGGAGGCCTGGTGTGCTGTAGTCCATGGGGTTGCAAAGAGTTGGACATGACTGAGTGACTGAACTGAACCATAATTCCATGAATCAAGGATAAAGAATTTCTGAACTTCCTACTGTTACTAAACATACATGAGGAAAATAAAACGTCTTTTATGGAACTACTGAATGAAAGATTTTGCTGAATAAAGAGGGAATAGCTTCACTTAAAAGTTTCAATGCAAATATTCTGGTAGTACCTTTATCTAATAAAAACATATTTCTTTTCAATATACCATTATATTGAAAAGAAAGAGCACAACAAGGGGATTTTTCTGTTGATATTAGGACAATTAATGTATTTGTCTGATACAGTCTCACTCTTGTTTGCTCTTCTTTCCTCCTTTAACCACTTAGACACTAAATGAGTAACCTAAGAAAAGTTAATTGTCAGTAGTCTATGCAACAAAAGAGTTCTGTCTGTAACCTGTTATTAGGAATTTCCGTAGCACTTTATATTGCTCCAAGTGCTTCACAGCCAACACTTTAGTGACTATTAAAGAAACAGACTCCTCTTCCACATGGTTACTAGAAGATGCAGTTCCAACCTCCTTCCTCTCACGCTAATGAGAAGTACCAAGTTTGAGTTGGTTTAAATTTATTCACACACTCTGCCAAGGTCTTCTTCACTCATGCACTCAACAAGTATTCACAGAGCACTCTTTATAACAACTTTTCACTTTTTACACATATAGAGCCTAAAGGCTACAGTCTACTCTCAAATGAAAGATAAGATAGATCTGAGATAGCAGTTTCCAAGCCTCAGGCTTAGGCTATGGCTTTTCCTGCTGAGCTATAACATAGTCTCTAAAGATATGTGTCTGAACCAAATTTCAACTTGTTTGAAACCTAAATTATCACAGGCCTCTGACATTATGTGAAGTCAACAACAATAACCACTTGCTAGAAAACTATTTAAAGACCATTTCCAAGGCATCTTACCTCTCTCATTAGATCAACTTCACTTGTATAAAATTACATTTTTTTCCACTTAACATTTACTGAATGTACACTATCTGCTGTACTGTGAATATACCAAGTAAACAGGGTCCTTATGCCCTAGAGGCTTGCAGCAGCCAGCTGTGATAAAATACTGGCTGGCCTATTTTCTTTGAAAAGCATAAAATACCTTATAGATATGAAAGTAATTTTTGTTCCAAGAATACTATAGCTTAAATACACATAGTATACCGGGCAACACAATCACCATAACTGAAGTGTTTCATGCCCTTCCAGAGTTTTAATGTTTGTGTTCTCATTGAATTCTCCTCCTTCTCTATCATGGAAAGTGAATGTGCATGCGTGTGTGTGTATCTGTGTTTGTCTGTGTGTGTGCCCACACTCATGTATGCAAAGCGTAGTGAAGGGAACTATTATTAGCCCACTTTCACAGCTGAGATAACTGAAACTATGATTGGCCATAAGTCATAGTTATGCAGCAGTTGTTGACAGCAACGAAACACAGGACTCCTGACTGTGCAATGTTTTTTTGCCATTATTACCATCTCCTTCCAAGGAAACTATTGCATAGCACTTAAAGATTAGTTTTCTGTGTAGTAAGAGCGAGCATCTTCTTACTATATACTTTGAAAAACATAAGATACCTCATAGATATGAAACACTGCAGTGTTTCACGTATTATCAGAACCCCCCTATGGTGGCTCAGAGGTTAAAGCATCTGCCTGCAATGCAGGAGACCCAGGTTCGATCCCTGGGTTGGGAAAATCCCCTGGAGAAGGCAATGGCAACCCACTCCAGTACTCTTGCCTGGAAAATCCCATGGATGGAGGAGCCTGGTGGGCTGCAGTCCATGGGGTCGCTAAGGGTTGGACAGGACTGAGCGACTTCACTTCATTTGCCTATGAGGTGAGTATACTATTATCTCCATTTTAAAAATGAGAAAACTGAGGCACAGAGAGGTTAAGTAACTTACCACAAAGGATATACAGTCAGTAAGAATTCAAGCACTTTGACTCCAAAGCTTACACAGTAAAACACTATGCAATAATTCCTTGAGGTGTGAGTAGCTTGCTTTACCATTTTTTCCCCCCGTGGTTCAACACCAAAAAAGTATTTCAGCTGTTTGGCTATACTGGGTTTCCAGGATATCTCAGGAAAGCAACTTCATAAGTTGGGTAGGATGTGAGAACAAGGCAAAAGCCTGAATGATTCCAACTACTTACAGAGAACAAAAATTCCCCAGAAACACATAGCCTGCAGTGCCTTATAGCCACAAAGAAATGGAAATTATAAGAAAATAAGAGAAAAAGGTCAATACTATGCATTTCCTTGGGATTATTGATACGGGTATGAAATCTCAGAGCTCTCAGCTCTAATCATAAAACTATGGTATTTAACTGAAAAGCTAGCCTTTGCAAAAAGGCCAGGCCCTCCCTTGAGCCCACAGTTCCTTCAAAGTGCTACTGGCAGAGACAGGATTCAAGGGCCAGGATCTTGACAGTTTCTTGGGAATCAGCGTCCTGCAGGACACTCCAGGTCAGGCAACACAGGGAAGGTGAGGGCTGGCTTGATAAACTCAGGGGGAGAAAGCTGCTCGGGCGAACTCAATGGGCTCTGGGAGTGACCAAAGACTTGGCAGGAAAGTCAGAATCACCACTATGACTTCAGCTGAATTCAAAGGCAGGGAGGAAGGCAAGGAACGCCAGCAAAAGTCAACCACGTGGCTTTCCCCTGAGCTTGTTTAAAGGAGGGAATATTTCACTTTAGCAAGCTGCTATTATATTCTATAAACTTTATAAAATGCTTTTTGCCTCCACATTAGAACTGACTCACACTGTGTGCGCATCTGGTATGTGTCTATGTAAAAGAATGGGGTAGGAAAAGCAGTGGAACTATAGGATTAAGGTTAGAACCTGACCAAAAAAAAGCCAGCGGGTGGAAAAAATACAGAATATCTGAAGACGTCCCTGGTGAAGCTGGGCAAGGTAGTCTATGTTTCCCTCAGATTCTCAAGGACGTCAAGGCACTGGAGAAATCACTATGATTTGCAATTATGACTTGACTGCGGGAGGGTTTGATAAATGCTGGATGCTTCTCCAGAAGTCAAAAAATGTTTACATGCAAAAAGGGAAGTGTTTTGCAATTTACTTAGCAGCAAAGACCTAAAGGAAATAATTCTTCCTTCAGGAAAAAGTTGAGAGTAAGTCAATGTGACTCCATGGACATTCTCATGAATCACTTTTCTTTCTTCTAAAAATAGATGTTTGATAATCTCTTTTTTGACATTACCTTTCTTTTGTTTAACAAGAAAATTATTGTTATGTATCCAAAAATACATGTGAACCTATCTGAGTACTGCCTGTGATTTCTTTCCTCTTCCAGACCTCCTCCTCTCCCCCTTAATCTTCGGATAAAGAACCAGTTCTAGTGACCTCTAAAATGGTGAAATGCAGTAAGGAAAAAAAACCACTACAGTATCAGTAGGATCTATGAAGCAGGTCATCTAATCTCTCTCAGTTCAATTCAGTCACTCAGTCGTGTCCGACTCTTTGCGACCCCATGGACTGCAGCACGCCAGGCTTCCCTGTCCATCACCAGCTCCCAGAGCCCACTCAAACTCATGTCCACCGCATCGGTGATGCCATCCAACCATCCCCTCCTCCATCATCTCTCTGCTGCTGCTGCGTCGCTTTAGTCATGTCCAACTCTGTGCGACCCCATAGACAGCAGCCCACCAGGCTTCCCGTCCCTGGGATTCTCCAGGCAAGAACACTGGAGTGGGTTGCCATTTCCTTCTCCAATGCATGAAAGTGAAAAGTGAAAGTGAAGTTGCTCAGTTGTGTCCGACTCTAGCAACCCCACGGACTGCAGCCCACCAGGCCCCTCCGTCCGTGGGATTTTCTAGGCAAAACTACTGGAGTGGGGTGCCATTGCCTTCTCCGCATCATCTCTCTAGGCATGCATAAACTATTAATCAGTACCTATTCACACCAAACGAGCTAAATTTTGAGGCTTGACTGCTACCTGAATTCTGGTCTGTAGCAGTTATTGAGGGCTTTGGCAACTATCTGAAGAGGCGAAACTTCTAGTACATATTCAAAGAAATTAGTTACAGAAACATCTTTTATTAAACACACAATTATATTTGTTTTTAAAGGGCACATTTCTTTAAGATATATGAAGGGCATGCTGAATGCCATGCATGCAAGAAGAGTATACCACCGTCCTTCCACAGAAGTGTGACATCACCAGCCACGAGGGCTGTCAGTGTCCTACTGTTGAACAATGTTAATGACTAAGGATGAGGTGACCTAATGGAATCTGACATTCCAAACAATCTTGAACAGCCAATTATCTTAACAAAATGGCCTTAACGGGGAGTTATAAAAACGGAGAGCTGGTGACTGAAGTAATCCTAGAATTACAACCTGGAAGAAGAAAAGTACCCTCTCAGAAAGACAAGCAGCCATTCCCACAAACATAAATGTTTGATTCAGCTTCCCATTTCGTGTTGTCTGAGTACCTCTGGCAACCATCATATGGAATAATATTAAAATCAGTGAGGGAATCCCAGGTCCTGAGTGAGAAAATAGGAAACAAGCCACTCAGAGGTACCTCAGTTACTTACAGCATCCCAGACATGGGCCACCTTGACCGGCCATTTGTCCATGAGCTTCCAGCAAACTGCAGGTCTTTATTTAAAGAAGATCCAACCTCATGATTTTAGAAATGTCTTTGGAAAACTCCTCTGGCAGCCTTTGCCAATCCCTCCCCCCTTTTCCAGATAAGGGGGTGGGGGGCTGAGCACAGGCGCCTCCTCACAGCAGGATGATTTTCTTTTATATTCTAGGAGTGTCATCCAGGCCACAGTGAATGTCCTTCCTTTTAACTCTTCTATTCCTAAACCTCCACAAACTCAACCTAATTTTTAAATCTAGGAGGGAATAGGGAAAAGGACTGAATCAAGATAGTTCCATGGGGTAGATGGACAGGGGGCAATATAAACAAATATCAAGGCTCAAGCCCCAAGAAGGGAACGTCTGCGCAAAAGGAAATCCAGTTGTTGGCCAGGCAGCACCACTTAGGTTTGCTTCTGGAACACTGACATTTTCCGGATTCAAAGAAAATAGTGCCTAAATCACTAAAAGGCCTGGGCACTATTTAAAAATAATGCATGGAGTGGTCTGATGTCTTAAGTGGCTTCCTGCCAGAAGGACCTTTGCCACAGTGCTACATTCAAGAGAGCTGATTTTAAATGGACATTTGAAAACTGGTCCATTACTGTAACTTGGCAACATGCCTGGAAAAAGCTGATCTTGTGATTGGGCATTTTAAAGACAATCTCTAAAATATAAGCCACAGTCACTTTCTCTAATGAGACCTTCTGATCCTGTTGCTTAGCACTTCCCTTAATCATGCTTGGGGCTCCCCTTGCAGGACTGCAGGCAGCCCCGATGCCACTGCAAAGGAAGAAACAGCACAATTGCACTGTGTCCTCCTCCACTGACCTAACTGTCCTCAACTGAGCTATAAATTCCAGCTTGCTCTCCAAAGAAGACATACAGATGGCTAATAAACAGGAAAAGATGCTTAACATCGCCCATGATTAGTGAAATGCAAATCAAAACTACAATGAGATATCACCTCGCACCGGGCAGAATGGCTATCATCAAAAAATCCACAGACAATAAATGTTGGAGAGGATGTGGAGAAAAGGGAACCCTCTTGCACTGTTGGTGGGAATGTAAACTGATACAGCCACTATGGAAGACAGTGTGGACATTCCTTAAAAAACTAGGAATAAAACTATCATATGACCCAGCAATCCCAGTACTAGGCATATATTCCAAGGAGACCAAAATTGAAAAAGACACATGTACGCCAATGTTCATTGCAGCTCTATTTACAATAGCTAGGACATGGAAGCAACCTAGATGTCCATCAACAGATGAATGGATAAAGAGGCTGTGGTACCTATACACAATGGATTATGACTCAGCCATAAAAAGGAACACATTTGAGTCAATCCTAATGAGGTGGATAAACCTAGAGCCTATTATACAGAGTGAAGTAAGTCAGAAAGAGAAAAACAAATATCATATATTAACATATATATGGAATCTAGAAAGATGGTAATGATGAATGTACGTGCAGGGCAGCAATGGATATGCAGACACAAGAGAACAGACTTATGGTCAGTGGGAGGGGAGAGGAAGGAGAGGGTGAGATGAATGGAGAGAGGAGCATGGAAGCATATACACTACCATATGGAGAATAGGTAGCCAACGGGAGTTTGCTGTATGACTCAGAGAATGCAAACCAGAGCTCTATAACAACTAGAGGGGTGGGAAAAGCTGGGAGGTGGGAGGGAGGTTCAAGAGGGAGGGGACATATGTATACCGATGGTTGATTCATGTTAATGTATGGCAGAAACCAACAAAATATTGTAAAGCAATTATCCTTCAATTATAAATAAATAATTTTTAAAATTTCATCTCATGGGGTCTAGAACCCTGGAGCTGACAGCACTGAAAATTCTCTGTTTTAAGAAGGAAAGTTGAGGGGAAGTTCCTAAAACATTAGTGTTCCCGATTGAGCCATGTACCACAAAAGGACGAATTACAATTCAATGTTCTCATTTTCCAAAATCTGCCTGTGGAAATCACCAAGGTCAATGACTCTGGTCCAAAATGACTGAAACCGAAGTAGAGAAGTGAACTCTTTCCTAGTCTTCCCTAGGCTCTCAGTTCTTTTAGCAGGGAAAGGGTAAGGAAATAGAAGTGCGCTGTGGTCCTGGCATACCACGACATCAAAGGTTCACTGGAATAGTAGTGTGAATGATGCTCAAATTGTCCCTGTGATAGACCCATTATGAGGCTGCCCTATTGCTGTGCTATATGTTTAGGCTTTTCAGGACTTTTTGGATCTGAGTTTTTACTGTGGAACAAGTGACCAGTACTCATGCTGACAAATTATAAGATGCCCCTTTCCCCCGTGATCTTTTCCTCCTCCACTACTGAATTTTCAGTTTTCTTTCTATGGGCCTCTCAAAAACACCAAGTGGAGGTCAACAAATGCGGCCACAGAAGGAAAAAACAAAAGTTTATCTGCCATTTCTCAATACTCCTTAGACTACAAGTACAATGATATTGGTACTTCTGAGGTGGCTCAGAGGTAAAGAAGCTGCCCGCCAAAGTAGGAGATGCGGGTTTGATCCATGGGTTGGGAAGATCCCCTGGAAGAGGAAATGGCAACCCACTCCAGTATTCTTGCCTGGGACATCCCATGGACAGAGGAGCCTGGTGGGCTACAGTCCATAGGGTCGCAAAGAGTCAGACACAACACGGTGATTAAACAACAACGATATACAGTAGTTTTTTTTTTAAGCTAAGAGGTTTTGTGGGTCAGCTCATACACTGGCTTACCAACTTGTTTCCACAAAATGCGTTAGGCCGGATGAGAATGTTAATTCATCTGAGCAGCCATTTGTCAGTGTTGATCATAAAGAAAGGTGCTGGTGTGTTCTGCCAGCACAGACCAATGTTGAGACAGGTATGCTGCTGACAGCAACCCAGTGAAAAGATCCACCATAATTGGTCCCAACCTAGCTGGAACTGTGTCTCTATCATTAGCTCATTTGGCTAATACTATGATCATACCCTACCGCCATAAGTGCCAAGTGTCCTTTTTTCTTTAAATTAAAATTAAAGTTAATTTCATTTTGTTTCAGAAATGCCATGACGGCCCTGCCAGTGCTGACACTGACAATCCAGGTCAAGTATCATTGGTTAACATGTCAACAGACTGGTTCTAACCATCTCATCCTCTGCCACCTCCTGAGAAGGTTAGACGGCATCACTGACCCAATGGAAATGGATTTGAGCAAATTCCAGGAGAGAGTGAGGACAGTGTGCTGTAGTCCCTGGGGTCGCAAAGAGCTGGGTACAACTTAGTGACTGAACAACAACAGACTGGTTCTATAATGATGACTGATTGACAATATTCTAACAACAACAATAATAATGACAACAGCAACAACAATATCTGCTTGCATGCATGCATGCACTCAGTCATGTCTGACTCTTTGAGACCCCATGATCTGTAGCCCGCCAGACTCCTCTGTCCGTGGAATTCTCCAGGTAAGAATACTGGAATGGGTAGCCATTCCCTTCTCCAGGGGGTTTTCCCAGCCCAGGGATTGAATCCGGGTCTCCCACATTGCAGGCAGATTCTTTATCACCTGAGCCACCAGGGAAGCCCAACATCTGCCTGACACATTCATTTGAACTAGGCACTATTCTAAGCCCTTTACATTCATTAATTCATTTTAATCCTCACAACCACCTTATGATATAGACATTACAATTCTTATTCCCATTTTATAAGATGAGAAAACTGAGGATCAGAGAGCAAAATGAACTTGCCCAAGCCCACACAGCCAGTAAGTGGTGCACAGCTGGAATTCAGAGTGAGGTCTGTCTGGTTCCAAAGTTCTTAAGCACCTCTCTCTAATGCCAATATGGGAGACTTGATTCTCCTTGGAGAAGGAGAGAAGAGAGAAGTTTGAAATGGCATATTCACTATTACTAAAATTTCACACAATAAAAAGGGCATGTGATTTTTGTTTTTATTCTGTGGAATTTTTTTATAGAAACAGAGGGAGTTAATCGGCTGGAGGATGCTGAAGACTGCCTTCGAAGAAACCTCACTAGATCCAGAGTTGAGTAATACTTCTCTCAGGTATAGATTCACATCAACCAAGCTCACAAAGGGCTGTGTGTAAAATTTTTAAATTCCCAGGCTTTGGAGACTCCAAACTTAATTTTGAGAATGTCTCGAATTAATTAAGCACATAGTATCAAACCCTCTTAAGACTGCTATATCAAAGCTAAATGCCACTGTATACATTTATAATGATAAACATAATTTACAACGTGTCAGATCCTCACTAATCTCCCTGGTAAATAACATGGGAAGCCAAAGTATCATCTAAGATTTGCTTAACAAACATAGAGTTGGTATCAACTCAAGTTATAAGATTTGAATGTTTAATAATAGCATCATGTTAAGATATAGCTCTACAACTAGGATTTTATAATAACATGTTACAACAATAGCTAACATTTATTGAGGGATTGCAATGTACCAGGCACTGTGCTAAATATATAAATTATCTTCCTTTATTCTCACAAAGGCTCTATGTGGTAACTAACATTATTAAAATAAAGACTGAACATATAGCCACTTGCCCAAGATCATAAAACTAGGGAGTGTTAGGCATGAGACATGAACACTAATCAGTCTGATTATGGGACTTCACTCATAACCACACTGCTTCATTGCTGTGACGCCTACTCCAGAGCCATACAAGGCAGTCTCTCACCTGGGTAGAACAGGCTGATCAGAGCTACTAGCTTTCTCTGTGACTTTCTCCTTTTTCTCTGCTTTCATGACCAACAGCCCCTAACTCCCGCTGCCTAATTGACATATTCTTTCTTCAGCTGTGTTGACACGGTCAATCAGGCTGCTGTCTGGTCTTTTTCCCTAGGAGCCATTAAATCTGCCTGTCTCTGTCTCAGTATTGCTCTCTCTCTTTCTGGAATTTAAAAAATAAAATTCAAAGAAGCAGCATAATAATCACCCATATTTCTGAGAACTACTATCAACAATAGGTAAATTTTGCCAATTTGCTTCCAGTCTTTTCTTCTACATGTATGCTTTAAAAATTATACAAATAATATGTGATGACATTCTTCTTTTATAATTTACTCTCTTCAAAGGGAATTTGCATAACTCTGTTCTCCTTTATAACCTGTTGATTTCCTAGCTTACCTCTTAGGGGGAAATTTATTTTCAATATTTTCAGGTGCTTGGGGAGGCCGCTTCAAGCTGCTATCATGCCCTAACTACCTATTACCAGATATGGTAAGATTGGTATAAAAACAGGTAGGTAAGATTGACCATCATATTAACAGCAGAATTCAAAACCATATACTTTGTCTAGCTTGCTTAACTCTCTTAATTGTTAAGAAAAATCCAGGTCGGCATAAAAGATTGCAAAAAAATGGCATTTTAAAGGAGTCAGTGACTACACAAGCTTTCCCCAACAATGCAAAAGTATTTACATTTTGACAAGGAAATTACAGGATTGAATATAAACAATTAATTACATGGGTGACTTTAGCAAAACTGAGGGCATCATTTTGAAAAGAGATACCTTGGAAATAGCAAAGTAACCTATTTAGAAGCACCTCTGAACATTTCTGAAACTCACAGACATAATTCACGATATCAGATGAATGACAGTTATATTTATTTCAAAACAAAAAATTAAAGGGGCTGTTGGTTTTGGGGTTTAAAGAAAGATACATGCCCAAAACTACTTTTAAAGGTTATCTGCAAAAGGATAAGACCACAAAATTAATGCAAACTAAAAAGCCTCCCTGAAGGGGAAAACTGTGGTGTGCATGGCAAATATCAACAAGTGAGCCCAGTGAACAATGGTCAAAGAAATCTTTTCCATTGAATCAAAGAAGCCTTTTTCAGTCTGTGATACATTAAACTTCTAGAGTTGTCATTATAGAGTTATTTTTATAGTTTATCTACTCTAAGTATATCCTTCTCATAATATATATATAGCAGAAAACAGAGGAGATATTATAAACTAAATTCATTGCTATTTCTGATAAAAACACCATTCAAAGAATCTTATCATAGATTATGAACTATCAACCAAATGACTTGCTCCCCCTCCTGGCCATGCCAGGTATGACATAACACATCCCTCCTGCCTCAGCCCTTCACAGAACCTTTCTCAGACAGCATTTGGCACACTCCTACTATGCAGAGATCCAGAGTGTTCTACCGCCAGTATTAAGGCAAACAACTGTATAATCCTTTTATTCTCTGAGTTTTCAACTGGAGTAGCAAAATCTACCTATTCATATCATTGTTTTATACATAGAAAATCAACATGTCCTTTAAATTTACTAATGCCATGAACCCTTCATTGTTCCTCATTATTCTGTGTTATCAAATCTCTCTGGATCATTTGAGCTGAACATCTCAGGCTCCTTCTGATCCACCTTCATCTTTCTATCTCCGCTCACACTGTCTGACAATCATCCCCTTCTGGTCATTTTTCTCAACCCCTACAGTGATAGTCCAAAGCACAGAAGAATACTGAGCCAGGTGCATCTCTAATACCTTATTATGTAAAAAACATTTCTGTTCCACTCACAGTCCATGCACTTGCCTGCGCACATCCTCATACAGCATTATAGCAATGAGTATACTCCAAAATTAGTGCAAAAAGTAGACAGTCACAGCCTTCCTTTACTAATGCATGGAGCATCAGCCATTCTAAAAATTGAGATTTTATTCTCCAGTCTCACCTTCTCTATCTCTACTTCTCCCTTGGTCTCTACCCCTCTTGATCCAGGAATTACTTGCATTCCAAATCGACCAACTCCTGTAAAAGTTTGGCTTCTACTCCTCTTCATTTTTTCCTATCTGCTCCAGACCCTTGGAGGCCAATTTCTTGACCTGAAATCATGGCATCATAGTGCTCACCTCCCCTTCCCAGGTTAGAAATCTGAACCCTGACTCCAGCACATTGGCTGAACCCACAACCTCACCAATATATTCTAGTTAGGCCTGACACCGAGAACTCTAATTCCAGAAAACAAAAGCTTAGTGTGAAAATATTAATATAAGGATCCTCTTATCAGTTCTGCTTACATCAAATTCAGTGTCTCCTGGACATTTTTGGTCTGGAAATCTATGATACCAGAATCCCCCAGGGTGCTTGTTGTAGGCCCTACTACAAATGTATAAACTCTGAGTTTCTAGGCATTGGTCTCAAGAATCCACATTTTAACAAGTTCCCAAGGTAAGTCTGGTATAGAAATAGGTCTGGGCCTACTGACTATCAAGCCTGTCATTTCACAGATGAGGAAACTTAGAAGCTACTAAAAAACCCAAAGCTCATCAGTTCCAGTCTTTTGTTCTTTCTATCATACTTCTGTCTCTCCTGCAGGGAGAAGCATTTGAAACTATCTTGCATAAGAGCTAGTTATAATGTCCATGACCACAAAAAACTTGTTTGTAAAGAATACAGAGTGGCCTATCAGCTAAACTCTCTCAGTTCAGTTCAGTCGCTCAGTCATGTCCAACTCTTTGTGACCCCATGGACCACAGCACGCCAGGCCTCCCTGTCCATCACCAACTCCCGGAGTTCACTCAAACTCATGTCCATTGAGTCGGTGATGCCATCCAGCCATCTCATCCTCTGTCAGCCCCTTCTCCTCCCGCCTTCAATCTTTCCCAGAATCAGGGTCTTTTCAAATGAGTCAGCTCTTTGCATCAGGTGGCCTAAGTATTGGAGTTTCAGCTACAGCATCAGTCCTTCCAATGAATATTCAGGACTGATCTCTTTTAGGATGGACTGGTTAGATCTCCTTGCAGTCCAAGGGACTCTCAAGAGTCTTCTCCAACACTATAGTTCAAAAGCATCAATTCTTCGGCACTCAGCTTTCTTTATAGTCCAACTCTCACATCCATACATGACCACTGGAAAAACCATAGCCTTGACTAGACGGACCTTTGTTGGCAAAGTAATGTCTCTGCTTTTGAATATGCTATCTAGGTTGGTCATAACTTTCCAAGGAGTAAGTGTCTTTTAATTTCATTGCTGCAGTCTCTCAAAGCCCTCTCAAAACTCTCTGAAAACCCTTTTAAAAGGGTTGCACACCATTGAAGACAGCCATCTCGTGGTGACACATATTGACTCCTGAATATTTATGATTTCTCCTCCACAAAACTTAAATGGGTCACAAACAGGAGAGAATGTTGAGTTTGAGCATTGCATTGGAGCACTAGAGAATTATATGAGAATGATTACATGAGCTATCTAATCTACCTATTACCCCTTCTTTATAAAGACAATAGGATGAGAACCAAACAGCCAAAAGCAAAATGGAAAAGAAGCACTAGCAAAGAAAGAACTGTAGCCCTTCAGACAGCCTTAGGCTTTAGTTGCTTCCAGTTTAGCTTACAGTTTAATAACTTACACACACAACCTAACACTAAAAATGCCACCAAAACACTACTAGAGCTAATCAGTGAATTTAGTAAAGTTGCAGGATATAAAATTAATACACAGAAATGCCTTGCATTCCAATGCACTAACAATGAAAAATCAGAAAGAGAAATTAAGGAAACGATCCAATTCACAATTGCAACAAAAAGAAAAAAATATTTAGGAGTAAACCTACCTAAAGAGACAAAAGACCTGTATGCAGAAAACTATGACACTGATGAAAGAAATCAAAGATGACACAAACAGATGGTGAGATACCATGTTATTGGATTGGAAGAATTAATATTTTCAAAATGACTATACTGCCCAAAGCAACCTAGAGATTCATTGAAAAGTGAAGTCGTTCAGTAGTGTCCAACTCTTTGTGACCCCATGGACTGTAGCCCACCAGGCTCCTCCATCCATGGAATTTTCCAGGCAAGACTACTGGAGTGTATTGCCATTTCCTTCTCCAGAGGATCTTCCCAACCCAGGGACCGAACCTGGGTCTCCTGCATCGCAGGCAGACGCTTTACCATCTGAGCCAACAGGGAAGCCCTATCAAATTACCAAAGGCATCTTTCACAGAACTAGAACAAAAAATTTCACAATTTATATGCAAACACAAAAGATCCCAAATAGCCAAAGCAAGCTTGAGAAAGAAAAATGGAGCTAGAGGAATCAACCTCCCTGACTTCAGACTATATGACAAAGCTACAGTCATCAAGACAGTATGTTACTGGCACAAAAACAGAAATATAGACCAATGGAACAAGATAGAAAGCCCAGAGATAAACCCATGCACATATGGGCACCTAATCTTTGACAAAGGAGGCAAGAATAAACAATGGAGAAAAGACAGCCTTAATAAGTGGTGCTGGGAAAACAGGAAAGCTATGTGTAAAAGAATGAAATTACAACAATTCCTAATATCACATAAAAAAATAAACTCAAAATGGATTAAAGACTTAAATGTAAGGCCAGAAACTATAAAACTCTTAGAGGAAAACATCTGCATTACACTCTTTGACATAAATCACAGCAAGATTCTCTCTGACTCACCTCCTAGTTTAATGAATATAAAAACAAAAATAAATAAATGAGACCTAATAAAATTCAAAAGCTTTTGCACAGCAAAGGAAACTATAAACAAGACAAAGACAACCCTCAGAATGGGAGAAAATAATTTTCAGATGACCCAACTAAGGGTTTATCTCTAAAATATATAAACAGTTCAAACAGCTCAATATGAAGGAAAACAAAACAAAACAAAACAAAAAAATGTGCATAAGACCTAAATAGACATTTCTCTAAAGAAGACATACAGATGGCCAATAAACACTTGAAAAGATGCTCAACATTGCTCATTATTAGAGAGATGCAAAACAAAACCACAGTGAGGCATCACCTCACACTGGTCAGAATGGCCATCATCAAAAAATTTACAAACAATAAATTCTGGAAAGGATGTGGAGCAAAGGATACCCTCCTACACCATTGGTGGGAATGTAAACTGTTACAGCCAGTATGGAGAACAGTATGGAGATTCCTTAAAAAACTAGAAATAAATAAATCTACCATATGACCCAGTAATCTGACTACTGGGCACATGTCCTAAGAAAATCACAATTCGAAAAGACAGACGTACACCAGTGTTCATTGCAGTAATATTTACAATAGGCAAGATATGGAAGCAACCTAGATGTCCACTGACAGATGACTGGATAAAGAAGTTGTGGTGCATTTATACAATGGAATATTACTCAGCCATAAAAGGAACAAATTTGAGTCACTTATAGTGAGGTGGATGAACCTAGAGCCTCTTATACAGAGTGAAGTTAAGTCAGAAAGAGAAAAACAAGTATCTTCTATTAACACATGTACATTGAATCTAGAAAAATGGTACCGATGAACCTAGCAGAGAACAGACTTGTGGAAAAAGCAGAGGAAGGAGAAGGCAGGACAAACTGAGGAAGTACATTGACATACATACACTATCCTGTGCAAAAGAAATAGTTAGTGGGAAGTTGCTGAGTAACACAGGGAGCCCAGCCTGGTGCCCTGTGATGACTTAGAGGGGTGGGATGCTCAAGAGGGAAGGGATATATATGCAAAATTATGATTTATTCACGTTGCCATACAGCAGAAATGAACACAAAATTGTAAGACAATTTTCCACCAAATAAAAGTTTTAAAAGAAGAGAAGAAAGAGAAGAGACTTACACAAAGAAATTTTTCCATTGTAGATAAATATTTTGGAAACAAAATTAGTAATGAACTCTTATCTGCTGCTGCTGCTAAGTCGCTTCAGTCGTGTCCGACTCTGTGCGACCCCATAGACGGCAGCCCACCAGGCTCCCCTGTCCCTGGGATCCTCCAGGCAAGAACACTGGAGTGGGGTGCCATTTGCTTCTCCAATGCAGGAAAGTGAAAAGTTAAAGTGAAGTCGCTCAGTCATGTCCGACTCTTCACGACCCCATGGACTGCAGCCCACCAGGCTCCTCCGCCCATGGGATTTTCCAGGCAAGAGTACTGGGGTGGGATGACATTAATAGAACCAATAGTGTGATTATTTGATAATACAAACAACTGAGAATTTAAGGTAATAATCAACTACTTTGGGCCTGAGTCAGATGACCATAAAGTCTATTACAGCATTATCATGATCTCCCACTTGGTAAAAATGTAAAAAATCACTTCAAACTTAGTTAAATATAGTAGCCAAAGACATGTAAGACTCAACTGGAAATACCAGATTGTTTTCTTTACCTGGGACTGCCTGACGGCCTCTGAAAGCTTGGTTTGAATATGAGAGAATAGGGCTCATGGGTGATTCAAGAAATAGCAGGTGGGAGAGTTATATAAAGATGTGACAAAGGCACTGGGCTTATATATGTGATCAGAGCTGACACCAAAAGTATTTGGCTATGAGTTTACCTAGATCCAAATGTAATAAAGGTGGTGGAACACGTGTATGGCAATTGCCTACAAAAGTACAGGGCCTTAGAGTCTGCAAGTCTGTGCTGTGCGTGTATTTGCTACGATTAAGAAATTTTAGTTATCTTCTCTACTTCTCAACTTATTGCTATTTTGGTCACCTGGAAAGAGAGAAAGATTATACAAACTTTCAATTTAATGAAAAAGAATCAACAGCCTGGACAGCAAGGAGATCAAACCAGTCAATTCTAAAGGAAATCAACCTTGAATATTCATTGGAAGGACTGATGCTGAAGCTGAAGCTCCAATACTTTGGCCACCTGATGCAAAGAGCCAACTCATTGGAAAAGACCCCGATGCTGGGAAGGATTAAGGGCAGGAGAAGGGGGTGACAAAGGATGACATGGTTCGATGGCATCACCAACTCAATGAACATGAATTTGAGCAAATTCCAGGAGATCGTAAAGGACAGGGAAGCCTGGCATGCTGCAGTCCATGGGGTTGCAAAGATTTGGACACGAGTTAGCAACTGAATAAGAACAAGCCTGCCTCAGGAAATTCAAACAGGGGCTCTGTATCAGTCTAGAAGGGTAGGATGGGGCAAGAGATGGGAGTGAGGTTCAAAAGGTAGGGGATATACGTATACCTATGGCTGATTCATATTGAGGTTTGACAGAAAACAACAAAATTCTATAAAGCAATTACCCTTCAATAAAAAACTAAATTAAAAAAAAGAAAGAACAAGCCTGCCTATCTTAGTCTCTCTCTCTCTTCCGTGCACCCAGAGTATATCATGTGTACTCCTTATATTAAAGCATACTCACTAAGGTGTAATGACAGTCTACACTTACAAACCTATCTCTCCATATGAGTGCTCTAAGGGCAAGAACTGTGTGTCTCATTCATCTTAACTACAGCACCTAGATAGATTCTGGTTACATAAGAGGCTCCCAATTTCGTTGTTTAGTTGTTCAATCATGGCCAGCTCTTTGCAACCCCATGGACTAAACCTGCCAGGCTCCTCTGTCCATGGGATATTCCAGGCAAGAATACTGGAGTGGGTTGCCATTTCTTTCTCCAGGGGATCTTCTCGACCCACGGATCGAACCCACAGTCTCCTGCAGCTCTTGCACTGGCAGGCAGAGTCTTTAGCACTGAGCCACCAGGGAAGCCTAGTTCCCAATGTGTGTTTGCTAAATGAATGGATGAGTGAGTAAACAGATGAATGAGAAATCAAAGGACGTCAACTAGACATCATGGATGGTTCACGCTGTGCATAATGAATGCTAACAATGAAAAATTAGACAATCAATCAACTGGTTTTTCTACAAGATACCAAACTAGGAATATGCTTGCTTTTACTGCCTTCGAATATCAAGACATTTCAACTAGAACTGAAGGACATAAAACACTTTTGTTGTTGTTCAGTCGCTAAGACATGTCCAATTCTTTTGCGACCCCCATGGACTGTTTGTTGTTCCCCAGACTCCTCTGTTCAGGGGATTTCCCAGGCAAGAATACTAGAGTGGGTGGCCATTTCCTTCTCCAAAGGATCTTCCCAACCCAGGGATTGAACCCGTGTCTCTTGCATCTGCAGGCAGATTCTTTACCAATGAGAAACCAGAGAAGCCCATAAAACACCTCAGACTACTGCACAAGACTTGGAAAATTCACACATAATCTGCCGTTAGCTTTATCTGTTAGGACATGGCTTACAATAGTGTGGGGGTATTTCAAAAAAGTCTTTATTATCTAAGGAAACAACAAAGACTTTTTTAACATTATCTCAATAATCTTCTAAACATAGCTGTAAGGCAACAGCAATTTTTAACGATAAGAAAACAATTACAAAGGAAGCTAAGTGACTTACTTAAAGTTATTAAGTTAATCAGTTAATTACTAATTCAGTTGACATTTGAACCTGTTGATATCCTCCTTCCTAAACTGCTTTCTCTTGACCTCTCTGACACTAAACCATTCTTACTCTTTTCCTTTTCTTATGAATTTAAACTTCTTCACCAGTAATCCTAAAGGAAATAAATCCTGAACATTCATTAGAAGGACTGACGCTGAAGCTGAAGCTCCAATACTTTGACCACCTGATGTGAAGAACTGACTCACTGGAAAAGACACTGATGCTGGGAAAGATTGAGGGCAGGAGGAGAAGGGACAGAGGATGAGATGGTTGGATGGCATCATCGACTCAACGGACAAGAGTTTGAGCAAGCTCCGGAAGATGGTGAAGGACAGAGAAACCTGGCGTGCTGCAGTCCATGGGGTAGCAAAGAGTCGGATGCAATGGGACAACAACAACCAGAGAATGAGTCTAATTTTAAATCTATTTATTTGAATTATCTTTGTCAATGTATCTATATGTGCATAAATATATTTATATACTTTTTGAAGTTCTTTTCCATTTAGAGACAGATGTATTATAGTAGTTAAAAGCATGAACTCTGGAGCCAGAATACAGGTACTTTCAAATCCTGACTCCGCTACAGGCTAGATGGGTGACCTTCAGTCAGTCACTCAAACTTTCATTATTGGATTCTCTACCTGTAAGATTGGGAAAATAATAGTGCCTACCCTCAGAAGGTTGTTCTGAGGGTTACAAGATAAAATATTTATAAACATGCTTACAACAGTGCCTGGCACATAATATACTAATACTCAATGTTAAGTATTATTAATAGCATTATTTCATATGCACATTTTCATGTAACTATGCAATGTTTCATTGGCTTAGCCAATTTCATCGTGCATAATTTTAGATGAGTTCATAGGAGTTTGGAAAAAAATCACTAAAAATTAAAAACAGGAGGTAGATCATACCCATCATTTTTGTTATTCAATGGTCTTTTTTCAAACTCCCTCATCGTTTCAACTCTTCCCTTTCCCACCACATCCGAGACTCCTTTTTTTCCTCCAGGTTATTTTGCTACAATCCCAGCCCAGGCACATAGCACCTCATAATATTTTAATGGAGCTCATGTTGGATGCATGGTAAACTAATAAAGCCCCCACTGAAGTAAAATGATGTGTGTTAGATCACAACGAACCTAGCGATGTCTTGTACATGGCGCCTCTGTATAAATGTCATATAGATAGATGAAATGAGGTGGGTATGGAGACTATATGGAAGAGGAGGCTGAAAGCAGACGGAAGCCAGGTTGAGAAGGGACCTAGGCACCACGCTTGAGTTTAGGTTTGATCTTACAAGCTATGGAGGGTCAATACATTTTTCTGAGTTATAAAAGTGGGAAAGGAAAAAGGGAAAGCTATTTGCAGGCTAAAAGAGCAGTTTATAGCTTTCTCACTATTCAATAGTAAAGTTCATTTCTCTTTAACCCTGCCACAACTGTTTCAGAGCAATTCCTTTTCTTACCTGTCCCTCCACAAGGAAGCTTTTTAAAAGATACAATATATCCTTTTGTACTTTGTTTTAATAACAGATTCTTTTTTCTAAAGGGTTCACTCATATCTCGTTTTCATTGCTTTTCTGTTTTATAATATTAAAGAGAAACAATGTATGTCCAAGATTACCCTGTCTGAAAGACAGGTGGTTGCTGGTAGCCTGGGAAGTCTAGACCTGAGCTAACTGTAAGTTCCAGCTGGTCAGTTTCACAATAATTACCTATCTCTGAAAGCAATCTATATAAGAACATATAATTACCGACCAACTTGCTTCTGCAACACTGGAACTGTGGTCTTAGTGATAGCCACCCTTCAGAAATGTGGTCCTTCGCCTGGGAAACAAGTAGGTTCTGTTGCCAGAGATTTAAAGAGTGATCGATAGGCAACATCACCACCTTGATCAAACCCCTCACAGTCTACCTGGGGTGTTGTTACCCCAAAAGGGATAGAGAACAATGAACTGCAGTACTTCAATAAAACTTTCAAAAAGGAGGCTCCAAAGGATTTCTGTGTTAGCATCATTATAGTATAGTCATAGTGAATAGCAACTCATCAGGGACCTTTCTCCATAATGGCTCATTCCGAATATTTACTTCATTTTTCTCATATCTCAAATCCCAGTAGAATTACAATGTTCACACTGACTTATTGAAAATTATTACAGAAACGATATTCTCGGTATGAGCGATATTGCATTTCCTCCTCCAATTACAGCCTTACATTGTGTTTCTTTTTAATTCTGTATTTTTTTTAAATTATTTTCTCTGTGAATCGATCCTCTGCATCTACAAAGGTAGCTCGATATTTTCTTTCTCAAGTGCCTCACAGTGATGTTCTCTGGCAATATAGGCTGGAAGGAAATCTCTCTCGGTCTCATTTCCTTCACAACAGAAGTAAATCCACTGGCATGCCTCATCCACAAAAAGGTAACGGGGATGTTTTCCTGCCACATGAGTCAATCCTGATGTAAGAGGAGTGAAAGGCCAGGCCAGATGGCAACTGTCACAGCCGGCTGGGTATACTGCCAGGATCATAGAGGCTAAAGCTGGGCCAGGTGTCACAGCTCAAAATGAGGCAACTGGGGACTCCATGAAATGACTCTAAGGCCAGGATGACAGGAGACCAATAAAACACTTTTCCAACAAACTGAGAAAATAATAACTTGCACCCTTTTCTTTACTAGCGGACTCCTATTTGCAAAGGCGAACTCTAGATTGCTTGGAGGAAGTGATACGTTAGAGTAGACTTCTCTTCTGAAACTCTTTGGACAAGGCTGATGAAGCACAAACTAGGTGTAAGTATGCCACAGGAAAGTGGGGAAGAGGCAGCTTGGTAGTGAGGAGCTGGCCGAGGCCAGGCTTGTTTGGCTTCTGCTCCCAGGTACAGTGAGGGCCTGCACTGTACTATGGGTGCCACATGCCCCAAAGAGAATCAGATGTGAGTCTCGTCCAGAAGGACCTTGCCCGGTGTGAAATCCAACCTCTGCCATGTCATCAACAGTTTATTTAGGCTTCCTGGGGCTTTAATGTTACACGCACTTCTGAGGACAGAAATTAAGAACTCCTTTTGAGTCAGAAGCACTGTCATTTGCAAAGACCTCCATGAATCATGCAAACTAGAGATTCATCAGAGAGCTCATTCCCAAAATAGGAACTGCTGTAAGAAGAGACAGCCCTATAAGCCATCATGTGCTGTGCTTAGTCGCTCAGTCGTGTCTGACTCTTTGCGACCCCATGGACTGTAGCCCGCCAGGCACCTCTGTCCATGGGGATTCTCCAGACAAGAATACTAGAGTGGGTTGCCATGCCGTTCTCCAGGGGACCTTCCCAACCCAGGGATTGAACCCAGGTTTCCCACATTGCAGGTGGATTCTTTATTGTCTGAGCCACCAGGGAAGCCAAAGAATACTGGAGTGGGTGGCCTAGCCCTTCTCTAGTGGATCTTCCTGACTCAGGAATCGAACCAGGGTCTCCTGCATTGCAGGTGGATTCTTTACCAGCTGAGCTACCAGAGAAGCCCCAAAAGTCACCATAGGGATCCTACTTACTGAAAGGGCAGACCTTCCCTTCCATCTTTTCTGTGCGAGACAGAGTATTAGCCCTAAGCCCCTGGCCCAGCCCCAAAGCAACATCATGGTACATACACGAACCCTGCAAGCTCATACTCTCTGCTAGGGGCTGGGGACCTAACCGTAATTACCACCACTTGCTAAATTTCATCTCTATGGAAAGTATAATAAAAAGGTGGCTCTCTTTCTGAGAAGCAGTTGTTAAGAGCAATCACGCTTGAAACCATGATAGAAATGCAAACCTGAGGTTGCTGGTTAGTGAACAAAAGGAAAAGGAGAGCCCAGCAGAGCCAGCCAGTTACCTTGGGAAGCTCTCAGAACTCCACCTGCTTTAACTCATAGACATACTCCTTCTCTGAGTACATCTCTTCACATTTCCTATTCCACATGCCGCCCCATCCTCTCTCTCTCCCTCTTGCTCCATCCCCTTTCCCCATTTCTTCTTCTCTATACTCTGCTAGCATCTTACTAGAGGATGGAAGTCCTAGTCAGACTCAGAGTAGTCTGCTTATCCATGGCTGCTGATGGACTGTGCATGTCCATTCCAACATCAAACACAAATGAATTTGGGATCATCCACTCAATCAGATCACCAATGCCCCTGCTTCCCTCCATTAGCACTAACAACTAAGAAATGACCACAGAAATTCAGACTGGATGTCTGGTATATGGACTTCCTGTGCCTAGTTCCCATGGTAACAGAGATCTGTCACAAGAATAGGTGTTACACATCTATGCAAACTGGCTGCCAAAGCTTTCAACCCAGACAGCAAAGAGATGGGTTAGCAGAGGCCAGCCCTCAGAGTTTGCTGGGCCTGCAGAGCCTGGTGGTGGTTTAGTTACTAAGTCGTGTTCGACTCTTGCAACCCCACAAACTGTAGCCTGCCAGGCTCCTCTGTCCATGGGATTTTCCAAGCAACAATATTGGAGTGGGTTGCTATTTCCTCCTCTAGGGGATCTCCTCCACGCAGGGATTGAACCCAGGTCTCCTACACTGCAGGTGGTCTCCTGCATTGCAGGGAGATTTTTTATTGACTGAGCCACCAGAGAAGTCTGGCAGATGTCACAGAATCAGTAGGCAAGGAGGGGACCAAGAGACCTGTGCCACCGCAGCAGACATCAGGCAAAAAAGACGTGTCAAGGTACTACTCAGCTTGGTCAGGAGAATCCAAGCAGATAGGGGCCACAGAGAGCCAGGGATCCTACAGTTGGAGGTGCTGGGACCACATGAAGGCAAGGTACAATGAGCCTTTCCTGATCTGAGTTTCAGGGCAGCATCTCCAGGATTTATTTAATAGCTGCCATCATTCACAACAACAGAGACTGCATCTTAGGAGCTGTGAAGCAGTTCTAGACCACAGCGTAGATTTGCAAAGCTTTTGGGGGTGCTTTAAGATGAGATGGAAAGCTGTGTTTGACAGGCCAACAAAGATAAGAAAGCAAATCTTGGGTATCCTAGGGTAGATTACCTTGCTTTCACATGTTTATTAACAAAGTTAAGCAAAGCAGATGAAAGAACGGCTGATGTTGCCTTGCTCTTCTTTTCACTTCTCTCTGTGGGCCAGCAACGAAGCAGGAGGCCTTTTAAACATGAAAACTTCATGATTTTCATCTAGCTAGGATAAGACCCCTCTGGGCTGAGTGGGGATGCCATAATTCTTCAGCATAGCCTAGAGTGGGACAGATGTCTGAAGAGGGTTTTGAGGAGAGATGCTGACTAGCGGGACTTTTTAAAAATTTTCCGCCTTCTTTCATTCTTAGGCAGCCCTCAGAGTCAAATGAGGGCTAATACATACACCAAAGGCAAAGAGAGATTTTCAGAGGAGCCATGCCCCTGCTCTCCACGATTGGCCTGGATAATCAAGAGCTGACTGTAAGCATTCGGATCCTTGGGAAACAAAACTAAGTTAAGACTAAGGCCTTCTCAGTCTTGTTTTAAGGGGAAAAAGCCTAATACTGGTTTGTATGACATTTATCAACATTAGGGTTTTTAGGACACTTTAGGCAGTATCACAAGTCAGAGCAGATTGGATTCATTAATGGAATTGGTCTGCCTCTCTAAACATCACAGCAACTTTTTAGTAACAAGAAACCTTACTTCCTCCACTTATTTGAGCTGGAAAATTAATGTAGTGTGCTTCTGAAGAAACACATAATGTACATGATGAATTTTCATCATCTTGCTGGAAAGTGATTCTTTATGTTCTTATTCCAAATTTACAGCAAGTAAATTTAACGTTCCAAAGCTGCTGAGCCTTTTTAAGACCTCACTATCAATTTGTGGAGCGCTTTAACTGATTCTGACCTGGAATTGATTAGTGCTTTCTGAAAACCGCACGTGTAGCAAATTGCTGCACTTTAAGATAAATCAAGTTATTTGGGGAAGTTACACTTTAACTATTCACATTTTTTCCTAAGGAGAAAAACACAGCCTTTACCTGGATATCCTGCAGAGGGTCAGGGACCCAATCTGGCACTCTGATTTTCATAGGAAAATTGTAATCAGAGTTAAAAATCTCTATTCACATTTTTTTCCTAAGGAGAAAAACACAGCCTTTACCTGGATATCCTGCAGAGGGTCAGGGACCCAATCTGGCACTCTGATTTTCATAGGAAAACTGTAATCAGAGTTAAAAATCTTTACTGGTAACTAGGAGTCCATGCTGACAAGCCCCTGGGCAGAGCTGATTTTAAAGTTACTCACTGATCTTTGATCAAAAGTCATAGGCCACAAAAAGGCATCTCAGAGCACTATGAACACTTAGGGGATGTTCTAAGCAGATGTTCCGTTTCCTTTTTAAAAATAATACTGAGATATAATTCCCATAATATAAAATTCACCACTTTAAAGTATACAATTCTGTGGGTTTTGGTATATTCACAAAGATGTATAACCATCACTGCCACCTGATTCCAAAACATTTTAACCACTCCAAAAAGAAACCTTGGACACATTGGGAGTCACTTCTCCTTCCCCTTCTCCCCACCCCCAGCCCTGGCAAGCCCTATTCTTTCTGTCTGCATGGATTTGCCTCTTCTGGACAATCATTCCTTTTTGCATAAGGGTTTTTGACTTTTATTTTGTTTCTTAAGTAACCATTGGATTTTCCCCTTCAGGAAACAATAAATCAGTAGGAAATGTTGAGGTGGTTCCATTTAAAATTTACGTCTTTGAACAAACCAGCCTGAGAATTTCCTTGCGAGAAACTTCCCTTAGGGCCTTTACTTCTGGATGCGGACAGGTGTTGACAGACAGCACTGCCTGAGCACAGCCCTTCCCACCAGGTATCGTTCTCTTTCCGAAAGTGGGAGGGTCTTATTTTGCGATTTGTCAGAGACAGGGTAGATGTGAATATCTCCAAGTCAGTCCCAGTCTGTTTGTAGGAAGTAGGATAGCCAAGTAGACTCCAAAACCAGGTAAACCAGGTCCAAACCACAGCTCCACCACTTTTTATGTATTCTCTGCTGTGTGACTATGGGCAAGCTTTAATGACCTCTCTGAGCCTCAGTTTTTCACCTGTGAAAAAGAAAGAGTAGGATCTACCTCACAGGATTCTTTTTGAGGACTAAATGAGAAACAGATAGCTAGACAGATAGATGTGAATATAGATATAGATAACTTGGTACTAGAGCAGGTATTTGCAATATCTCATTAAATATCTCAAATTAAATGCCTATTATGTGCCAGGTACAGGTTTTTGTATTCACTGGTTACTTACCTTCCATTAAAAGGAAAGATGAGATTCTGAATACAAGGATTGGCAATGCCTATAAAAGATATTGATGTAATAAGATGACATGATGTCAGAGCAAGTAAAAGACTGCTATCACACCAGTAAACACTAGCCTCAGATTAATTTCTTGACAGGCAAGGCAAGTTGACATTCTCAGGAAATTAAAATTCAACATGTTCTTTCTGTGAAGAATACTACAGTCCATGAAAATCAATATGTTTCACCCAGACTATACAGCAGTCAGTTTCTCCAGTAATATAGCAATAGCTATTCATGCACAGCATAATATAAAATCTATAGATCAATAAGCCCTCTGACTTATAAAAGTTACAGCAAATCGCCAGGGACAAAAGATCTAGAAAAGATAAATGTCTATCATCAAAAGACTCCTTTAAACACAATCCTGTCAAAATAAAGAATACATATTTTACAAAGTATGTGTGAAATTCCAACAGGATTTTTAAACACAATTAAGCATGTATCTTCACTAATAAAAGTTCCAAGTCGAATAGTTTATAACTGTATACACAGTCCATCTGGTAGGTGGACAAAAACAAGGGAATTACCATAGGTCTCTACCTGTACTGATTATTTAACTACGTCAGGTTTAATGAGCAATAACTTGATGCTTAATGCTGTTTATAGCAATAGAATATAATCACAAAGCAGTGGGTTCCCAACAGAATTCCATGTCTATAGGATTTCCTATAATCCTTAAGAACTAGGTTCAACTGAATCTTTGGTCCACAACTACCCAAACCTCATCAAATTACACCCAGGAAGAACAGACTGGAGCTACCAACATTTATCAGTATCAAAGGAATGAGGATTAGGATACAACTGTGTATCAATAACCTGATATTGGAATGTATATATTTTCCTCTCAGCAAAACCATCTAAAAGAAACACTCCTGGATTCTAGCTAGGTTCTGAGGGTCCCATGGCAGAGTGAATGGCTGTATGAAACTAACTTTTTGGAATTTTTTTCTGGAAAAAAAAAATCTGGTCTTTAGTTCTTACAGCAATCAGGCTTTGATTTTAAACAGAAAGAACACTGAACAAGTGGTGAAGAACCCCTGAGAATTCAGTTAACCATTTCCCTCCAGCACAAAGAAGTTTGGAACAAGGTGGACTAAACAGAGTGGGAGAAGCCTAAATGCCATGTAGAAGGCCAGTCCCCTGCTTCACAACTTATATCTACCCTACCCTGTCCTATCCTACCCTGCTGTGTGTGTGCTAAGTCACTACAGTTGTGTCCGATGCTTTGCGACCCCATGGACTGGAGCCTGACAGGCTCCTCTGTCCGTGGGATTCTAGCCTAGCCTATCCTAAATCTGGCTTCTGTCCCCATCTCTTGCTCCTGTGTGCCTAGAATACAGTGAGGGTCATATGCTACTTATGGCTGCTGTCAGCTAGGTATGTGATGTTAGGCAAATTACCTTTTTCTTCTTTAGTTAGAAGAAAATTGCTTTACAATGTTGTGCTGGTTTCTGCCATACACAAACATGAATCAGTCATAGGTATACATATGTCCCCTCCCTCTGGAACCTCCCTCCCACATCCCACCCCATCCCACCCCTCTAGGTTGTCACAGAACACGGGGTTTGAGCTCCACATCATACAGCAAATTCTGACTGGCTATCTATTTTGCATACGGTGACATATATGTTTCCATGCTACTCTCTCAGTTCCTCCCACCCTTACACCGTTGTGTCCACAAGTCTGTTTTCTATGTCTGCATCTCTATCCCTGCCCCACAAATAGGTTCATCACTACTATCTTTCTAGATTCCATATATATGCAGGTAAATTACCTCTGATGCCAAATCTCAAACCTGCTTTCTTCCTTCCTCTTCATCATTCTACTACTACCTTACATTTCTTCAGTTTCCAAAGCACTCAAAAAATGCAGACACCAAGGCTCAGTTCAGTTCAGTCACTCAGTCATGTCCGACTCTTTGTGACTCCATTGACTGCAGCACGCCAGGCCTCCCTGTCCATCATCAACTCCCAGAGTTTACTCAAACTCATGTCCAGAGTCGGTGATGCCCTCCAACCATCTCATTTTCTGTCGTCTGCTTCTCTTCCTGCCTTCAATCTTTCCCAGCATCAGCGTCTTTTCAAATGAGTTAGTTCTTCGCATCAGGTGGCCAAAGTATTGGCGTTTCAGCTTCAGCACCAGTCCTTCCAATGAATGCTCAGGACTGATCTCCTTTAGAATGGACTGGTTGGATCTCCTTGCTGTCCAAGGGACTCTCAAGAGTCTTCTCCAACACCACAGTTCAAAAGCATCAATTCTTCAGTGCTCAGCTTTCTCTATAGTCCAACTTTCACATCCACACATAACTACTGGAAAAATCAGAGCTTTGATAGACAGACCTTTGTTGGCAAAGTAATGTCTCTGCTTTTTAATATGATGTCTGCTGCTGCTACTGCTGCTAAGTTGCTTCAGTCGTGTCCGACTCTGTGAGACCCCACAGACGGCAGCCCACCAGGCTTCCCCGTCCCTGGGATTCTCCAGGCAAGAACACTGGAGTGGCTTGCCATTTCCTTCTCCAATGCATGAAAGTAAAAAGTGAAAGGGAAGTCGCTCAGTCGTGTCCGACTCTAGTGACCCCATGGACTGTAGCCTACCAGGCTCCTCCGTCCATGGGATGTTCTAGGAAAAAGTACTGGAGTGGGGTGCCATTGCCTTCTCTGAATATGCTGTCTAGGTTGGTCATAACTTTCCTTCCAAGTAGCAAGCATCTTTTAATTTCATGGCTGCAATCACCATCTGCAATGATTTGGGAGCCCAAGAAAATAAAGTCTGTCACTGTTTCTACTGTTTCCCCATCTATTTGCCATGAAGTGATGGGACCGGATGCCATGATCTTAGTTTTCTGAATGTTGGGTTTTAAGCCAACATTTTTATTCTCCTCTTTCACCTTCATCAGGAGGCTCTTTAGTTCTTCTTTGCTTTCTGCCCTAAGGCTGGTGTCATCTGCATATGTGAGGTTATTGATATTTCTCCCGGAAATCTTGATTCCAGCTTGTGTTTCATCCAGTCCAGCATTTCTCATGATACTCTGCATATAAGTTAAATAAGCAGGGTGACAATATACAGCCTTGACATACTCCTTTCCCGATTTGAAACCAAGTTCAGAGCAGAGGAATGACTTGCTCAAGTTTGTACAATCTATAAATACAAAAAATCCCTAGATGGTCAAAAGAATATGTGCATAGTAATAATGAAGGGTGTCATCAGGGAAAGGCAACCACTGCGAAGAGGCTTCATTTTGACAAATTTTATTTTGTCAGTGTCCCAGTGTTCACCTGACTCATGCTAAGAAAGATCCCAAGTAACTGGCATATGCAACCAGAATGCCTAAGTATTCATTTGCAATATGAATTATTACTACTAGGGAGACTAGATTCTCATATTCCTGGCCATATCTCCACTGACAAGCTACATGAAAAGATGAATTATAATCAGAGGGTTGATTAGTGAGTCGGAATCATTACCAGATGAGTCAGTGAAATCACGTTCAGTGGTATCAGGTCTTTGTAATCTAATGAACCGTCTCCGCAATGAAAATAAACCTGCTACAGGAACTGGCCCTTAGAACTAGACAGGCTCTGCAGAATGCCCTCAATTACTCTCTCCAGCCTCTGTTCTCCTTGACATATCACTTCTTTAACAATGTTAATACCTTCCGGTGACACCTCTCTGCTTTGATCTATTGCATCTTGTTTAAAGTTTAATTATCAGAGAACAACCTATTTTCAGAGTCTTCAGGGGACACCTGTCACCTCCATGGACGGCCAACCGAGACCAGGTCCTTTGATTCTGAGTCTGAAAGGCTTTCAACTACACCTTGCTGCCTCACCATCAAACAGGATGATGCTATATCCTTCACAGGGTTGTTACAGGAGAAAAATGAAACAAATACAGAAATGCTTTTAAAGGACCCTGCAAATACAAGCTATTATCATTTGAAAAAACATAAATGGATCATTTTGCTATTCTTCAACTTTACCAAATAAAGTTGTAAATGAGACCAGAGCGCACTTGGAAGAATTTCCCAAAGGGAAATATTCTCAGTCAGCTAAAAGCTTGGGGGAACTCCTGCTTAACTATGGCTTTTATTTAAGCTCCCCAAGGCAATTACTTATTTCCAAAACAATGCTGATGCAAGAGATACAATGAAATGAGGTCAATGAGGGCAGATTCCTCCCCAGACAGGACTGGGAGAAGTCTAGGGTAATCAGTGCAGTATTAGTAATTAACTGATAAATTAGGAGTCAATTGGCTGGATTACATAGAGAACGTGGGGATCAGCCATACACACATACACACACACACACACACACACACACACACACACACACCAGCTGATTTATGAGAGAGAAAAAGAAGGAAGAGGGGGAGAGAGAATGAAAATGAATGATAAAGCCCCAAGAAAGAGGTATGTGCAGCAAAGAAGTCCTGGATTTTAGCAAGCGTCAGAGGCAAAGAAAGAACCTGTTCCTCTCCTACCAGCCACAAGAAGCATCTCTCCCTGGGAAGAGGGGCCGATCATTTCCTCAGGAGATTGATTACACTCACACTGACCATTATGGATGTGAGAGTTGGACTGTGAAGAAGGCTGAGCGCCCAAGAATTGATGCTTTTGAACTGTGGTGTTGGAGAAGGCTTTTGAGAGTCCCTTGGACTCCAAGGAGATCCAACCAGTCCATTCTGAAGGAGATCAGCCCTGGGATTTCTTTGGAAGGAATGATGCTAAAGCTGAAACTCCAGTACTTTGGCCACCTCATGTGAAGAGTTGACTCATTGGAAAAAACTCTGATGCTGGGAGGGATTGGGGGCAGGAGGAGAAGGGGACGACAGAGGATGAGATGGCTGGATGGCATCACTGACTCGATGGACGTGAGTTTGAGTGAACTCCGGGAGTTGGTGATGGACAGGGAGGCCTGGCGTGCTGTGATTCACAGGGTCGCAAAGAGTCGGACACGACTGAGTGACTGAACTGAACTGACCATTCTAAAAGCAACCTCCAATTATATTCATCACATTTCATTTCAAACTCTTCTTCTTTAATTTTCATGTGTCATTCTCCAAGTTGGAGGTGGGGGACATAAAAGGCTATGTTATTATAGGAGATGAAACATGCTTATCTTTCAAAAGGACATGTTTTCTGCTAGAAATTTCTTTACTCCAAAAATGCTCACTTAAAAAAAAAATTCCCTTTGGCAGCAGAAAAAGCATAGGTAAATAAAGGTTAAGCTGGTCACTTGCTACACCCTTATACTACATGCCTATTGGTATGTTCAAAGGCATGTCCACAATTAGGCTGTCAGATATGACATCATAGCTACATATGATAATAGATTTTAAAGAGATGAAAACCAAACTTTAAAGGTCAACTAGGAAAATACTCCCTTCCAATCTTTGAATCGTTATGTAAAAAGAAATGAGAACAGGAGGCTGTTTCTTCTAAAGAAAGATCCAAAGTCAAAACACACAGTATGGATAACCCCATGAAAGGAGTGGGAGTTAAGTCATAAAAAGCAGGAAGGGCCAAGGTTATGCCAGAAAGTGCACATAGGGCAGGCTCTCAACAAAGGCAGTGTCTCCTCCGTCCATCCTAAGTGACTAGACTGCCATGTGGATGAGGGTTCCACTTCATTAGTGCTTTGACCCTTTCTCTGAATCTGATGACCTTTGAGCATCACCCCCGCCATTTTGTGAATAAGAGAGACTTATCCTCTACAGAGTTCTCCTGACTTGGCGCCTTTTAAAGCAAGCAGAGACAGCCCCTCTCTTCCAACAAGCACTCGAGGAGAATACAAGGAGCAGCCATTCTGCTGGGGGGAGGGGATGGTTAGGAGGTGGCGGGAGAGACAGCAAACGAACTAGTGTTGTATCTACCCTGGAAGCCCTTCCTCTAAGACACACAGGCCACCTAGCACTCACCTGGCTACTCTCAGGCACCACAGGATTACAACGAGATATTTGAGCAGCAAGACTGCCATTCATGCAGGTAACTGCACACTTTTCTATGCCAAGGATACCTGCCAGACACACACACTTAGAGATTTAGCCTCTCTCTTAACTTTTAACTCATGTTTGTGTCTCTCCTTATAAGCCAGGTGTCCTCTCAATATATAGAAGCTCAGTAACGATTTTCCCCACTTATTTTATCTGGATGCAGCACAGAGATAAGATCATTGCTTTGGAGTCAGGGAACACATGTATTCTAGTCATACTTCTGCTGTGGAAAAAGCTGTGTCTTTAGGCTAGTCTCTTCCCCTCTCTGGCCTCCATTCCCTAGCACCCTCACAATGGTGTGTTCTCACACTTCATTCAGCTCTCCTTTCAAATACTACTTCATTGGAAAGGCTTTTCTGACATCTCATCACCACCTACCTCACTCTTTTACTTGAGTCTGCCTTACCTTTACACCATAATAGCACTTGGCACAAATTTTCAATTGCCTTATTTACACATTTCCTTGTTTGCTGTCTCCTTGCCCTCCACCTCCTCACCTGCCAATAGAATTTGAGTTCTATTAAGGCAGAGATTTTTCTTTATCACTGCCTCCCTTCCACAGCTAGAGCCCTAGCTTCAGGGCACAGTGCCTATCACACAGTAGGTGCCAAAAGTATCTGTTGAATTAAAAATTAAAAGCATAGTAGATGCTCAATAAATGTGTATAGAGTGGGACAATTAAAGCGGTGAAATGGATGAATGCAAGGTCCTTGTCAAAGTAGAAAGTCTACAGACCATGGCATCTGCATGTCCTGATAAGAATTTGGTAGTCAAGCAGGCACCTCCACATCTGCTCCCAAGAGCCAGAGAGACAGCTCAGGCATTTGTTTCCCCTGGGTTCCTAGAGCTCAGAGCAGGGCTGTCCGGCATCTCTCCGAGCTGGACACCGGGGGGCAGTAGACCCACACTTGCTGCTTTCATCCAGCAGAGGGCCAGAGGCAGGGAGAATCCAAGTTCAGAAGAAATGGCAGGACTCCGGCGTTCAATTGGCATGTCAGGAACGGCGCCTAACTGCCCCCTGACGTGAGGAGCTGTAGACTGCAGGACAAAGGGTTCAGTAAAGACTTCATTCAAAATTGGTAACATGGAACTCAAACGTGAACAACAGACCCCAAAACCATCTGTTCTTGCCAAAGCCAGGACGGACTCCATGGCCAGCTGCCAGAAGCGTCCCGGGTTGCTCTATACACACTAGGAGAGGGAGCCACGTTTCCTTGTAACAAAAGCCCATTATGTAAAGGGCTGCCAAATGCAATCTTCTTTTTGATGTGTTCTCTTTAATTAGAGTAATGTAATAAAATGATAATGATAATCTTTTGGTTTACACTCATCCCGAGTTCCCCCTCACCCAGAAAAAAAGCCAACTCCTGGCATCAAAGTAAGCTGACATTACAAGCTGATTATTTGCCTCTCCAAGAAATTTATCATTGTGACTTGCTAAAAGTGCACTTTAATTAAAATACTGTACCCATTATAAACTGGGGCTTCTTTTTTTAAAGAGTATAATTAAATCCAAAAATTGAGCACTCGGCTACAATATTAAAGGTACGTATGAAAATATATATAAAGAAAACCTTATTACAGTTAATACGTATGGGCATATGTACATAATTTCTATTATGAAATTTAAGGCCTTAATGAAAATCGAAAACCATTCAATATGTGAATTTCGATTGTGATGTCATATTCTATTGGTTTTGAATTCTTAGCGCCTATAATGTACATATTTAATTTTAACCATTCCTTCCTGTGAAATAACAGGTTTGATGCTCTTAGTAAATATAGTCCAAGTCTTACGCCTAAACAGATTTTCTTCATATTTTCCCCCTAATTCACCAAACCCACAATATCCAAATTCTACTCCCTGGGTACATCCTTTTATGGACTCCAGTGTCACACACAACCCCTCAGGCCACCAACTGCAGTCTGCTCAAAATACTAACAACCTCTATATATTTGTGTGGCAAACCAATAATCTCTAGCTTCAGAACTACATCACTGCCTGGGACCTCTGAGAGGCTTCTGTATGGTGTTTCTTCTATAAACCTGCAGAGCCTCGCTGTAAGCGTTTGATGAATTAAGGTATTCATTTGGAACTAGATAAGCTTAGCAGGCTTGTCCCTACAAATTCCTGTTAATAAAGTTGAGAGTGTTTCAACCCTCAGGAGGTAAAAAGAAAGAGCTGGTCCATCTTGGACTGTCGGAGGTGATCATTTTCAGACGGCCCCCTGATAGTGTCAGCAAACGTATCCCCTTTAGCATCATTTAAACCAAGCTAACATAGCAGACTTCTCCTCCATCTACATACGACACAGCAGAATGAAAGAAAAAAAATAAACAGCTCTAAACTTACATAAATAACTCCACAGAAAATTCAAAAAAGCAAAGCCTTTTCAAAAGCACTCTTTTTTCCTATGCACAAGATATGTGCAGAAAGCTGGTTCCACTTAGCGTTTTTACCCCAGCTGCCCTAGATTCACGGCACCTGGACAGGGCGTGGACACCAGTAAGCACTGCTTGGTGTCTGCTCCATTTTTAAACTTCTTATCATTTCTACAGAGGCTTTAGTTTTTAATCAAAAGAACAGGAAGTAAGCTGAAAGCAATAAAACACAGAACAGAGCAGGGCCTGTGAATTCCAGGGAAAAAACCTAAGTGCTTGAGAATGTCCCTAAGCACAAAGGAGGCCTCCTTTGTGTGAAAGTTGCGAAGAAGGAGCTGGAGGAGCAGACAGCTAAATATAGCTTACCGAAAATACACAGAGTCTACACCCGGGTCAGTAACCTTTCTAGCCTTGAAGGCACCTAGGTTTGAGGGACAGGAGGAGTGTACCATTCCTGCTGCCTTATTTTTTCTACTCCTTCCTCCCAGTATTTCTCCAGCTTTCCCCATTTTTTCCCCTCCTCCTGCTTCCACTTATTGTCTGTTCCTTCTCAACCTTGTGGAAAAGGCCAAAACCAACTACCCTGAATTGGGGTTGGAAACCTGCCTCCACAGTGGCCTCAGGTATCTCGGAGCCTAAATATATCTGAGCGCAAAAGCATCCACTGTAAATGTCCTTCCATAGGACAGAAGGTTGGCTACTAAGCAGCAGAAGATGCTACTGGCTTCCTAGTCTAGTTTAAGGAATATGTAAAAATTTGGTGACTAGCAAGTAGGCAAACAAGTTCTAAGAGGCAGAAACAATATCTTCGTACTTGCTCCAGTCGCACATTTTTGCATACCTCCATCTGAGTATATCACGATACACGGAAACTATTTATCTCTTAGTCTACCCCATTGGACTGTGAACCCTGAGAGGCTAGGGGCTTTGTCTCTCTCATCTTTGTGTCTCAGTATTTACCTCAGAGCCTGACACACAAAGGGGCATTCGATAACTATCTACCTGAATCAAGCTCTGATTCAAGAGTCAACAGAACACTGCCTTCAGCCTAAAATCTGCCAACTGAAAATAAGCTAATGTGTGGATCATAGAATGTTTTTAAAACCTTAGTAGTTAAGACAGATATGATTATTCCAACCAGAAAACAACTGATATAATCAAAAGAAGCAAGGAACATTCAAAAAGTTGTTCTATTCCTCAGGAAAAATGTCCTTCAGAAACACTATCCTTTATCTGCCTGTCAGGAACCATGTTCTCCCCTTGTGGTAATTCACATAAAGTGGTCATAGCCATGAAAAACTACAAAGGAAGAGAGTCTGCTTATGCTTTGCTAGGATTAAATATTAAATAAATGGATAAGGGTCACACATGGTCCCAATTCCAAATTCATGTTGCAATGCCTGGTCAAGGTGGGGTGAGACGAGAGAAAATTTCCAGCTTCTATTCTGAACAACCTGGCTTTGGTCCGATAAGATAGATTGTCATGAAAACTATCCAGTGAAATGTAATTTTTCATTCAAATCTTCAAAAAGAAAAAAACAGTAAAACAACTTCACTATCTTGCTTATGTATCTAAATACTTATGGACCTAAAAATCTGTTTTAAAAAGGTTATATTACAAGTAATATAAATTATCTTGAAGCTTTTGAAAAACACATTATGTGCTAGAATACTATTCTACTTCTTGTGCTGCTATGATATGAAAAATGGTGGGTCAACCCTCTCATAAGGATCTCAAATAAACAATCATCATCTATATTGTACATGGGGTTAAGTACATTCCATGGAGCAAAAGT
Organism: Bos mutus; assembly: GCF_027580195.1. Taxonomy (NCBI): domain Eukaryota; kingdom Metazoa; phylum Chordata; class Mammalia; order Artiodactyla; family Bovidae; genus Bos; species Bos mutus. The sequence continues at coordinate 23,772,880 of NC_091646.1, read as the reverse complement.
CCTCAGGGACATAGACTAGAGCCATTTCCTAATAGTTTAATATTTCAGTAATTTATATTTTTACTTTTAACTTAGAAGGCAATGTGAAACATTTCAACACGATCAAGAAACTCATTTCTGAATGCTAAAGTATAAGCACAAAATCAACCCTAAGCTGATACAGTTTTTTAAGTATGAGTTTTAAAATAGCACTTTCCACCATATATGACAAATCCTTAAATGTGCCTGAAGACAAATGTACTGACAAGTTAGACATTTGCCATAGTAATACCAAGAAAGGGGTGCACTGGGAGGAAACAAATGGTTTTCAGTGAAAACATGATAATTAGGAACTGGCTATACCTTATCTAAGATTCAAAACAGAAACTACTTAGAAGGAAGCCTACTTAAATTCTGGAACATTCTCTATTCCTATAGATGAGTTCAGTGCTTATTTAGATGAGGTTTCTCTAATATCCACTGCTTCAATTACTTGAGTAGCCACCAGTCAAATTAGGATTTCTGAGGACACTTTTTTTTCAAATGACCCAAAGCTTAAGTGGTACAATTTATAAACTGTCAGAGATAACTTTTTCTTTTTTGTTCAAGAAACCATAACGCTGTCTGCTTTGCCCTCACAGTTAACCTAACTAAATCTCATCACTACTACTTTTGAGTGACCACAGACAAGCCCAGTCCTACCTTGTCTCAGGATAATCTCTGAAACCAGGGAAGCTCGTAGAAAGCCCAAGGCTCAGCATCAAGTCTCCCTGGGCTTCTAGTCCTGCTCTGACATTTTACTCCAGTTGCAGTAAGGGAGCCTTTAGTAACTCAATGAGATTTATACGCCTCGGTCAGTTCCGGGAATCCTGCGCCTGTCCTTGACACTCTATCTTGCCTGACTCAGTTCTTGTCTTGATTTCCTGGCTAGAACTCTAGTTCTTCTGGATTCCCTTGCTGCTGCTCCTTATGGTTCTGGCCTTAGAGCCAAGGATTAAAAATCCATGTTCTTAACTAGAGTCAGATGGGCTCAGCTGAAATCAGATATCCCAATTGGGCACAGGTCTATCTCCCTTCCTAGACTCTGCACTCAAGAACAAAGACCTTACTATATTCATCTTTATTCCATAGAACTGAACACAAGGCGCAGCATATAGAAAGCCTGCTGCTGCTGCTGCTATTAAGTTGCTTCAGTCGTGTCCGACTCTGTGCGACCCCATAGACAGCAGCCCACCAGGCTCCCCCATCCCTGGGATTCTCTAGGCAAGAACACTGGAGTGGGTTGCCATTTCCTTCTCCAATGCATGAAAGTGAAAAGTGAAAGTGAAGTCGCTCAGTCGTGTCCGACTCCTAGCGACCCCATGGACTGCAGCCTACCAGGCTCCTCCGTCCATGGGATTTTCCAGGCAAGAGTACTAGAGTGGGGTGCCGTTGCCTTCACCAGTAGAAAGCCTAGGGAGAGCTGAATCAGTAGACCTCTACCATATTTATCATTTACTTCCATGTTTACTTGAACTGATGTTATCCTCATAAAGCTAAACTTCTGAAATTTTCTCTGATCACCACCCCCATGTTCCCGAGTTTCTTTAAAGGCTTAGGGACAAGTTTCTTAGATTTTGCATCTAAAATTTACATAAATAATTGTTAGATCTTAGTTCTGTTCTTCTTAAGTCTTTTCTCAAACCTCTCAATGTTATTAAGAAAAAAATTCCTACTCCTTGAAAAAAAATTTTAAGAAATTTCCTGATATCTCATGTTTACAAATCTTTTCTCAATAGACTAAGTTTGTCAAAACATCAAGAAATCCCTTTTTATAATGCCTCTTTAGCACAGGTGAAGAAAGGTCAACTTCAAATTCAGCTGGAGCTCAGTAACACATTAAGGTGGTACACTTCATTTTATATTTAACTGGCAAAAATAACAGAGCAAACCGGCTTTCCTTCACTGAAAGATCAGATTGCTAATAATTAAAAGAGGTGCTGGTCAGACAGATGGTGCAATGATGGTGTTCACAAGAGAGGAGATCCTGGTCTATGTGTCTTCAGATCTGCTGGCCCATTGATGCTGGCAAGAGAAGAAGGAGTAGGGCTCAGTCCTCCAACAGCCAGTACCAAGGCTCTTAGATATCAAGGACAGGCATTTGAACCCCATGGGACAGGATGAACGTGCTTATTTTCAGGAACTTCTCTGAGCCATTCAGCTTGTTTATTTACCTCTCCTGAATAGAACACCAACACTATCACACTGCCTGCGCTTTGTACGTGGAACAATCTGCAATAATGAGTTTTGTAAACAGCTAAGTTCAACTGTTGCTGTTGTTCCTGTTTTTGCCATAACTAAACATATTTATATTATACACACACATATAAATATATATACACACACACTTTTTTTGACCGAATGGCATGTGGGATCTTAGGATTAGTGTTAGGCATGTGGGATCTTAGTTCCCTGATCAGGGATCAAACCTAAACCCCTTAGAGTGGAAGCGCAGAGTGCTAATCACTAGACCACCAGGGAAGTCCCAATAAACACTTTATATTTTTTTAAAAGGCCAAAAACAAACAAAAAATGACCTAAAAATGCATTCCTTTGAACACTACCCTTTGTCTGCTACCTTCTTTTAGAAAGAAAATTGTCCTTGGAAGTGAGAGCCATTAGGTCCTCTAAACTTAGGTAGAAATTAGTATAATCTGGTGCTTCCTTCACTGGGACAGAGCTGGGGTGGCATATAGAAGATGAAAGTGTGCAAAAAAGGGTGGTGGATGTTTTTATTTCATCTCAGGCCAACACTTGTTAAAGCAGGACATGGTACAAGCAGATCTGCTGCTGCTACTGCTAAGTCACTTCAGTCGTGTCCGACTCTGTGCAACCCTATAGATGGCAGCCCACCAGGCTCCCCCATCCCTGGGATTCTCCAGGGAAGAACACTGGAGTGTGGGTGGGCCATTGCCTTCACCAACAAGCAGATCAGTATTCATAATTTGTGGGTCCCAGTGCAAACAAGGCTTCCCCGGTGGCTCAGTCAGTAAAAAAAAAAAAATCTGCGTGCAATGCAGGAGACCACCTGCAGCACAGGAGACCTGGGCTTGATCCCTGGGTTGGGAAGATCCCCTGGAGAAGGAAATGGCAACCCACTCCAGTCTTGCCTGGAAAATGCCATGGACAGAGGAGTCTGGCGGGCTACAGCCCAATGGGTCTCAAGAGTTGGACACGACTTAGTGACTAAACCACAATAGTGCAAACAAAAATCCAGGGCATCTTTTTGTTTAAAAAATTGAGAATTGCAAGTGGACAACATTTAACCAAGTGCTATGCCCTAAGCACAGGGCTCCATATGATTGTGCATGCATGAGAGCTAAGTCACTTCAGTTGTGTCCAATTCTTTTTGACCCCATGGACTATAGCCCACCAGGCTTCTCTGTCCATGGGATTCTCCAGGCAAGAATACTGGAATGGGTAGCCATTCCTTTTTCCAGGGGATCTTCCCAGGGATCCCACCCAGGGATCGAACCTAGGTCTCCCACATTGCAGGCAGATTCTCTACCAGCTGAGCCACCAGGGAAGCCTCAAAGGAAAAAGGATAGGCTCCACTTTTCCCAGGGTGACCTGATGGGTCAGTGTGTCAACCCAAGGGAACGTGAATAACTTTACAGAGAGGTCTCTGCTCTCTTATCAGTTTGCTGGGAGCCACCCAGAACTGGCAGCACCCTTCTGAACAGAGCTGGTCAACTAACCTTGCATTTTCTTTGACCCATGATACCTCTAATCCCTTCTTTCATTGGCCTCCCAAAGATTGACTGCCTTGGGGAAATTGAGTTTGTACAAAAAAAGTAACAGACAAAATAAGAAAAAAAAGAGTCAAATTCAATAATTGGAATAGGTAAAAATAATTATGTCGCCCTATGATTAGATGGCTGTTTTGGCTTCAAATGACCACCTCTACCATCTGAGACGGCTTTCCTGGTGACTCAGCTGGTAAAGAATCTGCCTGCCATGTGGGAGACTTGGATTCGATCCCTGGGTTGGGACGATTCCCTGGTGAAGGGAACGGCTATCCACTCCAGTATTCTGCCCTGGAGAATTCCATGGACTGTATAGTCCATGAGATCACAAACAGCTGGACACAACTGAGTGACTTTCACTTCACTTCACCATCTGAGAATTCCCCAGAACCAAAGAACTTACTCAATGTTCCACAGAAATGTTCATCTTCTCAATGCAGAAAACATTTTATAAATACATAGACCAGCCCAGATATTACAGATAATAAATCAGGGTGTTTAGATTTCTGGGGACTTGAGCAAAGAATTTCAGGTTCCACACTCAATCTGAGTTCATCCACTGTATTATAAAACTCAAGCATGCAGAACTCTGAGATACTGGTTATTATGGTATCTGTCAACCTAGCCTTTGGGGGTTCATTTTGTCCTGAAATCTCTTTAGGTGGTCATTTATCTAAACAAGAAAACAAAAGAAAAAAGCACATGTGAATGGTTTTCCAAATAATAGAGTAGGATGCATATTTAAAAAGCAAAAGCAAAAAAAAAAAATGTTCTAGTGTATTGTGGAAAGATTGTAGAAAGAACCATTGGAGCTATGTACAGTAGGAAGTTCCAGGGTGGTGTCATCTGCATATCTGAGATTATTGATATTTCTCCCAGCAATCTTGATTCCAGCTTGTGCTTCATCCAGCCTGGCATTTTGCATGATGTACTCTGCCTAGAAGTTAAATAAGTAGGGTTACGGTATACAGCCTTGACGTGCTCCTTTCCCAATTTTGAGCCAGTCCATTATTCCATGTCCAGTTCTAACTGTTGCTTCTTGACCTGCATACAGATTGCTCAGGAGGCAGGTAAGGTGGTCTGGTATTCCCATCTCTTGAATAAGTTTCCACAGTTTGTTGTGATCCACACAGTCAAAGGCTTTAGTGTAGTCAGTGAAGCAGAAGTAGATGTTTTTCTGGAATTCTCTTGCTTTATCTATGATGCAACAGATCTTGGCAATTTGATCTCTGGTTCCTCTGACTTTTCTAAATCCAGCTTGTACATGTGGAAGTTCTTGGTTCATGTGGAGAATTTTGAGCATTACTTTGCAAGCATGTGAAATGAGTGCAATTGTGCGGTAGTTGGAACATTCTTTGACATTGCCTTTCTCTGGGACTGTAATGAAAACTGACCTTTTCCAGTCCCGTGGCCACTGCTGAATTTTCCAAATTTGCTGGTATATTGAGTATAGAACTTTCACAGCATCATATTTTAGGATTTGAACTATCTCAGCTGGAATTCCATCACTTCCACTAGCTTTATTCATAGTGATGCTTCCTAAGGCCCACTTGACTTTGCATTCCAGGATGTCTGGCTCTAGATGAGTGATCACATCATCATGGTTATCTTGGGTCATTAAGATCTTTTTTGTATAGGTCTTCTGTGTATTCTTGCCACCTGTTCTTAATATCTTCTGCTTCTGTTAGGTCTATACTGTTTCTGTCTTATTGTGTACATTTTTGCATGAAATGTTCTAATCTCTAATTTTCTTGAAGAGATCTCTAATCTTTCCCATTCTATTGTTTTCCTCTATTTCTTTGCATTGATCACTTAGGAAGGCTTGGAATTTAACTAAATTAAAAAGCATCATTAAAGACCACCAATGTTTGAGAGAATTCCCAAACTGAACTGGACTCTACTTCTCTCCCTATGGGAAGGCTTAAATGGCCAATTAATGGGAGAAGTAAGCCTTTTGTTTAAGCACATCTATGAGCTGGACTGTGAAGAAGGCTGAGCGCCGAAGAGTTGATGCTTTTAAACTGTGGTGTTGGAGAAGACTCTTGAGAGTCCCTTGGACTGCAAGGAGATCCAACCAGTCCATTCTGAAGGAGATCAGCCCTGGGATTTCTTTGGAAGGAATGATGCTAAAGCTGAAACTCCAGTACTTTGGCCACCTCATGTGAAGAGTTGACTCATTGGAAAAGACCCTGATGCTGGGAGGGATTGGGGGCAGGAGGAGAAGGGGACGACAGAGGATGAGATGGCTGGATGGCATCACTGACTCGATGGACGTGAGTCTGAGTGAACTCTGGGAGTCGGTGATGGACAGGGAGGCCTGGCATGCTGCAATTCATGGGGTCGCAAAGAGTCGGACACAACTGAGCGACTGATCTGATCTGATCTGATGTGCTGATTTCAAATAGTCTAAGCTGCAATGACGCCATCACTGCTTCCATCTGAAGTCTACTCGTGTATGACATCTTCCCTTACAAGCAACTAATTGAATAATCAAGAATCTCCCCAGTAAATGAACTAGGAGATCTGAGCACTAGTAATCAAGGTTAGTAGAAACAGCAGGATTGATCAATGACTTCTGAAACTTTCTTGTAAGGAATATCTCACAAGAAAAAAAAATGTGGCAACAGAGTTCACTGAGGGGGTTCCTTTTAATTCAAAGAGAAATGTGACCACCAAGAGCTTTTCATCTGAAGCAGCCATAGAAATTAGATAGATAGGTGGTCCCAGTCTTTAACTAGCCCATGCAGAGATGGTCTTTGAAATACATTTTCTACTTTTTGTCAGGTTCAATTGAAAGTATTCTAAGCAATGGAGTTGTAGCTTTCTTCCTTTCTACATTGGAAAATGGAGGTTCATAAGTCTAATTTTTCATAAAAATATGCTTGGTAAAGTGTGCTTATGCATGCATCTTTCTGCTTAAGAATCCAGTAAATCCACATAAAGGCTAGTACAATTTTAAAAAACCATGCAGGAAAAAGCACTTCTTTTTCTCTAAGGAAAGAAACAGCTACTGTGTTTTTAAAAAACTGACAGCAAAACTGGCATGACCTTAAGAAATACTAATCTTGGGTAGCTTCAACTAAATCTCAGTTATCTCTTCAAGTCTTCATTTCAAGGGATTTTAATTAAAAGGTCAAGAACACTAAAATACAACACAACATGTATTAGCACATCTTGGTTAAACAAAGAACACTTACAGATACATTTTGTCAAGGCTGTAAAGACTCTTTATACCTCAGGCACTCAGATGAACTTCACTAATAGGTCTCTTAAGCTTTGGTTTTTTATATTTTGTCTCCAGGAAGTCTGCATTCTAAGTTTAATTGCACGTGAATGAATTAACCATCCAGAGGGGAGTGAGTGAGTGTGTGTGTGTGTGTGTGTGTCTATCTGTATGTGTGTGTATGTGTTCAAAGATAGTGACAGAATACAATGAAGAAACATAAACGGGCCTAGAGGGGAAAAAAAGCCCTTGCTGACATCTCCATTTCTGATAACCATTGGTAATACACTTAATTATAAACTCTAACACTCTTAATCATAAACACCAAGCCTTATAACCCCTTCCAATGTGAGACTCAATACAAACAGAACAATAAGATGAATAATTAAACTTTCTGAAGGTCTGGATAGAAGCAGCATTTCATAGAACCATGTATTCTATATCTGAAGTACGATATATAAAATAAGCACATTGTTAAGCACAATAGGTCTCCATCATCTAGGGAGAACTCCAGGAACTCTACTTTTTATATACATTCACATGCACACCCTCAACAACTCATGAAAATAGTAACTGATGAGAACCTACTGTATAGCTCAATGCTCTGTGGCAACGTGAATGGGCAGGAAATCCAAAAGAGATGGTTATAGGTATATGTATGGCTGATTCATTTTGTTGTGCAGTACAAACTGACACAACATTAGTAAGCAATTATACTCCAAGAAAAAGTAATTTGAAAAGATAAAAAGTTAATGGTATTTAAGAAGCAGGTGTTATATTCAAAACAACATAATAAATTCAAAGCCAAATCTGTGACTGAGTCTAGCCTGTAAACAGTCTTATATGAACTGCGTGGTTATTAAGAATGTGCTTAATAATTTTCCTCCTATGGGCAAATTATTAATCATGATGATCCCCTGCCTGCATATCTGCAAAGCTGTTTCAAAGCCCATGCATCCATATCTTCTTCTCCATTCCTCCTTGTCTTCTTCAATCCACAGGAAGGCTGAATGGCAAGGGCTCTGGACTGAGATAAATCTAAAACCTTGGTTTCCAGTCTGGAAAATGGTAGTATTAAACCTCCCTACCCTCTCTATCTCACAGGCCTATTGTGAAAAGCAGATAACACGCATAAAACTGTTCTAAAAAACATCCCTCCAAATATGCAACAACAATACTTTATCAATAAAAACAATCTACATATTACATGCTAGTGATTGATCAAGCATGCAAAATGTCTTCCAAGTTTCTTATCTAATGAAAGATCCTGCCAGAGACTAGGGACCAGTCCAGCTCCACTGGGAAACATCTGTTTAGATGAGCAGAAGGAGAGAATGAGCAGAAAACTTGGAGATGTGTGAAAGATGCAAGGTCACAAGAGAAGAAATTCAAAAGTAAAATATGACTCCAGCAGGATGCAGCCGAGACAAAATACTAGGCTAAGTTGATAACCAAAGTAGATATAACTTGTTTTAATTCCATAACCAAGAATTTAGACCAACTGAAATTTCCAGGTTCCCTACCATGGTCCAAAAGATCCCATTCTGGGCTTCTAGGTCACCTGAGAAGACAACTCCCCTTCTGACCCTTTGGCGCCTAAAATAGAGACTGCTCCCTCCATCCTTCAATTTGACTGGTCTGGCCTTAAACGTGCCCAAAGGGAAAAGCATTCTTCTCTCCCCAGGCATAGTCAAATGGGAAAAATCCTTGATGGTTCCATCTGTTTCAAATGAGAAACAGATCTGATTCGAGAAGCCTGGAGTGTCCAGGGCTTACAGTTAGATCTGGAGACAATGCTTGGAGGGGAAAAATCCAATATTCAACCTCAAAAATGGCCTGGTATCTATACTTGATTCAGGTTAATTTGAACCACAACTATCATTTATCCTATATTACTGACCAAATGCAATTTTTTCCCAAAGTATGCACGTGTCTTTCATATCTATAGACCTCTATTTAAAAAAAAATAAAATAAAACAATATTTTTAGTGTGGAAGCCACTAAAGCTAAGAATGTTCTATTTCTTTAACATAATAAAATCAACCCAGTATCCTATTTTTTTCCTAAATTATTTCTCTTTGGGCAACTTTGGAAAATGTGCATCCCATTCAATATCTAAGTCCACAAAAATGATTTCCTTTCCTTTAAACAGATAAACATATTGCAGTGGAGAAACTCCATTGTCTCTGGGATTTTCCTACATATTTCCTTTAACTATATCTCAAAAACTTGCTTTGCTTTGGAAACTACCTTCTTTTGAAAGGACAAGAGAAGAATCGTTCACGTTTTATGATCCCTGTTGGAGGCAACAAAGCAGCAGCCAAGTCCTGAGGTGATGGACAAGGCAATGGTCTAACCTGGCTGCAAATCAGAATGGCCTGGGGAGCTTGTTAAACAAAAGGGAAAACAAAAATGACCACCACAACAAACAGAGACCCCATATAAATACCTCCAAGTGCAAGGCCAAAGAATCTGTACTTTTAACTAGTTTCAAAACATCTGTACCAACCCATCGCATCCTCAGGTATCAACTTGGGTCTCTTCTGAGGATGCTCCTGTCTCTCTCCAGTCCTGACCTTTCTCTTGAGCTCCAGATAAGCCCTCTGGGTATCTGAGGGGCACCTCCAATGCACTAAGGCCCAAATACTGAATCTGTTTCTTTTCCTCTCCAACTTGTTCCTTCTTTCAGTCTCATTTCAGGTTGCTTTTAACATGAAAAACAGACAAGTGCCAAGATCAGTTGCACTTCTATGAACTAGAATTCTAGCTGGCTTGCAATCTTATACCTTGCTGTTGTTTAGTCGCTAAGTCATGTCCAACTCTCTGTGACCCTCTGGACTATAGCTCACCAGGCGGCTCTGTCCATGGGATTTCCCAGGCAAGAATACCGGAGTGGGTTGTCATTTCCTTCTCCAGGGGATCTTCCCAACCCAGGGATCGAACCCGCCTCTCCTGCATTGGCAGGTGGATTTTTTACCACTGAGTCACCTGGCAAGCCCAACCTTATACCTTAATATTCCTTTAAAATTCTGTTTTTAACTGATAATTTAAAAACTTGTAACAAACTTTTACCATCCTTTATTTGCCAGTTTTCTTGGGGGCCACATACATTTTTTTCAAGGAATGGACTCTAGGAAACACTCTGTTTTATTTACAAAAATCAACTAGGCTTATTATATTATTTGTATGCAGACATGGAATATCACCATTATTTATCAAATTGGGTCCTTTTAAAATAGGCCTTAATTGAAGTATCAGTTAAGTATCAGAAGAGGCAAGTTCCATCATCGGCTTTTCAGAGAGATTGTTTATCCACCAGATTACACAAAAGCAAGCACATGGAGGTTAAAATTGGCCCTGGAGTTGTGCTGAGTATATGAGAATAGAACTTAAGCTGTAGCCTTTGTTAGAATTCTCTGATCCATCATTCGGTCTTGACAACCAAAGGGGAATATAAAGAGGACAAATATTAGACACAGAAAGCTGTGGTAGTGTCACAAACTGGGTCATCTACACAGCTTCATCTTGATCCTCCCCTCACCTCTCCAACTATCCCTCACCCCCCATCTAATACTAGGAAGAAAATAAAAGTGGGTGCCTTGTCTGGAACTCCCTTTCCGATAATGCCTCAAGGAAGAATTTAACTGGTGAAAGGCAAGAGACACAGTCTAGGATTTGGAGATAGTGAAATATAAGGTCAAGTTCTAGACCAAAGTTAGAGCTGGATGTAAGACAGCTTCTCTTTGAATGTGATCATCAGTGAACTGTCTCACCATTCACAATTCCACATACTCAATTACAACACAAGGGTGATGGTACATTGGAAAGAGCCCAAGCTTTGGAGTCAGCCAAACCTAGGTTGGGATCCCAGCTTTGCTAACTGATTGTGCATGACTTTGAGCAAATTCCTTAACCTCTCTGAGAGTTAGTGTCTTCCATTATAAAGAGAGGATACTAACAGTGTTAATAATACCTTCTATGTTTGTTGAGAGGAGTTAATGAGAAATCACATAGAAAGTACATGGCACATAGCAGGCCCTGTGTAAATGCTAGCTTTTATCCCTATTATCATCATTATTAGATACCTTGAGGAATTACTCTACATATCTATTTGAAAATTATATTATCTGAAACTATTAGGTTTGTTGTTGTTTAGTCCCAAAGTTGTCTCCAACGCTTTTGTGACCCCATTGACTGTAGCCCACCAGGCTCCTCTGCGCATGGGATTCCCAGGCAAGAATACTGGAGTGGGTTGCCATTTCCTTCTCCAGCAGACCTTCCTGACCCAGGGATTGACCTCGTGTCTCCTGCATCTCTTGCATTGGCGGGTAGGTTCTTTACCACTGAGTCACCAGGGGTTGAATCGTACTAAACTGCCATTTTTTTCAGTTTAAAAAAGTCAAGTATCAGCAATTTTATGTCTTGCAGGCTAAACTTTGAAGAAGTATATCCTGGGAAAGGCATACACTGTGTTTCATATCTGGTTATATCTGGCAAATGCACAACCTCTAAGGAATGAATGACTATGTAGTAGAAGGATGAATATATGGTACTTAGTGCAGAACAGAGAGAAAGTAACTCTGTTAATAATACTAGCCAAGTACTGAAGGCCAAACCACTGCAATGCCATTGGCAGGACTTGGCTACACTACTATGAAGTAATCATGAAAGGGCCCTAAGAATAGGGAGGAGACCATGTCTACATAAAACAAATTAAACATAAGCCCAGCCCCAAAGAGTTGTTCCCTGCAAGAAAGGCAGAGAGCTTAATGAAAAACATGCCCTCAAGACAAGGAGAAATTTAACACACTCTGCCTTTCCTTCTTAGTCTCAAATGACAGTTTAATTTTTCAAAGTAATCCATATGTGTTGGGGAAAGAAAATGGGAGAAGGGTCGTCCAATCCCAAAATACAAATCAAAGCTTAGAATGCTTCGTAAATAAAAAATTACAGACTTTTGGATATAAAAAATTGAATATAAGAACACGCAGGTCAGTGGGGAAATATGCCTGGTCCTTATATGCTATAACATTAGGAAATAAAAAAACCCAGAATCTTTTATGTTTGGAAGCAGTATAATATAGTGAAAAGAGACTGGGGCTTTGGAGGCAGAGAAATCTGTATTCAAATTCTGGTTCTACCACTTACTAGCTATAAGATGACAGAAAAGACTCCATTAACAGGATTGCGGTGAGAATTAAATGAGATAATATATGTAAAGTACCGGTCACACAATTACTATTATAAAACCAGGAAACAACCAAATACCTGTTCTAAGTTTGCAAATTTATAATACCAGCACCTACAGTTTTGACTATATTCCTACATATCCTCCCGCACACAAAGATGCATAACACACAGAAAGAAACTTCATACATAATAAAAAGATAGTACTTTTTATGGCTTCAGTATTCCCAAATACAAATAAAGAAGATGCATTTAAATGAAAATATGTTCTGAATGCACTAGAAAAGTTAGTTTTTCACTGTATCTTTCAGGTTACTCTCATTTTCCTATTCAAATCCTTGTTTCCTGAATTTAAATGAGGTCAGTGATGTGGAGGAAAGACAGAAGATGGGAAAAAACTGAAAGCTATATATAAGAGTAAGGTGAGAAAGTGAACCAATATGAGGGCCAAGAAGAGAAACATCAATTCTATAAAGTATGTGAGAGGAGGATGAGACATTAGGGGGTGGAAGAACACCAATGCACAAATGACTCGAGAAAATAACTAACCAACCCTCAGCAACACGTAGACAATTTCATATACCTCCACTATCGAACTCTCCAGGAAATTCACTTACAAAGAAGTTAGTTGTATTGGCGCTCCTTTTCATTCATTTCTTACAACTTTGTAAATTGTGAAGCCAAATGCTAGCTTGCCTGAATATCAGAAGTTTGTTTGGATGAGAGCAAGTTCCAAAGTAATCAATTTACTAGTTTGAAAGTGCCAACCAGGAGGGCAAAACGGAGGGTAGTGAGAAGGAGCTAGAGACACCCTCTAGCTATAGCTTCCAAGTTGCCCAGCCAGAGCCATTAAATGAATGAAAGGAAGAACAATTGGCTTGGAGACTCAGTGGTGGCACCCAACAATGCTATTCAGTCAACAAACGACGACTGAGCTATACATAAAAGGGGAGTGAGATGTTGATGTCAATGCTGAGGGCCTTATATCAGTCACGCTGATTTCCATCACAATCTGACAATATTTTTATTCTATATCTTTTTTGTTCATGTATCCCTAAACTCATCTGAACATTGTCTCTGTCATTTGTATCACTGGTGATGAAGTTTCTGACAACAAAGTATATCATTGGAGAACATCCTCTTCATTAATGAGGTTATCACTACACTGCCTATCACCAGGGAAAGGGAAGCTAGTGTTTCAATCACAGGGATGAAAGAACACACACAGGATAAAAGCCAGAGGAGACCATGAGTATTACATTTATAACCTTAATCTCAGTTTCTGGCCCATTTCTTTCAGTTACATTTTGTGCAGTTTCAAATATGTCAGCCAACAGCAAAGATTTTTAGTCATTCTTAACTCTCAACCAGATGCAAAAGTTCAAGTTCATTATTTCAGGAAAAACGGCACTCCATTGCCTAATGTTGGCTAGTTTGAAAAATATGCCTTGAAATCCATTAAGGATTCACTTGGTTCCATTCTCAAAAGAAAAGTATTTTTGGATTTAAACTATCCAAATGCTTCTATAATATCTAATTGGCTTAGATTTTGTGAACTTATCATCCTAACTAAACCACAAGAAAGTGAGAGAAAGATCACAATGAATTTGTACTGAAGGTTCAATAAGAATCAGTGCACTTAATTAACTGTGAAGCACTGATTTGGAGGGAAGAGGGGCTGGTGAGTCTCATGTCTGAGAAATTTCACATCTAAAAAGCTATCTGTTAGGAGAAAGAAAATATGAGAATGAAATGGCTCTGTGCTGTCTGTTCTTTCATCTAGCCAGAGTGGTGAGGCACGGAGAGTAACTGAAAGAAGCCTGGGCTGAGAGCCAGAAGACCTGGACGAGAACCAGGTATTATGGGTCCAGAGTCTCAGTTTCCTCTGTGAAAAAGTGTACACTAGAGGCTTTCTAAAGCCTCTTACACCTTAACTAGGCTTCCCTGTGAATAAGGTGACCATACATTCTGATTAACCTGCTACCTCTTGATGGGGGTGAAAGAGGAGAGTGAAAAACTTGCTTAAAACTCAATATACAAAAAACTAAGATCATGGCATCTGGTCCCATCACTTCATGGCAAATAGATGGGGAAAAAGTGGAAGCAGTGACAGATTTAATTTTCTTGGGATCTATAGTCACCGACGACAGTGACTGAAGCCATGAAATTTAAAGACGCTTGCTCCTTGGAAGGAAAGCTATGACCAACCTAGACAGCATATTAAAAAGCAGAGACATCATTTTGCTGACTCAGGTCTGTATAGTTAAAGCTATGGTTTTTCCATTAGTCATATATAGATATGAGAGTTAGACCATAAAGAAGGCTGAGTACCAAAGAATTGATACTTCCAAATTGTGGTCCTGGAAAAGATTCTTGAGAGTCCTGTGGACAGCAAGGAAATCAAACCAGTCAATCTTAAAGGAAATCAACCCTGAAAATTCATTGGAAGGACTGATGCTGAAGCTGAAGCTCCAATACTTTGGCTACCTGATGCAAAGAGCTGACCTACTGGAAAAGCCCCTGATGCTGGGAAAGATTGAAGGCAAAAGGAGAGGGGAGCAGAAGAGGATGAGATGGTTAGATAGCATCACCAACTCAATGGACATGGAGATAAGTGAAGGACAGGGAAGTGCTGCTGCAGTCCATGGAGTTGAAAAGGGCCAGACACAACTTAGTGATTGAACAACAACAAACCTGCTAAAGTCTCCATTTACACCTTGTAGATCAACCAACCTGTTGGTTGTTTTTAGCTCTTCTTTCACTCTCAATAGTGTCCCTTTTTGGACAATAATTTACATTGTCATTCTACCTCTGAGTCATTTTTAAATGTAAGTTTTGTACTTTGGTACACAGCTCTAGATAATTACATATCTCTAGCTAACATGCTTAAAATTACAGAGCTTCATTCCTAAAGAAAGGAAGGAGGAAAAAGAGGAAGGAAGGGAGGGAGGGAGGATAAAACCAGTGACATAAAAAGAAATAAGTTTGACTAAAGTGAACGTAAAGTTGAGTTTCCTCTATTTGGCTAAAGAGATGTAAAGACTCTAACTGAAATTATTGAGGGTTTTTGTTTGTTTTTTTGTTTCAGAATAATTACACAGGAAATTCTCCTATATAATTCAGCTCCCATGGGACCATTTTAAATCTCTATTGCATATCTAGAAAGGGTTATTTATATTCTGCTTAATGGGCATTGATGTTGCTCCTTAAGTGTGACTCACTCCCTTTTATCATCAAACACCATTTATATATAGTATTGGTCAAGGCACATAAGTTAAATTGAGGGAAAAGGGTCTAATTCTAAAAACTAGCCATTCTGAAGTCACAAAACTCAACATAGCTGCTCACATAGGCTGAAATCTGCCCTTGGGTAGCCACCAACAATTCTTATTCGAATAATCACAGAGTTTAGGGTGCTAGTTTAAATGTGTCTTGAGAATTTCAGGCTTAAATAACTTCTTTAAATATTGAGGCTACTTAAAAGAAATTCCTCAAAGGTACCTAAATCTAATTTAAAATGTATGTCTCACATAAAAGTTTTACTTTAAAAATCAAATAAGGAAAAGAAGTTTTGTTGGAAACAGTGATGATAATTCCCAAGTCTTCCTTTCCTGGGATTACAAAAGTTTACAACAAACTATTGTAAAAACCCAAAACCATATCTAAATTATTGAAATAGAACAAAATTTCAACAAATATTCATGCTGCTAAGCTGCTACTGCTAAGTCGCTTCACTCATGTCCGACTCTGTGCAACCCCATAGATGGCAGCCCACCAGGCTCCCCCGTCCCTGGGATTCTCCAGGCAAGAACACTGGAGTGGGTTGCCATTCCCCTCTCCAATGCATGAAAGTGAAAAGTGAAAGTGAAGTCGCTCAGCCGTGTCCGACTCTTCGCGACCCCATGGACGGCAGCCCACCAGGCTCCTCCGTCCATGGGATTTTCCAGGTAAGAGTACTGGAGTGGGGTGCCATTGCCTTCTCTGGTATTCATGCTCTTTGGGTTAAATCTTATTGAAATTTCTTTGGAATCTAAATATTTCACTTGTTTTGTCAACCTAGAAGCAGATATATACGAGTATCTAATGGACTTCATCATATAAAAAATATTAGATACTTCCAGTGAAGAAATACCTGGCAGACAGGTCTAACCTCAAAAACTATTTATCATTCAAGCCAGAAGGATCTACTTTTTAATTACAAGGCCATTTGAGAAACAAAATGCTGTTAATATTTAAACTCAAATGATTTTCGATCTTGATATATTTGGCTCAGGCTATGTATATAGATGTACAGGTGTGCATGGAAAGCAGTGGCCACAATTTCCATAAACCCTATGGGAAATTGAGGGTGAAGGGTGGACATGGGTGGCAAGGAAATATAAAGAGATCTCAGTCCAGATCCTTCTAACTTGACTTTAAATTATCTTGCTGTCTGAGAGGTGATTCACGTTTTAGACTCTTGCTTAGTGGTATATGTGTGCCTGGTGGTATAGCCTCCATCTTTCCCCACCACATCTCTTGCCAGACAAATGTTTGAACCTACTGCCCCTGAATATTTGAGCTTCCGTTTTTTAAAAACAATCCCTCCTTGGGAAACCAAAGAGAAAGGAGCATAGGGTGGCTACTGTCAGCAATAAACACAAGGAGTCCTGACTCCCTGTGAGCTATTCTCAGGGATTTAGTGACCTAATAATCTTTGACTCTAGGAATTATACACCAGACAATCCAGAAAACAGTCCTAACCAGCACTCAGACTCTCTGGCCCTCTGAGTAGACGCTGATGTACCTCTCTAGGCAAGCAAAGTAACGCTCAAAATTTTCCAAGCTAGGCTTCAACAGTACGTGAATCAAGAACTTCCAGATGTTCAAGCTGAACTAAGAAAAGGCAGAGGAACCAGAGATTAAATTGCCAATATCCACTGGATCATAGAAAAAGCAAGAGAATTCAAACCAAAAAAAAATCTATTTCTGCTTCACCTGACTACACTAAAGCCTTTGACTGTGTGGATCACAACAAACTGTGGAAAATTCTTAAAGAGATGGGAATACCAGACCACCTGACCTGCCTCCTGAGAAACCTGTATGCAGGTCAAGAAGCAACAGAACCAGACTTGGAAGAGCAGACTGGTTCCCAATTGAGAAAGGAGTACATCAAGGCTGTATATTGTCACCCTGCTTATCTAACATCTATGCAGAGTACATCATGAGAAATGCCAGGCTGGATGAAGCACAAACTGGAATCAAGATTGCCGGGAGAAATATCAATAACCTCAAATATGCAGATGACACTGCTCTTATGGCAGAGAGCAGAGAGGCACTGAAGAGCCTCTTGATGAAAGTGAAAGAGGAGAGTAAAAAAGCTGGCTTAAAACTCAACATTCAAAAAATGAAGATCATGACATCTGGTCCCATCACTTCATGGCAAATAGATGGGGAACCAATATTTTCCTGAGCTCCAAAATCACTGCAGATGGTGACTGCAGCTATGAAATTAAAGGATGCTTGCTCCTTGGAAGAAAAGCTATGATCAACCTAGACAGCATATTAAAAATCAGAGACATACTTTGCTGACAAAGGTCCATCTAGTCAAAGCTATGGTTTTTCCAGTAGTCATGTATGGACGTGAGATTTGGACCGTAAAGAAAACTGAGCACCAAAGAATTGATGCTTTTTAACTGTGGTGTTGGAGAAGACTCTTGAGAGTCACTTGGACAGCAAGGAGATCAAACCAGTCAGTCCTCAAGGAAATCAGTCCTGAATATTCACTGGGAGGACTGATGCTGAAGCTGAAGCTCCAATACTTTGGCCACCTGATGCAAAGAACTGACTCATTAGAAAAGACCCTGATGCTGGGAAAGATTGAAGGTGGGAGGAGAAGGGGACAACAGAGGATGAGATGGTTGGATGGTATCACCGACTCAATGGACTTGAGTTTGAGCAAACTCTGAGAGTTGGCGATGAACAGGGAAGCCTGGCATGCTGCAGTCCATTGGGTTGCAAAGAGTCAGACACAACTGAGTGACTGAACTGAACTGAAGTTCCAATACCATTGTCAAAGCCACTTGCTTAACACATCTCCAGCTATGAGCTAAGCTATTATCTGCCCCACTTGGAAGTTCAGTGAAGTGAAAGAAGAGTCTCCTGAGATGGGTTCAATATGGAACATTTTACCAGAGAGACTCTCTTTCAGAGAATTCACTTGTCAACTTAAATGGCAGGGACAGGAACTCCTTAAGAGAGTTTTTGACTTTCTGAAACTTGCCCCACAGGCCAAATCTATTTAAGTTTAAGGTTTTCCCATTCTCGGCACAGCACCTATTCACTCTGGCCCCTAATACCAGCCCTAGGAAAAGAGAGCTGGAGATAGCTGCTGCTGAGAAATGCCTCTGTTAGGGTAAAGAATGTTCAAGAAGCAAGAGCTGTCACAGCTCCTTAACTAAAATGAATATCCACATCTTACTTATAAAGTTGATAGCCATTCCGATAACACTGGCTATAGCAAAGATCAATAGACCTAATTACCCTGTCCTGTATTCTCTGAGACTAACCTCTGGGGAAAGGAGTACTGCTGCGAAAACTGTATGCAGCATTAAGTATTAATAACACTCTCAGGTTTTCTGAAAGGACAGGTAAAGTCAGGAAATACAAAAAAAAAAACCTTTGATTTTCTGACCATCATTAGAAAACTAACCTGCCCATGAATGTCAATATTATGTCAATAATTCGAATGCAGAATGAAAGGAATGTGGTGCACAACCACCCATTAAATAGAAGAACACTAGGCGACATTCCTGATGAGTTTGTATAATTAGTGAGGGTTTGGAGCTAGTGGTGCACGGAGCACCCATCAGCAGACAGCTCTCTGGTTAGTTAAAATTCTGGAGGACATGCCAATGTTTCTTCTTTCCACTCTGCTCCCTAGAATATCCTGAGGAAGCAACTTTCAAGTTGCTGTCGGCTCAGATCGGGGCAGTGGGTAAATAGCGGATGAACAACAGTAAGATGCTGTTACAACAAAGCCCAGGCTTGCCCAGCACAGAGGGCCTAGGCCATATAAAAGCCACTCCTGTTCTCTAGGCAGGGATTCAATCGCACAAATGTCAGAAATGGAAAGGAGCCGAACATGCCCCTCTATTGAGAAATGCTGAAGAAATGCCCGCACAACAGCATCTTGCAGGCTGTTAGGGCTAACGGTGAGGCTTGGAGCATGGAGAATGGACAGCTGTGCTTTTAGGGGACATTTTCAGATGCAGAGGTCACTGGAGAAATATGTCAGTTGGCGTAGTGAGTTACCCCATGCTAAGAGAAACCAGATCAAGTTTTTGGCTGGTTACCCAGGACACTCCAGGATACCTCTTCTATAATATGATTTTCAACCCACATCCTCCTTCAGCAAAGGGAGTATTTGTTTACCCAGTTTTCCCTTTTCTCTGAAGCACACATACTTTATGGGGCTCCTTGTCAGAAACAGTTCCCCACCCTGGAATGAAATCTGCTGACGTGGTTTCCTCAACTGAGGCTTGTCTGCTCACTAGGAGGGACAAACAGTTTCAATTAAGGACAGCACGTAAGCCTTGTTTGAGATGCTACATTCTGTCAAAACCACAGCAAGCCAGGGCAAAGGCTGAGAATAAAGCCGTATGGCCTTTGGAGCAGATTCTTAGTTTTATCAGAATCGCAGAGTCCTAGGAGATCAGAGAGGACTTAAGAGACTTCACCCAGCCTGCTGGTCTTACTTGTGCTTAGTTGCTCCATCTTGTCTGTGTCCCCATGGATTATAGCCCGCCAGGCTCCTCTATCAATGGGATTCTCCAGGCAAGAACACTGGAGTGGGTTGCCATGCCCTTCTCCAGGGGATCTTCCCCACCCAGGGATCAAACTCAAGTCTCCTGCATTGCAGGCGGATTCTTTACCATCTGAGCCACCAGGAAAACCCAATATTTCTAGAAATGAGAGAAAGGAGGTGCTCGGCTTTCCCCAAGCCAGCAATCTCAGCTTTAGATTCCATGTCTCCAGGTATCTGAGTTCATAAAAAAATAAGGCATGGTGGCAAGTTTTACATAACATGTCTTCTGCATCCAAGCTTTGACAGTTTGATTAAAACAACCAAAAAAAGAAAAGAAAGAAAACCCAACAAATACAGCACATAATTACAGAGAAACTGTTACAAGTCACATGGAACAGAGGAAAAAAGTCAAGACCTGATCCCTGCTCAGATAGGAAAAAAACAAACAAAAACAAGCAGGAAGGAAATGAACAGCTTCATATTTTGCAACACTATAAACTCATAAGTAAAGCACAAATTGTGCTGAACAGTGTATTATAAGGTACTAATCGGGCACTACAGACAATGACGAAGTACAAGAGAAATTAGAATATGTTGAGAACCGGGGGACTTGAGACCAGAGAAGGTACAGGAACTGGAGTGTGAAGGAAGGCTGAATGAATGGGCTCCAACATTTTAGGATGAGGAAACAGCATGAGTGAAAATGCAGAGGTGGGGGTGAGGTATGCACGATGAGAGCACATTTAGGACACAGAACCCTGATGTACACATCTTCTGAGGGTCAGGCAAGTTGGGGACCAGTTTCTGGTAGGTCTGAAAAGTCACACAGAAGATTTTATGTGTGGTGAGGTAAGCGTCAGGGAGACATTTTATGTTCTTTGGAAGAAAATAATAGCTCTCTCCTGAAAGCTTACAAATGTGCTAGCACTCTGCTAAGCTCCTTACATGGATTATCTCACTGAGTATTCACAATAAGCCCAGGAGGTAGTATTGGCATTACCCCTATTTTCTTAAAGAGGGAAAAATGAAGATCAGAAATATTAAGCAACTTGACTACGACTGCACAGTGAACAAGAGGAAAAATCAGAACTGTAACCCAGATATGTCAGATTCCCTGGTGACTCAGACAGTAAAGAATCCACCTGAAATGCGGGAGACCTGGGTTCTATCCCTGGGCTGGGACGATCCCCTGGAAAAGGGAACAGCTAACCACTCCAGTATTCTTGCCTGGAGAATTCCATGGATAGAGGAGCCTGGCGGGCTATACAGTCTATGGGGTCACAAAGAGTTGGACATGACTAAGTGAATAACACTTTCACTTTATGTCAGATTCCACTGCCCGTAAACACTGTGCTCGTAAATAGCTTGCTTTATGTGATGAGGCTAACTTTCAAAAAGTATGACATTATTATAAAACAGAGAAGGTTAGGAAGCAACAATACTGGTTAAGAGCAACCTCAAGGGACTTTTGGATTCCCAGATGGCTCAGTAGTAAGGCATCCGCCTACCAATGCAGAAGACTCAGTTTCAATCCCTGGGTTGGGAATATCACCTGAAAAAGGAAACGGCAACCCACTCCAATATTCTTGCCTGGGAAATCCCAGAGACAGAAGAGCCCGGTGGGCTACAGTCTATGGAGTTGCAGAAAGTCAAATATCACTGAGTGACTGAGCACACATGCCCAGGGGACTTCCCTGGCGGTCCACTGGCTAAAACTCCACGCTCCCAATGCAGGGGGCCCAGGTTCAAGCCCTGGTCAGGGAACAAGATCTATCATACCACAACTAAAGATCCCCGTGCTGTAATGAAGACCTGGCACAGTCAAACAAATTTTTAAAAAAGTTAAAAGAGTAACCTCAATAATCCAGTCAACTAGGAGAAGAGGTTCCAAGAAAAGGTAGTGAAAATTAAGAATAGAGAAAGGATAAACCCTAGAGACAATGGTGATGCGAAGGGGAAAGCACAAGATTCCCAGGAGAAGGTAGGGGAGGGGTAAGATGGGTGGTTTGCAAAGAGGTGGTACAAAGGTTAAATTTTAGACATGCTGACTTTGAAAGAATGATGGAAAATGTCCAGTGGAAAGCTGAAGGTGTGAGCTTGAAGATATACCTTTGTTTTATGTATGGATCACTAAAGAAATCTGCCGATCCATTCCCCAGAAAATGTACACTTGTGTGAACTTGAAATTTTGCTTCACAGTTCATAGGGCCAGCGACTCTTCAAAACCCACTCACAATACCTTTGGTATAAGCCATGAGTAATAAATTGAAAATGAAGAGAGACAGGCTGGGAGCTTTATTCATAGTGGGTATCACATGAACTTCTCTTGACTTCCAGGATCCTGCCCTTTCTGGTTCCCTCCTTCCGGTCTGATCGCTACTTCTCCATTTCTTTCTTTCACTCCTACTCTTTTCCCTGTCCAGTAAAACTGGGTGTTAACCAAGAATCTAGCATATCCTTGACCCTCTTTTGTTCTCTGCACAGGTTCAGTTGGTTGATTTTTATAGAGATACTGTCAATATTAAATGAAATAATAGGTATAATTTGAAGGGCACAGTCCCTGGTTTGTATATCACTCCTAGAAATGGTAGCCATGATAATAAGTTGAGGAAAACAGAAGAAAGAAATTGGTTGAACGAGACAAAGAACAAGCTTTGACAAGTTTCAAATAAGAGCAGTATAAGAGAAGCCCAAGGAGAAGAGCATATCACAGGAGGAAGAGGACTCTTAGTGGTGTGAGGTACCTCAACAAGAGCAAAGGAACAAGGTTAGATTTTACTTGAGTTATCTCAAGTTCAAATCAGGAAAGGAGACTCGCCTTACTCCTGGTCAAAATAATACTTTCCAAGATGCACAGTGGTGATTAATCCCCTCTCCTATAAGGTACCTCATGATGACACACGAACACACTTGTTGCAGTGGTAGTCATGGTTGCTACAGTTTATAAAACCCTGTTATCATGAGAAAATGTGGAAAAAGAGCCCTCCAAAAATATATATCAAACTCGGAATACAGTTTTCAAGCTGAAAATTCAGAAGTCAAGCATCTCTCAGAAGCCAATTCTCCTCTAATCAGGTCCAGAGGGAAGAATGTCATGCAAACATGCCTCTGGCAGCATTTAAACGAAACAGCATCCTCTTATCAGTTCCCAACCTGGCCTCTCCCAGCATATACTTCTCAACATACAATTAAGTGCCATGCTCTTACATTTGCAAATAGATTAATCAGGTCTCATGAAAAATTGGCAGGATTTCTTCAGCTTTCAAGGGGTCAGATCTTAGTTACCTAAACTAAGTTTGATGGGCCACATACCAAGAGTTACATCTGTCGGAGCTTCTTATTTAGAGTTTTCCCTTTAAATTTTTTTGAGTACTTCTCAGTTCAGTTCAGTTCCGCTCAGTCGTGTCCGACTCTTTGTGACCCAATGAATCGCAGCACGACAGGCCTCCCTGTCCATCACCAACTCCCAGAGTTCACTCAGACTCATGTCCATCGAGTCAGTGATGCGATCCAGCCATCTCATCCTCTGTCGTCCCCTTCTCCTCCTGCCCCCATCCCTCCCAGCATCAGAGTCTTTTCCAATGAGTCAACTCTTCACATGAGGTGGCCAAAGTAATGGAGTTTCAGCTTTAGCATCATTCTTTCCAAAGAAATCCCAGGGCTGATCTCCTTCAGAATGGACTGGTTGGATCTCCTTGCAGTCCAAGGGACTCTCAAGAGTCTTCTCCAACACCACAGTTCAAAAGCGTCAATTCTTTGGTGCTCAGCCTTCTTCACAGTCCAACTCTCACATCCATACATGACCACAGGAAAAACCATAGCCTTGACTAAATGGACCTTAGTTGGCAAAGTAATGTCTCTGCTTTTGAATATGCTATCTAGGTTGGTCATAACTTTTCTTTCAAGGAGTAAGCGTCTTTTAATTTAATGGCTGCAGTCACCATCTGCAGTGATTTTGGAGCCCCCCAAAACAAAGTCTGACACTGTTTCCACTGTTTCCCCATCTATTTCCCATGAAGTGATGGGACCAGATGCCATGATCTTCGTTTTCTGAATGTTGAGCTTTAAGCCAACTTTTTCACTCTCCACTAGGGACCTATTAAGTGAAACTAGAGCTCTACTGGTTGACTTTAAGAATGTAGGGTTAAATTCTACCAGATCTGTTCCTGAATCACGTGTGAGAAGTCAGTAGGACTCCTGGGGAAGGAAATGCTTATTTTTCCCCAGCAACTGGGTATTATCACTAGAAAATATGTGCACGGAAGAGGGAGGAGGTGGAGAGTATTTGAACCACTTCTGTAAATAAACAAGTCAGTGAGTATGATGCATAATTCCAAAAATTTGCATCTGCAAATTTGCATTTCAGATTTCTCAAAAATTATAATACGAGTGAGCTGGCTTTTCATTCCTGCTTCCCTCCTCCTGTGATCATCCCCAATTTCAGCTATGATTCACTAAATATTTTTTCCCATTGGAAATTATAAAATGATATCCTAGTTCATTGTTTCATTTTACACTGAATTTCATTGGGTTTTCAGACATTTACACTGTCAGCTCTCCTTCCCTTACTGTAAAATCCTTTTTATTGACAATTCAATCATGTCAAGTTTGGAACAGGAGAGGCACTGATTTGATCAGCTATCATTGGATTTACAATATATAAATGACAGCACCATATCTGGCCCTGGTCTAAAGCAGCTGCCTTTTATCGATTTATATTCCACTAGCAAGGAAGAAAAATTGCAGCACAATGTAGTGGTATGGTCCGAGATCAATACCAATTTTTTTCTTAATGACACAAAGGCCAAGATAAGGACAGCATAAGTCAAAGCTAGACAGATCAAATTTGTCCGATATCCCTTTCAATTACTGAAGAACATGCACAGGGATGTATAACATTAAAGCAAAGGAGAATATTATTCCAAGTGGTTTAAAATTATGACATCAAACAAGACGGAGTAGCATCCTCCCCAAGATATGGAATTGAAATAAGCTGAGAATGGAGGACCACCCTCCCTACCTTGGTCTAAAGCAGCTAGGCATTTCCAGAGTTAGCCTAACTACTAAACCTTAGAGCGCTGCTTCAGCTGTGTAATCCCAACAAAGAGGATTTAAACCAGGACTCCAGGACAAGGAAATGGCAACCCACTCTAGTATTCTTGCCTG
Source organism: Bos mutus (assembly GCF_027580195.1). Classification (NCBI taxonomy): domain Eukaryota; kingdom Metazoa; phylum Chordata; class Mammalia; order Artiodactyla; family Bovidae; genus Bos; species Bos mutus. Next base: position 23,747,754 of record NC_091646.1, on the reverse strand, counting down.
GGAAATCCCATGGACAGAGGGGCCTGACTGGCCACAGTCCACGGGGTTGCACAGAGTTGGACATGACTTAGTGACTAAACAAAAACAATCAGAATCAGACATCCTGAATTCCCTAGATGTTGATATTGAATGATAGGTAATGAAGAGTGAAATAGACTGGTTGCTCCCCAGAACATAATACTTGTTGCAGGAAGCCGAAAAGCAAATTACCCAAACAGCTTAACAAGCTCAACAGAGTGGTTGGCCACATCTAATCTGGGTAAGTTGTAAAGTTATGGCTATCTCCACTACGGCAACAAAAGGCTGCCCAATCCCCTTGGGAATCTGGGATGATTCTGTACTTCAGCAAAAGGAGCTGGGTTCAGGTCAAAGCAGTTCTTTCTAAAACTGATGTGCCACAACCGCAACCCCACATCAGTTCAGTTCAGTTGCTCAGTCATGTCTGACTCTTTGCAACCCCATGGACTGCAGCACACCAGGCTTCCCTGTCCATCACCAACTCCTGAAACTTGCCCAAACTCATGTCCACCGAGTTGGTGATGCCATCCAACCATTTACTCCTCTGTTGTCCCCTTCTCCTCCTGCCTTCAATCTTTCTCAGCATCAGGGTCTTTTCCAATGAGTCAGCTCTCCACAGCAGGTGGTCAAAGTATTGGAACATCAGCTTCAGCATCAGTCCTCCCAGTGAATATTCAGGACTGATTTCCTTTAGGATTGACTGATAAAGCCAGCTCTAGGGAATGCTGCAATGGAGAATGCCTTGGTGATTTTCTCTCCTGAGAGTTTAAAAAAATTAACAAAAAAACTTGCTACCAACACTGAAGGAGGCAGGGGCTTCTCCTCATTAAATGATGTGCCTATTCTCTTTGCACATCTTTCTGATAGTGTCCTCTCCAACATAACACAAACATGGTCAGGCACTTTACATAACAACAGAGGAGATAAATTACAGATAAAATAGAAGTGTTCACGAGAAGCACAATGATATCTTGAGAGGGCTTTGGTGAAATATGTTGTAAAGGGAATTCAAATATCTAATTAGTGGCATAATAGATGATGTCTGAATTCCTTCCAGTCCTAAAGTTCTATGTTTCTACGTATTAACAGCTCACATGCCCTATTGCTAGTGGGAAAAAAAAAACAGAGTAAAAAGAGCTTAAGTCTTTGGAACCAAACTGACTTGGGTCTATGACTAGACTCCGCAACTTACTAGCAGTGTGATCTTAGGCAAGGTACTTAGCTTCTCTGTGCATCAGTGGCAGGCACAATAGGTGTGCTGTACATAATATCTCATTTGATCCTAACAATCCTATCAGATTGTTATCTCCATTTTAATATGAAAAAACTGGTTCAGTGAGCTTAAGTAAACTTGCTCAAAGTCATACATAGTTGTAGAGTTTATATTCAAACCATGGTCAAGATGGCTCTAAAATCACCTTTTACCACTGATTCCATCAGGTTACCATCAAGACTTCCATCAGCCCTTCGAGTTCAATCTAAGCCTGAATTATTTTCTTCACTGTCCCTCTGGTTACTGAGAAATCAGGTCTGGGCCACATAAAGCTAACCAGAATAGAACCGAATAATCCCATCTACCGAGTGAGCAGTCAATGACAACTTAGATACCTGCTCAGGAAACAGTTAGAATTAAAACATGGAAACCTCACTTCTTCAAGCCATGTTTGTTATCAATGTCACGATTAATAACATATTTAATTGAAGAGAAACAAGTGTCTCAACACTAAGGGCGAAGAATGGATGCTGTAACAAGAATACAAAGGGCAGCATAAGACATATATTTTATTTAGTCTATTTGAACTTGATTTTACAGTAGTGCTGCTAATGCATTTTTTCCTTGCCAATTAGTACAATACTTACTGATCATGATGTCAGATGATGCAGTTTAGCTAGGGGTAGCAGAAGCAGTTATTTCAAGCTGGTGTGAAGGAATCATAAACAGAATGCCTTGTTTTCCATAAAATGTCATGCTAGGACTTTGAGTGACAGTAATGCTGGGGCCATCAGATAAATGATGGGACTGCGAAGTTTGCTAAGGCCATACTAGTAGTTAGCACAACTGAAAAGTCAGGAAGCCAAGGAGATTATGCAGAGATAAAGAAAGACGCAGACATCGGAATTCAGAGCAGGCAGTGGAGTCATGTGTTTGAGTGGAGTACATGGGAGAAGTCCATACAAAAAATCATTCTTTGAGGCACCTGGCTTGAACCAGATACTCTTACGTACTTTCTCTCACAGAAGAAATACACCAGTTATATCTTCAGCTAGTAGCAAAGAGGGAAATGAGATCTGGCTGAGCAAAACAGACACAGGAATAACTAGCTGGTAGGTGGGAGACAGTACAGAAATGTGATTAGGCACTCTGGCAATAGAGTCTCAAAATGACTGTGGTCAAAGTTATGACTGAGAAAATATACCAGGAAGCTAGTCTAATTGCCAGCACACAATAGGATCTCAACACATTTTTTTAAGTCCTGCAAAAGAGATTATGCCTAAAAACCAAAGGATGAAAATTTCCAAGTGTATGCAAAGTGATCTTTCTAGTCACACATCTACATAGCAACATTTTCTATAAAATTATATTTTTCAACACATAATAATTAAAAATGAGGGTAAGTTAATAACCAAGGATAACATCAAAACAGCTTATTTTGGAAATATGAATGTATACTAATTATTGCCCGCTGGCAACATGTCTACTACAATGACTAATATGCTTTCTGACTTCATAAGAAAGAAAAAAGAATTTTGGTTAAATATATACCAATTATTCATATTTTGAATTTCTATATAATCCTGGCACATTCTTAACTGGCCCAAATAAGTGAAGAACAGCAATGTCACAATCCTTGTACTGTCAACTGTATCTATCATTCAGGAATATTAGCACACTGATGATTCTGTCCAAATCGTGGTGGAATGGAGAGTTATTTTATACCTCTTTTGAAGCTCTGCCATCCTTTTTTCTTAGACTGTGTACTTAATAGAGACAACCTGGGGCTAGAGAGAAGCAAATAATTTAGAGTCAGAAAACCTGAGACCAAGGCCTAGTTCTGCCACTTAGTAGATAAGCTAACTCTCTGTGCCTCAGATCCCCCACCCACATTAACTAAGGTTACCTCTTTCCATGTAGATATTATTCATCTTTATATCTGTTACTGACATGAAAATTGTGCCAGACAAACAGTGAGCAGATGCCTTAGAAACATTTGTTGCTTGGTGATGAAAATTTCAAAAACACATAATAGTTGACCCTGGAATTTTTTGTTTGCCAGAAAGACATGCATATTAAAAACAAGTATGATAATAATTCTACAATTATCACACCCCCAACATCATTTTATCGAAACAGATTGCCTTGAATTTATTTTTAAAATAATTCCATTTTTATTTTTTCAAACTTTAAAAAATGCTTTATTAAACCTTGTAACAAATCTAAGATAGGCACTATTATTATTTTTAATTGTAGTATAATTGCTTTACAATGTTATGTTAGTTTCTACTCTATAACAGCATTAATGAAGTATATGTATACATATATCCCCTCCCTCCCACCCCTCTAGGTCATCACAGAACACTGAGCTGAGCTCCCTGTGATACAGCAGGTTCCCACTAGCTAGCTATTTTACACATGGTATTGTATGCACGTCAGTACTACTTTCCCAATTCGGCCCAGCTTCCCCTTCCCTCTCATGTTCATATGTCCATTCTCTACATCTCTATTCCTGCTCTGCAAATGGATTCATCTGTACCATTTTTTTTACATTCCATATATATGTGTTAATATACAATGTTTTTTTTTTTCTCTTTCTGACTTACTTCACTCTGTATGACAGACTCTAGGTTCATCTACTGCTGCTAAATCGCTTCAGTCGTGTCTGACCCTATGCGAACCCATAGACGGCAGCCCACCAGGCTTCCCCGTCCCTGGGATTCTCCAGGCAAGAACACTGGAGTGGGTTGCCATTTCCTTCTCCAATGCATGAAAGTGAAAAGTGAAAGTGAAGTCGCTCAGTCGTGTCCAACCCTCAGCGACCCCATGGACTGCAGCCTTCCAGGCTCCTCCGTCCATGGGATTTTCCAGGCAAGAGTACTGGAGTGGGGTGCCATTGCCTTCTCCACTAGGTTCATCTACATCACTGTAAATGACCAAATTTTGTTCCTTTCATGGCTGAGTAATATTCCATTGTATATATGTTCCCAAAACTTCTTTTATGAATTGGCATCACTTGATCTATTAAACAGGTAACTGTATACTGCAGAGACCATGCATTTTATCTTCCTAAAGAACATGCATAAGTAACACAGGCCAAACATTCAAACATATTTAGAAGATACAATTAACCTAATTACCATAGGATATTAAAAGATCCAGAGTCTCACAGTATAATATACAAAATGTCCAGGATATGACCAAAAATTACTTAGCACACAAAAACTAAAATAAAACAAAAAACAAAACAACTCACAAGGGCAAAGATGATCAATCTTATCTCGCCAACACTGAGATAACAAAGATGAGAGAGTTGTCAGACAAAGATGTTAAAGCAGTTATTATAAAAATGCTGCAAAAAATAAGGATAAACCCTCTTGAAAGGAATGGAAAGATAGTATGTTTCTGCAAAGAAACAGAAGGCATAAGTAAGGTCAGATGGAAAGTTTAGGTCTGAGCAACACAATTTAAAAAAAAAAACTGAAGAAACAAACAAAAAAACTTCACTAGGTTCATTCAATGGCAGAATGGAGATGACAAAGATAAAGCAATATAAATTCTCCAATCTGAATAACAGAGAGGAAAACGATTGCAAATGAAAATGAACATAGGCTTATGGTGGAAAGATAAAACACAAAGTCTAATATTTGTACCACCAGAGTCCAAAAAGATAAGGAAGAGTGTACAGAAAAACATAAATAAATAGAAGAAATTTATCCCAATTTGGCAAAATACATAAATCTACACATTCAAGAAACTCAGCAAATGTTGAACTGGATAACGCCAAGAGATCTGTACTCAGGCAGATAATAAACTGCTGAAGTTAAAGAAAAACAAAAAAATCTTGAAACTGGCCAGAGAAAACTAATATATTGAGAAAACTAATATATTGCTTACAAGGAAATAACAATTTGAATGACTATGGATTACTCACGTGAAACCATGGAGTAAGAAAAAAAAAAGCAGCACATTTTTAAACTGCAGAAAACAACTATCAACCCACAATTCTGCATCTAGTGAAAATATTTTTTAAGAAATAAAGATGAGAAAAAAACATTCTCAGGTGATGGAAAACTATGAGAATTCACAGCCACTGAACTGCTATAAAGGGAGTCCTTTGTAGAGAAGGGAAATGATACCAGAAGGAAAATTGGAAAATCAAGACTGAAGTAAGAGACAAAAAATAATGAATATCAAGATAAATAAAATATAACATTTTCCTCTTCTTGAGTTCTTTAAAATATGCTTCACAATTAAAAGCAACCATTATAGCCATGTCTGGCAAGATTTTCAATATATTTGGATAAAATAATATAAAAAGAGAATATAAAAGGGATCTATACAGTGGAAGATTTCTGCATTCAGCTTTGGTTGGTAAAGTATGGATTGTAAAAACTGTGAAAAATAGAGTATGCATATTCTAATTCCTAGAGCAATGACTGGAAAAAGAAACAGTGACCCCAATCTACAGGAAGAAACACAGAACACTAATAAGGGTAACTCCATAGGTAAATATAAAAAGAGTATAAATATATTTTTAATAATTATTTTCCTCCTACTTTATTTAAAAAACAAGGGCATAGAGCAAACATTATAATTCTGTGTTTGGAAACACAATGTATAATACATAATTTATGAAAATAATAGCATAAAGAACAGGGAGGAGCAAAGTTTTTATATATCAAGATGATATTAACCTGAACTAGATCTTCAAAAATTAAGAAGTAACTCTATGATAACCTACATGAGAAAAGAATCTGAAAAAGAATGAATATATATATGCATAACTGAATCACTTTACTGTACACCTGAAACACAATATTGTAAATCAACTATTTGCCAATAAATATTTTTAAATAAAAAATTTAGAAATAAAAGGGTTTTTCCTTTGGTAATGGAGGGATAAAAAAAAAAAAAACAAGAAAAGAAATGTCCAGCATAAGCAAACCTATAGCGACAGAAAGTAAATTAGTAGCTGCCTAGGACTAGAGGGAATGACAGCACTGGAGGTCACGGCTAGGAGGTACAAGATTTCTTTTGGGTAAAGAAAATACTCTAAAATTGATTGTTATTATGGATGTACAACTCTGAATATATTAATACTAAACGCCACTGAACAGTATACTTTAAATGGGTGACTTGTGTGGTATGTAAATTATATCTCAATAAAGCTGTTAAGAAAAAGAGCAAAAAAAGAAGTTAATAGGACAAGCACTAAGAAAATAACTAGATACTCTACAGCAGAAGTGATAAGGGAATTAAAATGGCATAGTAAAATAACATATTTAAAACAAAACAAGTCAGAAATGGAAGAATACTAGAATAAGAAAAGATACAGGACATGGAAAATAAATAATAAAATGGCAGGTGTAAATGTGACCTTTTATTAGTAATTAGTAATCACATTAATGTATTAGTAATCACATTAAATGGAAATTTATTACACTAATTGAAAGAGATTGACAAAATGGATATAAAATATAATCTAACTATATTTTGTCTACAAGAGACACATTTAAATAAAAAAAAACAAATATTTTCAAAGTAAATGGATGGAAAAAGATACAGATATACCATGAAAACAGCAATCTAAAGAGAGCTTGAGTGGCTATGCTAACGTATTACACTAATAACACTATCAAAAATTGTTACTAGACACAAAGGACATTTTATAATGTTAAAAAGTTAAGAAGATGTAACAATTATAAACATATCTGTGGACTTCCCTGGTGGCACAGTGGATAGGAATCTACTTGCCAATGCAGGGGACATGGGTTCAATCTCTGTCTGGGAAGATGCCACATGCCAAGAAGCCCACGCATCACAACTACTGAGCCCGTGCTCTAGAGCCCGCAAGCTGCACCTCCGGAGCACGTGCGCCATAACTAATGAGCCTGCACGCTGCAACTACGGAAGCCCATGTTCCTAGAGCCTGTGCTCTGCAACAAGAGAAGCCACCGAGATGAGAAGCCCACAGCAAAGAGTAACTCCCGCTGGCTGCCACTAGAGAAAGCCCACACAAACGCAATGAAGACCCAGTGCAGCCAAAATAAATAAATGACAATCAATAAACACATCTGAACCTAATAACAGAAACCAAAATACATGGAACAAAAGATGACAGAATTAAAGAAAGAAAAAATTCAACAATAATAGTTGAAGACTTCAACAACCCATTTTCAATAATTAACATATAGCACAACTAGACAGGAGATGAGCAGAGAAACAAGGCACAAACAACAATATAAACCAACCAGACTTCACATTTATACATGCTCCCTCCAAAAACAGTAGAATACAATTCTTTACAAGTGTCCATGGAACATTCTTCAGGATAGACCACAAATCAAAAACAATTTAAAAAAATTTTTAAAGATTGAAATGATACACAGGATTTTCTGACCATAATGGAGTGAAATTAGAAATCATTAACAAAAGGAAATTTGAGAAATTCACAAAATATGTGGACATTTAAAGCAAAAGGTAGAAAATAATTTACTGTGCCAACATTAATCAAAAGACAACTGGAGTGCCTATTTTAAAACCAGAAAATGTAGATTACAGAGCAAAAAGAAATATCAGGGATACCACATTACATAATGACAAGAGTCAATCCACCAAGAAAGCCTACCCATTATAAATGTGCATGCACACAACAAAAGGGCTTCAAGATACATGAAGACATAATATAGTAAAGATGTCAATTCTCCCCAAATTGATCTATAGAATTAACATGATTCCAACCAAAATTTCTCTAAGACTTTCTCTGTATACACAGACAAGCCAATCTTAAAATTCCTATGGAAACCCAAAATACCTAGAATAACCAAAACAATTTTGAAAAAGACAAATGAAATCAAAGCAATCACAGCACACAATTTTAAGTCTTCCTTAAAGATCTAATAGTATAGACAGTAGACAGTACTGATATAGATCTATGGAATAGAACTGAGAGTTCAGAAATAGATCTACATAAATATGACCAACTGAGTTTTGATAAGAGTTCAAAGGCGATTTAATGGAGCAAAAACAGTCTTTTCCGCAATGGTGTTGGAGTAATTGCACACATGTACTGAAAAATAATGAACCTCTCCCTAAAATCATGTCTTACACAAAAATTAACTCAAAATTGATTACAGATCAAAAAATTGATTATAGATCTAAATGTAAATTGCAAAACTATAAAACTTTTAGAAGAGAACATATGTGAGAAAATATTTTGACCTGGGTTTGGTCAAAGAGTTGTTTTAAATGACACCTAAGGCATAATCCTGAACTGTGGTGTTGGAGAAGACTCTTGAGAGTCCCTTGGACTGCAAGGAGATCCAACCAGTCCATTCTGAAGGAGATCAGCCCTGGGTGTTCTTTGGAAGGACTGATGCAAAAGCTGAAACTCCAATACTTTGGCCACCTCATGTGAAGAGTTGACTCATTGGAAAAGACTCTGATGCTGTGAGGGATTGGGGGCAGGAGGAGAAAGGGACGACAGAGGCTGAGATGGCTGGCTGGCATCACCAACTCAATGGACATGAGTTTGAGTGAACTCCGGGAGTTGGTGATGGACAGGGAGGCCTGGCGTGCTGCGATTCATGGGGTTGCAAAGAGTCGGACACGACTGAGCAACTAAACTGAACTGAAGGCACAATCTACCACAGAAAAAAATGATCACTTGGACTGATTCATCACAAGTAAAACTTTTGCTCTGAGAAAGAGACTTTTAAATTTTATCTTATTCATTATTTCTTTATTTCGCTGTGCCAGATCTTAGCTGGGCACTCAGGATGTTTGTTGTGGCATGTTGGATTTCTTTTTCCTTTCTTTTTTTTAGTTGCAGCATGTAGGTCTAGTTCCCCAATCAGGCACTGAACCTGGGCCCCGTGCTTTGGGTACAAGGAGTCTTAGCCACTGAACCACCAGAGAAACCCTGAGAAAGAAACTTTTAAAGAGAACAAAAAGACAAACTACAGAGCGGAAGAAAATATTTGCAAATCATATTATTACAAGGGATTTATATTATAGTATATGAAGAGACCTCGAGTAATAGATCTTGAAGGGCATTATCTTGAGAGAAAAAAAAATCCTAAATGGTTACTGTCGAATTCCATTGATATGATGTTCTTGAGGTGACCAAATTAAAGTGCTATAAGAGTGATCACTGGTTACTACACGTTAGTGTTGAGGGAAGAGTATGACCATCAAAGAGCAACACAAGGGAGTTTACTTGTGATGGAACAGTTTAGTATCCCGGTTTTCATGATGTGTATACAAACTGACACATGTAATAAAATTTCAGGGAATGATACATGAAAAAGTATGTGTAAAAAGTAGTGAAACCTTAATTAAATCTATACTAAGTTAACAGTACTATGCCAGTGCCAGTTTTCTGGTTTTGACAATGTACTGCTGCTGCTGCTGCTAAGTAGCTTCAGTCGTGTCCGACTCTGTGCTACCCCAGAGACGGCAGCCCTCAAGGCTCCCCCGTCCCTGGGATTCTCCAGGCAAGAACACTGGAGCGGGTTGCCATTTCCTTCTCCAATGCAGGAAAGTGAAAAGTGAAAGTGAAGTCATCACTCAGTCATGTCCGACTCTTAGCAACCCCATGGACTGGAGCCTACCAGGCTCTCCGTCCATGGGATTTTCCAGGCAAGAGTACTGGAGTGGGTTGCCATTGCCTTCTCCTGACAATGTACTAAGGTTATGTAAAATATTATCATTGGGTCAATCTAGGTGAAGGGTACAGAGAAAAATCTCTGTATTTTTGTAATTTCTTGTAATTTGTAAACTTTTTCAAAATTAAAAGTTGTACTAAAAGAGCTCAGCAATATGAAAACAGACAATCCAATTTAAAAATGGGCAAACAACTTGAACAGACATTTTGCTAAAAAAGGATACATATATGACCAGTAAACACATGAAAAGATGCTAATATCATTAGCTACTGCAGGAATGCGAATTAAAGTCACTGTTGAGATACCATTATACCCCTATTAAAATGGCTAAAATAAATATTGCTGACAATAATACCAAGTGCTGACTAGGATGTGAAGTGACAGCAACTCTCATCAATTGCTGGTGGGAATGCAAAATGGTACAGCTACTCTGGAAAACCATTTGGCAGTTTCTGATAAAGTTAACCATACACTTATCATATGATCCAGAAATTCCACATCTAGATAATGTGGATTCTCTAGAATTCTCTAGAGAAATGAAAACTTATAGAACTTATATACTCAATTGTGTATAGCATCTTTATTTGTAGTTTCCCCAAACTATAAACAACCCAAATATCCTTCAACTTGAGAATATAAGAGCAAACTGTAGTCTATCTAAACCACGGAATACTACTTTACAGTAAAAAGGAACACAGTATTCATACATGCAACAACTTGGATGAATATCAAAGCCAGTGCACTAAGTGAGGGAAGTCAGTCTCAAAAGGCTGCAACATTAGAAGATGCCACTTATGTGACATTCTTTAAAATGCAAAACCAGAGCAATAGAGAACAGGACTGGGATGTTACAAAGGAGTAGCAAGACAAAGTTTTTTTGAAGTGATGTCTGTACTGAATCCTCATTTCAATAGTGGTCACATGCATTTATGCATGCGTAAACAGTAAAAAACCTCTACACCAAAAGATATGCTAATTTATTGTATGCTAATTTAAAATAAAATAACAATTATGAGAGTAATACTGTCGTTTCACAACCTAGAAATTTAAAATTAGGAGCACATATGCACATAGCGCTTACAGAGTCCAGGCATTTTTCTAAGTATTGGACAAATATTAACTCATTTAATTTTAACAGTAATCCTAGGAGGTAAGTCAGAGAAGGCAATGGCAACCCACTCCAGTACTCTTGCCTTGAAAATCCCATGGACAGAGGAGCCTGGTGGGCTGCAGTCCAGGTGGTCGTGAAGAGTGGGACACGACTGAGAGACTTCACTTTCACTTTACACTTCCATGCACTGGAGAAGGAAATGGCAACACTCCAGTGTTCTTGCCTGGAGAATCCCAGGGACGGGGAAGCCTGGTGGGCTGCCGTCTATGGGGTTGCAGAGTCGGACACGACTGAAGTGACTTAGCAGCAGCAGCAGCAGGAGGTAAGTAAGTATTCTCCCCATTTTACACACAAGGAAAGTGATATATATTGATCTTAAATAATCTGTCTAAAATGACAAGAGCTGGGATGAGGTGGGGCTGAGATTAAAGCCAAACTTCAGTCTAAGTCCAGAGTCTCTACTGTTAATTACGAAGCTTTACCAAGTTCTATGCTCTATACTACAAGCTCTTTAGAAGATACTCTCTCCTCATCAATAACCCTATTTGAGGTGCTTATTAACTGATACTCTCTAAAGAAAGTCCTTAAGATTTAAATTCAAACAACCAATCAGTCAGGAAGAGACGAAAAGCAGAAGCAAAAGACCTACCTGTCGGAATTTACATCTCACTTTCCCACAGACTGTACTGATTAACACAGGTGGCTGGTTTCTTGCCATGAATTTTTTTGGTCTCCTTGCATAAATCCATATGACACTTGCTATTTAAACATAAACAAAAATGAACCTTTATCATTCACAAAACTGCCAAAAGAGGTTTGGGTTTCCTATAGTAGCTGCAGAAGTGGAAGAGGAGTTTTTAACTTGTTTGCTGATGTTAAAATTAATTTCTAAAGGCATGTAGGACAATGGTACTAAAAAGATTATTAATTTATGCGGTCTTGATTTGTGTTTGTTCCAACCACATTGCCTTTGCCTACATTCAGAATAGTTAATGAAAACTCACACACACCAAAGTGCTGAGCAAAGACAAAAACAAGTAACACAAAATCTCTCCTTGGGGAGAAGGAATAGATGTTATAGAGGACCATGTTTAGTTATTGTTTTTGAAATAAAATTGACCAGAAAAGTTAATTGGGTGGCGCTGTGTAAATTGTACTGTCTCTTCAAGGACTGATTTTACTTTGAAGGGAAAACAGAGCCAGATACGTTGTTTGGGGAAGGAAATAGATCCTGCGGGTTTTTATAGTTAAGATGCCTTTGGATCGTTTCCTTCTTTTATATGTTCAAAATAAGTCCTAAAATGAAGGGCTAATTTCATGAAGCAGACAAGGAGTGAGCTTGCTTAGAGGTAAGGAAATGTTTAAGAGCAAGAATGTATATAAGTTCACTGTTAAACAACCGCAGACACATTCTGACTTTCCCCAAATCCATATTAACATACCCGAGCCAGCTGTATGCTCTAAGGTCCACCATTTGAGAACTAAACTGCCCGTTTATATTTCAAATGCATGACTCTGCCAGCAGTTGGAAAGTGTGTGGGAAGAAGTGCACCAGGGACCAGGAAGGAGGAGTGAGGTTCTGATGAAAACTGGGAGGGGAGAGTGACACCTTTGCTATTTATTCAACAAACAGGCACTGAGCACCTGCTAAGTGCTGGGCAAGCCACTAAGATCCCAAAGCCTTTGGGAAAATACTAGTGGGGCTGTGTTGGAGAAGGCAATGGCACCCCACTCCAGTACTCTTGCCTGGAAAATCCCAGGGATGGAGGAGTCTGGTAGGCTGCAGTCCATGGGGTCACAAAGAGTCGGACACGACTGGGCGACTTCGCTTTCACTGTTCACTTTCATGCATTGGAGAAGGAAATGGCAACCCACTCCAGTGTTCTTGCCTGGAGAATCCCAGGGACCGGGGAGCCTGGTGGGCTGCCGTCTATGGGGTCACACAGAGTCGGACACGACTGAAACGACTTAGCAGCAGCAGCAGCAGTAGTGGGGCTGTGTAACTGGAGTTTTCAGGGCATACGACAAAGGACGGGAGATCACCAAGAAATAAGTTGAAGGAAGATGCAGCAAACACATACTGAAGGGCCTTGTATTCTATGCCAAGAACTTTCACATTTTATGTCTTTTGTTTAAACACAAATAATCCATGTTTACTGTACAATATTTTAAGAGTACAGAAAAAATGTTAAAAAAAATGTACCTCCACCACTCAAAGCTGCATAGTCTCTCTCTGCATCTCAGTCTGTCTTTCTCTCTTTCTAGATAGACAGGTATGTCTCTCTCTTTATATCTATGGACAGAAATATATGTAGACACTCTCTCTCTCACACACACACTCAGGGCTTTTCCCACTTAAAATATAGAATGACTATTTATTCATATTATTAAATCTTCAACAGCATCTTTTTAATAGCTGCCTAGGATTCTATCATATTGCTCTTTCATAATTTAACCAGTCCTTTATGACTTGTTGTTTCCTATTTTTGCAATTATACCAGGAGTTACTTTTGAAATGCAATCCTGTTTGCACTCTGTGACAGCTGTTGTCCAGGAACATGGCGGTTTCAGGCTGCCCCAGGGTACAGCTGCTGAAGAGAAAGAGGAAGAGTGGAAGACCCTTCGGTGATAAATAAGGAGAGAAGTCGGGCACTTCGTGAAAAGAAAAAATGGATTCAGGTAACCTGGTTCTTACTAGAGAGGAAATAGTAAGAGGGAGGAAAGACTCTGCCCATGCTGTGGGTCCGGGTTAAGTTATTCACTCAAGAAAAGGTTATCACTCGCCTACTCAAAACATATGAATCAAGTCAGACCCTTAGTCTTAGAATAACCCAACCAATGTTTCCAGTATGATTTCCGACACAAGCTATCATCAATCAATAGTTCATTTGAGGCATCTGACCTCAAATCAAAACTCAAAAGTTTTGACAAAAAACTGGGCATGTTCCAAGATGATCATCTGTGTTTCCTAAGTTCTGTTCTCATATTAATTTAAATCATCAGAAAGCCAAGTACCTGGCCCACATTATCTCAGCCTCCAAAGAAATGCCTAAACTGAATTATGATTTAATATCACATTCTCACCCTTTATGTGCAAGGCTGATACAGCAATTACCCATTTCAACAGGGTTGTTGTTCCTTTGCAAAACTGTAGCTGAAGATGTCTGCTATAATCTATTATCTCTCACAGAAGGGTCCGTATAATAATTTTCATGATAAATTTTGTCTGGTGAAAAGAAGTATACATATTTTTCTTCAGTAACAATGAAAACTATACACGCCAGTGTATTTTCCTGTTTACTTTTTGCTGCTAGGAAACAGATTATTGGATTGGCCTGTCCAAATACCTCATGGCATCCACCCTTTCTGGTTCCTTTGGTTTGTCTCCGTTTTTCTATTTGAAAGGTCCTATGTTTATTTTTTTTAATTTTATATACTACCTTGGATCATTTTGAAGGTACATGGAATGAAAGGAATCTTAAATATAGTCAGTAAAAGCTTTATGGTAACAACGAGACACATGCTCCTAAAACCTGGCTCGATAGCTATCCATATCTGATCGGGGCTTGTGAGATTTGATATTCCGTAGTTGATAGTTTTGATTGTGGTCTGCATGTGATTGATGTCTTGATCTGTGCCATTCGAATTCATTTTCATAACATATAAATGTGTACATGCAAGTGCTAATAATATAGCATCTCAAGATAACTAAACCTCTGATCTATAACTCCCATCTTTAATGCATATAACCCTGAGCCATTCTTTTTCTGTGCAGACAGCAATGAAGAATGGAATGAATCCAACTCAAAATTGTATGAATAGGCTCTTTTCTCTATCTCTGATCTGAAGAGAGAGGACTTACAGTGAAACCTACTTAAAACTCTTCAATGGCTCTCCACTTAATAAGAGTTTTCATCTTCAGGGTAGAGTATAAATGCAATGGTAAGATGTTCATGGTAGCTTAAGTAAAAAAGGCAAACTACACCACAATATGATCTCAATTATATCACAGATACACAAATAAAATAGACCAAAAAATGGTCTATTAAATGGCACTGAGAAAAAAAAATGGCACTGAAATTGAAAATAGGGTTAAAAATTATTCTTTTTGTAAATCAATATATTCTTATTTTTCTAAAATAAGCATGTGTTAGTGCTGTTATCAAGAAAAGAGAATCATCCTTCTACAAAGTTCCAATATTCACATATTACAGAAATTGGAGATGACTCCACCCACCCACCCACCCACCCAGAGGCATGCCAGAGCTGGTAGAATACTATAAGCCTCTCTATTTAGATTGAGTACACCTAGGCTGTGAGGAGACTCATGATGTCCACAGAGTGTCATAGCCAAATTAATGGCAGACGTTAGAACAGATCCAGGGCTCCACCCAGTACAGAGCTCTGATGCCCCAGCTACCATCTGAGTTCTGGCAAGATGCTAGACCAAGGACTTAGATAGGGATCCGGCTAAGCTACAAGACTCGATGGTTCCTTACAACTGTGTCCATCAAATACAGTCTGGCAATACAGCCGCCTCTCAGGTTGGAAGACCTAAAATCAGACAACAGAGAAACAATGTATTTTTCAAGGCAAAAGAATTTTTAAAGACACAGAATCATTTTTCGGACATCTGTGATGGACACCGTTCTAGGATTCAATATTTTTTTTTTAATTTCAGATTATACATCTTGCTTGCTTAAAAATATGGCAGACAAAGACAGTTCTTTTGGCTGGCCTTCTGACCTCTTGATCCAGAGCTTATTAAAGGATATGTTGGGAAACTGACTTTTATTCAGGGACAAGGAGTTGGCCTGAGCTTTCAAATTCCACCTCTTTCCTTACAATAGAATGGTCTTTCTTTTTAAAAGCTCTGTGCCTCTGAGTTAGGACTACATAAAGCCTCAGTCAGATAAGTTTATTGTGTTTTAAGTGAGGGAACAGAGGTAAAACAAAGGAACATGGTAACTTGTGGACCACTGTTTCCCGATCTCTGGTCACAAGACAAATTATGGTAACCAAGAGACATCCTCCCTAATCTCTTGGCCAAACATGGAGTCAGGAATGGAGTCCAGACTTTTTGGTTAGGGGAGATAAAGTACCTTCAGGACCATACTCTTCCAGACAATGGAAATAGTAGTAATGGTGATGACTGTAGTGCTTCGTCCTCTCAGCAGGACTCCCAAAGATGGAACAACCCAACAGTTCTTCGGAGGCCCTCTTGGCTTTGGTCTGTGTTGGGAGACAATTCTCCATGGACAACTAATGTTTCTACATATCTTGTGAACAGAAGCACTGAGTGCCTTTGTTTTGGAACATTTTTTCGAGGATGTATGTATAGCAAACAGCCTTGGAAGACAGAGAGAGTGTCTAACTCTGAAGGAAAGAGCAGGTTCACTTAGAAGATATAGCTGAGTGTGGTCCAGTATAATGAAGATAATGTCTCTCTGGAGCAAACGGATGGTGTACTTACTGCCCGTTATAAAAGATTTGAGCTCCCTAAACTCAGGGTTCCTCTCCTGTAATTCAACCCACTGAGTGTACAATTACCACCCACCTGTCTTCGCATCATCTGTGGGTACTAGGGCCAGGGCAAAAATGCTAATACTCTGACTACTGCGTGAATAAGAAACTGTTCTTCATCTCTGATCCAGGAACCCTGTGCCTCCTGCCAGCAAGTTAGGTAAAAATTCAACCCATCACAGTTCTTAACAATCTGTACTCCCTGACTAGACTCGTATAAAATCCACAGAAGCAATTAGGAAGAAAGTGCAGAATCTACAGCCAAAATGTGAAAGAATTGCTCGTGGTTCAAGACAGTCACTGTCACAGAACAACTGCATGTGTTTTTAACAATTAACTACTTTAGTTGCTACTGGGGCCATGGGGGTCACAAAACCTCATTAGTGCTTGATTTGGGGCCATGGTGATAAAAGAACAGGTTTCAGTTCAGTTCAGTTCATTCAGTCAGTCGTGTCCGACTCTTTGCGACCCCATGAATCGCAGCACGCCAGGCCTCCCTGTCCATCACCAACTCCCAGAGTTCACTCAGACTCACATCCGTTGAGTCAGTGATGCCATCCAGCCATCTCATCCTCTGTCGTCCCCTTCTCCTTCTGCCCCCAATCCCTCCCAGCATCAGAGTCTTTTGCAATGAGTCAACTCTTCGCATGAGGTGGCCAAAGTACTGGAGTTTCAGCTTCAGCATCATTCCCTCCAAAGAAATCCCAGGGCTGATCTCCTTCAGAATGGACTGGTTGGACCTCCTTGCAGTCCAACGGACCTAACCCAAAATGTCTTCAAGGGCAGGTTTAGACAGAGCTGAACTGCCTTATGAAGGACCTCCTTGGAAGAATCAAAAGTCCAGTCACTGGCCTGTTCTGTATCTAGGAGAGCTTTGGTTTAACTCTCGGCCTAAAGACCAACAAAGGGCTTCCCTGATGGCTCAGTCGGTAAAGAGTCTGCTTGCAATGAGGGAGAGCTGGGTTCAATCCCTGGGTCAGGAAGATCCCGTGGAAGAGGAAATGGCAACCCACTCCAGGATTCTTGCCTGGGAAATCCCATGGACAGAGGGGCCTGGTGGGCTATAGTCCATGGGGTCACAAAGAGTCAAACATGACTGAGTGATTAACACTAAAAACTAACAAGCATTTTTTGACATTTTTTGTTCAATTTACATAGTATCACCTGAGTTAAATTCACCCATTCCAGTCCATCTTAGTTCGCTGATTCCTAGAATGTCGATGTTCACTCTTGCCATCTCCTGTTTGACCACTTCCAATTTGCCTTGATTCATGGACCTAACATTCCAGATTCCTATGCAATATTGCTCTTTACAGTATCAGACCTTGCTTCACCCTGCTTATTTAACTTATATGCAGAGTACATCATGAGAAATGCTGGGCTGGAGGAAGGACAAGCTGGAATCAAGATTGCCAGGAGAAATATCAATAACCTCAGATATGCAGATGACACCACCCTTAGGGCAGAAAGTGAAGAAGAACTAGAGAGCCTCTTGATGAAAGTGAAAGAGGAGAGTGAAAAAGTTGGCTTAAAGCTCAATATTCAGAAAACTAAGAGCATGGCATCTGGTCCCATCACCTGATGGCAAATAGATGGGGAAACAGTGGAAACAGTGGCTGACTTTATTTTTTGGGCTCCAAAATCACTGCAGATGGTGACTGCAGCTATGAAATTAAAAGATGCTTACTCCTTGGAAGGAAAGTTATGACCAACCTAGACAGCATATTAAAAAGCAGAGACATCACTTTGTCAACAAAGGTCCGGCTAGTCAAGGCTATGGTTTTTCCAGTAGTCATGTATGGATGTGAGAGATGGACTATAAAAAAAGCTGAACGCCAAAGAATTGATGCTTTTGAACTGTGGTGTTGGAGAAGACTCTTGAGAGTCCCTTGGACTGCAAGGAGATCCAACCAGTCCATCCTAAAGGAGATCAGTCCTGGGTGTTCATTGGAAGGACTGATGTTGAAGCTGAAACTCCAATACTTTGGCCACCTGATATGAAGAACTGACTCCTCTGAAAAGACCCTGATGATGGAAAGATTGAGGACAGGAGGAGAAGGGGACAACAGAGGATGAGATGGTTGGATGGCATCACCGACTCAATGGACATGGGTTTGGGTGGACTCAGAGTTGATGATGGACAGGGAGGCCTGGCGTGCTGCGGTTCATGGAGTTGCAAAGAGTCGGACACGACTGAGCGACTGAACTGAACAGAGTATCACTGTTTAAAAAATAAAAGTTTTCAGAATACCTAATTCATTGTGGAGGGTTTCTGGAGGTTTTTTCTAGCTCGTTATAAACCATACAATATGCCAACGTATTCTTTTAGTGCAATTATGCAGAAGAAATACAATGTACAAACTGGACCCCTTTATTCAGCAGTGGCCATGTTCCAAAAAATAACTGAGAAAGATGTTACTTCCACTCCAAAATACAAACAGTAATTCTTAAATGCCTAGATTATTGCTTTACTATTTTAAAAATTCAGTAATTACATCTTAGCTGGGGGTTATACTGTTCATTGTACATTGTGGTGATAGCCTGCTTTTCTCTGTCCTAAAAAATAACCCCATTTTTCATTTATGAATATTGTTATCTATGTAACTAAAATGACTCATAATTTGTTTTCTCCTGAAATGATAGGTTATGTTCAGAAATCCTCATTTTCAAAAAGAAAGGGAGGTCGGAGGGATGTTCCCATCTCCACCTCCATGTCTAGCAAATAAGTCAAGGTTCCCCACTGTCTTTGCCTCAAAGGGTCCCCAAAGTACTTGTGGAAGCAGATGTTACGTGAGACTCACACTGAGTATTTGAGTCTTTCTGTTCCCTGAACACATTAACTTGACACTTGGAAACATTATATTTGAAAGTTATAATCACACTTAAATTTCTTAAATATTTCTGATAGAAAAGAGATCCACATGGTGTCAATGAAAACAACAGTTTCATTTTTATGTAAAGAAAAAGCTTTCATTTCCCCACCCTTTATATACCTGGTTGTTATCCAAATTTATTCTTCAAATGCAAATTCAGATGTTTGCTGTATCTGTCAAAGCCGCAACAACTATTCTTGCTCCTGGCCTAACTGAAGTACTAAAGTTAAAGCCGAGCAAAGAGCAAAGGGCATAACCCTGTGGGGTCTGCCCCCTCCCCACACCACCCACCATCTGCAAAGGAAGCAGTGGAAGCCTTTCTACCAAGTACTCTTTAACTCCCTTAATGGAAGGTGGCAGAAACAGCTCCAGTGTGATGACATGGAAAGATTATTGATCCAGGGCTAAGGAAGCTGACTTCAGCAGGGAGCTATCTGATTCACGTGTACGGTGGCCAAAGAAGGGCTTGAAGGACAATGTTCCAGCAGGAGAAACAGGTAAAGAGAGCATAGGACTGACTCATAATAGCTTTATTTCTCAGAGCTGAGTTTCTTCAGATGAAAATCCCCCACCCACATCCCATGTCCATACCCAAACACACCACCATCAATATAAGCACCATCTGCTTTTCCTTTCTGGTGATGGTACTGGGAGGTCCTCACTGAGAAAACAGAGGCAGCAGGATTTTCAGAACTTGGTATTTGAGTAGTTTGTCGCTAAGGCCCCGAAGCATTTTTGGCTCCCCCTTGTGGGGAGAAGCTGTATTAATGCACACCCGGTGCTAGGACCCAGGAGCTAACTTTTATCTGGGTCCTGGGAGAATATACTTATTTTAATTAAGTTAAAGGAATAAAGAGGGTGCTTGGGTGAAGGCAAATGAGTCATCGAAACCTTTGAGGGTGATTCTCAAGCTCACAACTAATATTAGTCCTTTGTTGCCTAATTTTAAAAATAAGTATCATTTGAGATTACTCAGAACACAAAGCATTCATGTGTATCTACTGGCTAATAATGATTAGACATGTGACTAGAAACACTAAAAAAGAAGAAAAAAACAATGAACTTGGTTTTCAGAGACCTAAGTTCTAGTCCCAGCTCAGTTCTAAGCTCAGTGGATGACTTTTGACAAGCCACGTAGCTATTTCAGATTCTTTTCTTGTGTAAATGGTGAAAATAGCTTTCATAGATACTTCACTGAACTGTACAGAGTTTCAAATTAGGATACTAAAGTATTAACAGAAGTAATACTATTTTGTATCCAACATATGTATATTTATAAACAACATATATGACCTAGAGTTCCCTCTAACAATGACTCTAGGCAAAATTATCCCCTCTATAATACATACATCTCCTCTATAATAGATACATATATACATACAGCTAGCAACCATTAAGGTAAGGCTCAGGGATGGAAAAGATGCCACAGAAAGGTCTCGAGTAAGAAAGTCTTCAATCCCAATCTGAATCCATCTCTCTTTCACTGTGTAATGGAAGATTCAGTTTCCTCATTTTCTAAAACAGGGTGAAAGGTAGTAGTATCTTTTCCATTAAGCTGCTGTGAACTTTAAATGAGATAATGCAGATAGATCACTTTAACACAGTACTTGGAATATTAGAAAACATTCTGAATTGTCATCACCCTCTTTCCTTCTCCTTTGACAGAGATTTCAGTCTCAGCATCTCAGAACTAGTGCATTATATGGAAGGTATGTGGGTCAAAGGAGAAAGTTGGAACTCTGCTTAAGTTGGAGCAAGGAACGATTACAAAGGGCCACATGGCGAAGTACCCAATAAAAGGGGAATTTTTTTAAAAGGCAAAGCTTTGTTCCTATCCTGAGGATGCCTGTCTATGTGGGCCCCTTCTGGTAGAACTGGATATTGAGATGCCAAGGAACATTTGCAATGACTCTCAGACATCTCTTCTGGTCCATAAATAAGCCCTTGAAACATCCCTTAAAAATTATAATTATATATATATATTATATATATATTATATATATATTATATATATATTAGGATTACACGGGCCATATATATATATATATGGCCCGTGTAATCCTAATGCATCATCTATACTTTTAAAATTTTATCAACTTATTTTTACCAGCGTCACATTCCACTACTGTCAAAAGCATAAAGATACCTACAGACAGAGACTTCATAATGCATACCATCATTTGGCAAACACTCCCATGTTGACTTCAGGCAGGCATGGGATTAAAAAGGTGATGACGGCACTTCCCTGGTGGTCTAGTGGCTATGCTGCACTCCATGCTCCCAATGCAGAGGCTCGGGTTCAAACCCTGGTCAGGGAACTAGATCCCACAGCCACAAGTAAGAGTTTGTATGCCACAAATAAAAGAACCCTCATGTGGCAACTAAGGACCCTGCGTGCCCCAACTAAAGATCCTGCAACAAGAATTGAAGATCTCACATGCCACAGCTAATATCTAGTCAGATCAGTTCAGTCGCTCAGTCATGTCCGACTCTTTGCGACCCCATGAATCCCAGCACGCCAGGCCTCCCTGTCTATCACCAACTCCCGGAGTTCACTGAGACTCACGTCCATCGAGTCAGTGATGCCATCCAGCCATCTCATCCTCTGCCGTCCCCTTCTCCTCCTGCCCCCAATCCCTCCCAGCATCAGAGTCTTTTCCAGTGAGTCAACTCTTCGAATGAGGTGGCCAAAGTACTGGAGTTTCAGCTTTAGCATCATTCCTTCCAAAGAAATCCCAGGGCTGATCTCCTTCAGAATGGACTGGTTGGATCTCCTTGCAGTCCAAGGGACTCCCAAGAGTCTTCTCCAACACCACAGTTCAAAAGCATCAATTCTTCGGTGCTCAGCCTTCTTCACAGTCCAACTCTCACATCCATATATGACCACAGGAAAAACCAATATCTAGTATACCTAACTAAATAAATAAAAAGGCAATGAGACACTGGCCCTAGTCTCAAGGACTCACAGTCCAGTGATGAGGTATCCAGAAAGGGAATGCAGGAAGGGCAAACTTAGAGAGGAAGGTGGTCAATTATGTTTTGAACATGTTCAGTTTGCAATGCCCTTAGATAGCTGCTTGGAATGAGAGAAGTCTAGACTGAAACTATGAATATACTTGAGTCCTCAGCAGTAAGCCTGTGAGTCAGCCAGGTACAGTGTATGCAATGAGGAAAAGCAAAGATGAGCCCCCGAGGAAACATACTGGAAGGGTAAACTGAAGAAAGAGAGAGACAAAATAGAGGCTAAGAGTAAAGAACAATCAGGAAAGAACGCCAGTCCAGAATCACTGTTGTGATCATTCCTATTTTCAGTACTCAGAGGGCTTTTCCTTATTCACGTAGACGGGGCAGTAGCCAGCTTCCAAGGTGGCCCGCAATGACTCATACCTCTTAGAATCTCTGCCCTAGAAGAGTCTCCTTCCAAAATGAATCAGATCTGGCCCCGCTTGAGCAACAAAATACAGTAGAAGTGATGATGTAAGACTTCCAAGTCTAGATCAAAACAGGCATTGTGGATTCTATTTTGGTCTCTCAGATCATTTGTCCTAAGAAAAGCCAACTACCATGCTAAGAGGACATTCAAGCCAACCTACAGAGAAGCCCATGTAGAAGAACTGAGACTCCCCACGTTCAATCAGCATCCATTTGCCAGCCAAGTGAGTGAGCCATCTGGAAATATATCCTCCAGCCCTAGTCAAGACTTCAGATAAATGGAGCACCAGCCACCATTTGACTGCAATCCTATTAGAGAACCCACATTATGAACCATTCAACTGAGCCATTCCCCAGTTTCTTATCTACAGAAACCATGAGAGATAAATTGTCATTGCTGTTTTAAGCAAGTAAGTTTGGAGTGATTTGTCATGCAGAAATAGATAACTGTACAAACGCCTCCTTCTCCTAAATCTAATCAACAGTTTTTTAAAAAATCTGTAACACTTTATTCAGAACCATACATTTCCTGCTATGAAAAGTTTCTTCCACTCAGTCATTATTGGTACATTTCATTACTGTTTCCCTCCCTGTCCTTTACATCAACTAATGTATCTTAAAACTACATGAACTACATGGCTGTTGCCGGGGGTCATTCCTTGGTTTATACATCCTTTTAGCAAGAGACGAAGTCCCAGGTAATCTATGTCACAGAAGACAATCATTGAAAGGAAACTAAAATAATTATCCTAATATCTTCCTGGCAAAATATACTTGTGAATAAAGACAAGTTAACCATGACATGGAAGGCCAGTAGAATCTTAAAAATGTGACTGGACATTCATGGTAAATTGATTAAACTTGTTCACCAAAATAAAGTGTATGAGGAGCCCAAATTAACCACTCGCACCAAGGATGATTGTACAGGAGCCCAGGTTTATGGAAGACAAAGCAGACCTATTTGTGAAACCTTATTTGGTAAATCCACTTTGCTTCAGGAAAAAAAAAAATGGAGACAATCAGAACTTATTTTTCCCATTCAAAGAGAAGCAAGACTTATTTCACAAAACCCTCTCACTCTTCTACCTCCCCCCCTTTACCCTTAAGTTTCTGGAAGGTGAGGGAAAGACAGAAACATATGACTGACTCACAAGAATGGCAGCACATAAGGAACAGTTTTGATGTTTAAATGTTTGGTCCCATTTTACATCACATGCCTCCACCATATTCACTGCAGAAAGTAACAGTCACTGCAGATAATGGGTCAATAAGCCAGTGAGACCACTGGAAGAAACTATAGAAAATAAATGACTAATCCAGGGACAAACCCTGAGGGTCCTGGCTCAGAAGGCAAGGAGGTTGTAGGCAACAGTGGAAGGAGCAGAAATACCAAGTCCCTTTTTTGCACTCCTTGCACATTCCTCATGGTTGGAGCTAGGATCCAACCTTCCCAGTTCAGACAAATGACTCTGCTTGTACATGCTACTTTTGAAGAGATAAGGTGCTGGTCAGGAGAAACAATAAGCTGAGACTTAATAATAGATTAGATGAGGTGAAAGGGGAAGTCAGGCCTGGAAGGAGCTGAAAACTGGGGAGGGTATAGCTACCAACTAGCACAGTCCTGCTGACTTAAAACGATGAGAATTAGGCCTGGGGCACCAATGTGACTGGCTGAGGACAGAAGGTGGGGTTTGTGTGGAAGTTTTTCTTTATTCAAAGATGAGAGGAGCCTAGAGAAGTTCAGTATTTGACAAGAGAAACAGAATAAAACAAGAAAGAGAAAGCTCACCTCTCAGATACTCAGGAAAAGAAGATCCTAGTCTGACATCAGTGTGGGTCCCAGGAGCGGAACATAAACACCCAGTACCTTCAAGGCGCCATCAGAAGTCTCTCTTTAGTTACCACACTCCCTAGAGTTCAGGAGACTATGGTAGAAGTGACCCTAGGAAAACTCCTTTTTTAAAAAAAAATTTTTTTTTTATTTTATTTTTTGGACACACCACGAGTCATGTAGGATCCTGGTTCCCCAGCCAGGGATCAAACCCATGCCCCCTGCATTGAAAGTGCAGAGTCTTAACCACTGGACTGCCAGGAAACCTCTAGGACAACTTTTATAAATATCTATTAATGTTCATCAAAATAAGACAAGAAAAATAGCACAAT
Source organism: Bos mutus (assembly GCF_027580195.1). Classification (NCBI taxonomy): domain Eukaryota; kingdom Metazoa; phylum Chordata; class Mammalia; order Artiodactyla; family Bovidae; genus Bos; species Bos mutus. The sequence continues at coordinate 23,722,752 of NC_091646.1, read as the reverse complement.
AAATAAAAGAATATCAATAATATTTGGTACGATACAATTAACTTTTATTTACCATTATCTGCTGACTGCAAACTTTCCAGGATCTTCTGCCACAATAGTTTGAGTGAGATCTTTATAAATTCACTTGCTCATATCATAAAGAACCCACCTGCCAATGCAGGAGACCCGGGTTCAATCCTCGGTCGGGAAGATCCCCTGGAGAAGGAAATGGCAACCCACTCCACTATTCTTGCCTGGAAAATTCCATGGACAGAGGAACCTGGTGGGCTAGAGTCCATGGAATCGCAAAGAGTCAGACACGACTGAGCGACTAAGCAGCTAATGTTACAAATAAAATATTAAGAGACATTTTTTCCTTCCTCCATCCAAATGTTTTGATACTGAGTCCCTAGATAACACTCCCTAATTCACAACTGACAATAAATGGAGATTTCTGTAATGTTAATCCAAAATTCTTGAGATGATGAGAAAAATACATAGGTGGAAGTCTTTACAGGCTGCAATTTTGAATTCAGACTTAAGGAAGGATTACTGTATATATACTACACCTAGAGTAAAGTGAATAAAACGTAGCCTAGCAAGAATTTTTGCCTCACATGCAAATAACTATTTGAAATTAGTCTACCAGGAGCTACTTCTAAAGTATTTGAGAAGTTTAGTCTCAGGAAGTTTAAAGGCTTCCTCAGGCAATCTTGTTTACAAATTAACAGAATTCTGAATTAATGAGGTCTAACTGTGATCTGTAGGGATTGGGGGCAGGAGGAAAAGGGGACGACAGAGGATGAGATGGCTGGATGGCATCACCGACTCAATGGACATGAGTTTGAGTGAACTCTGGGAGATGGTGATGGACAGGGAAGCCTGGCGTGCTGAGATTCATGGGGTCACAAAGAGTCAGACACAACTGAGTGACTGAACTGAACTGAACTGTGATCTTTTTAAATAACTTCAAATACAGGCTAACTTTAACACACATGGAAATAATTCTCCTCCCACCCCAATGATACACCCGACCTCAAAAATATAACTTTTCTTTTGGGAGCTACTGAAGAATTCTTGCCAGAGTTTCACTTTCCAAAGGCACGATTTTGAAGTGAATGACAAATACTCTAATATTTACGTCCTTTAAACACAACCTGGCTAACAAAAATACATATTTGTTTTCTCCAGTACTTTTTCCATATTTCTCTCCAAAGACCTGAAGGGATGGTTTGGTTTTACAGTCATCATAAATTTATGATACTGAACTTGTGACCCAATGTGGATGAGACCCAGAATGATATCCAACATGAAAAGGCAGAATTCACTCAGTTCTACAAAACTGTGTTCTTTCGGAAATCCTGAAAAATGTTCTCCTCTCTAAGTGCCATCAAAATATTTTATTTTTATAGTTTAACCAGCCCTAATAAATACATACTGTATAGTTTTGTGCCTATCAGTTACAGATGAATAATTCTAAGATGTGATATCACAAGATTCAATATCATTTTACTAAACAGAACTTCATCACCTAAACTAGTTGTGCCCATAGAACTCATCGTAAAGCTTCTATTACTCAAACTACTCCTTATGAGAGCTAACACATAACAGACATTTAAAAATAAAGACTGACATCTCAAATATTCTCTATTTTGAAACCTTTGACATGTGACCCTTCCAGTCACAAAGCAAAGAAAAAGCCAAGAGCACCTAACTTAAGTGGATTTATAGAAACAAATTGTATGTATACATACATATACATTGAATGTATGCATATGACATAGGATAAAGACAACAGACATGCAGCAAAGCAAAACCCATAAAATGTTTCAAGATAAAACTATATAATTACACATGACATCTCATATAGGGCATTTCTCTACCATTTGCCATCTGTATTAAGGAGTATTTTTATTTCTCTCACCAAAGGAGGTATTTTATCCTCTTTTACTTCAGAGTAGGCATAGATACCTTCAAAAAACTCTTTAAAAGCTGATTCCTGCTTGAAGATTGATTTCCCTACCATAATTTTCATTATTCAGAAAAGATATCTTCTATGAAACGTGGATTTCATATGCTCTCAATTTCAGATACCACTGTATATGCACTCACTGGTACTAGAAATCCAACTGACTATATCATGTTTTTATAAATGGAACAAGTTGGCTTAAATTGGACCAATTTTAGGAGACTTTTCCATTGCCTACTTTCCATGACAGTTCTCCAGCTCACAGCTTTTTGTATCTGAAATAAAGAACTTTTACAGCAACAGTTAGCATAGACCTGTTATCTATAAAGAGGAAATTTTTCATAACTTAAAAATAAGAATGAACTATTTTCAAACTACAATAAGTTAATACTCACGACTGTGTTCACTTAAAGAGAAAAAAGCACAATACAGAGTCCCTGACTTGTTGGATGGGAGTCAGAATCAGAATTAATGTTACGTGCTTACTTCTCTGATGCCTGCTTCTATTAGTGTACAAAAGAATTTGATCATAAGAAAGGAAATTTGTATTAAAAACACCAGCCAGAAGAGACAAAAGAAACAGCTACTCACAGAAACAATGTGTGTCTGATTGTTTTTTCTGAAAACAGAAGCATAGAAAATCAATGCTGCCACTTCAATGAAGGAAGAGAAAGGGGTGTCATTTCACATACATGAAATGATAGAACAAGGAAGGTCAATCAGTATTAATAAAAACAACGGTGGAAAGAGATGCTGCTAATTACTGCAGAAACATTCATGACAACCAAGAATTCAAAATTAGTTCAGCTAACCTAAGTCAGAGTCCACTGACACTTCATGGCCACAGATTTTCTGCTTGTTTTATGGGGAAAAGAAATATGGGGTGGGAGTGAGAGAAGAGGTTGGAGCCAAGGGGGATTAAGAAACAAACAGAAGGAAGAATTTGTTACCTTGAAAAAAATTTATCATAGGCCTGCTTCCTGAAAAAGTCTGTGGTATTCCTCCCATAGAGCTCACAGATGGAGAAGGGTAATGGACTGGAAGCTGAACTAGGAGATACACAATCTTCACATAAACCAACCGAAGTGGTCACACCAAACAAAAAGCAGCACTGAAGCATGCTGCCGACAGACTGCAAGAATATCAATGCTGATCACATTCCTAGAGGAAACTGAACTCAGTTGGAAACAGACAAGAAATCCAACGTTTCCAGTGATGCTGATGTATTTTTTTAGCGAGGTCATTAAAACTGTACGGTTCAAAGGCACACCCTTCCTTTATGGTACATTATCCTCGTAAGGGCCAGGTGGTCCCATAACCAGCAAGGTACACATCAGTGTTATAGGGGAAGGAAGGCTGATACGCTATAGCACTTAGCACAGTGACTCACATGCTCTCTAAATATCTCTGGGAGGGCGGAAGGATGTACAGAATAAAGATGTTTAGAGAAAAAGAAGATCATTAAAAAGTTTGGGAGTAAGTTTTTAAGTAAAGGTAACGACAGTGGAATTATTTACGCTTAGATAAAATGGAGAAAACATTTCATAAGTCTTCCAGGATACTATGGGCTTCCTTGGTGGCCAAGACAGTAAAGAATCTGCCTACAATGCAGGAGACCTGGGTTCGATCCCTGGGTTGGGAAGATCTCCTGGAGAAGGGCATGACAACCCACTCCAGTATTCTTGCCTGGAGAATTCCATGGACAGAGGTGCCTGGCATGCTACAGTCCATGGGGTCACATACAACTGAGCAACTAACACACACACACACACACACACACACACACACCAGGATATTTTGGGCTTCCCTGATGGCTCAGATGGTAAAGAATCTGCCTGCAATGTGGAAGACCTGGTTTTGATCCCTGGGTCAGGAAGATTCCCTGGAGAAGGGAATGGGCATGGCTGATCTCCATCTCTGCTGAAGAGAGGACAAGATGAAACACTGTTTACACGACTTAGGTTAAACTTAAGTTACATACAAAGAAGACTTCTTGTCAAATACTTGGACAGATTACTAAGTGAAAATGAAAAGTGTTAATCACTCAGTCATGTCCGACTCTTGTGACCCCATGGACTGCAGCCTGGCAGTCTCCTCTGTCCATGGGGTGCTCCAGGCAGGAATACTGGAGTGGGTTGCCATTTCCTTCTTCAGGGTATCTTCCCAAACTGGGGATCGAACCTGGGTCTCCCTCATTTACCATCTTTACCATCTGAGCCACCAGGGAAGCCCAAGATTACTAAGGGAAACTGAAAATACCTTAAAATAACATGGATTCTCATATAACCAAGACGAACTAGGCTGGACAACAGAATAAATAAGTTCACTGAAGTTCCATATGGCTCTGATCAGTTTCTGATCAATTCTACCAAGCACTCTAAAATTAAAATACAAATTTTATAGAGACCTTGGAGATACGTTTTTTCCAATCACTGTACTTAACATCCATCCTGATCTGTCAACATATAACAATAATATGCCCATAATTCACCATAACTTTCTAATAAAGTTTAATACCAGCATTCAGCTTAAAAGGTAACTATTTCTATTTCATCAACCTCTCTTTTTTTTTTTTTTAGTAAGCTCCCCTCATCCACTTTCAAAATCTTTTCCATCTGGCAAAAAAGTCACAGAAAAATCTCATTTCCTGTGCCCAGTCTGCCTGATCCTTGCTGGAGACAGGACCCACTTAACTGTCACATGATCCTTTGGTCCAGTCCTTACTTGATCTCCCTACCCCCACTCAAAGGTAACCTCAACCACTTCTAAACTTGTAGAGCTCTGTGTTTACCTGTCTTAGCACATTTGACAAATTCTACCTTGGATTATTACTGGGCTGTATCTTCTCTTTTCTAGCAAACTAGAAATCCCTTGAGGGCAGAGATTATGGCTGACTCATCTCAGGATCCCTATGACTTCAAGGAAACTGCCTGGGTATTGAAATTCAGTGAGTTGAGTTACAGCCCTTTCCTAGGTTTAAAGCCATGGTTTAAACCTAACAGGTCCCTGACAGGAACTTACTTAATTGTCTATTTCTTTCAAGTCTGGATTATTGTGTAAAATATTATAATAGATAAAATCAATAATCTTTACTTTGAGCCTCGAAATTAAACTCTAAGATACTAAAATTCTATTCACCAGATATGTTCCTCTATGGTCTAACATGAGTTTTTTGTTAAATAAAGCTAGCTGTGCTCCTTCCTTAAAGCTTAAGATGAAAAAAAAAAGTTCAAACCCAGCAAATTCACAGGATTCTCATTAGCTTCTCCACAGTCGCTTGTAAAATGATTTGAAAAGTGAAGGTTCAAAACTTCACACAATTATCAGAACCTCCAAAGCTCGGGAAGTACCCTGAAGAATGAGAAAAGATCACTACTGTCCAATTTCTGAGGGGGGTGGAGATCAATAGCTAATATCAAACAGAGATGTGGTATTTACTCAGTAATCCTTACAATAGCTGCCGGCCTCAGTCAAAAACTTCTAACTTTAAGTACCAAGAAATGTTAGCTGAGCTGAGCAGAGTCATAGAAGCTGCATTTAAATACTAGTGTAATGATCATATAACTTCAAGCATGTATGAAAGTGAAAGTGTTAGTCACTCCGTCGTGTCCAACTCTTTGAGACCCCATGGACTGTAGCCCACCAGGCTCCTCTGTCCATGGAATTCTCCAGGCCAGAATACTGGAATGGGTAGCCATTCCCTTTTCCAGGGGATCTTCCCAGCCCAGGGATCGAACCTGGATCTCCTGCATTACAGGCAGATTCTTCTGTGTGAGAAACCAGGGAAGCCTTCAAGTATGTATAAGACATATGTATTTTATGAGTTCATCTTTCCTCATCAATGGCAATGATGAGGGCACCTATCCTTAGCACAGGTGCCCAACAATGAATTCTGAATGGGAATAGTCTTCACCTAGTACACTTTCCTCTTTCCCTGGGCAGAATCTCCAACTAGGAGTGAAAAAGTGATATCATTCATGGTTAAAAGAGAACTTTGATTTGTCTAAAAGAGCTATTTCAAAACTCACCCCTCAAAGATCCTATTCCTCATTTATTTTCCCCTAACTTCCAGATCATCGAAAAAGCAAGAGAGTTCCAGAAAAACATCTATTTCTGCTTTATTGACTATGCAAAGCCTTTGACTGTGTGGATCACAATAAACTGTGGAAAATTCTGAAAGAGATGGGAATACCAGACCATCTGACCTGCCTCTTGAGAAACCAATATGCAGATCAGGAAGCAACAGTTAGAACTGGACATGGAACAACAGACTTGTTCCAAATAGGAAAAGGAGTACGTCAAGGCTGTATATTGTCACCCTGCTTATTTAACTTATATGCAGAGTACATCATGAGAAACGCTGGGCTGGAGGAAGCACAAGCTGGAATCAAGATTGTCGGGAGAAATATCAATAACCTCAGATATGCAGATGACACCACCCTTATGGGAGAAAGTGAAGAGGAACTCAAAAGCCTCTTGATGAAATTGAAAGAGGAGAGTGAAAAAGTTGGCTTAAAGCTCAACATTCAGAAAACTAAGATCATGGCATCTGGTCCCATCACCTGATGGCAAATAGATGAGAAACAGTGGAAACAGTGGCTGACTTTATTTTGTTGGGCTCCAAAACCACTGTCGATGGTGATTGCAGCCAGGAAATTAAAAGATGCGTACTCCTTGGAAGGAAAATTATGACCAACCTACATAGCATATTCAAAAGCAGAGATATTACTTTGCCAACAAAGGTCATCTAGTCAAGGCTATGGTTTTTCCAGTGGTCATGTATGGATGTGAGAGTTGGACTGTGAAGAGAGCTGAGCGCCGAAGAATTGATGCCTTTGAACTGTGGTGCTGGAGAAGACTCTTGAGAGTCCCCTGGACTGCAAGGAGATCCAACCAGTCCATTCTGAAGGAGACTGGTCCTGGGTGTTCATTGGAAGGACTGATGTTGAAGCTGAAACTCCAATACTTTGGCCACCTCATGCGAAGAGTTGACTCATTGGAAAAGACTCTGATGCTGGGAGGGATTGGGGGCAGAAGGAGAAGGGGACGACAGAGGATGAGATGGCTGGATGGCATCACTGACTTGATGCACATGAGTTTGGGTGAACTCCAGGAGTTGGTGATGGACAGGGAGGCCTGGAGTGCTGCATCTCATGGGGTCACAAAGAGTCGGACATGACTGAGCGACTGAACTGAACTGAACCTCCAGAAAGGCCTTTACCCTGGCCCACATGAATACGTGTTCAAAATGGATAGTTCTCAAACATGACTTCTAATTTTGCCAAGGCCTTAACATAAATCCTTGCTAAATAAAACCCCATAATGCACATCACTCCAATTACTGCATCAAAGAGTTTTTCTTCATTTATGCTTAAAAATCAGTGGATTACTTAGCTTATTAGATACCGTAGCACTACCCCACCCCCTGGTAAACCAGTTAATATTTTATCTATCTACTCTCCAACTTCCCAGTACACTAATTATAATGATTTCATGGATTTCATACAATCAGTCTTGTTCTCTCCATTGAAAAGCTATCCCCACACATCTTGCTACTCTCTGTGAAGTAGGCCTTATTTCCTCCAGTTATTTCATACTATTACTTTAAAATCTTTCTCCTCTATTGATTCACTTCCAATAACATTAATGTAAATTCTACTTTCCCTTCCTGTTGTTTGTCCTTCTCCCATACATGGCTTCATCCCTATATGCATGCAAATTCACGATCAAAGCAGCTCTGCATTTTCCTCTTCTGTTTACATCCCTACTGACTGGCACGATTCTTCATTGTTTCTACCGTAATTCAACCCTGAGTACTTTTTAGCAAATTTCAGTGTCATGAATCTTGCCAAGATTTCAAAATTTCTCCAATCATTTGGGCTTAAATGCATAGCTAGAAGAGAATTCAAACATTAGGAATAACTTCTTGCCCATGAAAAAGAGTTAGACTTAAACACTGAAACAGACCATGAGGAAAAACAAGACATAAAATATCTATGTCTCAAAATCTCAAATAAGATGGAAAACCACAACTCATATATGATTTAGGTGTAGGGATACCTAAGCAGATGGCTGCATTGAGGGGCTTATTTATTCAAGGTCTAAGGTCCTACAATATACTCATCCAGCTACATGTCTCAATTTTTGCTAAGAAAATTTTTAGATTCTTGTAGAATGAAGATAAAATTCATTAAAGCAAAGCCAAGTCAAGATATTATCCCAAACGACTCAATATTTTATTCAGTTTGAGCTCCTCTTGGGGAAAAGATGGAATCTGTAATTTAATAAGGCCTTTGAGGGGTGAAGGGGTGAGACTGACCCATCTTCCTGCCTTTCCTTAAAGCTGATGCCAGGTTGCCTCTAGAAAAGAGGAGGGAAATTATTAGAAAATTTACTGAATCTGGCATATTGTTCAACCAACTAGGTGCAATCAACTGCTATGGGTATTAACTTTACTTTTGAGAACACATAGCTCAAATGGCGGAGAAGGCAATGACACCCCACTCCAGTACTCTTGCCTGGAAAATCCCATGGATGGACGAGCCTGGAAAGCTGCAGTCCATGGGGTCGTGAAGAGTCGGACACGACTGAGCGACTTCACTTTCACTTTTCACTTTACTGCATTGGAGAAGGAAATGGCAACCCACTCCAGTGTTCTTGCCCGGAGAATCCCAGGGACGGGGGAGCCTGGTGGGCTGCCGTCTATGGGGTCGCACACAGTTGGACACGACTGAAGCGACTTAGCAGCAGCAGCAGCTCAAATGGAATTCTTTGAAGATCAGGGCAAGATTTCCTCATTGTTAGGGGACTAAATACACCCTAAACTTTTACAAATCTTGGCAAGCTACATATCATTTCTAATCATCTGCCAATTGGTTGAGAGAGAGTAATAAGTAGGAACTTTGCCAGTCAAGAAATAAACAACACACTGAGACAAGGATCATTGAGCTGGTAGGAGTTTGGCAGAGCCAACAGGGAGGCAAAAGTGGGGGAAGGGGCTCAAGGTAGCCAGGTTTCTGATAACAGCACAGTCTGCTATTTCAATAATAAGGCAAGATAACACATATAACTTTGATGCTTTAAAATAATGCTAAAATCTTTCATTAATATCATTGTCGCCTATGACTTTTCCTTGTAGAGCACATCACAGGTAATGTTACATAAATAAGCAAACCCAAAGGGCTAAGAATTATCAAGAAAATTTAAGGGAAAGTCTCAGAAGAAGAAGGTATGGCATATCATTAATATTTGGTAAATGTGACATGTAATTTTTTAAACTTCTTAAAAAAAAAAAAAAGCATCTTATGTTTTATTCCTTTAAATGTTAGTGACCTCCGACTATATAGAAAGAAGCAGCATGTAGTATCAGAAAACCTAAGGAAAAACAGAGGTTTCGAAATCAGAGAAGCAAGAATTTGGATTTTACCACTGCCACTTCATAACTGTGTAACCCTGGGTGATACTGTTAACATCTCTCATTTCCCTCATCTGTAAAATGGGTGTGATACTACAGTGAGAAATGTGTGCATGTTAAAACACGTAGTGCAGCACCATATGCCTAACAATAACTGTTCATTTCCCTTAGGATCTCCTTCTACCCACTACCCTCTTCAGTTTACCCTGATCTCCTCTGTTTACTTCACGTTGCCCTTCTACTGCCAGTCTGCATTTCTCTACAATAGTTATTACACACTGCTATATCTAAAATGGATAACCAACAAGGACTATTGCATAGCACAGGGAACACTGCTCAATATTACATAACAACCTAATGGGAAAAGAATTTGAAAATGATCAGATACATATATATTATAACTGAATCACTTTGCTGTATACTTGAAACTAACACAACATTGTTAATCATTTATAGTGAAAGTGAAGTTGCTCAGTCGTGTCCGACTCTCTGCGACCCCATGGATTGTAACCTACCAGGCTCCTCCCTCCATGGGATTCTCCAGGCAAGATTACTGGAGTGGATTGCCATTTCCTTCTTCAGGGGATCTTCCTGACCCAGGATTCGAACCCGGGTCTCCCACATTACAGGCAGACGCTTTAACCTATGAGCCACCAGGGAAGCCCTGGTGGTATAATCATTTATACTTCAATATAAATGGCTGCAAGGGAAAATCTGAGCCACTTAACTGGTGGCTCAGATGGTAAAATGTCTGCCTGCAATGCGGGAGACCTGGGTTCGATCCCTGGGTGGGGAAGATCCCCTGGAGAAGGAAATGGCAACCCACTCCAGTATTCTTGCCTGGAAAATTCCATGGACAGAGGAGCCTGCTAGGCTACAGTCCATGGGGTCGCAAAGAGTTGGACTCGACTGAGCGACTTCACTTAACTTTATAGAATAAAGAATTTTTAATAGTTATTCTTTCCAACTGATGCCTTATGGTAAAATCAGGAGTAATTAGCAGTACTTACTGGGACTGATTGGATACCTTGCAGATTTATAGGACTAGGAAGACTTCTAGACACTTTGAGTTTAAATGCCAAAATGTAACAACACACCTTGGGTGATTATCATGATTATCTAGGTAGAGCATTATGCTAGGTCCTCAAAGAAATCAGTCTATTGGAGGAGACAGACTTAAAAACAAATAATTGTAGTAGAGTGTAACAAGCACAAGAATAAAGATATGTGGAAACCCTACTACACTGTTGGTGCGAATTAAATTTGGTGCAGCTGCTATGGAAGACAGTATGGAGGTTCCTGAGAAAATTTAAAATAGAGTTAGCATACATTCCAGCAATCCCATTCTTAGGTATATATCCAGAAAAAACACTAATTTGAACAGATACATACACCCTGATAGTCATTAATAGCACTATTTACAATAGCCAAGATTTGGAAGCAACCCAAGGACACATCAACAAATGACTGTATAAAGATGTGGTGGTGGCGTGAGGGGGTGTGTGTGATGGAATACTTTTTAGCCATAATAGAATGAAATTCTGGCATTTGCACCAATGTGGATACATGTAGAGAATATTATGCTTAGTAAAATGGAAGACAGAAAGACAAACACTATATGATACCACTTAAATGTGGAATCTGAGAAAACAACAAGCTCACAGATATAGAGAACAGGTGGTTGTCAGTGGCAGCGGGTGGAGGTGGGTAAATGGGTGAAAGAAGTCAAAAGGTCAAAACTTCCAGTTATAAAATAATAAGACATGAGGATACAATGTACAGTATGGCAACTGTAAGTTGCTAATAGATCTTAAAGATTCTCATCACAGAGGAAAAACTCTGTAATTGTGTATAGTGACAGATGTTAACTAGACTTACAGTGGTGATCATTTCACAATATTTACAAACACGGAACATTTCGTGTACACCTGAAACTATGACAGCGTTGTGTGCTGATTATGCCTCAATAAAGAAAGTGAGAGATGTATGAATATAAAGCTGGCGAGGGGGAATGGGGAACCCCAAAATGCTGTATTGTACTGATGTGGGAACTGGGGGTGAGAGTTAGGACAGTAGTCAAAGAAGATCTCTTGGAAAAAGACACTCGTTCCAGTCCTAGCTATGCTCTTATCCAAGCTGCATCGCCTTGGCCAGTTCAGCCCACCCCTTTAAGCCCATTTTCCGTATCAGAAAAATGAACAGATAGGAGTCAAGAATCTCCATTAGTCCTTGTGACTTTAAAAGTCTGGAACTTTTTACCAACTAGGCAAGTGAAGGGAAAATAGCTCTGAATTCCACAGTTATTTCTTCTTTCCTCCTATTCTTCTCATGCATTCATTTTCCCTTGCAGCCAACTAGTCATTTCTGGTAGCTTTGCTTTTGACTCTCTTCTATCATGATGGTGTTGTGTTTATAGATTTGATATTATGGTTGCAAAACAGCTCTTTTGGCAAAAAGAGGTTCCCTAGTATGAAAGGATCAGTTTCTTCCTTGTTCCTTATAAAATAAGATGATAGGTTGAGTCCTGGGCAATGATTTAAAATTTTAAATCCACAGATTCTTTTTTTCTAACACGTCAAGACGTCAAATACTATTTTAGTAACCTAATATTGACCCTCACAAAAGCTGCACCTCCATAGCCATTTAACAAACATTTATTAAGCCTTTCTCTGTGTCAGGCATTAGGCTGGCGGCTATGGGAGATGCAGAAATGATTAAGATATGGGCCTGGTTGTCAGTGAGCTTATGATTTATTTAGCGGCTGTGGCACTGAGCCCAGTACTATATAAAACATATTAGCAAGGCAATCTTTGTTCTGTCACAACTGGAGCCACGAGTCCTCAACATGTATATGTGGTTTTGACTAGAAGTTGTACATTCAGTAGGTGCTGAAAGCCACATGTCAAAAAACTGAGCTGCTTTAAAAAAGCTAAACCCATTAGTAGTCAAAGAAATTTAAGTTAAAACAATGAAATTCCATCATTCTCCTAGCAAATTGGCAAAGATATAAAAAGATAAACTGCAATGACAACAGTGTGGTGAGATGGGTACTCATACACTGTTAGTGGAGATGGTAAATAAAGTATAGTGCATCCATAAGAAACCACGGTACAACCACAAAAGTGAATTCTATACAACCATTAAAAATAAACTTTTTAAGAATGTGTAATGATATGGTAAAATACTCATGCTGTAATATTAAGGGAATATGACAGGTATCAAACTGAATATAAGCTTAATTGCATTCTGTTAAAACAATATATTTTTCTTTGTGAATGCATAGAGAAAAAAGACTGAAATATACCAGAACGTTAACAGTAATTATTGCCAGGCAGTGTGATTACAGGTGATTTTACTGTTCTTTTTAATATTTCTCTGAATTTTCCAAATTTTCTGTAACAGTACTATTGCTTTGTAGTAATAAAAAGGTATAACAATGCATATAAAAAGGAAGAACATACACTAAAAAGTTAATAGCAATTTTCTTTGGATGGCAAGATGATAGTCTGGGTTTTATGTTCTTCATGGTTTCTATATTTAAAAAAATTTTCTAGAGTGAACATGTACTAATTTTACAGGGCCAAAACTCAACTAAGAAAAACTAGATTGTCCAAGAAGTTAGCAAAGACAAACACGAATAACCATGTGTTACTGAAGTGAGTCCATTCTACTGCCATGGACCTTTGCAATACTTTCAGGCTCTGTCTCCACTGGCTCTGGTTCAGGCCAGGTCACTTAACTCGTGTCTGTTTTAGGAAATCAATAATTACTCCATGCCTCAAAGGGATTCTGTGATGGTGAGTGTGAGAGCATTGGTGAAATGCTTTGAACTCAGGAAAGAAAGATACACAGCAAGTAGTAATGGAGATTTTCATTCTCTACTGTATGATGTTTGTTTAGATTGTCTTCCGCAGTTTCACCCACTGTCATTTCTGTTATCTATGTGCCTATTGACTCCCAGATTTCTGTCTACCACTGTCCACCCCCATGAAACGTTTCTTTTCCCCAAATACCCCTTCTTCTGCCCTATTCTTCTTGTTCTCTGGCTCGTTTTGCCTACATTTCTTGCTCACACCGGCAAATATTGTCATACCAAGTTAAATTGATTATGAATGAATCATGAACTTGATTAACCAGTTTCTCTTGAATCAATAAAAGTTTGTTTAATTAACTTGGATATGAAGTTGATAGAACTATTTTTTCAATTGCCATTCTTTGACTCCTGCTAGGTATGCTGCCACTGCTGCTAAGTCACTTCAGTCGTGTCCGACTCTGTGCGACCCCATAGACAGCAGCCCACCAGGCTCCCCCGTCCCTGGGATTCTCCAGGCAAGAACACTGGAGTGGGTTGCCATTTCCTTCTCCAATGCATGAAAGTGAAAAGTGAAAGTGAAGTCGCTCAGTTGTATTTGACTCTTAGCGACCCCATGGACTGCAGCTCACCAGGCTCCTCCATCCATGGGATTTTCCAGGCAAGAGTACTGGAGTGGGGTGCCATTGCCTTCTCTGCCTGCTAGGTATAGTTATCCATGGAAATTGTATGAGTTAGGAAACATTCAAATATGAATGTCATCACCCCTTTCACCCTATGAGTTCAGCCGCAACAGCTGTTCAAGACTCCATGCCTCAGAGCCAGGGGAGCAGGGAGATGGGAAATGGGAACATACCACCGTATAAATGAGCTGCCTCTACTGGTCACTATGCCCTCGCCCAGAACAGCACAAGGCACAAAGCAGGAGCTCAATACGTGACAACATAATTGGAATGACACACTACAGCACGGGAGCCCACATCCCAAGCCAGCAAATAACCTTTTACTGGCAAGTACAGTCCACTAAGCCTTTTGGCAATTATTCCTGAACAATAAAGCTGTCAGCCCTTGTTTTTTTTTTTTTTTTTTAAAAAGTACTTATAGATAAAAGGGATAAAATGGGGAAAAGGGAGCTAGTCTTGTTATAAGAGTCGGGGAGCAAAGCTGAGGAAATATTTTAGTCTGCCAGACAATCTTCTGAGATGGTATGGTGGATGTGAGATCAGATTGTTATCAAGATAAATGGATATCTGGGTACACAGAACAGGCCATGTGGACAGAGTCTCATAAGTGGACAGTTCAGGAAATGGACTGCTGATGGAGTGCCCCGCCATTATCCAGAGAAAATTCCCAGCAATCACTAACCTTCCCTCCACCCGTCCCATCTAACACCAGACAGACATTCTCGCCCCCACACCACCTCGGGTAATCACCCTTGGGGCCACTGCTAGTACACTGTGCGCCTTTGTGCAAAGTGGGAAAAGGCTACTTTCTGGCACCAAATGACACTCCCTCTGGCTCACCCAGCTGGAAAAACGATGAGGGATTGCAAATAGTGCCCTTTGGGGGCAGACTCCCCCCCAAAAAAGCAATGGTTGGCAACCAATACCCTGGCTGATCTCAGCTCCCACATGGTGCACCCTTCAGCCTACCATCTAGCATACTCTGGGACCCTGATGGTGCCTGCTCCTAGCTCCTACTCCTTACCTCCAATTCCACACCCCTGCTCCAGTATGAGTCCAGGTTAGGTTAATTTCTGACAAACTGCTACCCACTCCTGCATTCGACTCCCTGACTTCCATCACTGATCCAGTCATACTGGGTACTACTGTCATTTCTCATTGTGCTCTGGATGCGCCCAGATTCATCCCTGAGTGAATGAAAATTAAAGGTTTCGGTCAGTATCTTAATGAGAAGAAAATCATTTTGCGATATGGAAACCTGAATGAGTCTCACTGGTAGTGCCATTAACTATTTCTTGGAGTCTTGGAAATTCTATCTACTGTATGCCCTGGAAATTAAAATCACACATTAGTGAATAAGGCTCTGTTTCACCCACAATTACTCAAACTTATAAACAGTGGAATCTGCTGAGAAAGCCTCATCTTCCACACATTCCAGGCTTCCTTCCCAGTATACTCCCCAAGAACACAGCCCTTCTGCACACCCCAGCCACCTTTCCTGGAGAGGAGAGGATGTCTGAAAGCAGAGCTATTGGAGCCTTAGCACCGGGTTCCCAGAGAACAATGATTGCAGATTGGAAGCCCCTGGCTCAATGTGTCCCTTAGGATCCAGGACGTGCACCTGGTGAAGGAAAGCTATTGTCAAAGAACTGTGCTCTGCCAGGGACCCCCGGACCCAGTTTTGGTGTGTGGGGGTGGAGATAAAGGGGTGATAATGACTGACTTTAGAAAACAAGGTCTGAGGCTTGGGAAAGAGACATTGCTTGTCTGTGAGGGTGCCAGGTTCCTGACAAAAAGAAAATTTCAACAGATTTACAGACACCCTCTATGTCAAGATTTTGAGTTTGCAAAGCGATAATGGCATTATCTCACTGGACCCTTGGCAATCCTCTGAATTAAAAAGGGGAAGTAGAGATTTCCCTGGTGGTCCAGTGGTTAACACTTTGCCTTCCAGTGCAGGGGGTGTGGGTTCAATCCCCGAGCTAAGGTCCCACATGCTTCATGGCCAAAAAACCAAAACATAAAACAGAAGCAATATTGTAATAAATTCAGTAAAGGTTTTAAAAAAAAATGGTCCACATAAAAAAATATTTAAAAAGGGAAGTAAATTCCTAGTATTGATATATATGTGTAAATCACTGAGATTTTCATCTATATGTTATCCTAGTGAATAATTTAAATCCTCATAACAAACCTGTGAAGGTAAGCACCATTCTTATCCCCCTTTTGTCTAGACTCGGAAATTGAGACTCAGAGGGCTTGCTTTGTAATAGTCACTGGGTTAGGTGTTGGGATATACAAAGGACAATCAGGCAGACATAGTCCTTTCCTGGAAAAATTCACAGCCTAACAAGGGAGATCACCTGATAAGTGACACTCAGACCACTGTGAAAACTACAGAGTCGGACACGACTGAAGCGACTTAGCAGCAGCATGCTGCTGCTGCTGCTGCTAAGTCGCCCAGTCGTGTCCAACTCTGCGGGACCCCAAAGACGGCAGCCCACCAGGCTCCGCCGTCCCTGGGATTCTCCAGGCAAGAACACTGCAGTGGGTTGCCATTTCCTTCTCCAATGCATGATGTCCATGGGATTTTCTAGGCAAGAGTACTGGAGTGGGTTGCCATTGCCTTCTCCGCAGCACTTAATGAGTGCTTACTAAATACTAGGCTCTGTGCTAAGTGCTTTATGGATACTGTCCTGTTTAATCCTGACAACATTCCAAGGAAGAAAGGTCTATCCATATTCCTATTCTAGAAATGAGAAAAGGCCTGAGAAAGATGGACTATTTCAGAGTTGACCATCTAGGATAGAGTAAACCAGAATTCTAACTCAAATTGATTTGACAATAGATGTGCTGTTAACTGGGATTCCCAGGTGGCGCCAGTGGTAAAGAACCCGCCTGTCAATGCAGGAATGTAGGTTCAATCGCTGGGTGGGGAAGATCCCTTGGAGAAGGGAATAGCTATCCACTCAAATATTCTTGCCTGGAGAATTACATGCACAGAGGAACCTGGCAGGCTACATTTCACAGGGTCGTAAAGAGTCGGACATGACTGAAGCGACTTAGCACGCATGCACGAGATGTTAACTACGAATTGTAGAGGGTCCTATGGACCAAACATTGAGAGCATCTTAAGCTTCTTATTCTAGTACACATAGTAAATCTTTTAAAAAAGTTAATTGGATACTTCTATACATTTCAAAATGATCACCATGATAAGTCTACGATACGTCACCATACAAAGATACTACTTCATTATCAACTATATTCTCCACACTGTACATTTCATACTCGTCTGGAAGTTTGTGCCTCTTAATCTCCCTCATCTATTTGTTTACTTTTCCTCCCTGCCTCCCAACCCCTCTGGCAACTACCTATTTGTCTTTGTATCTATGTTTTCTTATGCTTGTTCATTTGTTTTGGTTTTTGGATTCCACATATAAGTAAAATCATGTATGTGTCTTCCTTTGACTTATTTCATTTTTACCATAATACTCACTAGGTCCATCTAGGTTGTCACAAATGGCAAGATTTCATTCTTTTTGCATTGAATCTGTATACCACATTTCCTTTATCCATTCATCTACTGATAAGCACTTAGGCTGCTTCCATATCTTGGCTATTATAAACAGTGATGCAATGAACACAGAATCACTATGTTCTGTAACAGGAACTAACATAGTGTTTGTTGTACGTCAATGATACTTTGAAAAAACAAACTCAGAAAAAAAGAGATGAGATCTGTGGTTACCAGCTTTGAGGAGTGAAGGGAGGATGAATTGGATGAAGGTGGTGAAAAGGCACAATATTCCAGCTATAAAATAAATAAATACTAAGGATGTAATTTACAATGTGATTGATACTGCTGTATGTTATATATGAAAGTTGTCAAGAGAATAAATCCAAAGAGTTCATAAGAATAGTTGGTGTAAATCAGCAAATATTATTGGCAAATAATAACCAAAAGAGGAAGAATGGCTTTGTAGGGATGAGATACTTCCAAAAACTAAATTCTGATAGCATGCTTATATGTATAATATCTCAACAGGAAATAAAAGAGAGGGGCCTGGTTCGTCACATGACTCCGTATTTGATTATCACAAGAAAAAATTATTTTTAATTTTGTATCTATATGAGATGATGGATATTCACTAAACTTATCGTGGACATCATTTCATGATGTCTGTAAGTCAAATCTTTATGCTGCACACCTTAAATATATATAGTGTAGAATGTCAATTATATCTCAGTAAAACTGGAAGAAAAATGTTGATTGGAATATTCATTTTAACCCAGTTGGGAGGAGGCAACTATATAAATAATAAGCATAAAACTGCAGGGCCTTAAATTTTTATTTATAGATAATTTCATCATAGTAAGTAACTAATCTGCATCTCATCTGGGCCCTCAAAAACAGGATCTATGACTGGGATCATTTGATTTAAATCCAAGAATGAAACCTACTTAGGCATATCTGAAATTTGGATCCTAAGAACTGAAATCTGGCCAGCTACTATGTAAAGCTTCAACTTTGAGTTCTTGTTTCCATAAGATTAACAACCTCAAAGTTGGATAAGCTAAAAGTATGTCTTCTGTACTAGTTTAAATGGGGACTGGATCATGGATGATACTAAATATATTTGGAGATGCTTAAAGAAACTGAAGGGAGAAAGCCCCAATTTATAAAGAGTAGTTTTCAGCTCCTTAAACCAAACTCATAAATAAATTAGTCTTATATGTGAATATAAACTTGCATTTCCTCTTTATTAAGGCTAAGTCTTAGTATTTTGGGGAAAGGGGCATTTCTTTGCCACTCACTAAGTGAGAGGGTTTACTTTCCACTCTACCTATGAAGAATGGAACATATTTAATAAGTCACATCTAGTTTCCTGTCTAATCAGCATATGCCCAAGTATCATTTGCCAGGCTCTTCCCACTGTAGAAAATAACAATCATCCCTAGATGACAGCACAAGGATGTATCAAGATATAGTTAATGTCCAACCAACAGGCCATATAACAAAAGTAAAACAGGCAGCTCATGCCTTTATAAGGTGCTGATTCATACATTATAGCCTTCTCACTTCTAGACAATATTAATCACAGAAGCCACAAAAGCTATCCTAATGCCTCCCAGGCTTCCACATATGGCTGTGACTTGCACGTGGACCATGATGTTTATATGCAGAGCATAACCCACATGCTTGCATACATCAGTCTACTATATTTCCCCACTGCTACCCCCACTCCCAGTTATCCCAAAACATAGCTTGGGCAGTTTTGATTTTTACATACTGGAGACGCTTTTGTTCACACAATCTCCTGGCACTGAATATGGGCTCTGTTTAGCAGCACTAGGAAAGCACAAGAGATACCTGCTCACTTCTTAAGACTGCTCTTCTCATGTCAATTCTAAGAACATTCAGCAACATTTTCACTCTTTATTAGACAGTAATGAAAACAATAAGCAAAGCTGGGTCAATAGTAATTGGTCTCAAAGAGAAAATGACATCCAGTCAATTATTTTTGATAAGCCCCTAGGAACAGCAAGTAAAACATTTGTGCAATAACCCCTTGTCAATAGAATAGCCATAAATCTGGATTGCAATACTCTGACCAATGCTCTAAGGAAAAAATATTTTAAGCATAGTAAGAGAATACTGAAGAATGATGTTATCCCTCTCTTACTCTAAGTAAGAATGAACATTTTGATAATCTTGAAAGTTTCTTCTTGGTTCCACTGGGCCACAGGAATAATTTTAAATTGTTATTTCTGGCAGGCAGTAAATGAATGGATGCAAAATCTCCTATTCCAGGATAGCGTTAGCAGGCAGAGAAGGGGTCACCCAAGTGATGGAATTTGAAGAGTGCTGAGAAGGCCACACAACTAATAAATGCTATCCTTTATGTTACCTCACTCTTTATTAAGGGCACTGTGCAGTCACCGACCAGTATTGCCACACACACACATATACCCCTAGTTAACATGAAAACATTCCTGAGAGAGAGAACACAATAAGAATCTCTGATTACTGGCACATTTTCCTTTCCACATACAGCGTCTGGAAGAAAAGGAATACCCAGCTAACTTTAAGTAGAGCGAGAACAACATAGGGCAATAGATTCAAAACCTTGATCACAGGGCTATTTTCTAGAAAAAGTGCAGCACAGTGCTGGTTTTGGGATGGGAGGGCTAAGGACAGTTGGGGTAGTATTTTAAAGACATCAAATACTGGACATCTTAGGAGGGGAAAGGAGAAGAAGGGATGAAAGTTGAAGAAAAGGTTAAAGGGCAGGAAACCCAAATTGCACTCACTTCATGGTTTTGGCTAAAACCTTTCCTGATCCCATTTCACAGGGATTGACTCTGAAGAAATTTCCCATAATAGAATTAGGAAAGTAGGCTATCATTTGGTATGTGTTCCTGGAAGGCTCGCATTAACCGACAGTAGCTCCTGGGAATTTATACCAAATTTGTTCTCCAGCTGTTGGCATAGCATGATGGTTGGTAGATACAAACAGCTGCAACTCCCATCGCCTCTCATTTCCACCTGGCTCTGATCGTTGTTCAGCCCCATCCCTAATCTCTGTGAACAGGCAACACTCACATCTCCAGCAGCCTTGTCTCCTCTGAACCCAAGTGTAACTGACAGATGGGCTAAGTTGCCCAATTTAAAAATATTTCTTCTTGGGAATACAATTCTAAAGTTTTGGTGAAAATTTATGGAGAAATGTGTTGCTATTTCCAAACATTTGATTTAACTTTTTTGTTGAACATTTTTATTCATGAAGCCAGGAAGTTTCTTACTCAAATATGAGTGTGAAACACAACTCTCAAACTGTGAATGAAATGAAACTAAAATAACTAGTGTTGATTTGGGGTCTTCTTTCATTCTGAATGTCCCTGCATTTATATAGCCTATGGAAACATACCTGGTGTTTTACACAGATTATAACTTGCCAATGGGAAAAGGATGTCCTTGATCTTCTTGAACTGAAAATGTGATATGGGCACAATAAACATACTCTTAGACATAAGTACTTTAAATGTGGTATTGTTTTGTTTTTTAATTTAACATATCCAGCTGTTGCTCTATTTATAAGTTCTCTTCTTTCAATAAAATTCAATTACAGCTATCTGTGGGATGTCTTTTTATCCATATCCCCCACAAAATGAAATGATATTTTAATATTAATGTTTTCTCCCTGTATAAGTTCAAAATTCAAACCTATCATGGAAACCATAAATTCTAAAGAGATAACATTACACTGGGTGATTTTGGTACTGAGAAGCAATAAGAGTCATTCTCATTTTTCTACGTACAAGCCAACAAAACAATGTAATTGAGGTTACAGTATTACAGATGGTATGTTTCAAAATCCTTTTGCACTTTTTCACAAAATAGTTGCATATCGATGCTGTCATTTCATGTTGGAAAGTCGCAAGCAATCCTCTCCATGGAGTGCCCACTCTATAATGAGCTGTGTATGTTATTGAATCAAGCAGGAGGGAAGAAAGAACAAGAAACATTTCACACAGGAAAGAGCACTCATGGAAGGAGAAATCAGTTTGGGTTTTGGTTGCTGCAACAAAAAACTATATAAAATTTGCTTACTTGAAAATGTATGGGCAGATGTAAATCAGCTGATTCTGTTGTCTCAGTAAAATGGAGTACCTTTTTCATCTTTTCTCACATGTGGTAATTGGTAAGCAACCAACATAATAGTTACAAAAACCTGAAGACCAAAGCTAATTAAGCCCTGGCACCATTTTGACATTAAATCTTCAGCACAATTAGCAGGGCCAGGCAATTTACTGAATTGTACGGCAAAAAAACTCAACCAAGCCACTTCACATGGGCCAGAGATGCTGGGCCTTACTGATTTTAGGAGACAATGCTACAGGGATGTCTGAGGGCATTTTAGATCCACTTAATGTAGCTCGGGAAAGTAAATATTACTTGTCATGCAAATTTCTAGTTTTAAGAAGTGGCCAGCTACAGAGATTAATAAGCAATACAGGCAATTTAAATATGAAAAATTGAAATAAAAACAGACGAATATGTGTAGTATTTCCAGACACAATCATCTGAAGCTATTTTTCTGCCTTCCTCTCTCTGAGCTGTAAAAGAATATGATACTTAAATTGAAAGAAACTAAAGAGAAATGACCTCATGTTCCATTAACCAAAATCAATACCTTATATATGCAAATGCAAGTTTCAACAGGGTATCCATATGCAAATTGTAAATATGAAGCAGCATTCCCTTTAATGCACAATCCAGCATTGGGTCGCTATTTATTTAGGAGATTTTCAGTAAATTGCATGCTTTAATCTCTGTGTTATGGGAAACGTTCCCTTCACCTCCTTCAGAAGTTACCTATGGCAGCGATTAATACCCACAAGCAAGGCAGTGACCCTGGCCGTGCATAATTCCACAGTGCATGTTTAATTCTGAAGGTGAAAAACGAGGCATCATCCCCTCATAACATTTATTTTTATGACTCGCCTAATTCTTTGAAATTTATTGTTTTCACTAAAAGCACCCAGAAGGTAATTGAAATAGATTTTCCAGATACATTTCTAGATTATCTTAACCTACAGTAACATGTTAACTCATTCATAATATTCTTACCAAATACAGGAAATGGAATTTCCCTGATTAAAAAAAAAAAGTCCGGACTAACCTGCTACTTCAATGTTCTTCAATAAAACTAAAGTCATTTTCAAAGAACTTCCATGTTTTTTTAGAGATCAAGCCCCCAAACCTCTTGAGTCAATCATCAGAACTAGAAGAGGGAATAGGTAAATAAGAGATGGAAGTGGCTCCTCTAGGGTTGAAAGTACTAGAGGAAGAAGCCGTCATTCTCTCTCAGGCTTCTAGGCTACGCATTTAGTGCCTGAGTAATATCATTTAACGCTAAGATTCTCTTGTGACTTGAAATGACTAACTCCCAGGAAGGAGTTTGTTACTGTCAGTGGCACGTTTGGCAATGAGTCTTCACTGAATCAGATGCTGAATTATTAGGTTCCCAGGCCCAGAAAATAAATGGCAGAAGGAGAATTGATAATAGTGTTCAGAGGAAAGAGAACGTTAGCTAAAACTGCAACTGGGGAAATGAAAAAAATACCTGAACAAGTCACGGCAAGCACAGAACTGAATGAAGCCCAAGGAATCACAGGTAGAATAGTCTTTGGTGTCTGGTCCTCCTACCTAGCTAGGCAAGTCCTGGAGGGCAGGCCTCCATCTTGAAAATCCCCTCTATTCCCATAGTGGCAACATTCAAAAAATACTGGCAGAATCTATGGGGAAATGGCATACTGTAGCACACATTCACTTGGTCAATCAGTCAAACTTTATTAAACAGTCACTATGGGCAAGTCACTGGAGCAGACGCCGTGGGAGAGACAAAGAGCTCCCTCAAGGAGCTCAGGGTATAAGACATGTTTACAAATAGCTGTTAAAGTACAAAATAAGAACAACAACAAATGCAAGATACTAAATAACAGATGCCTTTAAGGCAGGGGTCCCCAGCCTCCAGGATCTAACGCCTGATGATCTGAGGTGGAGCTGATGTAATAATAATAGAAATAAGGTACACAATAAATATAATGTGCTTGAATCATCCCCAAACCATCCCCCAACCCCGGTTGGTGGAAAAATTGTCTTCCATGAAAAGGGCACCCTCTCTTGGAGCCCTCCGAATCGTCCTTCATTCAGTTTCAACAGGCCCTTGGTGCTGGCTCCCTCCTGCCCCTCCTCTGCTGCCAGCACTTATTCTTTGACTCAGGTTTTCTCTTGGGCTCACTGCCAAGCAGAACACAGCTATATAGTTTCCCCATCTGTATCTACTTAAGCCCAGAAACCCTTTTGAGGTTTTGTAAAGGGTTTTACAGCTAATAACTATAGGGGAACAGACAAGGTTTAATAACACACACAGAGAAGTTCTAAGAAACCTAAAAAGCCTCCAGAAACAACTATCACAGATCCTAAGTGGAATGGAGATGGGATTAGGCCTGATTTCCCTAGTTCCTTTCACTGAGCTCAAGGCTTCTTCCGGTATTCAGCACTACCCACCTTTCTTCGACCCTGTTACCATCCTTTTCTTTCACACACTTAAAACTTGAAGAGGAAATGTAATGGTAGGAAACTGGTTGTCTCTGAAAGGAAACATGCCAGTCCTCTACATCTCAGAAAATATGAGTTAGATTTAACAGCTTCTGTGCAAGAATAGTCATCTTAGATCAGATGCATGGTGCCTAGGAAGAACTAATGACTTTTAGAAGGAATGCCTTGCAAATTTAACTTGTGTGAGTAATTGTAAATGTCACAATTATAACTTCATTTGAAATGCACACAGAATCTAGCACTAACAGATGTTTTCATGCGTTCTTCCTTACATTCTACATTAAGTCACACCTGTTGGGGTTCACTGAACACAAGCAACTGTAAGCGTGATGGGAAGAATATTGACACAAACCATGGCAACACAAGCACATTTCAAGCTTGAATGGCCCAGTCTGCTTTAATAATGAGCTCAGAATAGAAACTTGAACTTTCCAAAGGGTGGGGAAAGAGAGGGACTGTTTTTTTGGTTCTAAGAGTCCTGGGCAACTACAGAAATCACCATTTTACATTTCATACGACTTCAGTGAATTCTCACACATGGAAATTCAACTTTGATTTTTTTTCTTTTTAGTGATGATGTATCAATCACCACTGTAACAGCAATAAGTTAGGGAGTAGAGGGGATCCTCTTTTTTCCAAGCAACATTTGGAAGGACAATTGAATTCATTCATTTCAAAAGGAATGCATGGTTGGAAAATGTATGATTTAAGTGATCACTTTTCTTTTCCAAATATTCAGTGCTCTTGGTAGTCCCCCCAAAATAATGACTGTGTGACCATCATCACTTTGCCAACTCCCAAATCATTTACTTTCACTGCTTCTCTTCTTAATTTCATGACTTTCTCCAGATAATCTTGAAATTTTGCCATGTTGATGGCATACATTCAAGATAAAGCTTAACTTTACCTAAGCCCTGGTTGATGTTAAGCAAGCCTTTTATTGATATCTTGCAGATTACCTGGCATTTTCCAGGACAGCCAATCTAAATCTTTCCCATTTTCTACTCTTTCCAAGTTTCCCAAGTCCCAAACCCAATCCTGTCCTCTTCACTTCTAGCAAATAAAATTCCTTTTTACCAGATAAAATTGAAGATATTAAACAGAAGATATTCTGAGTTCCTATGATGCCCTGCTTCTCTGTCTTAACACATTACTAAGGTTATCATCTTCTCTCCTGGAATGACTGCCACTCAATCCTTACTGCTTCAACTGATCTCCCCATTTCTATTCAGGGCATCACCATGCTAGTTCCCAGTTACTAATGGCTCTGAAAGTAAAAAACCTTTCTTTCGTTCCTCTCACTCATCCCTATCCATCCACTCATCAAGTCTTAACCAGTTCCCTTTTCCTCAATATTTCTCACACCCATCTCCAGCTTTTCTCTATCTCCTCTGCTACTTCCCAAGTTAAGATCTTCATCATCCGTGCAATGCAAGGGACACTGCTCAGTGCTTTACACAGCATGGCTCACATAGCAGGTGAACAATAAATCTGTGTTTGATACGCCATCATTTTCCTACAGATGATGCCAAGCAACTATTAACAACCATCACCACGAACTGGCAATCCCAGAAGAATTTTCTTGTAAACACATAAAAGCCTTGAATAAAAAGTTTCATGTGAGAGATCGTACACTTTTAACCACATATAAAGTAGGAATGGAGAAGTGATTAGGTGCTATAACGAGGCAGTCCACTCTCCTCAAGTAGTGCAACCGTATGGTACACGTTAAGTAGAAACGTGCTCTCTCACAGAGAAAGATGTATCCATACAACAGTGAAAACGGGGCCGACATATTTAGTCCCTTCCAAAGGGAGCAACAGGATGCCAAACAAGACATTGTCCCTTAAATGGTTTCAACCCCATTTAATACCCAAAGAACTGGAAGATGATAACAGGTTACCTTTTATATTAACTGTCTCCACGCACATCATACAATACCTTCTCCGAAGACTCTGAAGAAACATGACAGAAAGAAGTGCAATTTTCTGTTTCAAGTACCCAGGAATCTCATTTTTTTTTTTCCTCTGAGTGTCAGACATTCTCCTTGGTATATAAATGCCAAGGGGATGTTAAAGGATGCAAATGTAGCTTCTTACAGAAAAAGAACTAGCTGTGCAGGGGTACCTAACTGCCTCTGTGGGTATCCTGATCACACTAAAACATCTAATGTCATCAGTAAAAGACACATTCCTGGTTTTATTTATATAATTCATGGTTCTCTGGAGCTCAAAACTATTCCTACAACAGTGTTGACGTGGAGAGGAGAAAACTAGAATGATTTCTGCTTCCTCCCAACTGTCTTTTCTTTGTTCTTGTATTGCTCTGGGCTTTTGATGTGACCTTGAGAGGGATGGGGATAGAGGGATACAGAGATGAGAAGAGAGGAAGAAAGGATACAGATGGTGTTTCTAAGTTTTTAGAACTTCTGTGAGCCTGGCTACTTCAACTAATCATTTGCCTGCTGGCTGCAAAGTCTGCCTCTCTTTTCCCTTCAGTTCCATTTTGCTGTATGGGTTTAACTATTGATAAGGAAATCTTGGGTAGGAACAGCATCAATGTTGGAAGAAAATTGCCTGACCTAACTGCCTGATGGCTAGGGCATTCACCTCACTGTGTGTCCCCAAATCACAGATGTAAAAATCATCCCTTTTAAAAGACAACTGCCCCCCGCCCCACTCAGTGCCAACTGCCAAAGTAGCTAAAATGTTTAAAAGGCCCCCACAGAGAGCACTTAAAAGTCTTTCCTTTCCCTTATATTTCCTGGTATAGACTGTCTTCCTGAAATAGGAATTGTGCAGTACATAATAAAAAGCTGAATTTGCTAAGAAGTTTTTATACCCTCATAAAGTAGCCCTAGTCACAGTCACCTAACTGGCAGGAATTGTACAGGTAACAGACGGCTGGAACCTCAACCACACAGTCTTCTAAACTTTAGTTAATAGGCCCTGGCAGGCTGCCATCCCAGAAGTTTACTACAAAAGTAAAATGCAAGGCTAATGCATTTTACAATGATGCCAGGCAGAAACACTACCCTTTGGCATTCTTTTGCCATTTAACAAATATCACAGACAACTCCGCAGGTTCCCAGGTACACCAACCAACACAAAGTACAGAAAATACTAGCTAGGCCTATTGTATATGCTCTCCCCTCAAAAATCCAAAGACTGTTGCTGAGATGTAAACCATCCACAAAGTATTAAAATGAACAAAATGGCGCCAGGGGTATAAGCAAGATGCTTATTCACCTGGGTTGCAACATACTATTCTGGGCTCCCTGGTGACAAGACAGAATAAAGCTTGAGAAATTTAGCTAATATCTTCAGGGGATGCTATAGGAAGGCAGATTACAGACCTCAGGCACTCCAGTCAAAACAGATTGAGGCTAGGAAAGGATATAATCAGTCTGTCAAATAATAATGGATATTGATGAGGTGAAGTGAACTTATTCACCAAATCCTAATACAGCAGAGATAAAGAAGACTTTCAAAAGTAAACAAAGCTAAGCTTAAAACAGATTTAAATGGGTGATGGTGGGAAGGAGCCAATTTAAACATAGAGAACACATTACATTTTTCAAACCAAGAGGAGCTAATGGCTGAAACTACACAGTTTCCCCAAAATTGAGTAAGACACATTCATAAGATTTAAATCCACAATGGTTTACTGAATGAGCATAATTTCAAAATAGAACCTGATCTTCAGAAGCAGACTCCTTGAAAGTGCAGAAATGATCCAGTTCTAATTATGATACCTAAGAAGCGTTCACAAGGTTTACTAGGGATCTTATTTTTACCCAAAACAAATCATTAAATTACAATGACATTTTTATGAACATTTCCTTCTTATTAAGGAACATGATTATCCTCAATTGTTTTTCTAGAATACGGTTATAATCCTTCTATTCCATGTTTTATAGCCCCTAATCTTTTGCAATTGCATTTTGGGAGTGCATAAACAATCCTATTTTTTTAATCTCAGAGAAACTTTTTTTCTGTTTGGTTTGACCAATAACTAACTACTTGAGCATTAAATGTCATGTTATCTTAGTTTTGCTGCAACTCCTTTATCTCATCCCTTTTAAAGATTTGTTTGGCTTCCCTGAGGGCTCATTGGTAAATAATCCCCTTGCCAATGCAGGAGACACAGGTTCAAACCCTGGTCCAGGAAGACCCTGCTGCTGCTGCTGCTGCTAAGTCGCTTCAGTCATGTCCGACTCTGTGCGACCCCATAGAAGGCAGCCCACCAGGCCCCGCCGTCCCTGGGATTCTCCAGGCAAGAACACTGGAGTGGGTTGCCATTTCCTTCTCCAATGCATGAAAGTGAAAAGTGAAAGTGAAGTCGCCAAGTCGTGTCCGACCCTCAGCGACCACATGGACTGCAGCCTTCCAGGCTCCTCCGTCCATGGGATTTTCCAGGCAAGAGTACTGGAGTGGGGTGCCATTGCCTTCTCCGAGGAAGACCCTACATGCCACCAATAAACTAAGCCCATTTGCCACAACTACGAGTCCACATGCCACAACTACTGAAGCCAACGTACCCTAGAGCTTGTGCTGTGCAACAAGAGAAGCCACCACATGGGAAGCCCTCACTCCACACCTAGGGAGTAGCCCCTGCCCACGACAACTAGAGAAAAGCCCATAGAGCAATGAAGACTCAGAGCAGCACAGCCAAAAATTAACAAATAAAAGTATAAAGATTTGCTTATGTTGCTGAGTCTTAATCCTTCCATTTTATGCTTATATTTCTTTCCCTACAGTTCCCTATACACAACTATCTTACTTTCAAGTCCTCTGATTTTGTTCCCTTCTGTATTTGTTGAGGACAAACCAAGAGGAAATAGCTGTAAGCCAGAGAGTAAAATTTTTCAGGTAGTCATATCAGTTAGACTGAGAATGATGCTATGTAAGTAATATGTTGGACAACAGGCGATGTTTTTGTTCTTTAGCCAGCATGGAGCAGTTGCAGGAAATTAGGCCAGCCTCTCAGCAGCTCAAGTCAGACCTTTATAGTAAGACTTCATTATTTAGTTTGAAAGTGAATTTCAAAAACAGACTCACCCATAGTCAAATGTAAATATAAACAGACTTTCTAAGTCTCATATAAATGAGTTATTCATCATCTGCCATTTGTAATTGCTCATACTTCTGGTTCACTGCCATTAATTAAATGCATCAGAAAATTTGCTTTAGAATATTGACTTCAAAGGTAAACTCCTAGGGTCTTGCTTTTAAAATATGTCAGATGAAGGCAGTGGCCAAGACAGAATAATAATAAAAAAAAAAAACAGATACTATGTCAAGGACAGACTCTGAGCCATCCTCTGGCTAGTGGAATGTCTCATATGAAGGGCTCACATATGAGATCATTTGATCAACAACTTTTACTTTCAAACATCCAGGAATACATACTACATCATTTAACTAGAAAGTAGTGAGTTTGAAATCACACAGCTGCTCAGCTTGATCCAAAGAGATGTTAACCACTCTGGCAAATTTTCCAATCCAAGTCTTTCATTTCCAACTGGTCTCATTGGGTGGCCCACATGATATATGCAGAAACTAAAAAGGGGGCTGTTTCAAGTGGGACACCCTGAAGGGTTATTTTACAATGCCACATGTTGTACGGATTAACTCAAGATATTGTTCCTTGGGTGTTGCTTTAAACTAGACAAGTTTTTAAAATTTATTCATATTTATTGAGCTCTAGGCATATAGCCCTAGAAAACAGCTGGGAAATGAAAATGAGGGTGTTCGGTCCCTTGCCTGCCTTTTCAACTTTCTCTTTCACTACACTATTCCCTTTAAGGAACCATTTATTCCAGCCCAAATAGTTACTTTGGCACCCACAAGGCTCATTTTTCCTGGCTCCAAGATTTTGGTCAGGCCATTATATATACAATACATATCACAGTCTCTCATATCCTTTCATCAATAGTCTCTCCATCATTCAGGCTTAGCTCAAAAAGGGATAGTATGTGCATGACCTCTTTGTTAACTAGACTATAAACCCTCACTTAAAAGTAGAAATTGCATCTGACATACCACCCTCACAGTATCTAGCACAGTACTTGGCACTTGGCAGATGCTCAATAAATACTTGCAAATTCACTGAACCTGTCAACTGATATCTGTCTCAAGATGCTTACTGTAACACGGACATTTTGAGAATTTAACTTCAGAAGATGCACATATTCAAAATATAGTTCTTGTTGTGTGATAACAGTTAAGCAACAGAGACCTCCACTACTATCACTATCTGAATTCAGTGTAAACACCTTGATGAGAAATTGGCATTTCCTTGGGTGAAGATGCTCAAAGAGTAATAACATGACTAAAAGTTCTGGGGATGTAATATACAACATGGTAACCATAGTCAACAACGCTGTGTTTGCAAAGAGAATAAGTCTTTAAAACTTCTCCCCATAGCACTTCCCTGGTGGTCCAAAGTGTAAGACTCAGCACTCCTGATGCAGAGGGCCTGGGTTCAATCCCTGCTCAGGAAACTAGATCCCACATGCCACAGCTAAAGATTTCGTGTGCTGCAACTAAGACCTGGAGATTTTTTGTGTTTGTTTGCTCAGTCATGACTGATCCTTTTGTGACCACATGGACTGTAGCCCACCAAGCTCTTCTGTCTATGGGGTTCATGCCAAATAAATTAATTAATTCTAACAAAAAGTTCTCACCACATGCACATACACACACATAATATAACCATGTGAGGTAAGTAATGTGTTAACTAATGGTATTGTGGTAATCATTTCATGATATATACATATATCAAATCATTACACTGTTGACCTTACACTCAGACAATATATCAATTATGTCTCAATAAAGCTGAAAAAAACAGTCATTTCCCAAAACACTGAAGAACTGCTACATTCAAAAATATTAATAGGCTATTTAGATCCTTATTACTAAAGCCATCTACCTGGATTTGCCATCTACCTGGAAAGCTGTTCAACCAATACAAAACAACTGAAGTAAGGGACATTAACACATTTTAGGCAATTAGAATAACATAAGCACCATTCCCAAGCATCTTTAATTGTTGTCAAACATAACAAAATTCATATTACATAGATTCCTATTTCATTAAGATCATATGATTTGAAATAATAATGACAAGGCCTACAACAGAATACAGATCCTATTAACACCTGGAAAACGTTTTCCCCTCAAAGGCGTATCATGATACGAAAAGAAGACTTCCAACAACATACTACTAAGTCCAGAAGCAATGGTACCTATTAAACACTTACACAGGGCCCCCAGGGTAAGGTGATACTAAAGAGAACATGGCCTTAAATAAGATAAAGCCTTACCCCAGCTTTCAGAATCTGAATGTTTTCGTTTCAGTTTATGTCCCTTCTATCTATTCCAATACCTTGGAATCCAGAAGTAAAACAATGTCATCACACTGATTCCCTAAGACAAAGAGCAAAAGGCCTTCAACAGAGTGCAAATATGGCTCCCTGGTGACCTAGAATTTGTGAATGGGCCGTCCTCACACAGCCATGGTGCTGAGCTGTTCTAAGAATTGAGTGTATGCTACGGGAAAGAAGTAAAGGCTACCGATGTGGTTTTGCCTTTTGGCAGTATTGTTTTGTTTTTGTTTTGGTGGTGGTGGAGCAGAGGTTTGTTTTACTTCCCACATTTGGTTTGGTTCTATTCCAATTAAGGAAACCATCTTTAATTGCTATATTCCATCTCATTCTGAAGTCCTGACATAAAAAACACATAAAAATTATGTGGTTTTTTTTTTTTTCCTTCTTTTTCCAAAAACGAGAGTCAACAAAAGTTTCAGTTCATTTTGTAGATGTTAAGGGTTACTTATTATGGTTTGAGAGAAGATGCAATCTTGACAGAAGTAATCTTTTCAATGTCTTGATGCTGAACTGGAAAAACTGTTACTTAATAAAGAATAGTACTTTAAACCACCTCTTTGTGACCAAGAAAAGAACAACAAAATCACTTTAGGCTATCATTTCTCAGTTAAGCATAATCTCTATAGTGGATATTTTAGGTGTAAGTCAGAAAACATATTGCAAATATAAAAGAATGCCTTTGAGAAGAGACCCACGCATTCATGTTTAGTTCTCATTATTTATCAAATTCCAAACACGTTAGAGTTTGTAATAATAGATAATAGATAGTAGATAGTAGATAGATAATAGATAATAATAATAATAGAACTAAATAGGACTAAATTTATTTTAAAGCCATGGCTGGATGAGGTTTCCCTGCACAAACTGCACAGTTAAATTACTATAGATCTGTCACTAACTTTACAACAGCAGTGGTGGAGTGGAAAAACTGTAGAACTGCCAGAAAACCAAAGGACAAGTGATATTAGTCATATGACCCTGGGCAAGTCTTGAGTCTCTCTAGACCCGAGCTTTTGGGATAATATCAATTGTTCTTTCCTTACACACTGCGGATGGGACTAAACGAAAACAACTTTTCAAAGTGTAACTTGGAAAATACATCAAAGAATTTTATATCTTCATACATGTTTTTTAACTCAGGAATCCTGAAACTTCAAGATTTTATCCTGATAAAATAACTAGAAATGCACCCAAATATTTAGGTACCAGAATGTTAATCACAGCATGAATTCTTGTTGAAAAAGTCAGAAACAATCTAAACAGATGATGAAGTCCAAATAAATTGGGCTAAATCCATACAGTGGAAACTGCAGTATTGAGAAGAATACTTAATGAACTAGCAGGTTCACAATAAACACACAGCAGAAAAGTGGGTTTCCAAGCAGTACATAAAACCTAATGCAAATAACGATACAAACACAACATATGCAAAGGAGAAAGACTGCAGTGAAATAAGCCAAAACACGAGCTATTGACTCATTGTTATCTTTAGAAGGAATTATGGATGACTTTTATTGTCTTTTTATACTCAGCATTTTCAAATCTTCTTTAAAAACCATGCATTGTATTTATAATCTGAAAATGAATTTTAAGTAATATTGCCTGTCTACTGCTATTTTGGATGGTGGTATTAAATATTTGTGAAAGTATATTTGTAAACGCTAAGATAATATTACAAGAATAATACATTGCTTAAGTTGTGTTGGACTCTTTGTGACCCCATGGACTGTAGCCAGTCAGGCTCCTCTGTCCATGGAATACCCCAGGCAAGAATACTGCAGTGGGTTGACATGCCCTCCTCCAGGGGATATTCCCCATCCAAGGATAAAACCCACATCTCTTTTTCTTTTTTTAAAAATTTACTTTAATTGGAGGCGAATTACTTTACAATATCGTAGTGGTTTTTGCCATACTGTCTCCTGAATTGGCAGGCAGGTTCTTTACCACAAGCACCAGCTGGGAAGCCCATTACAAAAATAAGATCATATTATTATTGTTAGAGGGGCTTCCCTGGTGGGTCAGAGGGTAAAGCGTCTGCCTGCAATGCAGGAGACCTGGGTTCGATTCTTGGGTCAGGAAGATCCCCTGGAGAAAGAAATGGCAACCCACTCAGTACTCTTGCCTGGAAAATCCCATGGACAGAGAAGCCTGGTAGACTACAGTCCATGGGATCGCAAAGAGTCGGACACGACTGAGCGACTTCACTTCACATTATTGTTAGGGAAATTCAAATCCTCACTGTCAACAGACAAAAATAATTCAACTAAAAAAAGTGTTTCTGAAAAGAACTGTATTGAGAAAGTTCCTTCTGTGGCCTTGCTTGACTTTCCACACCTTAAATGTGCTTCTTACCTTTTCTTTTCATTCTACACATGGTACCTGATAACATGGATCAGAAGCTGTTGAAAACTCCTTAGAGTTATTTTAGCTATACAACATTTTTGTTTTCTAAGGTAAGAAAGTATATTCCACTACTCTGTCCAGTTAGATACACAGCAAAAATGTCCACATGACTGCAGGAGTCAAGTGAAGAAGTGTCCTCTTTAGTATGACAAATGAGGATACAATACATTTATCTATCTTCATCACTGGCAAGGCCTCCAGTCCAGAAGACAAACTTAGAACCTATAAACTGCTAGATAAGACAGCAATCCTAGAAAACTATACAAAACTCGAATATTTTGGAAAATATAGGGAAATGGGAGGATACAAGACAAATATAGAAATTGGAGGTATAAATGACAGAATTTTTAAACGTGTTCACTTGACAGCTGTGCTTTATTGGACTGAATAAGCCTCAAAGAGAAAGGGCCATGGCACATCCAGGGAGACATTTTAAAACTGAGACATCAGTGAACTATCTGCATAGGATTAAGTGCTTTGTCTCCCTGTTCCCTCATCCATCCTGAGAGATAAGAAAATTACCCAAATTTCCATCTATGGCTTTTTAAAGATTTAGTCTATCTATATATAGGATGCAAGCTTCTAAGAAGTACACTTCAAATGCAAAGTCAAACAACTCAGTGGTTATCTCTGTAACATCTAATTGAAAATTCAAAAATTGGTGATATTGAGAGGTCTATCAGTCAAATGATCACTTGACAAGGTTAATGAATGGAAACAATAAGGACAATCCAATGAATAGATCTATATTTAAAAAAAAATAAGAATGCAATCCTTACTTGAATCCTCATTATTTTTTGAACCAACTATCACTATCTTGCTTAACTCCAAGATTCTCCTCTTTTTCATAGCTTAAACTCTTTAAAAAGATAAAAGTCATCATCCATTTCATATTATGAAGATTTTTCTATAGAATCCCATAAAACTGAATGTAAAAGGGAGAAAACAGGACAAGTTCACTAAGAGAAGGCACTGTAAAAGCAGGACAAAAATCCAATGATGCTTCTAACCCAATATTTATGGCCACATATCCGAGAGAGAAAATAAACACAACTTTTATGAGCACAGTAGCTGACTTTGAGGTAAATAGTAATCTGACCCTCATATGACAAAAAATCAGGTCAGATCCTCAAGGAGAAATTAGATATCCTGATGGAAGCCAGCAATGAATGATCTCCTCTTATACTTAACAGACCCCATTAAATATTTTTTCACTCACTCAACCTCAACAATGTTCACTTGAACTTTCAACAACCTATTAACATGAGTTGAAAGCAAAATACTGATGTTAACTGTACAATCACAGCCAGTTTCTCAGAAATGTGAACCTACCCTGGCAAGTCACCAACCATACTGGGTCACACATTCTCCTCACACTGTTCCATAGTAAAGATCAAAGTGAAAGTGAAAAGTGGAAGTGTTAGTCTCACAGTCAGGTCTGACTCTTTGCAACCCCATGGACTTTAGCCCACCAGGCTCCTCTGTCCATGGAATTCTCCAGGCAAGGATACTGCAGTGGGTTGCCATTTCCTTCTCCAGTGGATCTTCCAGGCCCAGGGATAAAACCTGGGTCTCCTACATTACAGGCAGATTCTTTACCAACTGAGCCACCAGGGAAGTCCAAAGAACAAAGGCCTTCAGCATCTTACTGCTTTCAGATACACACAATAACAACCATCCTATTTGAATACGATATTTAAAAATGAAAAGACCAATCCACATTAAAGTTTGCCTTGCCTACCTGTTTAGCTTTGATAGTTCAATCTTCTATTTGACAACAAGGAAAAATTACATAATATGATCCCCTGTGAGAAAAGACTGGTTGTTTTTCCAGGAAGTTGTCAATTCAACTATTGTCCTATTCAAAGATCAGGAAAAAATCAGAAAGACAATGAAAACAACCCAAAACGTTACAATAGGAAATGCACTGCAACTTTTATAATCCCTGATAGTAAAGCTGAAATGAACTTATTTAAAATAAATCGAGATACCAGTCTTCAAAGAATCATCCTGAACTGAAGAGCTTTTTCTGAGATTTAACAAAAAAGTAACATAACCTTTCTAGTTCGGTATATCTTGATTTATATTGCTACCTCCTAAACATACTCAACTGTTCAGGAAAACCCAGCAAAGTTACATGTTTACAGCCAGAAACATGCTTTTTAAAGTCATTAACCAATTTGCAATCATTTGAGAACCTCTCTGCCCTGAGATATTTCAAGAAAGACAAGTTTGTTAATCATTTGGTCATGCTGCAATTCAATATCAGCAGCGGAATCAAGCCTTAAGCCCCTTCAAATTCTAAAATACCTTCCAGAATCCCTCCCAGTATTGCAAAGGGCTTTTCCTGCTCTCACTTGCACCAACAATCCCCATCAGTATTATGTGCACATGCACCATTTGTTGCTGACACTCAACCAGAGACAGACATGCTCCACTGGAGGACTGATTTCCAGAGCGAAGAGATACTTTAAATGAGAAAAACAATCTACCCTGTGTGCTCTAATTGCCTGTGTGCTGTGTATGATTTAAAAAGAGAGAGAGGGAGGAAGGGGATGGGGGAGGCAGCAAATGGATTTTAATCTATAAAGTGAAAATTAATATGTACAGCATTTTATTTTCAAATTTAAATCATTTCCATTAAATTTAATTTACCTAATTGTTAATGAATTAGCAAACACATTTAGCAACCAAATCACCTACTAATTGGATCCTAATGAAAACTACTTAGCTGCTTGTATTCATGTTGATCATCATGTATGATTCAACAGGGTGAACTACACCCAAGACCTCTAGCTAATGAAATTGTACTTCTTTTTTTTTTAAGCAATTTAACTTTAAAAAAAAAATTTTTTAATATAAATTTATTTATTTTAATTGGAGGCTATACATTGTATTGGTTTTGCCATACATCAACATGAATCAACCACGGGTGTACACGTGTTCCCCATCCTGAACCCGCCTCCCACCTCCCTCCCCGTGCCATCCCTCTGGGTCATCCCAGTGCACCAGCCCCAGGCACCCTGTTATCATGCATCAAACCTGGACTGGCGATTCGTTTCACATATGATATTATACATGTGAAACTGTACTTCTATTTTTCACTTTGTTACCTGGATTCTCAAAGTGAAGACTTTAGTTCTTTTTTTCCCTCCCTCTAGGGTCAGGGACAGTACTGCTGCAAACCGTAAAGCAGTATAAAACATTTACATCGAAGGGGCTAGGAGATCATCTGGCTCCAAACAACCCGGATCGTATAAACTCCATATGCCACTGCTTACTGATGCAACAGTAAAAGAAACTCTTCACCAAGTTGTTAACCAGGGTGTGTAAATATCTGCCAGTGTTCAGTATAAAGCCTGAAACCAGGCTAGAAAATCTGGAGATGCTTTAGAAACGTCTTCCCAGGATGCCAGAGGGCTCTCCCCCACCCCTCCCCTCCTTTTCCTTTCTTCAAGGCAAAGGGATGTAGCCAGAGGCAGGGCTTCTTCCTGTGGAATGTATGGCCAATTAAATGTGAGTCCTTAAAGCACTCTGGGCTCCTTTAGTCTGGGGGCCCAGGCTTCAAATGAGGGTATCCCCTCCCCTACCATGATTCCAGCGATAACAATCTTACAATCCATTCTCTTTCCTCTATAAACACAACCCAATGACCTGCTTCCTTTTGTAACTGGTGCCAGACCCTGAGTTGATTTCATCTACCACCTTTCCTAATCTATAGCTTGACCTGACTAACAACCATTTAAATGTGGACCTTGACTAAAACTGTTCATAGGTGCTACTGAGTGATATGGCCCTTAAACCCTGCTTGAATTTGTCTATTTTTGCTCCTGAAAGATACTGGACCTTGGACTTGCTCTTTAGAAATGTGCTTTTTAATACCTTTGGATGTGTTTAGATGCATCATCCTTTTTTGTCCCTAGAATGAAAGACATAATTTTGCTTGATTTCCATTTAAATGACCACTAGATATTTGAAACAACTTTTTGAGGCTTAGCTGCCAATTTAATTAACAAGGAGTTGCCTGTGGGGTACAAGTCAGCAAGCATTTACAAAACCTAAATTGTGCTCACCAACTCTGCCCCTAAACAAGAGCAAAGTTGCACACCAAGTCTTTGCCTACAGAGAATTACTGTCTCCATCTGCCATTACCTCATCATGTGACCGACCTTGCACTAATTGTGCAAACAGGCAGGGGACAACGAAGAAGCTGGGTTGAATGGGAAGATGTCTTGCTCAGAAGCAGGATACATGGTGGAGGGAGGCCGATCCAACCCCTGACAACCTTATTTCTAATCTGGCTCCCACTAGATAACTCAAATTTTTCCACAGCTGCTCCCATTTTCCCTTCCCCAGATAGCCTAAGATAATATCCATCTTCTGCTAAAACAGTTCCCTAGGTCCAACAAAATGTCTCAAGCTGAGCCGTCATTTACATAAAGACAGGCTCTGAACTTTGCTGAGAATGACTTCATGGTCTGCTAGTCTAAATTTAGAAATACACATATGTATAAATACATGCCTGTGTGCACACACACACATAAACATATATATGAATCAGTCAGTTCAGTTGCTCAGTCGTGTCCGACTCTTTGCAACCCCATGAATCGCAGCACGCCAGGCCTCCCTCTCCATCACCAACTCCCAGAGCTTACCCAAACTCATGTCCATCAAGTCGGTGATGCATCCAGCCATCTCATCCTCTGTTGTCCCGTTCTCCTCCTGCCCCCAGTTCCTCCCAGAATCAGGGTCTTTTCCAATGAGTCAACTCTTCGCATGAGGTGGCCAAAGTACTGGAGTTTCAGCTTCAACATCAGTCCTTCCAATGAACACCCAGGACTGATCTCCTTTAGAATGGACTGGTTGGATCTCCTTGCAGTCCAAGGGACTCTCAAGAGTCTTCTCCAACACCACAGTTCAAAAGCATCAATTCTTCAGCGCTCAGCTTTCTTCACAGTCCAACTCTCACATCCATACATGACCACTGGGAAAACCATAGCCTTGACTAGATGGACCTTTGTTGGCAAAGTAATGTCTCTGATTTTCAATATGCTGTCTAGGTTGGTCATAACTTTCCTTCCAAGGAGTAAGTGTCTTTTAATTTCATGGCTGCAGTCACCATCTGCAGTGATTTTGGAGCCCAGAAAAATAAAGTCTGACACTGTTTCCACTGTTTCCCCATCTATTTCCCATGAAGTGATGGGACCAGATGCCATGATCTTCGTTTTCTGAATGTTGAGCTTTAAGCCAACTTTTTCACTCTCCTCTTTCACTTTTATCAAGAGGCTTTTCAGTTCCTCTTCACGTTCTGCCATAAGGGTGGTGTCATCTGCATATCTGAGGTTATTGATATTTCTCCCAGCAATCTTGATTTCAGCTTGTGCTTCTTCCAGACCAGTGTTTCTCATGATGTACTCTGCATATAAGTTAAATAAGCAGGGTGACAATATACAGCCTTGACGTACTCCTTCTCCGATTTGGAACCAGTCTGTTGTTCCTTGTCCAGTTCTAAGTGTTGCTTCCTGACCTATATACAGGTTTCTCAAGAGGCAGGTCAGGTGGTCTGGTATTCCCATCTCTTTCAGAATTTTCCACAGTTTATTGTGATCCACACAGTCAAAGGCTTTGGCATAGTCAATAAAGCAGAAATAGATGTTTTTCTGGAACTCTCTTGCTTTTTCTATGATCCAACGGATGTTGGCAATTTTATCTCTGGTTCCTCTGCCTTTCCTAAAACCAGCTTGAACATCTGGAAGTTCACGGTTTATGTATTTGCTGAAGCCTGGCTTGGAGAATTTTGAGCACCACTTTACTAGTGTGTGCGATGAGTGCAATTATGCGGTAGTTTGAGCATTCTTTGGCATTGCCTTTCTTTGAACATGTGTATCTAAAGTCCTTCCCTAATCACCTTTTAAACAAATTTGTTGGTCTTCAGTCACTAAGTCATGTCCAACTCTTTGCGACCCCATGGACTGTACCATGCCAGGTTTCCCTGCCCTTTACCATCTCCCAGAGTTGGCTCAAACTCACGTCCATTGAGTCGGTGATGCCATCCAACCATCCCATCCTCTGTTGTCCCTTTCTCCTCCTGCCTTCAGTCTTTCACAGCATCAGGGTCTTTTGCAATGAATCAGCTCTTCACATCAGGTGGCCACAGTATTGGAGCTTCAGCTTCAGCATCAGTCCTTCCAATGAATATTCAAGACTGATTTCATTTAGGACTGACTGGTTTTACCTCCTTGCAGTCAAAGAGACTCTCAAGAGTCTTCTCCCGCACCAGTTTGAAAGCATCAATTCTTCAGTGCTCAACATTCTTTATGGCCCAACTTTCATATCTATACATGACTACTGGAAAAACCATAGCTTTGACTACCCATACCTTTGTCAGCAAAGTCATGTCTCTGCTTTTTAATATGCTGTCAAGGTTTGTCATAGCTTTTCTTCCAAGGAGCAAGCATCTTTTAATTTCATGGCTGCAGTCACCATCTGCAGTGATTTTGGAGACCAAGAAAATAAAATCTGTCACTGTTTCCACTTTCCCCATCTATTTGCCATGAAGTGATGGGACAGGATGCAATGATCTTAGTTTTTAATTTATTTATTTTTCAATTGAAATGTAATTGCTTTACAGAATTTTGTTGCTTTGTCAAACTTCAACATGAATCAGCTATAGGAGTTAGTTTTTTAAATGTTGAGTTTTAAGTCAGCTTTTTAACTCTCCTCTTTCACTTTCATCAAGAGACTCTTTAGTTCCTCTTCACTTTCTGCCATAAGGGTGGTGTCATCTGCATATCTGAGGTTGATATTTCTTCCAGCAATCTTGATTCCAGCCTGTGCTTCATCCAGACTGGTATTTAGCATGATGCACTCTGCATATAAGTTAAATAAGCAGGGTGACAAGATACACCCATGTATATTGTACTCCTTTCCCAATTTCCTGGTTCAAAATCAAGTCAGTTATTCCATGTCCGGTTCTAACTGTTGCTTCTTGACCCGCATACAGGTTTCTTAGGAGGCAGGTAAGGTGGTCTGGTATTCCCATCTCTTTAAGAATTTCCCACAGTCTGCTGTGATCCACACAAAGGCTTTAAAGTGGTCAATGGAGCCGAAGTAGAAGCTCTTCTGGAATTCCCTTGCTTTCTCTATGATCCAACAGATGTTGGCAATTTCTCTGGCTCCTCTGCCTTTTCTAAATCCAGCCTGTACATCTGGAAGTTCTTGGTTCACGTACTGTTGAAGCCTAGCTTGAAGGATTTTGAGCATTACCCTGCTAGCATGTGAAATGAGTGTAATTGTAGGTAATTTGAACATTCTTTGACATTGCCTTTTCTTTGGGACTGGAATGAAAACTGACCTTTTCCAGTCCTGTGACCACTGTTGAGTTTTGCAAATTTGCTGACATATTGAGTGCATTATCATCTTATAAGATTTGAAATAGCTCAGCTGGAATTCCATCACCTCCACTAGCTTTGTTCGGAATAATTCTTCCTAAGGCCCACTTGACTTGACACTCCAGGATGTTTGGCTTTAGGTGAGTGATCACACCATTGTGGTTATCTGGGTCATTAACATCTTTTTGTATAGTTCTTATATGTATTCATGCCACCTCTTCTTAATCTCTTTGCTTCTGTTAGGTCCTTACCATTTCTGTCCTTTATTATGTCCATCTTTGCATGAAATGTTGCCTTGGTAGCTCTAATTTTCTTGAAGTCATCTCTAACGTTTCCCATTCTATTGTTTTCTTCTATTTCTTTGCATTGTTCACTTAAGAAGGTTTTGTTATCTCTACTCGCTATTCTTTGGAACTCTGCATTCAGTTGGACATACCCCATGAACAATAAACAAATTTTAAAACCTACAAAAGGTTAAGAATACCTTTATCCTGTCTTTATTATGGGCCTTTCAATACTTATAGATCCCACTTGTATTGCTTTCCAATACAATTATAGTAGAAGGTTATAGAGGTATTTACTTAGAGACACCACTGCTCTGGAATCAGCAAAATAGCCTCTTTTGTACAATCTTCCCTATCCCTTCATTTGTAAGAGCATTTAGAGTACCCAGCTTAGCATGGCCAAATCAAAACTGTAGGTTTGTGGTAGGCATTTGTTTCGATGAGTCTCTAATACAATGTGACCATTATTGTCATCCTGCCCTTTAACAGGATTCTACATGCAACATATCCTTACTGTGTATGTACTGAGAAGACACAGAATGAGACAGGGGAATTGCAAGTCAGTTTTTACAGAATATAAGGAATTTAAGCTAAAGAAGGGCATGAAAGAGAGGGCAATTAAGCCAAAGAAATCTTTTAAGCAACTTTAGGGGGAGTAGAAATTCAAAGTGTATTGGGATATACTCTAGAATCTAGACACTCAAATTCTGAACGTTATATGGTCCTCATTACCAATACTCTTCCCCCAGCAACCCCCCTATTTGTATTCAATTTTAGCTTTCATTACTGAATTTCAATTGTCCTGAGGAAATGTTATTCTTCAACACTGCAACCACAATATACTATTAATAACTGCTTCAGATATATGTTGCCTGAGTTGCTAAATCCCTGTTAAATGATTAAAGTAAGGTTGTCTTCTACTTTCTGGCTCTGTGTCAAAGATATGTTAAATGGTCTTTTAAATTTTTTAATTATTCAGTTCCTGAAACTACATTATACAACCCTTATGCAATAATTAACCTGTGGCTTTCAACAGTGATTAGTGAGCCTTTATTATGGTAATGATGGCTCGTTCCTCAGTCAGTTCAGTTCAGTCACTCAGTCGTGTGCAACTCTTTGTGACCCCATGGACTGCAGCACGCCAGGCTTCCCTGTCTGTCACCAACTCCTGGAGCTTGCTCAAACTCATGTCCAATGAGGCGGTGATGCCATCCAACCATCTCATCCTCTGTTGTCCCCTTCTCCTCCTGCCTATTCCTAGATGAAGAAATCTCCTCCGGCTCATTCCTAGATGAAGTTTATTAAGCTCATTGAGATCCCAGGAAAGTTTCCATAGGTCCTCCTCTAAAAGGCTATATCCTAAGGAAGAGAGAGACTTGAGGCACTGAATAGCAAGGTTTCACTAGCAAAAGAAATAAACAGCCTCTAACTACGTTTACCAATTGCACTAAGAAGTTTTCATTTTGGCAAGTCAAGAATACTTCATCGTGATTGCCTATCAATTTTCTGCATGCAAGCTGTCTTCACTTCTCAGAGTCTCATTCCTCTAGACTGCAATAAGCCCTTGGGTCTTCCAGAGATTTAACAAATCACAAGCCAAATACACAGCTAGGTCACTTGGTGGATGTCTCCTTAGCCAATCATCAAAGCCAAGACCAGCTCTAGGTGATAACATTAACTTATGGATTTCTATGATGTACAAGCACTGTATTAGGTGCTTGGCACATATTACCTCATTTAATCTTTACAGCAACCTTTTGAATGGGTTGTTAGCCATTCCATTATATCAATACATATCAGGAAACTGGGATACTGAGATTAAACAACCAATAGATGCTGACTGCAAGGTCCCAGCTACAATGCTGTAATTGTGTATCTACAGAGAGAACCTCGGGGACATTAATAGACAAGAATCTTCCTGAATGAAAATTATAAGTCATCTGTATGTAAATATACAACTGTCAAAGCTTGTGTCTCGCATTTGCTTAAAAGCCTAATCCATGCTCAACATAAACTATAGTACAAGAAAATTCATCGAAAGATATCAGAGATGAACTGTTCATTTGTCATATCAAATTAGGAAAGGCACAAACCACGAAGTCAAATTTTTTTTCCACATCTAAATTAGGTGCTTTCTGGTAATTTTAGTTTACTCTCGAGACATTAGCCTGCCATTCTGACTACTGTCTGTTGTCAAATATTAACCAGATACTTTGGATAGAAATATTTCCCCTTTGTCTATCAAGAAGACAATTATCAGAGCACTAAATATTTCACTCTTGTAAACACACCATTTGACTTAATTTCAAAGATTCCCCTTCCCCAAGATATTTGACTCCACATCACCTATCGCTTTTGGAAAGCTCATTTGTGGTGACCCTGGCAATACCTGACCCATGTAACAATTCACTACAGCTTGGGTTCTGTGGCACAGAGTCATTACATATAGCTTCCTAAATAACTCCTTTTAGGGAGTCAAAGAAGATTCTTCTTCTATGTTAACAGGGTCACACATTTTACTGAGAAATAGTATTCGGATCTCCCTTATAGGTATCCTCGATGGCCAGAGTTAAAAAAAGAATCAGAATATAATCAAAGAAAAGGTATCTCAGCAGGAACAATGTAGATCCCTCTCTCTCCAACCCCGGTCCTCATTCAGAACTGAATATTTTTCATTTATCTGCAGTTCTGATAAGTTTTGTAACCTAGTTGTTCAGCCCCAAACAGATTAAAAGCAGCAAGTTAGAGGGGTAAAGGAATGTACTAATAGGTTGGTGTTCTGGTGAGGATTATAGAAAAACCCACAAAAGCCTTATATTTTAAGAGGCCAAATCTATTTAGATCTAGATATATGTTTATCCTTATGAAAGGTCTAAGGCTAAGAAGAAAAAAGCAAAAATTAGACAACTGTAAGTAAATATGACCGAGATTACTAAGCACAAGCTTTGTTGGGTATGAATGCTATGGGTCTTTGTGCATTTTGTTTTGTTCCATGACAATGTCAGGATTTCCTCATTGGGCTATAAAGTAACCTTAAAGCTTACATTTTAAAATTTACAGTTTAGAAATTTTAAAAAATTCACTTTAGGCAAAGATAAAAAAAAAAAAAAAACAGGAATGAGAAAGCTGAGATGTAGTGAAGAGGGAAAAAAGGAAAATAATAGGAATTCAATTTTCTTCCCTAAATTCCTTTGCACACCCATTAAAAGTATAAAAGTTTATTGAACCCTTACAATGTACCAGGGAATATGTTGAGTGCATTGAAAAGATAACTTCATTTAATTTGTGCATCAACTCTGTGAGACAGATATTATCATCCCCATTCTATGAACGAGAAAATTGAGGCTCAGAGACTCGATCTTGTCAGGGATTAGAACTCAGGTTGGTTTGATTGTACTCAGTAACTTCTACCCTACAGTACGTCCTGCCCACAAAAGTAACTCAAAGATACA
This sequence comes from Bos mutus, assembly GCF_027580195.1. Classification (NCBI taxonomy): domain Eukaryota; kingdom Metazoa; phylum Chordata; class Mammalia; order Artiodactyla; family Bovidae; genus Bos; species Bos mutus. The sequence goes on along the minus strand of NC_091646.1, from coordinate 23,677,844 downwards.
TATTCCTGGTGGACCAAATTGTTTTTATCTCCAGACAGTCAGAAGGGTTGCATGTCAACACACAAATGACTGGCTTGATGTGACAAACCAGTCAGAGCAACTGAACAAATGCGTGTGTACTGATGCAGCAAAAGCAAGAGCAGCCTATTATTAGAATACACACATCTCATTTATGATGTAAATGGAACGCAGATTTAAATTCCCTCACTCAACAGTGGTGCTGAATGTAGTAACACTTTCTCAAAGAGTTTACACCACGCTGATAATCAATGCTTAACGAGGTCCTTTTCTCCAGACTCAAGACCTTTATGTTACCGTCATCCTATTAACCATCTCATTTTCTCCACTTGAATAGCTTTGTCCTCTTACAAAGAAAGGCCCATCACTATGAGAAAGTGGCAGTAAATTAATTTTTGCAGTAAAAGCCAAATTGTTTGTGCTCAAACATCCTGCAGTTCAGGAAATGTCAAAATGTCAGACCGTGTAGGTGGAAATAAACTCTGCATTCCACTTCCAATCACTTCCTGTAGGGAAAGAATAGCTAGACATTCCACTGAGAAAGCAGAAATGCACAGGACTGCTTCAAAAAAGTGACTCAGTGTCTTTCTTATCTGATAAACATGTCATTATCAGTACTTCTTAATCTGTTTGGAGTTCAGGCATCAGACCCTAGTGCTGCTTATAAGATCCTTTCACATCTCCAGAAGCTGGTATATGCCCATGTGAGTAGACACAATACATAATCCCCCACTCCCTTTTGTATTGTTTTTAATAATAACATTGATTTTAATTTCCTTATTACAAAATACATGTACACCACAAAATGTCTTGCACATACAAAGTACTCAATAAATAATTATGATTTAATTTTAGAAAAATTAGAAAACAGATAAAAAAGAAGACAGTAAAACCCCCATAACCCCATTATCTAGAGAAAATCACTGTTTCCTGTTATCCGTGATTCCAGCCTTATTTCTGGGCATATTAAATAATTTTTTATAAAAATGGAATCACACTATATGTAATATTTTGTCACTTAATAATAAGTTGTCAGCATTTTCCTATGTCATTTTTAAGAGCTGTACAATATTCCATCATATAAATATCCCATAATTGAACCAATCCCTTAATGTTGGAGATTCAGGTTATTTTCAGTTTCTTAATTGCATAATATCAAATGAATAACCTTATAACTAATTCTTTATGTACCCACTTAGTTATTTCCTCAGGATAAATTCCTGGATACGCAAAAAAGGGAAACAACCATGATAGATGAATAAATTATGTATATCCATACAGTGGAATACTGTGTCTGTTAGTCTGCTCAATCGTGTCTGACTCTTAAGCACTCCATGGATTACAGTCCACCAGGCTCCTCTGTCCATAGGATTTCCTAGGCAGCAATATTGGAGTGGGTTGCCATTTCCTTCTCCAGGGTGTCTTCCCAATCCAGGTCTCCTGCATTGGAGGCAGATTCTTTACTGTCTGAGCCACCAGGGAAACCCAGCGGAATATTACTCAGCCATGAAAAGGAATGAAGTTCTGATACATGCTAAAACACGGATGAACCTTGAAAACATCATGCTAAGTGAAAGAAGTCAGATGGGAAAGGACAAATACTGTATGATTCCACTTACACAAGATGTTCAAAACAGGCAAATCCATAAAGACAGAAAGTATAACGCTGTTGCCAGGGGCTGACAGAAATTGGGAATGGGAAAGGACTGCAAATGGATATAAGCTTTCTTTTGGTGGTAATGAAAATATTCTGAAATTAGACAGTAGTGATAACTGCATAACCATGCAAATATACTAAAAAAAACACACAATGAATTGCACACTTTAAAGGGATGAATTTTATCTCAGTAAAACAATTTTTATCTCTAATAAATATTAGAGATAAAATAGTATGTCTATAGCTCAATGAAGTTATTAAAAAGTCTGAGGTCTGTTACTGTTTGGTCAAAGGTTAAACAAAAATTCTAAGCTTTTTATTTTAAACAATTATTTAAAATGAACTAAAATTAATTGTCTTTTGAGAGTGTTCTGAATGTTGTGCAACAACTAGTAAGATCACCTAAATAAACAGTTTAGCTGAAAATCACCTAGACTGAGACTTAACCTTGGCATAAAAATATTGATATCATGAACACTTACAGCTTTATTATTTATATATTACAAAATTCAGAAAGGACAGAATTCTTTTTTGGGTAATACACACACACACAGTTTTTTTAACATGAAAGCATACAACAGTTTTCAATAGTCAATAAGGTTACGTGTAGTGATACCATGCAAATGCCAGATCCTGGGTCAAGACAGAAATGGCAGAAGGGACGTTAGTACCTGGCTCTAAGGGTCATCTCATCTAAGATAAATTACAGTGCTTTTTCAGATTCCCTATACTGTCTCTGAACAAAATACCACTAAACACCATTTTACTTCCTAAGTAGAACCTTAACAAAAAAAAAGGCTACAAGCAAAGGCTTCAGTGTACATTCTATTTCCCTCTCAGTGCCCTCTTCATTTCAAATGCAGCAATGAACTCACTTTTGCTCTTCACTTCTCCTCTCTGGTTTGCTTCTCTTATGGGCACCTCCTAAGTGGTTCAAGCAAAAAGACCCATCATTGCTCAGCAGTGAGGGCAAGATTAAGCCACAAGTCAAATACCTTCCTGAGACCTTTAACCTTGTCGAATGGGGTGGGAGAGTGATGAAAGCCATTCTGCATACCAGGAAGGTCTAATGTCACAGCCTACAATCTGTCCAAACAGGATGCTTGGATTTTTTTTTTTTTCTAAATGGTGACCAGGGTGGCTCAAAAGTAGTATTCCTATGATGACACCCTCAAGCCACTCCACACCAAAAGAGAGGGAAAGACAAGCTGGAAAGAGGGAGATAAACTACCTTTGAGAGCTGCCTATATGAATACTTGGGAAGAAATGCCTACGAAGTCCCTGCAAAGAACTTTACATACCTTGGAGAGGAATAAAGTGTCCACACAACTGGCTAGTCAGGAAAACCACTGCCAGGAGAATGTAGGTTGGGTTAGGCAAAAGTTGTAGTCATAAGACATCAGGCAAACACAACCAAAGTTTCAGATGCATCTTTAATTACTTTATTAGGTACTAGCTCAAATATTTCTCAGGGGCCAGTCTTTCAAAGAGCCATCAGTTATCTTCCCTAGGTTGCTAATCAAATTATATTTTTGAAGTTCCTGTCATTTCTTGGTAGTTTCTAAAGAAATTGCGTTATCTGCAAGGTACTCGAGGAAGAAGATTGCATTTTCCCATTAGGTTTAGCCTGTGTACTCCTTTAATATGATTTTTACAAGGCATCGTTCAAAGTGCTTTATTTAAAAAACTAGTTAATTATACAGTCCAGTGCTTAGGATTTCAAGCTTCCACTGCAGGTTCGATCCCTGGTCAGGGAACTAAGATCCCAAATGCCTAGCTGCTGCTGCTGCTAAGTCACTTCAGTTGTGTCTGACTCTGTGCGACCCCATAGACGACAGCCCACCAGGCTCCCCCGTCCCTGGGATTCTCCAGGCAAGAACACTGGAGTGGGTTGCCATTTCCTTCTCCAAAATGCCTAGCAGTACAGTCAAAAGTTTAAAAAGAAGAAAAAGAAACAAACAAAAAACAAACTAGTAATTATAGAATCAACCAATAAAGTAATGAGAGGCAGGTTTAGAGCATCAACGCAATGGCATCTGATAGGGAAGATGTTTTACCGGACAAATGAGTTAATCCTCAGGAAGCCTGATAATACCAGGAAGAACACGTAGTATCCAATCATACCAGGTGATTTAAGACTAAAATGATGAAACCAGTGTTGAAGACCGAGTCCCAGCGAACTCATCTTCCTTTCTTTAGGCTGTCTCATTGTGAACATAATAGGGCTGACAAAAAACTCTCGATCTTTTGGTTTTCTAATGTTTGTTCATGGGCCTCTGGCCACTGGAACTACAAACACTTACCTTCAGAACTGGCTCCGAGGTCTCTTGCAAGGTACACACAGGACAATCACAAGGTACATCCTCTTATTTCTCAAGGAAACAAAAGAAGATTTAAATTGTTCTCTCTTCTACTTTTCTGTATAAACATTTTCATCATTAAAATGCATAAAATTCTTTCCAGAGTGTGTAGTCATTTTTGTGCTACCATATATGCAGTAACTGTAATAATGCTTATTCAATGTTAAAACTGAGCTTCCCTGGTGGCTCAGATGGTAAAGAATCTGCCTGCAATGCAGGAGACCCAGGTTCAATCCCTGGGTCAGGAAGATCCCCTGTAGGAGGAAATGGCAACCCACTCCAGTATTCTTGCCTGGGAAATCCCAAGGACAGAGGAGCCTGGTAGGCTACAGTCCATGGGGTCTCAAAGAGTTGGACATGACTGAGCATAAAGCTGGCTAGCTAAAATGCTAAAATTACATTTCTTCTCTCTTAGTTCTCTACCAATGACAAGTTGTTAATTGGTGGATTTCTGTGAGTGAAATGCATAGAAACACCTGAAGAAAAGCGTGGACATTATAGTTATATGGAAATCAATTTAACACACTTGATCCAAGGACCAAAAGCACCTACTTGGTTACTTGCAAGTGCAATTTCAATCAGTCAATCAACAAACATTTTCTGAGCGCCTTCTACGACCAAGCCCTATGCTAGGTGCTGAGGACACAAATGAGACATAGGCTAGGCCCTGGAAGTATTCAGTGTAGTGGAAACAGCACCAGACTGCTGGATCCCTACAGATCTATTCTAGAAAAAGAGTCAACCTTCCAATCAAAGAGACTCACTTTTTACTTCAGCTAGGATTATAAATAGGAACTGCTCGTGGGAATTCTGCCACCTCTGTGAGGTGGCTCCTTATTCCCTTTTTGGGTAGCTTAGATTGCCGGAAAGTTATTGCCTGGCTTGAGAAAGCTGTATCTCCCTATAATTCTCCTCCATCAATCCTAGTGTGCCTCCTCCCACACCAAAAACCAAACACGTACACACACACACACATACACACACACTAGCTTAATTCTATTGGACTTGAGAAAACTTCATGCTTTTCACATCAGCCAACATGGCCCCTTTAAACTCTCATTCCCCAAGCTAAAAAATTACAGGTCTCTCAACTTTTTCTCATGTAATGTGATTCTGAGTCCCTCTGCCATTCCTTATTAAAGTAATTCCAGGTAGCAGGAGATAGAGTTATTTAGAAGGTTGATAGCTGGGCCCCAATAACAATTTACAAACCTATTTTGATGGTGGAAAAGGGATGCAATAGGTCCTCAAATAATAGGGCCCCAGTTTGTGGTCTTTATGATCAAGTATATATTATCAAGAATAATAATCCATATCCTGCTAACGTGCAGCAAATCACATTAGAGCTTCAGCTTTAGCAAGGTCTTGAAACCGAACACAGGCTCACAGCACAGCTCAAAAGCATGAATTTTTTTAAACAGCAATCTGTATATTCATCTCAATCAGGTCTCCTGATTACTGCTCACTGGCAAGAGAAGTTTCTGTCCTTGCTAAGTTTCTGCACCCTTGGACTCAGCAGTCTCTCCCCTAACTTTTCACTCTATATAAAAACTTCCAGTTACAGTTATTAAAGATGCAAAAGCCAATCATCCCCATGAATTTAGGTTGTGAACAGAGAATCACAATGCTTCTCCAATCCAATATATTTTTTAGATAGAAGAAAGTGAGCCTTAGGGAAAGTGACTTGTAAGTGGCAGAGCCCTGACTAGAACTCAAGTTTCATGACTTTTCTCTGTTTTCTATCAAAATACATCTACGTTTAAAAAAAAAAGTCTGCAAAAAACATCAAGAGACATAATTCAACTAATAGTGGTGTCTTGGGAAAAAAAGGTTCCTGGTGACCAAAGTTGTATGCAGTGAGTTTGGATCTGTTCCACCTTACCACCACCACTTTCTCCTCTTTTCAGCAGCTCCCTGCAAATGTGTGTTTCCTGTATCCACCTAAGGCAACAGAGGACACCAAGTCTGTAAACAAAATCAGATTCAAATAATATTTACTGGGCATCCACTAAGTGCTGGGCACTTTCACACACAGGATCTCATTTATTCTTCATAATAACCCAGTGAAGTAGGTGCTATTATGCCCGTTTTCCAGATGAACCACTGGAGCTCAGCTCAGAGAAACCATATAAATACAGTCAGGATTCAAACCCAGAACTTTCACCTCCAAGTCCAGTATTCTCTCTGATACTTTCTGTGTGTCCCTTTTAATAACTTTGATGGTTAGGATGGTATGGATGGTCTACTTGATCCAAGTTCTTGCTTGCTTGCTTCACAAATTGATTTTAACCTTTATCGGGTTGAAATGCTAAAAGATCCAACTTTTAGCACTCTTCTTTGCATATTAGACTATGATGGTATCCTGTCTATAGCAGCAGTCAGGACAGGAACGTTTCCCATCAGGTTTCAGCAGGCTATAAGAAAACTTACAGCCTGAACAAGGGGGAGCTAAGGTAGACTAAACATGCTGTTGTAGATGGTGCCAGGAAACCCTGAGACAAATATAATAAACGGGTTCATCTTTTAGAAGATCCACATCACTTTGGCCTCAAATAAACCCTGACACCCAAGCAGGAGTACCAGGCAACCACAAAGGCCATTTATATCTCCAGGTTACTATAAAAAGGAAAGAGCAAGTTTCCTAATGCAGACGTTGAAACGCTAGGTTGTAGCCTCCTGTTTGTAACCAATGAGTATTCACAGGACAGGTGGGTAATGGAGAACGAACATTCCCTCCCAGCATTTTTAATTAACTGGTTGTTGGATTTATTGGTCAGCTCAGTGGGAAATCAGAACCTACTACTTGGGGGCTATTTTTATAGCCTTCTGGAGTTGGGTTGCCTTAGTACAGACACCTGGCACCATTCCTAGAAGTGGTTATATCTGTATTTTTCCCTTTTAAATAGCAACCAGTGAGTAGATTTGAGCATTCCAGGCATTTGGCTAGTAATCCAATATAATAAAGGTACCCCCTTCCATTTCCACGTTGGTAATATAGCCTATGCACCACCAGTTTATCCCTTCATATCCAGCAGCAGGTCAGTGGCAAAGAAAGTGTGGTTAAAACACAAAGTAAACTCTGTAAAACCTGAGAAGCAAGGGGCTGTATCCATCATCAATACGTTTATAAGCTATAAAACCAGAGTAAGTAGTCTCTGAATAAACAACAGTTGATCTTATCAGCTCTAAATTCCTCAACTTAGAGTTTCAGCTCATTTCCTCTTTGTCTTCCTTCAGATAAAGCACTGTTTAGAAAAAAAAGACAGTCCTTTGCCATCGGACCTCTTTTTACAGCATATATTAACAATTTCCGAGCATATATTTGGGTGGCAAATTGTAACCCAATACCTATTTTGCAATAAAACTACCACAGCATTAAATTGACATAATAGAGACGGAAATTCTATTCAGTCAAGTTTTGGTCATGCAGGCACTCACTTGAATGTGGGAGATGAATTAAGCTCATCCTTGGGAAATGCAAGGGTAATGACTGAAACACAATGTGATTGAGCTAATTATCAACCAGGTGTGCTTTAAGGAGTTGATGGTTCAATCTATTACTGCTAAGTGCACAAGCCTTTTTTGGGGAGGCGTTTATGAGAGCAGCTCAGACACTGCAACTTCTCAGAGGGCAAATGACAACGTTTTTGCAGATCTTGCATTATGTTTGCTCAACCTAAATCTTGCCCAACCACCAAGGCCAGCTCAAGAACCTGGAAACTTTTCCTGACTGTTCAAGGCCCCTGGGAGCTGGCCAACCCCTGGAGCCCACTGGAAGTCGCCATCCATAAGCAACTGGCCTATACGGCCTTGTAACAAGAGTCAAATTTTCATTTGTATATGTCTGGTCTTCTCAGCTAAATAAACTGCTCAAAGGCACACACATGTTTTTCTGTCTCCCCCAGGATGTCTGACCTTGTTAAGTATTTGCAGATTAAGGTCTTCTGCATGAAAAGTAACTTTTTAAATACTTACACACTGCTGTATGGATATTTCTTACATTTGTTTGTCTCTGTAAATGGAGTTCTGTATATGAAACATAAACTATGTAATGGCTCTGGTTCATTATAACGAACATCAGTCTCCACAGTGTAGGACATGGAGCTGGGTGTGCTACTTCCCTGGGGCCACATCTACCTTCTTACAATCATCCTCTGTTCCTTCTTCCATTCTTTTTTGCTGTTTCCTGCACTCACATACCTCCTTTTTCTCCTCCTTGTTCCAGTACCTCAAGGAGCCTGGCATTCCCAGGTATAATCAACCAACTCCAGCCCCGTTTCTTCTAAGTTGTCAAAGTATGTCTTCTTCAAACGGGATATCATCAGTCTTCTTCAATGAATTCCAGCACTCTATATTATAGGATCTCAGAGAATAGAGACTAAATCCAAGCCATCACTGTAGGTGAAATCTACCTCCAACCCTCCATGACCCAAACCTAGTTCAAGGAATGTTCAATAAACAGTTTGATTGAACTTCAGGATTCTAGGTTGCCTACCAGCTATTGGAAGATCCTTATTCTCTGAGTGGCTGTTAAATAAGTGAATTGACTAACAGTCTACTGGTTATTAGATTCCTCATAGACTAAGGCATAGAATCAGAACACACACATGCCAACTGACCTATGGAGAGCTAGTCCAAGTATTCAAGCAGGCATTCTCCTGGCAGAGACTTCTTTGGGTTTTGGCACAGGGAAACTTCAATATCTGAATGTTAAATGTTGAATTTACATTTAAAAGATAACAGTCAATCAAATATTTATTGATTGCCTGGCACATACGGGGCCCTGTGCAAAAAGTCTGTGAGGAAAAAAAAAAAAGGATGTGTTTTCAACAAAGTAATGCGATCAAGTGCTGGTAACAATTACAAAGCATCAACTCTGTACACTTGTTCTTAAGAGTCCAAAGCCATCCAGACAGACTAGCTGTGGGGTCTGAGAAAATATCAGATGTATATACCTCACTCCATGTGGAAGGTCTAGAGATTAAACCAAGCAGAGCTACAAGGCGTCATCTTCTTTAAACATTTTACCAACCATCACTGAAAACCAATTTCCTTATTGAATGCTCTTCCAACAAAATGACAAGGAGGAAGGAAACTGATCCCAGGATATAAGATCTTACCTAGGACCATTTTTAAAGGTCCTCTAAGGGTTCCCCATTTGCTGGAATCTTCTCTCATGGAGATCCCTCTGCTCAGTTATCATTCATGTTCTGCTAGCTTGCTGCACTGAGCAAAGCAGGCTTCCAATCAAGCTTCAACTGGCCAAAGTTATTAAAGAACAAACTACTTATACAAAAAGGCCCACCAAGTACCATCCAGAAGGAAAACGGGAATTTTTTTCACAAAGTAGGATTCGTTTTTTAAGGTAAATTATGTTCTGTATTGTCCATCTCTCTCTCTTTCTTTGGAATAATATATTGTTAAATTGTTTATAAATACAATCACATAGGTTTTCCAGGAGTTGCTGTTTGAATCAAACCAATTCCTTCTGTTGCTGCTGCTGCTGCTAAGTCGATTCAGTCATGTCCGACTCTGTGCGACCCCATGGACGGCAGCCCACCAGACTCCTCTGTCCCTGGGATTCTCCAGGCAAGAACACTGGAGTGGGTTGCCATTTCCTTCTCCAGTGCAGGAAAGTGAAAAGTGAAAGTGAAGTTGCTCAGTCGTGTCCAACTCTGTGCAACCCCATGGACTGCAGCCTACCAGGCTCCTCCGTCCATGGGATTCTCCAGGCAAGAGTACTGGAGTGGGGTGCCACTGCCTTCTCCAACTCCTTCTGTTAACCTACCATAATATAAATCCGATAAAAGAACTATTTCTATGATAGGTGTATTTAAAGGCATGTGAAATGCTATGTTTTAATAAAAAATTAACTATAAGTCAAATAATTCTTATTTCTTAAACAGGGTATAGCAAAAAGGCTTAGAAGACATTAACCTGAGTGAATTATTACACCAAATATTTACTCACTCAATATTAGAGCAGTTTTTAATTTTGAAACATTCTTAAAAACAAGCACCAACTTTTTATTTCACCAAAGCAAGTAATCTGTTCATTTGTATATGAACACACATACACACACATCTTTTAAATTTGTCTATATTTTTGAGTTACAGTTACTTATCTTAAAGGAAAACAAAAGGTAGTTCCTTTTTTAGAAATGTGAGGTACATGATTTTAAGAAAGCTACTACCCCTAGGAATATCAAAATGTCTTTCCTCATTGGAAATAAACTGATAGAGCAAAGTCCTGGGTATCTCCAGGATTCTGGAGCTAGTTGTATAACCAGAAAGAAGCCATTTAGACTCTCTCTCAGTTTAGGTATGTTAGAGCCCTGCCTAGCAAAGAATACTGTCAAAATCTACTGTTTAACTTTACCCAGAGTTGGGCCAGAGGATGTATAAGGTCCTTGTGATTTCTAAAAATCATGCATGAAGATACCGTCTAAAATATAAGGACCTATTTTAAAGTATCTTGTATTTGAAACCTCACTAATTTGTTAGGTAACAGAAATTACAGTGATACGTCATAGTATGCACCTCTTAAAAGGAAAAGCGGAGAAGGCAATGGCACCCCACTCCAGTACTCTTGCTTGGAAAATCCCATGGACAGAGGAGCCTGGTGGGCTGCAGTCCATGGGGTCGCTAAGAGTCGGACATGACTGAGCAACTTCACTTTCACTTTTCACTTTTGTGCATTGGAGAAGGAAATGGCAACCCACTCCGGTGTTCTTGCCTGGAGAACCCCAGGGATGGGGGAGCCTGGTGGTCTGCCGTCTATGGGGTCGCACAGAGTCGGACACGACTGAAGTGACTTAGCATAGCATAGCATAGCAAAAGGAAAAGAGTTTTAAGGGTATTTTAAGACATTTCATTCCCGGAGAAGGCAATGGCACCCCACTCCAGTACTCTTGCCTGGAAAATCCCATGGATGGAGGAGCCTGGTAGGCTGTAGTCCATGGGGTCACTAAGAGTCGGAAACGACTGAGCGACTTCACTTTCACTTTTCACTTTCCTGCACTGGAGAAGGAAATGGCAACCCACTCCAGTGTTCTTGCCTGGAGAATCCCAGGGACGGGGGAGCCTGGTGGGCTGCCGTCTATGGGGTCGCACAGAGTCGGACACGACTGAAGTTACTTAGCAGCAGTAGCAGCAAGACATTTCATTGCTGCTATTTTCCCCTTATTTTTCTATATTTAAAAAAGCTTCCATAATACAAATATAATTTTTATTCTCAGAAAAAGTAGTTCTCTCTATATTGGCATGTGGATTTGGAGGTCAAAGATGGTAGTAAGGAATATTTTACTTTTCTGAGTATAAAATTATAAATCTGCATTCTAGAAATTTTAGAATATATAATACAAAAAGGAAATGTTTTATAAATCCACCAAAAATAGTCTCCATTAATATTTTACTACATTTCTGCATAGTATTTTCTCTATGGGTATTATAAATGGTCAACTGGGATCAGGTCTATTATTCCATATTTTACTTTTTCATGTGTATTATTTTGTGAGTACTTTGCAGTCATTAAAAATATGTGAGAACACCATTTTAACAGCTTTATCGTAGTGTACTCTATACAACCAATCCAAATTGTTCACTATTACAAATAATGCTGCAATGAACTCCTATATAAATGTTTTTGTGCGCGTCTCAGGTACACCTGAACTTGTATCTCCTTGCAGTAACTCACTGCCCAAGAAGGAAAGAGCAACACTGTGGGAAGCCAAGAGGGGGCTAACTTGCCCCATTCCCACCCCTCCCCTTTTTTACTTGCCTTTCTACTGTTCAGTTTTCCCCTCCCTCACTGTGTTAAATTTGGCTCTAGATTCTGATTGATTCTACCCTGCTGCACTGAGCTGAAGTGGCTGAGGAGACGGGCAAACACATACAAGGTTGCAGCTAGAAAAGAAGGCACCAACGACCTGGCCCATGGGGCAACCCACTCTCTGGCTGGTGATCTGAACAGCACTCGACACCAGACATGAAGTGACTGGTTTTCCTAGCCTGGGTCAGGATGGGAAAGGGACCACAAGCTCTCCATCGACATAGCCCCTGAGCCTCAGGCAACAGCCATGCCATTACTGGCTCTGGGCTTCCCGGGTGGCTCAGCAGTAAAGAATCCACCTGCAATGCAGCAGACTTAGGTTTGATCCCTGCATAGGGAAGATCCCCTGGAGAAGGGCATGGCAACACACTCCATTGTTCTTGCCTGGAGAATCCCATGGACAGAGGAGCCTAGTGGGCTATATTCCATAGGGTCACACAGAGTCAGACACAAATGAGCACACACTGCAGCCCTGATGGCTTAGCAGGTAAAGAATTCACCTGCAATGCAGAAGACACGGGTTTAACCCCTGGGTCAGGAAGATCCCCTGGAGAAGGGCATGGCAACTCACTCCAGTATTCTTGCCTGGAGAATCCCATGGACAGAGGAACCTGGCGGGTTACACTCCATAGGGTCTCAAAGAGTCAAACATGACTGAAGTGACTGAGCAGGCACGCATGTCATTACTGAAGTACAAATTCCTAACACAATTCAGAGGACAGAACAGAAGTACAGCTGGAGGGCTTCAGAAAAAAAAAACTCAATATACTATAACCTGAAAGTAAATATTAGTACTCTCATCAACATCCAGTTTATTTTTTCTGATATATCTGACATAACTTTTTCTTTGACTTCGTGGAGCCCTGTGTTTCTTATAGCATTTCTTCCTTTGGCCAAAAATGGTTTGACATCAAGGTGTGTCACCGGACCACATACAGCTTGTTAATATAGGAATTATTCTGTAAAACATGGTTTCTCCTTGCAGAGCATTGCAAACTAAGTGGGAAGCAGAAAGGAAAATACAAGGAAGGACCAGAGAATAATAAAATGAAGCAGTGAGACTATTGTCAGACTAGCATTTAGTGCTCTGAGAAGTAAGCAATGAAACGGGATAGTCTCTGGCTACCCAGAGAGAGACAGGGAAGATGTTCCTAGATTAATAAAACCACCAAAGAGGGAATGCACCACCATCAGTAATCAGTCTAGTATATCTACCCCCACAGACTCAAATGATGCCGAGACGGCAGGAGGCAGTTAGGCAAAATACGCTGGCTAGGCTACAGGCTCAAATCTGGTTTATCACTAAAGGCCTTAAGAGGCTGCATTCTAGAGGTAGGAAGGACCCAGATACTTCAAAGAGAAACCTAAGCCCTTGATGAAGCAGCCCTAAATAAGCAGCAATAAAAAAAGAGAAACTAACAACCAGCATTGGGGCCTAAATCTGTATAAAAACAAAAATAAAGAAAAATAGCCTTTCCTGAAAGAAAGTTGACATCCAAGTGCAAATGGCCTCCAGGGTACCTTTCATTTGCTTTCCGGCCATTTGTACATGACCTTATGCACACGGTAAAGAAAGCAAATTTACCACATCATCTTCACCCCATGGGGTACCATCTGCTCCCTTCAAAATAAATTTTCCCCTGTCCTCACCAAGCACCAATATTTCACATGTTTAACTATCAGGAGACACTTATTTATTCTTAAAAACATTTTATTAAAAAAAAAAAAAAACAGGGGTTGAAAATTCATATAATCAAGAAGCCCATTTCAAAGGAAAGTTGGAGCAATGGAAAGAGCGCATCTTCCACTTAGTTTTGCCAACATATTTTGGACATCCTGGGGGAAAACATTCATAAAATTGTGCTGTTTCTGCCATAAATCACTCCAATAGAATTCTTTGTGAATTATCCTCTGTCTATATGGAGATCAAAGACTCACCGCCTCTTCCCCCACTAAAACAACCTACAGTTCCAATGGAGTCATCTGCAGGCAAATGATCAAGCTATTATTAACACTTGCCAGACCGACAAGACACTAAAGTTAACTGCAGATGAGGGGAAAAGAGTTTTGAAGTACATACCATTCTTTCCAGTAATCCAGATCCCCATTTAAGTATACTCATCCCTGGGATCACAGCTTCAGATTATCAAGTGGAAAATCTGTCAGTATCAACCAACCTAGGACGTCTTACAAGAAAATTCATATCAAATCCATTCTTAAATACTTTCTATTTATTTTGGGGCTCTATAGACATGTCAATTCAATACTGAATGAAATTTTTCATTTAACAGAGATTGGAGGTTAAAAAAAAAAAAACCAAAGGAAGTGACCAATTCTGAAAAATAGTTTGCTTCCCACTGAGACAGAAAACAAGGGGATACAAGAAAATAAGAAGAAAGTATTTTTAAATAAGAGGAGGGAAAAGAATAAAACACAAGCAAGGAACAGAAATAAGTTATCAAATTCATCTGCAAGTGGGCCTTAGGAAGCATCACTATGAAGAAAGCTAGTGGAGGTGATGGAATTCCAGTTCAGCTATTTCAAATCCTGAAAGATGATGCTGTGAAAGTGCTGCACTCAATATGCCAGCAAATTTGGAAAACTCAGCAGCGGCCACAGGACTGGAAAAGGTCAGTTTTCATTCGCATCCCAGAGAAAGGCAATGCCAAAGGATGCTCAAACTACCGCACAATTGCACTCATCCCAAAGTAATGCTCAAAATTCTCCAAGCCAGGCTTCAGCAGTACATGAATCATGAACTTCCAGATGTTCAAGCTGGTTTTAGGAAAGGCAGAGGAACCAGAGATGAAATTGCCAATGTCTGCTGGATCGTAGAAAAAGCAAGAGAGTTCCAGAAAAAATATCTATATCTGCTTTACTGACTATGCCAAAGCCTTTGACTGTGTGGATCACAATAAACTGTGGGAAATTCTGAAAGAGATGGGAATACCAGATCACCTGACCTGCCTCTTGAGAAACCTGTATATAGGTCAGGAAGCAACAGTTAGAACTGGACAAGAAACAACAGACTGGTTCCAAATAGGAAAAGGAGTACGTCAAGGCTGTATACTGTCACCCCGCTTATTTAACTTATATGCAGAGTACATCCTGAGAAATGCTGGTCTGGAAGAAGCACAAGCTGGAATCAAGATTGCCAGGAGAAATATCAATAACCTCAGATATGCTGATGACACCACCCTTATGGCAGAAAGTGAAGAGGAACTAAAGAGCCTCTTGATGAAATTGAAAGAGGAGAGTGAAAAAGTTGGCTTAAAGCTCAACATTCAAAAAACAAAGATCATGGCATCTGGTCCCATCACTTCATGGCAGATAGATGGGGAAACAGTGGCTGACTTTATTTTTGGGGGCTCCAAAATCACTGCAGATGGTGATTACAGCCACGAAATTAAAAGATGCTTACTCCTTGTAAGGAAAGTTATGACCAACCTAGACAGCATATTCAAAAGCTGAGACATTACTTTGTCAACAAAGGTCCATCTAGTCAAGGCTATGGTTTTTCCAGTAGTCATGTATGGATGTAAGAATTGGACTATAAAAAAAGCTGAGCACCGAAGAATTGATGCTTTTGAACTGTAGTGTTGGAGAAGACTCTTGAGAGTCCCTTGGACTGTAAGGATATCCAAACAGTCCATCCTAAAGGAGATCAGTCCTGGGTGTTCATTGGAAGGACTGATGTTGAAGCTGAAACTCCAATACTTTGGCCACCTGATGAGAAGAGTTGACTCATTTGAAAAGACCCTGATGCTGGGAAAGATTGAGGGAAGGAAAAGGCGATGACAGAGGATGAGATGGTTGGATGGCATCACTGACTCAATGGACATGAGTTTGGGTAAACTCCACGATTTGGTGATAGATAGGGAGGCCTGGCGTGCTGCAGTTCATGGGGTCGCAAAGAGTCAGACACGACTGAGTGACTGAACTTATCTGAACTGAATGTGTGTGTGCTAAGTCGCTTCAGTCATGTCTGATTCTTTGCGACCCTACGGACCATAGCTCGCCAGGCTCCTCTGTCCACGGGATTCTCCAGGCAAGAATACTGGGGTGGGTTGCCATGCCCTCCTCTAGGGGATCTTCCCGACCCAGGGGTCAAACCCATGTCTCCCAAGTCTCCTGCATTGGCAGGTGGGTTCTTTCCCATACAGCCACCTGGGAAGCCATCTGCTTAATAGTGTTTCATTATCGTTAATATATGCAATATACAAGAAAACAGAGAATAAAATTAAGTCCACAGAAATATATACACATGCTATGTAGAACTCTAAGACAGAAAAAAACAGGATTATAAAATGTGAACATGTATAAAAACTCTATTTTCTCTTCAAATCTAGACTGTCTTCAAATATTCTGAACATCCTCAATGAAACTGGATCTGTTATTTACCTCTGATAGAATCCTGATCCCTGCTACCCACAACCACTCACTAACATTACAGACTAAATTTAGAACCATTTCGTTTTCTGAGGGCTGCATGGTCCTTTTTTTAAAGTAGAAATGATGGGGAAAATGATAATGCAAGAGACTCAGGGACCAAGACTCTCATTAGAGGAAGAGGCAGGGCCAGGCTGCATTAATATGTAGCCCACAATGAAGTTTGCATCAAACATGCCTGTGAACATGTCTTCTTTGTAGAAGGTAAACCGTGTGTTAAATTAAACAATGGATATTGGAAAACCTACTAGTAATTTTGATAGAAGAAAATTGGACTGAATTGAATGTCTAGAGTCATGGGTTAGTGCAAATTACTTGTAATGGATGCATTTTTACAGTATACAGAAGTCTGACAGCTTGAACTTTCATACATCTGAGCAATATATAAATATCCATTAGAACAGATTTTGATTTAACGAGATAATACCTGATATCCAGATTCTTCCAGTACACATCAAGCGATTCAATCTTATCCATTTGCAATCAATCTCTCATTCTTCCCTCCTCACATCCAGGAGCCAGTCATTCAAGACTTTATTAAGTGCCTGTTACCACAAGGCACTTTTTCATGTCCATTTACAAAAGGTACCTGGCTCTTTAGAATCTGAGATGCTGATTATTTCCTTTGTAAGAATTGTATCATCTTTTATTTGTAAAGTTCATTAACACACCCTTGATCCAAGTGTGCCTAGTATATATTTACATTTACGTGCTTTGAATGAAAGTGAATTAAAATTAATTTTAATTAAATTTAGAATTAAAATCAATTTAGCCTTGAAGTTGTTTGGATTTGCTTTTTCCTCACAGTTTCTGAATGTCCTTGATATAACTGGTGACATGCAGGAGGACTGAAGGCCTGGACTCTATGGATCTATTCCTAGATATTATAGGACTCATAAATTCTCTTTGAAATAAAAATGCTTTTTAAAAAAGAAATTTAGAAAATCCAAAAAAGAAGACAAATGCAAAAGTAATTTCAGTCTGATAATCTCACACTGAACAACAGCCACTTTTGATATTTTAGTATAAGACTTTCCAGGATTTTTCTCCATATAAGTTTAGGTTTATTTATTTTCATGCACTTGTATCATATTATATGCACAGCTTTATATCCTGTGGAGACTATAAACTTTAATGGCTTTATAACCTTATATCAAAGGGACAGATCACATTTTATATAACCATTCACTTCTCTATTATTAAA
Source organism: Bos mutus (assembly GCF_027580195.1). Taxonomy (NCBI): domain Eukaryota; kingdom Metazoa; phylum Chordata; class Mammalia; order Artiodactyla; family Bovidae; genus Bos; species Bos mutus. The sequence continues at coordinate 23,660,326 of NC_091646.1, read as the reverse complement.
TACTTTGTTATTTCCAATATTTTTGTTATCAGAAAACACCTCTGTTCATAGGGCTTTTTTTCCTGTATTCAGGATGGTTTTCATAGGATAAAGTCCCAGAAGTAGAATTATTGGATCAAACTATGAATATTTTCAGGCCCTTGATAATACAAATTGCCAAACTGCTGTTCCAAAAGGGTTGCACCAGAAATGCATGAGTGTGTCCATTTAACTAAAGCCTCACTGGCAGTGCGTGTTATTTTTTATCCACTCTTTCCCTTGTTGTTGTTCAGCCACTCAGTCTTGTCTGACTCTTTTCAACCAATGCCATGGAAAGACCACCATGGATTCTTTCCCTAATCTCCAAGTGAAAAAATGGTATCTCATTGTTTTCATTTGTATCTCCTCGATACTAGTGCCTGAACTTTAACTTAGTTTTGAAAATGCTCCTTTTGGAGAGAATGCATTTTTAGGATTTCTGTTAAAACAGACATGCAAATCTAGTATTAGATCCTAGCAGAAGGCAAAAGAAAATGACTAAAGGAGAGTCATTCAAAACCTTTTAGGAACTTTGACATTTCTTCTCTGTTCTTTAATGACTATAGATGCCAGGCATGATAGTTCTTCATCCGTTTTCCCCCAGTTGTACATAAGGTGTCACACTTGGAAATTTCCCTCCATCATTCTGTAAGCATTGCTGGGGACAGACCTTGTTATCAAACAAAGTGCTCGACCAACTGATGTCACAGTGAACAAAGACTAAATCCTGGTCTAACAAAACCCTAGTCTAGTGCAGAAGGCAAGAGGGTTGTCCAGAGGAATGTGGACGTACACAGCCATGAAACCTAACCAAGACTTGAAGGGTCTAAGCTGAGGCTTAAAGCAAAAGCTGACACTCCACCCCTACCCCTCAGGTCTTTCTTTCAACCATTTCTCATGTGATAGGATTTTCAGACCCATCCTGGTCACTGTCTTCTGGATATACTCAACTTTGTCAATGTTCGTAAAATGTGGTGACTATACTTGAACATAATACTCCAGATGTGGTCTGATCAGCACACATGCTTCTAATACAGCCTAAAATTGTTTGGCTTTAAAAAAAAATAAGCTACACCACATTGTTGGCTCATATTAAACTTGTGATCAGCTAAATCCCCAAGAACTTTTTACATAAACTGCTGCCAAGTCACATCTCTCATATCCTGTACATATGCAATTTTTTAAACCTAAATTCAAGACTTTACATCTATCACTGTTAAATTTCATCTTGTAGGTTTTGACCTAGAGTTCCTACAAGCTGAGGTCATTTTAAATCTGGATTCTGTCATCCTATATATTAAACTATGCCACCCAGCTTTACGTTATCTGCAAAGTGAAAAGCCGGTCTTTGTGATCAATTGTGATCAAGACTTTGCTCCATTAAGGTGGGGGCCATGATATGGACACCTTTGTACCCCTCACAGTACTAAGTAGGCTGCCTTTTACACAGTAGGTGCTCAGTATTTGTTGCGTGAACGAATGCCCAGGCAGAGCCAAAACAGTCCTGTGGCCCTTCACTAAAACATCTTCCTCCAGGTTGACGCTGAATCTGTTGCTCAACTAGCTGTGAATTTGCCTAATTACTGGTTATGCAGTCAAATTTCACAATCTTATGCACAAGATATTACAGAAAACTTTCGAATGGTTTGCTAAAATCCAGACATCCTGTATTTATGTTTGACATTCTGGCACAGTTGTTAGAATGCAGACAGCACGATGCAGCCGTGAAAAAAACAGACTACTAGAGGCTGTTTATCATTTACCTCCCTGACACTTTATCCTCAATCCTTACCCAGATTACAGGGGAACTTCCATTTTCTACTTTCTCCTATATGAATACTCTTGAATATTCAGTCCTTTTATGCCTTTAGGTTCTTTACATTAGACAGGCAATTTTTAAAAAATAATTTTACATTAAAAACTGCACTGACAAAGTGAAAAACTCATACATTTTTTATTAAAAATACTAGATGTATATTTAGGTTTATTAGCTTTTGAAAGAGGATAAACCTCAAAAGAGCCTACACAGTCCTATGCCTTCAAAAGAACCTATCAAAGCTTACAATTTTTAAAAGAGCAGAAACATATAGTATTTTACATGGAATGTTAATGAGAGAACCGATAGACGCTGACTTAAGGCACCAGGGAAGCCGGAGTCTGAGACTACAGGACTATACTGTCACCCAAATATCCTTCCCCACTCCATTCCCGTCCCTTGAAAGTTTGGAATCAGAGATTCTAAGAAATAGGCTGTTAAAGAAATAAAAGAATTCTCAGAGAATGAGCAGATAATGTGCCCAGCATGATTAATGGCCTTTCAAAGATGAGCAAGTGTGGGAAACACATGACTCCTGGCAATGTGTGCTTTGCCTGCCAGATGGTGCCTGACCCTCCACCCCATCCTTCATCCCTTTTTGGAGCTTTACCCCATCCATGACACCCATTCCATCTTTGACCTCCTCTCCTACCTCATCCCTGATCTCCACCCTCCAGGCTAAGGGATGAGGTGAAGCTGAGGGATGGGGTGAGGATGCCTGTTTTGCACATTACTTGGTAATTTTTAAAAAGTAGCTGGACATTTTACTAGCTTGTTTTGTAGGCTTTTGCAGAAGTCCCCCCTCCCCGCCCATGTTAAAATGGTCTTGTCAAAAAGTTCCCAGCATCAAAAGAACTGATCAAAGCAAAGTGTGTCCAAATGCCATATAACTACCTAAATGATGGAATGAAAGGAGTACCTGAGAATTAGAAGATTTGAGTATATATTTACGATTTCTACCAATCATTTGGCAGACCTTGGGAAATTCTATTCCTAATCTGAGCCTGTCTTCCTTGTAACTGGAAAGTTTGGGCTAAATGATCTTCATAGTTCTTTCTCAAGCGATGATTCTCAGATGCCTGGTACTGTTACTACTATTTCATTTGTAATTATCTTGCCTTTAAGCATCTCTGGGTCAAGGACCACATCTCATACTTCTACAGAAGGCATCACACAATCTGGGCCCATAGTCGGCACTTAACCATTTTTCAATTGAACTGATTTCCCTCTTGTGAGCTAAACTGGCTATAATTAGGCTTCTATTCAATAATTTTTCTCTGAAGAGCATATGACACCACAGGTAACCTTGGTTGCTGGTCAGACTGTAACTATCAGGCCAAACTCTTTGCTTACAGAACATAAAAATTTACAAGGATGACTGAGAAAATATTGAGCCCCCCAAAAGTAAATCTGATGCAAGGTCCTCCATGGTAGACCCTGGCCAGACGGACTGATGCTTCCAAGTGACCCCAACTTCATCACCTCTCCACTGCCCTTGGCCTAAATAGTATATGTTAAGTCAAAGATGAAAAGCACCCTACAGTCCAAGAAGGAAAAAGGTAGCCTGGTAAGATATCACTGATATTTTACATTCTAGGATAAAGCTTTTCTTACAGTCTAAGTATTTCAGTGATTTTTTTCAAAGTAAATTTTACTGCTATCAAACTTTAATTTATGCTAACAACCACAGGGAATGTCATAATAATTCAGAACATTTTAATCTTTTTACTAAAATAACAAATTCATTCCACAAGTGTTCATTGAACCCCAAGTACATGCTAGACACCACTAGTCACTAGTTTGTTCAACTAGATATAGGTTACAATCCTGGAAAACACCATCAGTTTTTTATCTTCTTTTCATGACAATGATTAAACACCCAGCTTCTCAGATTTTTTAAAAGGTATGCTCCAAGTTCCTTATTAAGAAGACCATTCACCAAAGGCTAATCTGAGTATGTTTCTCTTTTGATACATGTTACTACCATCCTGGTCAAGTCTGATTAAAGAGTCATGCCACCGTAATTCCAGACTCCCATTCCTTACTAAGAGAAGAAACGGAAGTACTGAACAGATAACCAAAATTTCTCAATGGGTCTATGCTTTCCTTTAGCCTGACTTCATAAGAATGAAATATAAGTGAACTTTTAACCTTCTGTACTGCTTCCATTAAAAAATGATAGCAGCTATGGCAGATTTCTGTTTTTAAATGAAATGGTCACAGAGATAGGAGCTGTACTAGTAAAAACAGCCCAAGTAAAGAATGGCACATAGAGAATCTACAGTAAGGTCTTGTCACCTGGTGATCCTGTTAGTGGACTTCAGAAAGATGTGGAGTTTCGCACTTCTCTGACTCTTAAGTAGTATCAGGTTTAAAATGTTGTAGCATTAGGCAAATACACCACATGCAGAGGAAAGCTAGTCCTCACCAATGGGCATTTGGGTCTTCCCTGGTAATCTGTGTGTTTTCAAACTCATGGTCTCAACACATCGGTATGTGCAGATCAGCTGTGAATATGTTTTGCATCAGCTGTTACTAATACTGAACTACCAACATTTGTAAGTAATTTTCTTTTTAAAAAATAGTACATTGAAAGCTATTCCTATACTACAGAAATACCATCACTAAATCATTCACATTCCAGTAGGCTTTCCAGTCCAAGAGAGAAGAAAGGGGCGGGATTACCGCTGGTACACTGGGAAGTGCGCAGAAGCCAGGCTAGCCCCACCTATGGGAGGGACCTACTTGGGAGGTGTATCTTGAGGACTGAAGAAAACACAGCTGGGGCTGAGAATTAAGTTTAACTCTAGGCAGCCCAGAACATGCAGTATTGGAAAGTTATGAGACTTAGCTCTCCTAATAGTTGGGATCTGCTCATCTGTAGGATAGCCTAAACTTTAATTTTCAAGATATGGAAGCTGTAATAATTTGGACTTGGGGGATTTTGAGGGTGTTGTTTTATTGGAGAGGGAGGGCAATATTCCAAAGCAAATACCTGTCTGATTTTCAACTCTCTCAGCCTGCAAGGGATAGAACAGAAAGTGGGAGAGTGGCACTGCCTTAAAGTCAGGAGTTTGGAGCCAGAGAAGGAATTCTCTTTTGGACCTGCTGAGTTTCAGTTGATGGTAGGAGACTGAATGGAAAAATACAAACACATGTAACTTATTTGAGCTGGTTTCCTCTTATGTAAAATGGACTTAAGACTATCTGCCTTGAAGAATGTTATGAGAATTAGAGATAACGTAAATAAGTACAGAGCACAATGCCTGACTCTAAAAGACAACTTTTAGTTGAAGTGAAAGACAAAGGAGAAAAGGAAGGATATACCCATCTGAATGCAGAGTTCCAAAGAATAGCAAGCAGAGATAAGAAACCCTTCCTCAGTGATCAGTGCAAAGAAATAGGGGAAAACAATAGAACTGGAAAAACTAGAGATCTCTTTAAGAAAATCACAAAAACCAAGGGAATATTTCATGCAAAGATGGGCACAATAAAGGACAGAAATGGTATGGACCTAACAGAAGCAGAAGACATTAAGAAGAAGTGACAAGAATACACAGAAGAACTATACAAAAAAGATCTTCATGACCCAAATAACCACGATGGTGTGATCACTCACCTAGAGCCAGACATCTTGGAGTGCAAAGTCAAGTGACAAAGCTAGTAGAGGTGATGGAACTCCAGCTGAGCTATTTCAAATCCTAAAAGATGATGCTGTGAAAGTGCTGCACTCAATATGCCAGCAAATGTGGATAACTCAGCAGGGGCCACAGGACGGGAAAAGATCAGTTTTCATTCTAATCCCAAAGAAGGGCAATGCCAAAGAATGCTCAAACTACTGCACAATTGCACTCATTTCACATGGTAGCAAAGTAATGCTCAAAACTCTTCAAGCTAGGCTTCAACAGTATGTGAACCAAGAAATTCCAAATGTTCAAGCTGGATTTAGAAAAGGCAGAGGAACCAGAGATCAAATTGCCAACATCCACTGGATCATAGAAAAAGCAAGGGAATTCCAGAAAAACATCTACTTCTGCTCCACTGAGTACACAAAAGTGACTGTGTGGATTGTGACTGTGTGGATCACAACAAACCGTGCAAAATTCTTAAAGAGATGGGAATACCAGACCACCTGACCTGCCTCCTGAGAAATCTTTATGCAGGTCAAGAAGCAACAGTCAGAATGGGATATGAAACAATGGACTGGTTCCAAATTGGGAACGGAATACGCCAAGGCTGTATATTGTCACCCTGCTTATTTAACTTATATGCAGAGTACATCATGCAAAATGCTGGACTGGAGGAAGTACAAGCTGGAATCGAGATTGCCGGGAGAAATATCAGTAATCTCAGATATGCAGATAATACCACCCTTATGGCAGGAAGCGAAGAGGCACTGAAGAGCCTCTTGATGAAGGTGAGAGAGGAGAGTGAAAAGCTGACTTAAAACTCAACTTTCAAAAAATGAAGATCATGGCATCCAGACCCATCATTTCATGGCAAACAGATGGGGAAACAATGGAAACAATGACAGACTTTATTTTCTTGTGCTCCAAAATCACTGCAGATGGTGACTGCAGCCATGAAATTAAAAGACGCTTGCTCCTTGGAAGAAAAGCTATGACAAAAAGCTAGACAGTGTATTAAAAAGCAGAGACATTACTTTGCCAACAAAGGTCCGTCTAGTCAAAGCTATGGTTTTTGTGGTAGTCATGTATGGATATGAGTGTTGGACCATAAAGAAGACTGAGTGCCAAAGAATTGATGCTTTTGAAGTGTGGTGTTGGAGAAGACTCTTGAGAGTCCCTTGGACTGCAAGGAGATCCAACCAGTCAATTCTAAAGAGAATCAACCCTGAATATTCATTGGAAGGACTGATGCTGAAGCTCAATACTTTGGCCACCTGATGCGAAGAACTGACTCATTGGAAAAGACCCTGATGATGGGAAAGATTGAAGGCAGGAGGAGACGGGGACGACAGAGGATGAGATGGTTGGATGGCATCACTGACTCAATGGACATGAGTTTGAGCAAGCTCCGGGAAATGGTGAAGGACAGGGAAGCCTGAAGTGCTGCAGTCCATGGCGTCGCAAAGAGTCAACCTCGACTGAGCAACTGAACAACAACAACAAAAGAAAGCTTTATTATTAGTCCCTAAGATCTCTAGGACTGGGGCATCGGTAAGAAGTGAGAACTGGAGAATTAATGATATTGAGATAGCAGTTGAAGCCATGAAAATGAGTAAAGAGTAGAGGGGGAAGGGAGCACTAAAGACATCCCCTTTCGAGAATAGTCACATTTGAATGGAAGAGGAAGATTTGTCATCAAAAAGGAGAGAAGGAATGCTCAGAGGGGTGGGAGGGAAACAGATACATGTACTGCCACAAGCCAAGGAAAGGAAAACATTCAAGGGGGAGAAAGAAAAATAAGCCCCAGTGAATTCAGTAAAAAGTCCGTCATTGGTAACCTGCAGGGGAGCAATTTTACTAAAGAGGCAGCAGCAGAAGCCAGATTACAAGGTGTTTCAGAACGAGTGGTAAAGAAATGGAGCCAGCAGATATAAAGCACTCACTTGAGAAGAGAAAGTCAATAATATTGCAGTCTGACAGCTGGACTTGGTCCAGACACGCAAGAACAGACTTTAGCTGTAAAGACTTAAATGTGGGATTTTAATATGGAATTTCTGATGGCTGCAGGTATAGAGGGGCCTCCCAAGGGAAAAACACATTCCTACTAAAACTAAATATGGCTTTCATAAGCTCAACAAAGAGAGGCCAACCTTGGTTGTTTCTTAAATCTCCATGGCTTCAAGATAATGCCACTCAATTCTAGGGACTGAGAGAGGAGAAAAACAGAATGAAAAATTTAAGAATGTACAAAGATTTGTGAAGAGCCTTCTCTCTTAGGTGGCCTCCCTGCAGAGCTTTTGTTCTCCAAATTCCCAGACGCTCCAAGACTCTTAAGGAGCATAACCCAATCAAGCCTCCTCAGGTTAAAGGGAAAAGAAAAGGCTTGCCTATTAACTCCAAACCAATCACTTCCTGCTTCCCTTGTGTTACACAAAGTCCCTATTTTCATTGAGTAAATAAATAAGTCCCCAAAAAGCAGAGTAGTTTTCGGGAAAAGCTGGTAGGGTCCACAAAGCTGATTAGGACTTATTTATTTGAAAGTTTCAAATAAAAGGTATTTCAACTGGTCAGGAATGTTTGAGGACTATTGAGATGTGACAGGATTCCCTAGGTAAACATGTCCTACCTCAGGCTTCTTGGAGTCTCTAATCCCTATAACAAGCAAGGTCCTAAATAAGAGAAATAATACTACTAGCTACCATTATTGAGCAAGCATGCACCATGTGCCCTTTACATGCATTGCCTCATTTAATCCTCACAATAGCTCTGTGACGTTAGATATTATTAACCCCAGGGATGCAGAGTCCTTAGGCTAACCCCTGTTGCCAAAGGACCTCCCAGGATTCACCAGCATAAATGCCCTATCGTCTGGCCATGGACTTGTATTTTCTTGTCCCAGTACTGCTTTGACTGCTTGGTTTTCAACAGTTAAGAAAAAATCAAAAATATATCTTCTCCCTTTTCTATCTGATGTCATATGGGTTTTGGAAATAAACAGACCCCAACTTGGGCTTCCCTGGTGGCTCAGTGGTAAAGAATCTACCTGTCAATGCAGGAGACATGGGTTTGATCCCTGGGTTGGAAAGATCCCCTAGAGAAGGAAATGACAACCCTCTCCAGTATTCTTGCCTGGGAAATCCCATGGACAGAGAAGCCTGGCAAGTTACAGTCCATGGGGTCACGAAAGAGTCAGACATGACTTAGCGACTAAACAACAAGACCCCAAGTTCATATCCTGGCTCTGTCCCCAAGCAATCTGTGTGGTCTTAGCCAAACAGACAATCATAGTAACTTCAGTGTTGTTGTGAAGACTGAGATACTAGTACAGTGCCTAGCACATAGTGAATAATAAAAAAATTTATATTTTTTAAATTCAGAAACATATGGAGAAAAAAATGAACTATCATGCCCACTGAAGGAAAGTTACATGGCTCAAAACAGCCTGGAGTTAAAACTCCCCTCCAGGTCCTCCCCACCATTCTATGCAAAACAAAGAACTCTCTCACCCGAAGAAAAAAATGGACATTAAAGTTGATTACGCCCAGCTCCCAGCTGGTCCAGCCCCTGGTCTATCTCCAAAATTCCTTACCCCAGCCGTTTAAGAGATAACTACTCCAAACAACCTTGGAGAAGAACAGGCCCCCTTAAGACAGTAACTTTCCACATACATGCCTATATATACTTACTCTTTTCTTGGATAAGCGCAGCAGCTCGCTAATCTGACTGCTGCCCCTTCTTGCCTCATTAAAGGTGATCTGTTCCTGTAAAGTGCCAGTCTTGTTCTTTTTCTGAACCTCGCCTTCTCTAACTCCCTTACTTTACACCCACCATCCAAAAATAGGCCCTGAGATATTTCAGTATATATGTATATATGTTTTTTCCACCAAACTGGAATTTTATATATACACACACACACATCCCATTCTTTATAAAGTGTTAACATATATCATAAAATATTCTTTGGAAATATCAGTGTTAACAGCTTCATAATATTCCAGTGAATAGATTCACCATAACTAGTTTAACAGACACAACACTGATTCAACAGAAACAATTGACTTTTCACCATAGGCCTCTGTAGCTCAACCCAGAGGATTCTTCCAATGAGAATTTCAGGGAGGAGTTTCTGTTTCCCTTAAATTACACCTCATGTTCAGCCCCCAAGCTTCCAGCCATCTTTGTCAGGGGTTACTGGCTTTAGTGTTACCTGCATATGTCTAAGCAAAAGCTCTGAAAGTTAGACTTTGGGGCCATGTCCAAGGCAACCACTAGCTCGAAAAAGATGCAACATGATGTACATTTAACCATAGCTAACTAATAATAAAATACATATTCTGAACATTTTAACAAACCACATTACCATGTATTTTGTGACATCAGAGGAACATTATCAAACCAGAGGACTGGTTCACATTAATATATCCAAGATAAATTGCTTAAATATTTTATGGGATACCCAGACAGTAGAGTACTGCATAGCCATTAAAATCATGTTGACATCTATGTAATAACACAAGAACATGTTCTGAAAATAGTTACATTTTTTAAAAAGCAGGGTATAAAACGGTATGTATGTTTGTTTTTGTTTAGTCGCTAAGTTATGTCCGACTCTCTGTGACCCCATGGACTGCAGCACACCAGGCAGGCTCCTCTGTCTTCCACTATCTCCTGGAGTTTGCTGAAATTCATGTCCACTGAGTCTGTGATGTTTTCTAACCATCCCTTGTAATGTATACATATAATTTAAAGATCTAAAAAAGAAAAGTCTACTAGCCAAACTGTTAATAGGTCTTAGTATCACAAGTAAATTGTTTGCTTCACTATCTTACCTATATTGCTGCATTTTCTAACGTTAACAGGTATCATACCAATAAATTATTCTTTTAAAAAAGCCAAAATTGTACATTCATTCATATTCTAAACCCCTATTATGGTGTGTGCTACCATTCCCTATGTATTCTGGCTTGTCAAGACTTAATTATATCAACAATAATAAATAACCATGATGGAGCCCATAGAATACTGGAATTAGAACTGGAAACTAAACTCAACCTGTTCCTAACATTATGCCCCTGGCAAACTGCTTAATCTCCTGGAACCACAGCCCTCATCTCTAAAGTAGGGAATATCCTGTCTACCTCACAGGGTTGTTGTGAGTTGAAATGAGACAGTGCAGGTGGAAGTGTCTCTTCCTACACCTGGTAAACGGAAAGTCAGTTAAACCTAGTTCCAATACCTTTCTCAGCAAGATACAAAGTGCAAAGTGACACTCATTATAATTATTCAATTTCTACTCTGTGTTTCTCTTCTCACTCAATGTGTCCTTCTGTGTTCAGACTGGAATGTAAAAAAGAATACGCAAACAGGAGAGATGCCAATGAGAGTGGAAATACCTGAGACAATGGGAGTAGACAAATAGCTGAGTACCACACAGTCCTTGTATCATGAGATGCTTGATCACAAGCAGAATCAAAATTAATGCAGTTTGTCGCCCCTACCTACCCTGTAACCCTGACTTAAACCAAAAAAGAAGAGAATCTCAGGTTTAAATCTCATATTTAAATGGTCCAGTGTAACTGCAGCTGTAATTGCCAGAGGCACACATCTGATTTGAGCTTTGGGAACGGGGAGATGTATTAACAAGTGTGGTTAATAGTCATAAGGGAAGGTTAAAGGAAACTCTTGTTGACTTCGTAACAAAAGAAAAGGGCTATATGTACAGTCAATGTTAATTATGCTCTTGTTAGCCATATGATCTTATGAGAACAGTTCTGTCTGCTTCTGTGCTAATGAGCACCTAAAACTAAGGATCTGTCATGTGCACTTTATTACTGCCATTGGGTTTTTCCAAAAGCGGTGAAATGTTTGTCCTAGAGAGAAAAAAGGAAGGTATTTCCAAATGAGAGTTATAATAATAATAAGCCTCCAACTCTTCCTCTTTCTTTTTTCCACCTCTCTCTCAAATAAGCTGGTGTATCATTCTGTAACTTACAATTTCCAAAAAATAAACTGAGAAATGTGATGGTATTAAATATGAATAACCATCTGTGCCATCTCTTTGAGAAGAGCAGGAACTCCAAATACAGGAACACAAAAAAGCCCGCCCTCTGGCATATAGATACTTAAGCAAAAGGGTTCTTTCAATCCATACACTCGAACATTTTAAAGAGGTAGATGAAAAATGAGCTCTTCGGTAAAAATTCTCACTTTTTAATGTCTGCAATTTTATCTAACATTCAGAATTGCATCCTGGGTTAGAATTGTATACTCGGTACATCTTCTTTAAAAACCATATAAATCAAAAACTACTAGAAGTCTCAAAACATCAGATAATATGATTGATTTTATTCTTTTATGACATCACCTGAACAGGAGAGGAATGAATGGGCTTCAGAAGCCTCTTATTTTTCCAGCAGCTTTCTTACAGAATAATATACTTTCATAATGAAATGTAAGATTATAAATTGCCAAATTGATTTTGCATCAGTGGTAAAAAGTCATAAGTGACTAAGTGTCCTAAGGTGACCTAGTATGTTATAGAAAATGTGAAACCATAGTATACTGACAGTTTAATTGGTTTAGCAAGAGTTCATATCACTTGGCTGAAATGCATCATTGGCCTTTTTATCGTTACATCTTATTGCGGCTTTAAAAATAAAGTAGATGACAATCTTGTGAAATGTTTCCTTTACTGAATCAGGTTCCTGTCCTTGACTTTATTGCTTTGCTTAGCTTTCCAAAGCAATGTTTACAAACTTCCTTTGCCTTTTAATATATTTTGAATAGTGAAATTTATCTCCCCAACTTGATCCTTTCGAGCCTGGAGATGGGAAAACACTAGTGTACGGTCAGTGCGAGGTGCACGAAAACAGACAGCATCAAGGAGTTAAAGACCAGAGGGGATGGCACCTTGACATTTATTGCTGTCTAGTGCAAACCAGAATATATAATTTGACTCTTTTACAGCATTAGGAGGGCAATTTAAATGCGTTAGGACTTGAACTATCAAAAGATGCTGTCTCCTGTCTCCAGATGTAATTACAAGACAAGACTATTAAAACAGTCTTATAAATACAAGAGGAGCTAAGGCTGTGAAGGGTGACAGAAGCGGAAAGAACTACTTCCCCAGCAATGGCAGCCGGTTTTCTGAGAGCGGTCCCTACAGCAGAATAGGAGGCTGGCTTGCAGGCTAGGGTGCACTCCTCCTGAATGACTGGTGTCAAAGGAAGGCCCTGAGCTCAACTGCGACCCAACACAGCAAGATAGGAGCAGAAGTGACACTGCCACCACCAAGAACATTCTACGCCTTCTGCCTCCATTCTACTTCTGCAGGTTAAACAGGCAGAATGTAGTCATTAGTCCTGCTTATTGAGAAGCTGCTTACTATATGTGAGGAGCGTAGAGTGCTAGGCAATGGTGCATTTAGCAAACCCAGGCCATGCAAATTGGTATTCTCCAAATCCCAGGTATGTAGTGACTCCCGAAGGGACAACTTTTTGTTTTCCCCACCCCTTCCATTCAGTGGTATTAAAGTGTGTGTGTGCATGTAAATATCAACAAGAATCAAAAGGTTTGTCTGTGAATTTCACAATATTCCCAGAAACAAGGTTAAAAAGAAAGAGAATCTCCAGTTACTTGTCAATACGATATTGTCTTTTAAAAGATCATGTCCCAGTTAGCTACCATGTTAAGGAATTACATACAAAAATGGTAAAAGGATGAGTGGGGCAGGGGCCAAGTCTGGTCATTCTTAAACCATAGGTTGACACTCGGATTCTAAGCAGGGAGCCAAGTTAAAGCAAGAGCATGCAGAAAAGATGCTTGTTCTTAATAGTAAGACTCAATGTTGATTAGGAGGTAGTGAGACGGGCACTTGCACACTGCTCCTGGGTGTATAGACTGATAAAACTCTTCTGGAAAGTGATACGGTATTAAGTATCTAGATCTTCCTAAAAGTTTATATTCTTTGGTGCAGTTTCCTTATGTCTCTAGCCCAAGGAAACATCAGAAATCAGCACAAAGTTATATGTACACAAATGTTCACGGCAGCACGAAATTGGAAACACCCTAAACGTACATCAGTAAGGGGGTGCTTACATACATTATGCATATGAACAATCACACTTACCATGAACTTCTAATGGCATGTGAAAGTGCATGTATATATTGTTAAGGAAAAGGGCAGAGTTCAAAACTCTATGTAGTAGAAGCAAGTATCCGAGTGCCCCCATCCCAATCCCATGTAATTTCAAAAACATCTTCAAACAAAGTGCGTGGGGGGAAAAAAAAAAAAAAGCAGAGATGGGGATGAAACTAGAGAATGTTGTGCTTACTGAAATGTCAGACAATGAAAGACAAATACTATATGATATCACTTATATGTAGTACCTAAAATATAGTACAAATGAATGTATATACAAAAGAGAAACAGATGCACAGATCTAGATAACAAACTACTTACTGGTTACCACTGGGGAGATGGAGGGGATGGGGCAAATTAGGGCTATGAGATACAAACTACTACATATAAAATAGATAAGCAACAAGCAAATATCATATAGCACAGGGAATTATAGCCATTATCTTGTAATAACAGTTAACAGAGTATAATTTGTAAAAATACTGAATCATTATGCTGTACACCTGAAATTTATATAACATTGTAATTCAATTACATTTCAATTTTTTTTGAAAAGCAGAGCTTATCACCATTGAAAGTAAGAGAGTTTAACCACTTGATTTATTTTGCAATAATTTTAGATTTACAGTAGAGTTACAAAGCTAGTTTCACTTGGTTTCCCCTAATAGTAACATCTTAAATAACCATGGGCCATTTGTCAAAATTAAAATGTTGACATTGGTACAATGCTATCGACCAAACTACAGCCTTTATTCAGATTTCCCCAGGTTTTCCACTAATGTCTTTTATCTGTTCCAAGCTCTAATTCAAGATACCACATTGCATTTACTTGGTCACTCAATTTTAACAAGAGAATTCAAATTTGTGCCTCACCCAAGACTCATAAATTGCCTATTCATTTAATTAAGTTTTCTTTTCGCTTAAGCCATTTCTATTGAAGAGCCATGAAGGTATAAAAAAGATCATTTTAAAATAAGTCAAAATAATCTGTTTTCCTGATTTGCACATGAATTTATTTCAGAATTCTTCCCAGAGAACTTTGTGTTTCCCCCCTCCCGTGGTCCCTGGGTCCCTGTTAACTGGTTTCACATTCCCCTAATGATCAGGCCCCAGGTGGCTGGGCACTAGGGCAGCACCATCTCAGACACAGAACAAGTACTAAACTGACTGCAGTAGAACTTTAAGGTTGGGAGCTACCATCAATAACTCAATCTTGCCAGAAATAACCTCTGGATAAAAATGATTCACTTACCAAACATTTCTTTAGTATCTATACATAAAATCCTTTTTAGCATCATGTGTGCTGTTTCAGAGTGGTGCAGAGAGGCTGAGTAACTCCACAAAAAGTCTATTAGTTAATAGATGGCAGAACAGTGATTCTAACCCCAGTTCCTCTGTTACTCTAAATCCATGCTCTTGATTGTTATTGTTCCTCCTTGAGAAACTCTCAATAAATGATGGAGCCGAATTATTCCAGTTCTAGTTCTTAAACCCTGACTATTCCAACCTTGAATAGAACTCTGACCCAGCAGTGGTTCTGATTTGATATTTGTGGCCATGTGCCTTCCTTCCCCTTTTACTAAACCTTGGCCTTAGCTGCTCAGATGTGCTGTATCTATACCAACCAAGTTGACCCCTCTGTAGTGTGTCTCAGTCATGTTCTGTTAAAGCTTTCTGGATCTGCCTGGTTGGGGACCGTCCTGCCTGTCCCCAACGATGAGGGGCCTCTGGTGTCCTTTGCTCTGTCAGCCACTCTGCCCCCTCTGGAACACAGGCCTAGCTGTACCTTTGGGCCCTGCACTCTGCCAGTTGGCTTGGCAACCTTGGAGACAGGAAAAGGGAAGTCTAGCTGAAGCAGCCTGGATTTCCCGGGAGAGTTGACACTTGGCAGCAAGTAGCTCAAAGGAAATGACTTCCTAATCTTCCTGAAGATTCTTCTTCTGGCTGAAGAAGGACAAGAAAGCCTAGTCCTGCTCCTTTTCTTCACACTGAGAATCACTCAAAGGATGCTATTCACAAAACAGCGCTAGGGAAGACCTAGGGCAATCTCAGCCTAGTGTGTTCCAGCTTACAAAGGAGCTTCCCCACTCTGGGAATGAAGGACAGAGAAGAAAGCAAGTCCTTAAGCCTTAGGGAAAGGGATATATCAGTGACTTAGCTCCGTGGATACTTTCTAAACTCCTCCAGTCACTACCAAGTGACCTCAGGAACTACCAGCTGTGCACAGGTGGCAGAAGCCTTTGATGACTGGTTTCCTCTTCCCTAGAGTCATTTAGCAGCAGGAGGGGTTGTGGGGCGGAGAGAGCAGCTGTTTATTCTCATGACACTTCCCCCTGCCAAAGACAGCTCTTTGATTGATCCCCCGGCAGAAGATCTAGCTTGTACTCGGGACAGAAACAGTTTGGGGATAGATGGGTTATGCAATTTCCTCTAGGTCAAACAGGGAATCCTCAGGAGAAACCAGTGACTTTTCCTAGTTCCCCGTCTGTTGATGGGAGTGAAGGGGGGTGAATACAAACGTATCACCACCATTACCTTCTTCCCACCTTTTCCTCTGACCTTTTTAGAAACCATCAATGTAAGCTTACATGAGTTTATTCACTTGGTCCACACTAGAACTGTATGAGATAGAGTCTTCTACCACGCATGTTAAAGATGGGGAAACTGAAGCACTAAGGAAACAACTCCCAAGATCACAAAGAGGCAGAACTAGGATTTGAACTCAGTCTTAGAACTAAGAGAGTCATTAGGATTAAAAACAGACTTTAGCAAAGCAGCCTTACACACCCTGTCACAGCACCCCTTGCCAACACACACACACACACACACCCCTACTCCCACCATGCCAGTGACTGTCTTTTCCAGCAAAGAGCAATGTAATCTCCTTTTAGGAAACAAAATCTGACCAATTTAGTTAGGGAGAGAAGACAGGCTGAGAATAGACAAGCAAGTGAAAGTAAAAATCAAACTTGCTGAAAACAGGAAGTAGAGAAAGCAGGCTGGAAGCTGTGATCAGAGATGGAACACAGTAGATGTCAGGCACTGATTCCTTGTTTGTGAGATGTTTTAAAACAAGAATGTAAAAGAAAATAGTCGGAAGTGCGCTCGGCGGCCCGTGGATCTGTCTCTTGCTTCAACAGTGCTTGGATGGAACAGACCCAGGGACGCCCCTTGCTCCAGCCTCTGACCACCCTCCAACCTTTTTTCCAGTCGCAACCTCCGGAGTCAGCCACTCAGCTGTCTGTGATCACGGACCAGCCAACATTTTTTAACTCCTTATTACCAACCAATCATGAGCTCCCAGATTCATCAGAATTATTCTACCGAGGTAGAGGCTGCCGTCAACCGCCTGGTTAACATGCAACTGCGGGCCTCCTACACCTACCTCTCTCTGGGCTTCTATTTCGACCGCGACGATGTGGCCCTGGAGGGTGTCGGTCACTTTTTTCGCGAACTGGCCAAGGAGAAGCGTGAGGGCGCGGAGCGTCTCTTGAAACTGCAAAACCAACATGGCGGCCGCGCCCTCTTCCTGGACGTGCAGAAGCCATCTCAAGATGAGTTGGGTAAAACCCAGGACGCTGGCATTCGGCGGCGGCCACAGCGCAGACCCGACTTCACTCGCTCGCAGTTCGCTTCGCACCCTCTGCAACCATGTCTGACAAACCCGATATGGCTGAGATTAAGAAGTTCGATAAGTCGAAATTGAAGAAAATGGAAACGCAAGAGAAAAATCCACTGCCTTCGAAAGAAATGATTGAAGAGGAGAAGCAAGTAGGCGAGTCATAATGAAGCGTGCACCGCCAGTATGCACTGTAAATTCCACAAGCATTGCCTTCTTATTTTACTTCTTTTAGCTGTTTAACTTTGTAAGATGCAAAGAGGTTGGATCGAGTTTAAATGACTGTGCTACCCCTTTTCACATCAAAGAATGGAGAACTACTGACAACGTAGGCCGCGCCTGCCTCTCCCATCTGCCTGTGTGGCTGGCAGGGAAGGAAAAGAACTTGCATGTTGGTGAAGGAGGAAGCTGGGTGGGATGACAGTGAAATCTAGAGTAAAAAGCTGGTCCAAGGTGTTCTGCGGACTGTAAAATGCAGTTTAATTGGAGTGCCATTTTTTTATTGTTCAAATGATTTTAATTATTGGAATGCACAATTTTTTTAATATGCAAATAAAAAGTTTTAAAACCTGAAAAAAAAAAAAACAAAACAGGACTCTATGGAAGCCGCCCTTCTCATAGAGAAGAACCTGAATCAAGCCCTGTTGGATCTGCATGGCCTGGCTTGTGCCCGCGGACACCCCCACATCTGTGACTTCCTGGAGAAGCACTTCCTATATGAGGAAGTGAAACTCATCAAGAAGATGGGTGACCACCTGACCAACCTCCGCAGGCTGGCTGGTCCCCAGGCTGGGTTGGACGAGTATCTCTTCGAAAGGCTCACCCTCAAGCACGACTAGGAGCTTCTGGAGACCGGTGGCCATTGAAGAACCCACCTGACATCAGGACTGCCTGAAGCCCCCCTCTGCAGCCATTAGGCAGCTTTTTAACACCCTGGAGCCCTCTCTCAAGCCTTGGACCAAATGGAAACAATAAAGCTTTTTGCAGAAAAAAAAAAAGAAAGAGAAAATAGTCTAAGTCACATCCTCTCTTATAACCTCATCCTAAAATACAGGGTAGGGCTTCTGTGATCATTGGGTAGACAAAAGAAAGGAATTATTGCCTTTTCCTTCTAGCCTTCCCTGAATTCCAGCGTCAGTCAAGGCTGGGAATCCAAGCTAGAAATGGAGAAAACTAGAAGAATTCCTAAGAGGAGGGCTGTACACTGCAACCAGCAGGTCAAGGGACTAGGCGACCACACTGAAGAGCCTGGGAACAACTGGAACATAACAGCTGGTTGGGCCAAGGCTTCTCAGCCCTAGCCTCAGCACTGACACAAACCCACTGTTTCTTTGCATTGCAAAAGCATATCACCCTCAAGCTGGATCTTCCAAAGATGATAACATTGGTTCCCATTTAATTATGAAAAAGGAACAATCAAACTAAGCAGATGACTCTGGGCTTTCCTCTACTGCCACAGGTAGAATTTCAATGCTGACTGACACTGACAAATGCCAGGTTTTGGAGGGAAATGGCAGAATCCCAAGATGCTCTCCTTGGGTATTCACTGTCCTTGTAAATTACCCAGGAACATTGTTTTTAAAAGAGAGCAATCACCTTGAAGTGCTGATGATTCTAAATTTGGGGATCACAGATATCGGTGGTTTTTACATGACATTTACATATGAAGACATTCTTAATGAAAAATATATTCTATACTGTTTAGCATAACACTGGCTGAAAAATATTCCACTATGTGTGCTGTTATAGGGCTGCAATTGAAATTCCAGTCGCTTTTGGAAAATGCTCAACATTTTTGAAGCTATTTCCTACCAATGAGTTTATCACACAATATATAGAACCCAACTGGCTACTTTAAATGACTCTAGGAGGCAATTGTATATCAAACTCCTCCATAATGGATTTTTTTTTTAATTGTTAAAGAAACTCATCAATCCTCAGTAATCATTTTAAAGTAAAACTGATTCACTCATAACTAAGCTACTGCTGCCCTGGCTCCCACAACAGAAGCCATGACCATGAATAACTCCAAATCACCCCCAATTCTGGAAGTGCTAATTACCTCCAGGGATGCTACACGGGCAGCTGAAAAGCCGGATGACCACAAGCAATTAGCCAATCAATTTCGCTTCAAATTGCCCCCAACACAATTGGCAGAAAGCCATACATGGAGTTTAAATGGCAGTCACCTATTTGAGAGGAAACAAAAGGTTTTAGCCTCCCACACTACATTAATAACCGCCATGATGCCCAAAATTACCACCATCCTAATCACATGTTGGGATTTAGGCCCTGCTCAGAAAGCAAACAGATTACTCATTGTTGAATACATTTTAGTCCATTAGCACCCATTAGCATACTAAGTAGGTGTCACCTAGGAAAACTGAGGGCAGTGTTCTGATGGGATGGGAAGGAGAGTCAGCCCAGCATAGGAAAAGGTGACAAAGAAAGGAGTATTTGGGAAACACTGGTGAGGGGGAACCAGAAAACAAAGCCCTTCTGGTTCCCATATTCCTTAAAGGGGAAAAGTAGGTGGCTGTCACAGATAATAATCTCATCAGTCTAACATCAGTCTCAAGCAGGATTTCAGAACACAGCATCAAGCAGATTTGTGAGCAAAGAAATAAGTAATCACAAGAAGCTGGCATAGTTTTATAAGAACAAGTCATGCCAGTAACCTCATTTCCTTTTATGATGGGAGTATTGGACTGAAAACTAAGGGAAAACAGTGGATATACTGCTTCTGGATTTCAAGAGGGTTGAGAACAAAGTGAACCATCACGTCCAAGACAGACTATTAGAGATTGGAAAGAATACTGCTAGCTGGTTCCTTCGCTGCTTTAATGGCTGTATCCAAAGGTGCCAGTTAATAGACTAATGTCAATCCAAAAGGAAATTTCTGATGGGGAACCTACGTGATCTGCTCTGCTCGGCATTTTTATCAATGGCTAGTATGATGGCGTAATGGTACACTGATCAAATTTACAAACTGCATGAAGCTGGAAGGCACAGTTAACTCATTTTGAAATCCTAGTGATCTCAACAGGCTACAGTTTTAGCTGAAATTTGACAAGATATTATTATCATATAAGACCAACACCCCAAACATGGGATGAAGGCTGGTGACATCAATTTGGAGAATTTTGCTTGACTTTAAGATCAACACTTCTTGACTCAATAGTGTCTTAGGCTGGCTGCCTCAATAAAAGAATCATATGTAGACTACAGGAGGTGAAGGCTACTCTGTGCTCAGTACTGGGCAATTCTGAGGGGACTAATCACCAAATAGAAGCTTATCCACATGAGAGTGACCAGTATGGCAAAAGAGTTTAGGGGACTAATCACCAAATAGAAGCTTATCCACATGAGAGTGACCAGTATGGCAAAAGAGTTACTAGGAGATTGACTTTGGCCCAAACTAACATAAAAACTAGCAATTAAAGCTGAACAAAAATCAAATGGGCTGCTTCTTAAAGGGTAGGATTCCTTCATCAGAGGAGGTTTTCACTCCAAAACCAAATGATCACTGGCTCAGAATACATTGTACAGAGGAGTCACATGAAGGCAGGAAGGCTGCATTTGATGGACCTCTAATGCTCCCTGTCAACTCTGAGATACTGTGACATTATGGAACCACCTTCCTTCATTTATAGAACTGAAAAAGGACACAGAACTAAAACCAAACCTCTTGGTAGTGAATTAACACAGGAAAAAATATTCTGAACCCAGAAGAGAGACTACAAAAATAGCAGACAACCCCCATGCTTTCTTGCTCCAAACTCCTTAGCGGTAGGGGTCTTGTTTGCATGGATAGCTTGGAGGTTTAAACTAACTTCACTTGGGTGGCTGAGATGTTTGTAATGAGGATGAGGGTAAAGAGAGTCAAATGGTGATGTGTAAACAACTTATTTCCCTGCCTTCTGTGAAAACAGTTTGATGTTTTTCTATAGACAGAGTGATTTATATGAAAAGGGACCAAAAAAAAAAAAAAAAAAACAACTAACCCACTTTAAGAATATTATTTGTGAAATGCTACTGAAAGTCCATCTAAGTCAAAGCATCTCTTCTATGAGCCCTTAATTAAGACATAAAAAATAATGGAGAGCATATCCATAAGCAGACAAGACCACGTTTTTGAGGAGTACAGCTGCATAATCCCATGTGTGTGTCTGAAAATGCACTGCAGCACATGGCATACAGTAGATGCTCCTGAATGGTTGCTGACCGGCTAACAAAAACAGAGAAAGAAAGTTTTTGAGGCATTTAACCAAAAACTGCCCTCAAAATTCCAGCCTATAGTATGACAGCAGGATTTAGAAGACCATCTTCTACTTGAGACAACTTAACAGGGCTCGGCCGTGTTAAGTTGTCCTTGCTGTTCCTGGACTTCTGGGTCACTGAACAAAGGACAGACTCCTAGACAGATTGCTCAGGGTCAGATCTCTGGAGCAGTTAGGTGCTTCCCCAGTGACATGGAAAATGCTGGCTCTCTCTGCACGTTGGGAGGTAACACCGAATGTAAAACTGGCCCGTTGCCTCTGGAAATGTTTCCTTGGACCCAAAGTCCTCCTTCTAGGGATAGCCTAGACAGCTTCTGCTCCAGGTATAAGTTTTCAAGTGCATGAAAAGATGTGACTAAACATATTCCCTTCGACACTGTGTGTCAGAGTAAAAAAGCAAATAACAAACCCAGGTGCCAACAGGAGAGGAGATGGATAGGAACATTACACAATCATTTTTAAAAAGGACAAAACCTTTCAGTACTTATTTTGAAAGACTTTGTAAGATATATGAAGTGAAAAATTATATTGTAAAACAGCACATATGGCACGGTCACATTTACATAGGGAAAAAATTGAGAGTGACTAGTGAGTGTGTGTATCGGAGAAGGCAATGGCACCCCACTCCAGTACTCTTGCCTGGAAAATCCCATGGGCGGAGGAGCCTGGTGGGCTGCAGTCCATGGGGTCGCTAGGAGTCGGGCACGACTGAACAACTCCACTTTCACTTTTCACTGTCATGCATTGGAGAAGGAAATGGCAACCCACTCCAGTGTTCTTGCCTGGAGAATCCCAGGGACAGAGGAGCCTAGTGGGCTGCCGTCTATGGGGTCGCACAGAGTCAGACACGACTGAAGTGACTTAGTAGCAGCAGCAGCAGTGAGTGTGTATGTACATACACAAAGGCACAGGAAATGGTTGAGGAAGGACACACACATCAAACTACCGTGTTTCCAGTCAGCATAGCCAGTCAGACAGAGGGAGATGGACAAAGGGGGACTTGGAACTTTTCTATTTTCACTTTTTACTCTCTAGATATTTCTGTATTGCTTTTTTTTGCATTAGGCACATCTAAATACTACACACACTTTTCCGTCTCAGAAAATTACATGCATAATTTGAAAAAATATCAAAAACTAAGGACTCAAGCTCTCACCAAGCCTCCACGGACTTCACAGAGGGCCATGCTGAAGGACCCACTTAGCTTCCCTGCTCCACTCAAGTCATTCCCACTCTCTCTTGGGGGTGAGGGGTTTCAGGGGAGAAAAGTTCTCAGGGTGGTACATAGCGCCAAGTGGGGGACAATTTATGAATAAGTGACTTTCTTAGAAAGTCAAAACCCAGGGAGAATCAACAATCCTGTCTCATTAGAACCCTTTCTCAAAGCCTTCTCGTAATCAACAACAGCAGTGCTCACTATGAAAATTATGTAATGCACCTACCAACTACTTGCCATTGTCGAAGAAAGATGGAGAAAATCTGGCACTTGAGGCAAAAAGAAACTCAGTAAAATGAAGGTGCTGATTCATAAGCCTCCAGGCAATAAAACCTTGATATGCATGTTCTTTTCTATCCAATCCTCCCAGACACACTCATGCACAAGTTGTTTAGGAAAAGAAAATGAGACAGCATCAAATAACTAGATTGAATCAACAAAGCGCTCCTGTAAATCACTCATGAGTGCTTCTTCGGTTAGACACCAAACACTTTCTGTGCTTCTTGAAAGAAAAGGTTAACGTGAAAAAGCACCTCCTGGACCAAGGTTTTCCTCATCAGAATGTGAATGGAAGACAACTCTATCCTCAATTTTGTTACCTGGAAAATAGGAACCATGTGTCTCCTGAAAGTATAAATGTTCTGAAGTGTTTAGCTTTATATAAATATAGAATTATCTGATCCCGGGGTCAATTTAGTGCGTCAAGTCTATCAAAGTGGAAGTGAAAGTCACTCAGTCATGTCCGACTCTTTGCGACCCCATGGACTATACGGTATAGTCCATGGAAATCTCCAGGCCAGAATACTGGAGTGGGTAGCCTTTCCCTTCTCCAGGGGATCTTCCCAATCCAGGGATCAAACCCAGGTCTCCCACATTGCAGGCAGATTCTTCACCAGCTGAGCCATATGGGAAGCCCAAGAACACTGGAGTAGGTAGCCTATCCCTTCTCCAGCGGATCTTACCAACCCAGGAATTGAACTGGGGTCTCCTGCATTGCAGGCAGATTCTTTACCAACTGAGCCATCAGGAAAGCCCCGAAGTCTATCAAAAGTGCCTGACAATGGTTCATTTTCAGCTTCAAACTTTAATTTGGACTTCATGAAATCCAAATTATTTTTTAAAGTAATTTTAAAAAGAGCCATAGAAGGCTCCCTGGTGAAGGCAGTACTTGAGGCAAAAGACAGTATAGAGCAGAGACTGAGAACTCAGGCTCTCAAGCGTGTCTGGGTTTGAAATTCCAGCTCTGGTACACAATAGCTTTGTGATCATGGGCAACTTATTGAACATCTGTAAAACATGGCATCAATAGTATCTACACTTCATATGGTTGCTGTGAGGATTCGATGACTTAATGGATATAATGAGCTTAGAATAGTATTATACTTGGTAGATAGTAGACACCTATTAGATTAAATATTTAAATTAAATAATTAAATATTGGCTAGTATTATATTGTTAATGAAGCAGACCAGAGATAAACAAGGTACTATGGGACACAGAAGAAGGTAACATAATCCAGTGGAGCGGGTAGACAGGGAAGGTTTCTTAAAAGAAATGATATCTGAGTTACTTCTTAAAAACTGATAGACACTAGAGGAAGGATATAAACCTGGAGGCAGAGAGATTAGTTAGGAAGTGGTTTAAAAGTCCAGACTAGAGGTAAGCATTGAAACCAGGGCAGTGATGGTAGAGATAGTGAAGACGAATAACTAGCAGGATTTGGTGGTGATTGGCTGCAGGGAAAAGAAATCAGGAAGGAGTGGGCAGATGCCAGCACTTGAGCAAGTTGCTTATCCTCTCTGGACTTCAGTTTTCCTCATCCATAAAATGGAGATAATACCACCTACCTAACAGGATTATTGTAAGTAAATCAATTTTATTTTAAAACCCATAACATAGTGGGGACTTCCCTGGTGGCTCAGACAGTAAAGAATCTGCCTGCAAAGCACGAGACATGGGTTTGATCCCTCGGTCAAGAAGATCCCCTGGAGAAGGAAACAGCAACCGACTCTAATGTTCTTGCCTGGAGAATTCCATGGACAGAGGAGCCTGGCAGGCTATAGCCCATGGGGCCACAAAGACTCAGACATGACTGAGCTACTAACACTAACATAGTTGCACCCAGTAGACAATTAAATTGAAACTCTATTATTATAATTATTATTAAAAATAATTACAGCATTGGCTCAGATGGTAAAGAATCTGCCTGCAATGCAGGAGACCCAGGTTCGATCCCTGGGTGGGGACAATCCCCTGGAGAAGGGAATGGCTACCCACTCCAGTATTCTTGCCTGGAGAATTCCATGGACAGAGGAACCTGGTGGGCTACAGTCCTTAGGGTTGCAAAGAGTCGGACCCAACTGAGCAACTGACACTGGAACAGGCCTCTATATGATAACTAGGCCAAGAGGCTCAGGATCAGGAAGAGACTTGCCCAATGATACACTATCTGCTTAGTGGCAGAGCCATAAACAAAAACTCTTATCTTCTGCATCCTAGTCAATGGCTGTTTTTTTTTCCTTCCCACTATATCATTCCAAGTGATTGGCTAGAGATGCTCTCCTCCCAAAGATTATGGTGAGATCACCCACATGGTTAGCAGTCTTCTCCTTCCAGTGCCAGCAATGAATAAGATTCTAAAACAGACTGGAAGACCACCTCCTTCTACTCACTGTAAAAACTGCCCATACTTCCTAATCTGGTAGTTTTTCTCCCATCTCTCATCATGAAAATAGAAAGCTCAGTGTACATAACAAAGTTGAATCCACCTTGCTATTTCTACAGATGTTGGGACTTTAACTGTATCACTTCCCAAGAGAATTAAATGGTATACAGTAGCTTCATTATGATCAGAACAACCACAGCTGGGCTCCTAAATGGTGCAACTCCTCCAATGCCTCTCCTGGGCTTTAGTTTTGCTATTGCTATTTTATTTCTTTAAGGAATGTTTATTGCACTCAGTTCACAAACATGAGTAAAGTTTCTAATTCTACAGACCAAAATACAGCCCCTCTTAAAAAGCAACATAGGTGAGGACAAAGTAACTACATTTGAGAAAGTAGATGGGAGGCAACATTTGAAATAATAGTTCTTCCCTCAAGCCAAGTTGGCATCTGAGTGGTAGCAGAATATGCCAACGATCAGTACTGAAATGGGTATTATTAAATCTGGGAATTCTGACTTAAGTGCCATTAAAATAACTGAGGCTACTTACTTAAGTCCATTAAATAATCAGAAATTTGAAACTATTTATTCAGACTAGGATTCTTCATAGAATCAGATTAGAGCAGAATGAAATCTAGAGATTAGTCAGCCTTGTGGTTCTCAACAGTTTGGGGTACATAGACCCCCAAATCTGATTTGAGATATGTGCTTTCTCTTCCAAAAAAAGTCACATATACAAAACATTTTATATACAGTTTCAGGGGCTTTGTGGATCCCCTGCAACCTGTCCAGTTAAAAGACCAATGTGGTAATCTACTCACCTCTTTGGACAGACAATTTACACTTCAGAAAGGTTAACTTGATCAAGTTCCATTAAGAAAATAGCCCTAAATTTTAAAATGTGAATTACACATAACAACTCTAATTTGTAATAGCCCCTTACATGAATGAGTGTATAGTGCTGTTTGGTTTAGTATGCAATTTTATATGTACATCTTCATATTCTCCTAAATAAGATAGATTGGAAAAGCAGCTGCTCCATTTTATAGATGAGAACCCAAGGTTTAGAGATATTAAAGTTCCACGAACATGTGTTGAAAATCTATTTTGTGCATCTACCCACCAACACTCAGTTAGGAGGCAGAGATACAAAGACGGGCTCAAAGAAGATCCTTGAGGAGCTTCAGTTCAGTGAGGGGGACAGAAATCCTCCTCCTTCATCCAAAGCACATCATTTCTAGTTTGGCCAGGGGGCAATAGTTGTAAAGAATCCACCTGCCAATGCAGGCGATATAGGAGACGCGAGTTCAATCCCCGGGTTGGGATGATCCCCTGGACAAGGGCATGACAACCCACTCCAGTATTCTTGCCTGGAGAATCCCATGGACAGAGGAGCCTGGTGGGTTGCAGTCTATGGGGTCACAAAGAGTCGGACAAAACTGAAGTGACTTAGCACAGCACAGGATACAGAAGGGAGCATGGAGCAGGCAGGCCTGAGCAAAGCGGCAGAGAGACAGGCAAGTTTGACAAAAGATCCGCGCTGGCTGCAGGTCCCAGAGCTAGAAGAATGACCAAGGTGGAACTGGAACCTCTATATTTGGGTCCTAAGGCTGGTATTTCCCCATGGTATGAGCTTCCCAAGGACTTGGAAATAAGACGAGGTTGAAAAATCATTCTGGGAGCATAGCTTCAGTCACATCAGGAATAAATCCACCTAACTCTTCAATTTTCAATAAACGTCACTCTCAGTACATGCTCAGTACCTGTAAATCTGCTTTAGCACAGGAAAATTAATTAGCCATGATTCAACTTAAACATGAGATAATTAAGTATGTAAACCTGAAACAGTTTCTGCCTACAAGTGACCGTGTTACTATACTCAGATGTTCTCCCTCCAGCTTCTCCATTTTCTAATCTTGCTTCCTTTGTGTTTTGCTTTGGCTCTAACTATTTCTCTTTTCTTTACTGTTTCGCTGGTAATCAGGGCCTCTGAATGGCCGGGTAGAAAAAAAGAAAACAAAAGTGATTCTTAGAGAGCCCATACAACTGTATTCTAAGTACAAAGCCACATTTCTACTCTAGTTTCACTGTCTGTATTAAAGATGTCTGGAAAAAGAATAATAAGTGTGCAGTGGGGGTTGGTAATAGCTGCATGGGTTGACACAGAGAGGATTGTTCAGCTATATTTTAAATGTTTTTCTTCTTGTCTTACCTCCCTGACCTCCCACTGCCAGTGGCCCATTCCCCCACCCTTCTCAACCCATCCCCTAAAATGTCCTGAGCATTTTTGAATCATGATGAATTATTTCCCTTTTCAGAGTCTCTATATTTGTAGCACTGTATTTAATATGATTTGCAGTACACATGTTTAATTTGAATATTGCTCATTTTTCAGTACTGAGTATATTTTAAGTTCGTTGAATCCTTTATTTTTTTAATGACCTCTGGAGGACAAAATTTTCTGTGGGTAATATTATCACGATATAATGTAAGACATAGAAGAGTTTTGATTTATAAAATTGGCTTCCATATAATTTTTCAGCATCACACGGGTTCAATACCTGTGTCAGGAAGATCCTCTAGAGAAGGAAAAGGCAACCCACTCGAGTATTCTTGCCTGGGAAATCCCATGGACAGAGGAGCGTGGTGGGCTACAGTCCATGGGGTCGCCAACAGTCAGACACGCCTGATATGCACACACACAAATATCTATTATATCAAGTCAGACCTACCCACTGAAGGCCTAAATGATAACACTAAACTTAATGATAATCACAAGTTTATCATACATTTGTATGACAACTAAAGCATTATCTTATTTGTGTCTCATAATAATTTGAGATTTAGAAAAGACTAAGATTATCCCCATTTTACAGACAAAGAAAATGAGGCTCAAACAGGTTGAGTGGTTAGTTCAAGGTCACACAGCTTTCACATGACAGAAAGGAACAAGAAATCAAAGGTAAAAGTTTTTCACATATGCTTAAACCCCTAGGATAAAAAACATCACAGATCTCTCACCTTGACTTTAAAAGTGTTAACAACGGCTTGTGAAAAATGAAAAGCCTTGAAGGAAGGCAGAATAAAAATCTAAGAGACAATCACTGATCTTTTATTTTTAGACTTCAAGCTGAATCAAGTTCTTAAAAAAAAAAAAAAAAACCAATAAAGCCCAGACATTTTCATCATAACAAAATAAATAATTCAGTCAGGCTTTAGAGGACTCCTGCATTATGATTGGCTATTTGATATATTTGTGACTTAGCCGCCACTAAACTGATTAAAGCTAACCTCACTGACGCAGTTATGTCGACAGAGCCTGTGACACTGACAGTTATGAATGGAAAGTGTAAATAACAATAAATAACCTGAAGCTTCCACATTTATTCCTAATGGAGGATTTAGCACTTTCAAAAGTCAAATGCCTGATAGGCTAAAAATTACAGCTTTGGTCTATCTGGCGCCAAAGAAACTATTGAAATTCATCACTGTCCTCTCTTTAGGAAGATCTCCACAGAGCCTCGGGTTCTTCCAGGCAGACAGGCAACTTTGACTTAAAAACAAAAAAACTCTGATTCTCTGAGCTGCAAGCAGATGTAGAAGTTATCTGGTCTAACCCCACATTTCATATATGAGAAAATGAACAAAGGCCCAGAGAAATGAAATTAATTGCCTAAGGTCATCCAGTGAGTCATGATGGAGTCACAGCTACAAGCTGCTATCTTCTTATTCCCTGTCCAATGCTCGTCACTAGACCACACAACAAGGAGAAATCTCCACCCAGGATACACAGGCAGCCTGCCTGCCTGCCTCCCTCCCTCTCTCTGTCTTTCTCTCTCTCTCTCTCACACACACTTATACACACAGACATCAAATATGAATAATAATGGACCTATAAAGATAATTGAGTCCATATTCTCTGTGCTGAATTTCTATTGGTCTTAACAGAAACAGATCAAGGACTCTCAGATGTAAAATTATATGCAATTTTTCAAGTCCACCTCATGATTACCAATTAATGCCCTATTTTAAGGCATACCTGAAAAGAACATGTACACTCTCCGCTTTATCACTAGCATTGCTTTTAATGAGTGCAGTATGATTCCATTTTTGTAAGAAAATCTACATATGCGTATTTGAATATATGCAGAGAGAAAGCCAGAAAACTTATGGTCATCTCTAGGTGTTAGGATTCTGGGTGGTATTTATATTCTGTTTTATATTTACCAATAGTTACCAATTTTTCTTTCAAAACAAACACCTATAATTTATGTAGTATCAACGGGATAGCAGAAAAGGAATAAGATTAGAAATGTTACAATATTCAGACATATAAAGTCTTGGTATTTTTCAGGCTCCAAAATAACTTCACAACCTCAATGCATGGTCAACTAGGCTTATAACATAAAATATGCTCAATTAGAATTTCCTTCCTGGGAAACTAAAAAGCCTTTGAATCTGGTCATCATCCCTTTCCATGTGTACATTTAGTCTATAGAATATGGAAAGCAATTTATTAAGTTACTGTCCCCAGAGGGCCTCTCATTCAAATTTAGGAGTGGCTAGCTCAACAAGCAGTATGTTGTCCTGGAACATCTTCACTAAATTGATCTGATAAAGGAAAGGACAGTTTAAGTTAGTTAAGTGTGACTAACAACTACTTTCCAAGAATAACAAACATCAGCTAACATTTACTGAGCACTTGCTGTATACTAGGCACTATTCTAAGTTTTACAAGCATCATATCATTTATTTCTCACAACAACTGTGTGTGTGTGGTTAGGTCCTATTATTTATTATCCCTGTTTAAGGAAATTGAGGCTTAGAGAGGTTAAGTGTGCTCCCCTAGGTAACAAGATTCAAGCTCAAAGTCAATTTGTTCCAGAATCTATTCTCTTAAACACTACACTACTTTTTATTATTTTTTTCCATACCTGGAGTAACTCTAAATCACTGCTAATAAAGTGTTTCCAAGTAGAGTTTCTATCAGGTTTGCTTTAATAAGCAAAGCTCGTTATAATTAGCAGCCCCAATTAATGGGCTTGCTCAAGTCCTTCAAGCAAATTAAACATGCCTTCCTACAAATCTTATATACACTATTAATTTGTTTAGCAGATTCTTTCATAAACTTCAGTCCAAGTCAAATTATCACAATATTCAAATTAACAGAGCCAAAAGTTAATGAGAGTTCACTCTAGATCATTAATTTTTGCAAAATATTTACCTCCTGCCTTGCCTTCACTTCTGCCATTTCAGCACTTACTGCTACACTTACAGTTACACTTACGGCACTGTACAGACGTATGTTTGCATTATTATAGTTTTCATATAACGGGCTTCTGGCCACTTTCAAAATAAAAAGGAAAAGCCCAACTGTGGTCTTGCTTTATTTGTGAGACATTTCTAACATAGTCTCTAAAGAACTATGCTTTAATAATTTGTTAAAAACCCAGTCTAATGCCAAATAAATATACAATAGAAGAAAATGCCCAAGTTGACATATGTAATTAACACTTGCATTCAATGTTCTTAAACAGTCCTCTCTCTTGTTATGCCAAGTCTGATGGTCCAGCATTCTGGTGTCTAAATTAGTACCAGTCCACCCAACTCCCCAGACAAATAAGCATAATTAGACTGCTTCTGTCTAGCTTCTCTCTCCCATGTACATCATATAGGCAAAGCTTCAGATCGGTTCTGAGTTCCTTATTTTGACTAATACAGGTCACCTTCTCAACCCTCCCATGTTTACATTCACACAAAAGAAAACAAGAGTACCACAAAGCTCCAACTGGAAACACTTAAAAATATAATCAGTGAACATAAAGCACATTGAAATCTCTTGAGGAAAAGTGTGTACAAACCATACCTTTAAAATATTGAACACTGCTATTACAGTCTTAATACGCCTAATATAGAAGATATGAGCAGAGAATTCAAGTTCAAGGAGTCCAGGTAAGTGTTTCCTCTAAATAGATTTTATGAGCAAAGAAATGACAGACCCCCATGTTTCTCTAACACTGTCGTGCCCACATTTTAACTAGGCCAAGAAAGAGAGGCCCTGTGTGGTACGGCTAACTACTTATGGGAGTGATTTCACCATACAACTATAGCAAATTTATTTCAGTTCCAGATATCACTTTCCCCATTAACTCAGGAGACCAAAGGAGCATAACCGCCTTCCTTTCATCCCTGTCAAACTCAGCAAGTTTCTCAGGAAGCAAATACTATTTAAATCATTTTCATAATTCTAAAATGCCTGTAAGACAAGCCCAGGGTCTAATTATGCCACTTAAATTTGTTGAAGATGTTTGGGTTTTTCTTTTTTTAATTTCAATACCGAAAGAGCCCAAGGGTTTAAAGCCCTAATAATCTAATAAACTTTGTTAAGTGAACATTGTAACAGATACGCCTGGATGGGATTTTGTAAATACCAGACAATTTCCCCTGATCTTTATCAGGGAAAAGAAGTCTAAATCTTTGGCAGGAAGAAATTAAATGTAGTGCAAAATAATAACATCTGGCCAGATTGTGTTTGTCAGAGTAGCAGCCCCTTTAGATGTCAGCCTGAAAAGTACTAAAATGAACTCTGAAGGGGGTGTGTGCGATTCTTTATGAGGCAATAGGAAAGGCTGCCGTGCTGCCATAGAATACTCGGAGTACAATTAACTCGCCAGAGTATGTCCCTACAGAGAATCGTTTCACATCAATGGAATTTGAAGCCTTATGCCAAATAAAATTTGGGGGCCATTCTTGAGGCATTTTGTTTATTTCTCCATTACTGTACAGATTCCTAACAGCACTTTCTATTTCTCAAAACTCTCTACGATCATTTTTATCACTTCGTAAATCTTATTTTTATCTTCTACCTCCAAGGGAGACAGTGTGGCTCAATGAAAAGAGCAATGACTTTGAAGTTAGAAACTTAATGCTGCCACTTACTGGTTATGTGGCCTTGGGCAGATTGCTTAATGGCTCCAAACTCGAGCTTCCATGTCTGTGAAATGGGGATAATAATACCTAGCCATATCACTACCATAAGGAAGATTAATCAAACCTAACACACAGTCTTTCAGTAAACTTCGTTAACCTTGCTTCTCCTTCATGTAAGTGATCCAGATGAATTCAAATGTCTAACCTCACAAATGTCTAACCAGCTATCCAGAGGCCTCTGACCTTCAAGAAGGCTTAAGTTATGCAAGTATACACTATCTTCCCCTCCCATCAAAATACAAACAAAAGCCTTCAAGGTTATATTTGAAATAATATGTGTATCATTTAAGCCTCTTCTTCCACTATCACCCATCTCAACCATCTGGCAGAGATTGCCAGAAAGAACATACTTTGTTTTTCTACTAATGATTACTTTGATGCATGAGATAGCTTAATTGTTTTTCCTCTGATTTTTTTAAGCTGGCATTTAGAGAGGGAGAATTCTGGTCATTTCATAATTTAAAAAAAAAAAAAAAGGTTTTCCTAATAACTCGTTCCAGAATATGTACCACAAAACAAGGCTAAGCTGCTGATTTATCTGATAGGCCAGTGTGTCTGTTTCAAATGTTAATTGCTAGAAAGAGTACTATTTTTCCAGTCCCTAGGGAATATGAGTGTGGACAGAAGGCTTTGGGTATTCTCCCACCTACTGCTCTGCTGGACAGGAACAGGCACTCTGGCCTCACTGGATGAGTTTCTCTAGCTACCCTTCATGGGCTGGCATGTGGGAGTCAACACGCACACTACTTCAAAGAATAGTTCCAGGGCCCATTTTCCCAGCTGGGAAGGTGGGAAGGATGCCCAGAATCCATGCTCCAGGCCGAGACTGGTGGCAGGCAACATTTCACCACCCTCCCAGGGCCTTTCCAGCTACCAGAGCACAGACTCCAGTGCAACTCTAGACCAAGATTATTTCCTAGTAAATGGTCAGAAAGGTCTCAAATCTACAGGGGAAAAAAGGCAATGCTGATAGCAGTACTATAAACAGGAACTCATTCAGACTAATGGTCAGTGTCAAAGATAACTGCATAACAACAACAATAATCCTTTAAACTTTTCAAAGCATTTTTATATACATTACCTCTTTTGGTCCTCAAAAGCTCTGGCAAGTTGGTAGATCGGGTGTTATCACACACATAAGAAAACAAATTCAGACACTTTAAATTACTTACCAATTTTTACACAGCTACTGTCAGAATAGGAAATAGAACATATTTTTGATTCATCTAAGGCTAACATCAATTAGGCAAAATCCAAAGGCTATATTGAAAGCCTAAGGAAGATATTGATACATTTGACTGGAAGTGTTATTAAAGCACCATAAAAAAATGAATATTGTATTAACAAATCAGTAAAATCAATTTATAACATATAAAATGGGTTATGATCCTGAATATATAAAGAGCTCTTAAAATCAATAATAAAAGGGCATTCCAATAAGAACAATGAATAGCTAAATTTTTTAAAAGATGAAAGAATATTATTGAGAAAAATCACAAAATAAAAAGTACAAATGATCAACAAAGTTTCCTGACAAGAAAAGAGTACTATTTTTTTCACCTAAACTGGGGTTATTCTAAAAGGGCAAATGGTCAGGAAAATGGACATTCATACATTGCTAGCAAGAGAAGAGATACAACTTGATGGAAATAAAATAGGCAATAAATGTGAGAAACCTTAAAAACTGCATAAGCCCCTGACCCAGCAATTCCAGTTCCAGGAATTTATCCTAAGGAAATAAAGATATGCATAAATACTTACATGGACATTATTTTACTATGGTCTACTGAAAGCAACTGAAATTTCTAACAATAGAGAGAGTTGGATTAATAACATATGAGAAAATAGCATGACTAAGTACTAGGTAACCTCTAAATATTCTATTACTATTATATTATACAAATATTTACATGGAAAGATGGTTATATTGCATTACTTGAAAGAGCAGTGTAATCCATTTTTTAAATATATACATACCTATATCTGTACAATACTGAACAAAAGTATGTTAAATTATATACTAAAACATTAATAGTAGTTATCCTCTAGGGGATAGAATGTGGGTCATTTTATTTTCTACTGTTTCATTTCTTTGTGGGTTTTTTCATTGTATCTAATAAACGTATATTCATTTGTATACTAAAAACTTATTTAAAAAAAAGAATATTCTCAAACAAAGTTTGCTATATTACTTTAAAGTGCCCACAGTAATCAAGAATGACATATAAGAGTATATCTGGAAAAGGTGATCGATGCCACCATTCTTGTTATTCTTGGTCACAAGATGTACATCTTTGGCTTTGCACTTTGTTCACAGTTCTCTGTGAAGAGGTTAGGCTGGAGGAAAAGACCAGCCAGGGAATGGCGAGGCTAGATGCAGAGACAGAGGTTCAGGTAAACATAAGACATTCCATCTCAATGGGAAAGCATCAATCCACTATCTAGACTTTTAAGATCTTACATCTGAGTAGACTTCAAAACCTAGGAATAAATGCTGTAGGCAATAGCTTATACTTTTCTGTCCATCTGGTCATCGTGGTAGTGATTGCAGAGGAAGTGGAAGAGACAGTAATTTGCTTCTATTAATATTACTTATTTTAATTGTGTGTGTATGTGTATGTTGCTGAAACATTTACTGAGTGTCCACTATCTCACTGGGGGATACAGGGTTGAGGTAGAATACACATAAGCCCCACCTTCAGAGAGGTTATTCTCTAGTAAAGGAGATTCATGTTAATAAAATAATCATTATATATCACTATCAACTTGGTAAGTGCTAGAAAGAACATAGGATCCCAGGAGAGGGAATACAGTAGAACTTGTTCTAATCTGATAATTACATTTCAGTTAATCAAGTCCAGTACTAATGCTAAAGAACTTCAACCAAAGGAGGGAAGCAAGATAAACATCCTTATTTCATCATTTTTGTTCTCCTTCCTCTCCTAATCAACCCAATGAAATCAGAGTCTGCCATTGCTACTTAGATCAAGAGGCTACATTAACTCATTCAGACCACTAGGGGACTATGGAGAAAACATAGACTCTTTTTAGTCTTAAGTATACACATACACACAGAGAAAGAATGAAAACACACAGAAACGCTATTCTCTGAAAACATAGTTTTCTCTGAATGACAAGATTATGAGTGGGTATATTAGAGCATTGCATATTAATTAAATGATATTATAACATGAAAAGCATTTTTAATGTATATGTGCCAGGTATCTGACATTCAATACTGCAAAGCAGGTATTATATTTCATACACAATGATGCTTATAAATGTATGAGAAGGAATAACAAAAACAATGGCTACCATGCATTTGGTTCCTATAGACCAGCACAGAGCTGAGTTCTTCCATCCTCACTAGATTTAACCCTCTTTAATTCATGGCTCAGAGAGAAATGACTTGCCCTGGGTTACAAAGAGAGGAGGTAGGAGAGCTGGGACTTAGATTCCAGTCTACCTGAAGCCAGAGCACGTGCCCGTCTCATTATGCCCCCACCCCCTGCTTCTTGCCTAGGTGTTTTGCCCTTTCCAAAGGGATAACTACTTACCAAAGGGCTAGCTAGGAAGTCCAGAAAGACTTGTACCTAGTAGGCAATTAATAATGTTTAAAGTTTAGTTTAAATTTACAGAAAGATGTGTACTGATTTACCTAACTCCCTCACTGGCCCTTCTCTTTGATCAAGAGCCACATCTGTCTGGAGAATTCATACAGGCAATCTCTTCCAAGAATCTCTGCCCTCTGGTTGAAATTAATCTCTTCCAACCCCACAGCCCCACACAGAGGTGAATTTCCTATGAAGTTAATGAAACAAACTACAGGGACCCGCACTTGCAAGCCTCCTTCTAGAAGAACCACAGGCATTTGGTTTTTGCACATTTGTCTCCTTTTTTTAAGAGGGCCTTCAAATTCTGTAACCTTTGAGCCTTAAAAAACCTGGATCCTGATGTATGGCAAAACCAATACAATATTGTAAAGTAATTAGCCTCCAATTAAAATAAATAAATGTAAAAAAAAAAACCTGGATCCACTCCTAACCCCTATAGAGAAACCGGCTAACATTTTTTTACTGAATTTCTCATAGGATACTCATGTATAAAAGTCTTGGTTTCTGAAATTTGAGCTATTTGAAAGTAGGCATGAAGTAGTTTTTATCTTTGAATTCCCTATACCTGCCTGCCTGCAGACGTGCTAAATACTTGCTCAGCAAATGTTACTTAGTTAAATATAATAGAATTCCCCTGCAAGAAAGCTGGAACTGGGGAGATTGTCCTTGACCATGAAACAAAATACAGTGACTATAAAACACGTGGTGATTAAGGGCACAGGCTCTGGAGCTGTATGTCCAGGTTCAACTCCTGTCTGCTCCATGTATTTATTGGCTATGCAACTTTAGACAAGTTACTTAATCTCTCTAAGCCTCTACTTCCTCAGCAATAAAATGAGGCTAATAATAAATAGTACCAACTTTGCGGGTTGGTGTGAGGTCTAAATGAGATAATATAAGTAAAACACTTTAGAACAGGAAATTTTTCATTCATCTCTCACGGACTTAAATACATATTCAGACAGGAGGTTTGTGATTCTTACTGCAAAAGCCTTCAATTTCTCTCCTCCACACCAGCTCCACATCTCCTACCTCTGCCACCTAGACTCATTCAAACCCAGCCCAAGTGATCCCAGAGCCTGCCATCTTGAACTTAAACTCCACGGCTGAACTGAGAAGCAAGGGAGGAGACCACAGACATGAAACCCAGTTCAGCTTTTGCAGGTGGCCTGGATGTGAGCTGATGGAGCCTGAAACTAAAATCAGAGAAACAGAGCTACAAGGCAATGGTATGTGATTAATGAGATGACTGAGACCTAGGGAAGGCAAAGGGGAACAGAATGTGGGGGAAAGATGGGAGGAAGTATGAAAGAAGCAGCAAGACCTGATGACTGAATGAAAGAGCAGACAGCAAACGGAGGAGTACCACGGTGTGCAGCAGCCCCTGGAAGCATCTCACAGTCAATAGAAGGAAAGGTGTTTTTCATTTCTGTGATACCACTTCCAGCTTAAAGGCAAATTGTTTGTACCTCCACTCGATTGACAGGAGAATTCAAATCTCTGGAACATATGCTTCATTACTCCGCTATCAGGTAGTACAACTCAGTGAGACAGAAAGAGGAGGAGGAACATATGTTTTCAGAAAGTAAACAAATCCCAGTAGGGGAGGGGAGGGAGTAATCACTCCAGCCAAAAGTGGTATTTTTCCTGGAAGCTTCTAGAGGGCAGGGACAATTTCCTTTAATTTGCTTTGTCAGGCCCACTAGTGAGAAGGTGGGCAGTGATGAAGGCAGCTCCAGGGGGGAGTTCAGAAACAAGGGGCACAGGCTGGGGTAAAGGGTTAATCTGCACAATCTCGTCACCCCACTCTTGGCCCAAGACAGTCCCCACCTGCCCACTGAGTCATATTTCTAAGCTCCTTTTATTAAACAGTTTTCAGTCTAATGACTGACTTCTAAATCAATAGCGGGCACAGGAAAGGTTTACAACTGTACCCACATGCCTCCCCCCACCCGGAACCGTCTCTGGCTCTGCTACAGCCACAGAATTTTGAAACTGAATTAAATCCAAAAAATTCTTAGTTTAAAACCAAAATAACTTTAAACGCCCAGTTTCCAATTGTTTTTCCAATAGTACTAATAATTAATCACATTTTTAAAAAACTTTATAACCAAAATATCTCTTTGAGTCAACACCATAAAAGTCCACTAATTAAAGCCAGCATCTTCTGGCCTCTGATGAGAAATTCACCCTTTTATAATGGGATTACTAGAGCTTTGCTGTACAGATGAGTGGTTTGATTAATAATTTACATTTTTGAGGATATATAACCTCACTCATGGTCATGGTCTGCGTTCCTAAAATTCTCTGAGTCAGTTTAATGTTATTATATTTGGTCTTGGCAAATGAATTAAGTCCTGATTAGACATCAGTGTAATTATTTTCTCCTGTATGTTGTTTTTGAAAAAGAAAGGGTTGTGACAGAATGGCCCGCAGTTTGTGCTGAGGACTCACTGCAGCTCAGCATGGGCAGGAGAAGTGTCAGACTAGGCAGCAGGAAAAAAAGTGTGAAATGGAGAAAAATTGCTCAGTACTCACTTAAAACCCCCACCACATTATAAAAACTAAATTAACAAATGATTGAATCTCAAAAACATGTTTATCAACATTCAAGCAATTATTTAGTCACATATTAACTGTGAAGGAAAAAAGCTTTGCTTGAATAATGTCCCTAAACAGTTATTTCAAGCAGAAATGACTGGAGAAATTGCTCTGAGCTGATGGAAAAGGGTGTTCTAACCAAGGACAATTTTATTTAGGGGGGAGTGGGAGAGACAGCAATCTGACAGAGAAAAAAGAGCAGATGGAAATGGAAAATAAGGGAGCAGAAAAAGAAAAGAAGCGCAAAGCACTGCCCCCACCCCATTCGTCTCTTCCATGGAGAGCAGGTAGGAGAAAGCCTTCCAGCACTGGATGAAGACAGCGTTTTTCTTCCTCTCTGCCCTGGTAGAATGGACCAGAAGATGCAATGAAACCATGACCTGAACACAGCAGTGTCTTTGTGATCTAGCCTTCCATTTGTGTGTAAAATACACCAGGTAGGGGCCTTCCGAGAAGATTTCAGAAGCTTAAAAAAGGATTGCTCATGGAAGTACTGGCATTTCAAACAACACAGCTTCATATCTATGAATGCATAAAATAAACCTCTCTTTCAAAGGGTCCTTTGCCTAAGTGCTCTCTCACCTGCGCACTGGAGCTGCTTCAGCATCACCTACACTTGGTAAAAGTTGTTAAATTGCATCAGGAACTCTGGCTTTATCTAGGTTACTGTCTGCAATGGTAATGCATCATTTATCTGGCCCATGTGGGGTAAAGCAGCCATAAAATGAACTGTCTAGATAATACTGCATGCATATAGTGTTTTACAGTTTTCAAGACATTTTCGCATATATTACCTCTACTCCTGAGGGAAGCAGGACTGTAATTATTGTCTCCATTTTGCAGATAAGAAAACTGAGGCTATTAGAGTCTAAAGAACCACTCAAAGACATAAAGCCCATAAACAGAAAACCAGAATTTAAATTTTTCTGACTCCAAGTCCAGCATGTCCTCCTTCGCCTTTCAGCACCAAAAATATTTTTAGCCATTCAAAATGGAAATATTCAGGGGAAAAAATGAACATAACTTGATCTTTCCCTATCAATTCATAGCCATCACTAGGGACATTAGTTGTTGGATCTACTATAACCTAGGGGCTATGAGGCACGTAGCAATATAAGCCTCTATAAGATGCTCCCAGCTGCCACATTCAATGGGTACTCGAGTCACTTTTATGTCCTCTATTCTTACTGTCACTCGTTAACTTCTTGCTCCTCATATGTACTTTCCTCTGGCAGTCTTTCAAAAAACGCTTCTAGTTAACTGCTTATCTACTAGTGACTAGAAAACTAGAAAATCAAGTTTGTAAAGACTGTGCATAAATGCAGAACAGTAGTAGGCTCTGAACAAGGACCCAGGAGCTCTCAGATGAGTCAACTACCTAATCAGGAGCTTCATTTTAGGTGCAGAGATGTTTTCTGCTTTACCCAGCATTTCTCCTCTCTGATAGAGAGACTTCCAGTTGTGAGAGAGGCAACTTCCAGAAAAGCAAAGTGTTGCTACATTCTGAAGAGTATTCTCACTCCAAGTCAGTGGTAACTTGGGGAAGACTGGCATCCTCTACCATACAGAAAACACCTGGACATACCCCAAATATTTCCTGGGTGTGTGTGTGCTAAGTCACTTCAGCTGTGTCCAACTCTTTATGACCCCATGGACTGCAGCCTGCCAGGCTCCTCAGTCCATGGGATTCTCCATGTGAGACTACTAGAGTGGGTTGCCATGCCCTCTCCAGGGGATCTTCCCATACAAGTTTAAAATTCTACAAAGAAAGCAGAACCCAAGGCTTGAAGATAGATAGGTGGTGGAGATATGATGAAAAATTCAGAATTCTATCCCATTTTTCTTCTCAAGGACCACAAATCCTGCAACTTCTTAATTTTGTTTTACCTCAAGCACACTAAGAACAAGGAAAACCATGTCACATGATGGCTTGGAAAAAGCTGGGCATCAATGAGTTTCCTCATCTGTAAAATGGAGATGATTACAGTATGAACTTCATAGGGCTGCTGGGAAAATTGAATGAGAGATAATTATGTAAAAGTAAGCATCATATAGTAGGCACTTAACAAACTGTTACTATCGCTATTATTATTATCATTATCATCATCATCATCCTCATTATTAGGTAGTGGAGAAGAAAAAGAGAAAAGGAAATCTACTTTAAGTGAAGGGGTTTTTCAAAAAGAATTAATTAAGCAGAAACAAAAAACGATTGTGCTGCCCCATTTTACTTAGCACATCAAAGTAAATTAAATTTAGGAAACGAGGCAATGCAAAGATTGAAAATAAAGAACAACTTTTTTAATGCTTCAATCATTATCAAAACAACATTAGCAGTAGAGCATTCTAACCACTGCAGCAAAGGACCCCAGGCTCATTTATGAGGGCAAAGGCTTCCTGCAAAAGAAGACATAACTCCAAATCGAGGCAGTAAGGATTGCTCGTGGAACTGTGCACATATTTGCAGAACGCAGTCACTACTTAATACCCCCAATGTGGACTAATGAAGGAATCCTAAAGAGATTGTGGATGTAGGCCAAGATCAAGATGCGCCTTCTTCAACTTCATGTGGTGAAAACAGCTAACATCAAATTTCACAGGAGTGAAGTATTGGAGCAATTTTCTCAATAAATTGTTCTACCAGAATCTTGGGGATGGGGTGTATTTTAGAGAAAAAGCAACTGTGCTCCCAATTTAAATTAATTGGAATACTAAGTAGTTATAAGAAAAAAAGGGGAGATACTCTTTTTCTCAGTAATTAATAACACATCATCTTGTAGCAGTCCCTGATTTCAGTCTTGTCTCTCCAAACAAGGGGACAATCGTACAAAAAGGATTTGGGGCAATGTCTCTACAAGCATGGTATAATTGCCTCGAGGTCTAGGACCATGTTCTATTTTTTTCTTTTGGGGTTTATTTTTTCGAAAAAATAAACAGGAAAGGAGTAAGAAGACAGAATGAAACAGATACCAAATGAGTACACATGGTGGCAAGGCACCAGCCTTGAGAAGGTGGCAGCAGCAATGAGTTTACACGTCAGTTGTCTCCAGGTTCCCTTGCTAGGGTTGTCCTGCCTGTCCCCACAATTTGAGAAATGATGTCTCTGTCTGTGTGTGTGTGTGTGTGAGAGAGAGAGAGAGAGAGAGAGAGAGGACAGCTAATAGGTATTGTCCACCCCCCGCCACCATCTATTCACATGACAAATGTTCAACTTCCATTCTAAAGCAGCCATGGTTGGAAGCTAATCCAAAATCTTGTCAAAACTTTCTCTCCTGCTCTTGTGCTGTTCCAGAAACAGAAAATACAACATGCAAAATGCAGAACTGGATGGAGATATGAATGCTGACATGCAAGGTCCTCAGATGGACAGCCGCATCAGCTTACTCTGCACTACAATACCAATGTGATCACGCCACCACCCCGCTCCAGCCGGGCCAGGAAAAGGTAGCAAGATAACATCTGTGAGCTTGGTTTCTCCAGAAATGAAACAAATCACAAATACTACATTCTAGAAAAGCACCTTGACACCCCACAGAGTAAGATTCAGCCTTCCTTCAACTCGATTGTCGGTATCACATCACTTCTCATCACCCCACTTTCACCCAACGGATCAGCTCCAAAACTAATCTAAGAAGTACATGAATGGTACATGTATTTTTAAAATGAGCTTAAATTATTCATTCTTTTGCCAAATTGTTAGTCTCAACAAACTCTTCACAAGAGTCTGACTGCATAAATAGCTTTAACAAATACTTCAAGCTTCTGTATTATACTTCATATAATCAGCCCAATGTCCCCTGAGGCTTTGACCCAAGAAACTGTTGTGAACATATGTTTTATTAGCTAATTTGAAAATTTTTTGTAGCTAATTCTAAGTATTTCGTTACAATAGACAAAATAAGCTATAATCAGCCCACCTTACAATTCAAACAGGTTAATTCTTATAAAGGTGCCATAAATCAAGAGAGTTTGAATGTCAAGTAGTCAGAAGTGGTTTTCTTTTTTCACCTGACCCGAATTCTCTCCTTGTGGGACAAGAAGGCAGCTCATTCCATCTGCTTAAGGAAGGATAGAAGAAACCTCCAATATCCATAATTAACTTTCCTTCACAGAAAGTGGTGTAATGAAGCAAACGCTCGGCAAGTCAGGCTGTCTAGGTTCAAATCCTACTTTCCCCATTTATTAGTTGTGTGACCTTGGGCAAGTTACTTAACCAC
Source organism: Bos mutus (assembly GCF_027580195.1). Taxonomy (NCBI): domain Eukaryota; kingdom Metazoa; phylum Chordata; class Mammalia; order Artiodactyla; family Bovidae; genus Bos; species Bos mutus. The sequence goes on along the minus strand of NC_091646.1, from coordinate 23,617,522 downwards.
TCTGTGCCTTGAGTTTTCATCCATAAAATGGGGAAACTAATCATACCACTATGGCTTCCCTGGTGGCTCAGAGGTTAAAGCATCTGCCTGCAATGCGGGAGACCTGGGTTCAATCCCTGGGTTGGGAAGATCCCCTGGAGAAGGAAATGGCAACCCACTCCAGTATTCTTGCCTGGAGAATCCCATGGACAGAGGAGCCTGGTGGGCTACAGTCCACGGGGTCGCAAAGAGTCGAACACGATTGAGCGACTTCACTCACTCACTCATTCTTCACTCAATAATGCTACTTACTTCAAAGGGTTTACTGTGAGGCTCAAATGGGTTAATATATGTAAAACACATACAAGAGTACCTAGCACATAGCGCTACACACGTATTCGCTATCACTCCTAGCTATCCTTTATACACACATAGTAAGTACTGAGACTCAGAAAGAAAGGAAAGATAGCCACTCACACAGATGAGAAGATGTGGAGCCATTAAGCCAGTTTCTCCCTCTTAAATGAAAATAGTCCCAGTGGTCAGAAAGAGTTCGTGCATGTTCCACAAATATCCAACTAACTTGTGCAGAAAACTGGTATTTAAGTAAACTTTTTTGTGTTTTAAACAAGTTTAATGGGCTAGTGGAGAAAAAGTACCATTTACTCTTTCTTCAGAGATTTATATCCTTTCCATACAGGTAAACAGAATATCCTTGGACAATGATTTTTGACAATACCCACCTTCCCAAAGACTGTAATGTGGCTTCTCTAAAAACCATGTTTTTCCTTAACCAGAATCTCTCATTGGGAGGTTTTTATATCAAGCATTAATACTGGAATGGTAATTTCTAAATTATACTTAGCATGTGAAAAGCCCAGTGCCCGAAGAATGATGCCATTGCACAGCACATCTCAAATGATGCCCAGAACTCACCTTGGAAAACTGCAGCATTCTGAATAATTAAGAACTTGAGCTCCATACTTGCAGACTGAAGCAGTTGTTCCATGTTCAATCGTGCTGTTAGTTGATACTTTTCTTCCATCTTTCTTGAGCAGCATGTTGGGCCCTTGGGGAGACACACTTGCAGATCTGATCCTGAAACAAGTAAGTTTTTCATGTTTCAGTAAGCAGAATGTCACACACACAAGGCAAATACAGCAAAACAATGCGTTTCTTTTAAAATACAGTAAAATCTTGATTATTTAAAATTACAGTTTATCTTAAATAATCCCTGATTTCTCCCAGTTATCCTTATGACTGAATCTTTTTGAATAACCATGAGAACTTATTGCCTAGGTTTGACTCATAAATTCTGCATAAACTAATTTATAGCACAAAGTATACGTCATTGAACACCAATATTTAATTTGCCTGTTAAAAGATCAGTCTTCACTCCTACAATTTCTTTTTCATGACTATAATTTATGAATGAGAACACAACCAAGAAGCAATTTTCAAACTTCCAGTTATGATTTCCAAGTGAAATGTATGTCTGGCCAATCCCATGCTTCTAACATTAGCATACAGACAATCACCAAAATCCCTTACAACCCCAACAATTCTAGCTCTATCACAAATGCCAAACTCTTGTTCCTCTGAATTTCTGAGCCACCTCTTCACCACCTCCCAAAGGATACATAATGCCTTTTTTATTTTTGTATCTTGATAAAGATTTTCCAAATGAATCATCTTCTCGATTATTCCAAAATTAGGGAACCAGAACCTTTTCTTCTCAGTCCTTACTCAATGTGACACTTTGCAGTCCTCACAGTAAACCAATCCCTATTTAAAATTCTCCCCATTCCTTGCTTTAGTGAACCTACTCTGAGCCCACACATCCCCATACACCCACATACACCCTCCTACTGCTATGGCTATTCTTATCTGTCTTTTCTTGCTTCCTATTCTTCTGCCTAACACATAAATGTTGTTGACTCCCTTTCTCATTCTCTCTCTCTCTCAACCCTGATGATCTGATATAACTCCTATGACTGCTGAACTCTCTAATCCTGACTTTACCTCTCTTCTCAGCTCCCAAATCCCACATTTTCAAACTACTCTATGGGAATCTCAAATTCAGCATACCCCAAACTGAACTCAATATATCCCAGAAGCACAAACACAAAGTCTCCTGCATTCTGTATCTCAGTTAACAATTACCAACTACCAAGTTTCTCAATGATAAAAACCCCTCTTTCTGTTTTCTGCTCTTCACTGGTGACTCAACACATTCCTGTATCCCTGGAATTCATCAGTATGTGAAAGAAAATTGAAGCTGTGGGAGTAAGAGTCATTCAACAAATGTTTTATTGGGTATCCACTATGTGCCAAGCACTGTGGATATATAGCAGTCCTGTAACAACCCTGCCCCTGTGGAGCTTATATTCTGGGAGGCAACAAACTGCATATGTAAGGTCAAGTAGTGATAAATGCTACAGATTAAAAAAAACACTAAGTAAAGGGAAAACAAACTGTGGTATATACATACAATGGAATACTACTCAGCCATAAAAAGAAATAAACTATTGATACATGCCACCACACGGATGAACCCCCCAAAACATCATGCTAGGTGAAAGAAACCTGATTTTAATATTACCTACTGTATGGTGATTGCGGCCATGAAATTAAAAGATGCTTACTCCTTGGAAGGAAAGTCATGACCAACCTAGACAGCATATTCAGAAGCAGAGACATTACTTTGCCAACAAAGGTCCGTCTAGTCAAGGCTGTGGTTTTTCCTGTGGTCATGTATGGATGTGAGAGTTGGACTGTGAAGAAAGCTGAGCGCTGAAGAATTGATGCTTTTGAACTATGGTGTTGGAGAAGACTCTTGAGAGTCCCTTGGACTGCAAGGAGATCCAACCAGTCCATCCTAAAGGAGATTACTCCTGGGTGTTCACTGGAAGGACTGATGCTGAAGCTGAAACTCCAATACTTTGGCCACCTCATGCGAAGAGCTGACTCATTGGAAAAGACTTTGATGCTGGGAGGGATTGGGGGCAGGAGGAGAAGGGGACGACAGAGGATGAAATGGCTGGATGGCATCACCGACTCGATGGACGTGAGTCTGGGTGAACTCCGGGAGTTGGTGATGGACAGGGAGGCCTGGCGTGCTGCAATTCATGGGGTCGCAAAGAGTTGGACACGACTGAGCAACTGAACTGAACTGAACTGTATGTTTCCATCTAGAAAGTGAAAATTCATAGTGACAGAAAGCAGTTCAGTGGTTGTTGGGAGAGTCGGAGGGCAAGGAGGGGGTGAGAGTGAGGAAATTTGGGAGAGTGATTGGTATGCTCGTTATTTTGATTGTGATGACTGTTTCATGGCTGAAGGCATATGTCAAATTGTCAAAGGGTACCCTTAAAATATTTGTGGTATGTCAATTAAACTTCAATAAAGCTGCTGATTTTTTTAATGTTTAAGGAACAAACTAAGGGACATAGGGGATGTAGTGGCTGCAGGGATGACTCTATTTATATAGGGTAATCAGGGATGGTTTCTTTCACAAGGTGACATTTGAGGAGAAGCGAGAACCAGGAGGGAGTCCCATGATTTTATATCCTCCACCAGTACTAGCAAATATTAGGGCTCAATGAATATTTAAGTCTAATCCCCTTCTTCTGTAATTCCTGTTTTTCTCAAACTTTCCCTTCAATAAGCATTTGTTGAGCTCCTTCTGTAGTGGCCATGAATATGGGCATCTCAGACCTTCTGCCGCAGGGTGTATAACTAACGACCCCAGCTGCTGCACTCTGCATTCACTGCCATGTTATACCTACGCCACAATCCTTAGGGGCTGCTCCCAGCCAATGACTGAGCATGGCAAAGGTGCTGACAGGCATTTTGGCTTGAGGACTCCCCACTGACCTTGACAAAACTTCCTTAAAACTGCCCTGCAGTTTACATTCTTTCTACTCAATCCTCCTTCCTTCCCTCTCCCCTCTACAGGGGTCAGACCTACACCACAGTCAAATGGCTTCTCCAGCATCCTTCAATTCCCTGCTCATTTCCTTCCCCAGTGTTTTCCCCAATAAATTTCTTGCACATCTAGTTAACATCTGCTTCTCAGAGGACCCAGGCTAACATATCTTCTATGTGCCAAGCACTGTGCAGCTTTCAACAGGAAAAACGTGGACTGTCTAAAGGGGTTAAGAGATGAATACCTAGTGCATATAAATGAGTGCAATAAAGCAACATCATTAGCTGGGTTGACAAAACACATATATGGGATATCCCCCAGAGGGGGCACACCCCCAAAGTTCCATGAGGTGGTTGGCAAAGTAACCTAAGTGCATGTGTGTTCAGTCATATTCAACTCTTTGCAAACCCATGAGTTGTAGCTCACCAGGATCCTCCATCCATGTGATTCTCCAGGCAAGAATACTGGAGTGGGTTGCCATTCCCTTCTCCAGGGGATCTCCCCAACCCAGGGATCAAACCCATGTCTCTGGCATCTCCTGCATTGGCAGGCCTGTTCTTTACCATTGTGCCACCTGGGAAGTCCTGGCAAAGTACAGTTTCATAATAAACATCAAATCTTACTGAAGTGAGGCTAGAAAGCATATTCAGACATTCTTTTTAGAATATTTATATTTTATTTAGCTACGTTGGGTCTTAGTTGCTGCACGCAGGATCTTCGATCTTCATTGCAGCATGTGGGATCTTTAGTTGTGACATGTGGGATCTAGTTCTCTGACCAGGGATTGAACCTGGGCCCCCTGCATTGGGAGTGCAGAGTCTTAGCCACTGGACCACCAAGGAAGTCCCCATATTCAGACATTTTAGACAGCTTTTCAACATCTGAGGTGTTGTTTTCAGTGGGGGGGATTAATTAGCCATAAGTTATCAGAAAATTGATTATTACAATGTCTCATTTCCCTATGAATTCCAGTTAATCATGACCTTAATGTATGTGTCCAAGTTTTGTTAATTTAGGAATGAAATTAATCAAGTTCAACCTCACATAAGATCACTGTTGGAGTTCACTGTATTGACTCCAACCTCTCCACTTTCCCCTCCTCAAGGGAGCTGCTGACAAAAGTAGTGAAGGAGAGCACAGATAACATGTATCACCAACCCTAATCCAGCACTGCGATTTATAGTCCTGGATGGAAAGGTGATATTTAATGTGTCAAAATACAGTTTGGGGTCTGGAGACACAGAGTTCAGATTTATCTCCTATAAATGTCAATCTCATGTACAAGCCTTAAACCAATTTTAATAGGGTCTAAGCTCAAAGGCTTTATTATTATCTTAGGAAAAAAGAAAAAATAAAACAGAGCTCTCTAGCTCATGGTGTTCTTTCTATATGAAGTTACAAAATGTAATGCTTTTCTAAAAGCAGAAACTGATGCAGTTTACTGGACCAAGAAAGGAAAGAGTCCCCTTGGGGACATGTGGTTAATCTAGAGTTAAACAAGGGTAGTTGAGACTGATGTGTAGATATGAAAAATCCTACATAGCAGGCAATTTCCGTATACCAAGTTCCTGTCCATTTAGCAAGGTTTAATTTATTTTCTTAGTAAATTGATACCTAAGTAATGTGTGTTTAAAATACCTTTATTTGCATACACTCTTAAAATTAAATGTTATCAATAAACTCTTTGTGTTTCTAAACCGGTGTTTCATCACTGATGAGATTTCCAGTTTTCAAGAATGCTGGAGTTTATTTGGAAGGGTGGCTGTTAGTACTGCTTTTCTCCCACCAGCTCTAACCAGTGGGAGTCATAATATAATAGGGCTCATAGTTTTTCTTTGTGAAGTACCCTGAGCACCTTACTATAAGGTAACAAACTGCCACTCGATGTACCAACAGAAGCCCAGGAATGGCTCTTTAAATTACCATGACCCCAATTTGGTTTGCCTTAATATGATAATTCACAAAGTAACTTAGAGCAAGCATAGGGGTAACCGTTCCCTGAGTTGATCGAGTCTCATCATTGTACAGACTCCCACTACCTCAAGAATTTGTTTAGCCAAAATCTTTAAAGGACTAAAATCTTAAATGAGAACTTATGGGAAAACATGTCAGATGTCATGAAGAAAGGTACTTATTATATCCAAATATAAGAAATGTATATATAGCAATATTTATCCTCCCTCCAACTTATCACTGCCTGGTTAATCAATAAACCAGTACAATTGATCTGGGGGCTAAGAGTGAGCTATAGATTGGAGGAAATAAAACATCTCTAAACTGATAAGAATTCAGGATTTCCAAACCACAAAGGAGAAAAATAAATGCCAAAGGGAAAAATATTTTCTTTTAAGTAAATTTCATATAACTCACAGGCCAGGTTAAAATAAGCCTCCGCACATGACAGCATAAGGAACAGTGGGCCAGGAGAGCTAGACATACCTAAATTAAATGACAACAATGAAATACAATCATTTTAATGCATGAACAAGCACAGGAAAGAAACAAGACAGAAAGAATGCACAAAACAGAAAGAAAGACAGAAAGAATTTAGAGAGGAATCCTCATCAACAAAACAAAGAATTACTCTGGGAACCAAATGCCAAGTGGGATGAATACAAAGTAAAACCCAGGGCAGATGACTAAGGAGGCACACTGAGAACTGGTACACACTTGTGTGAATAAAAGCAGAAAGGCCAATTCAAAATAAGATGCAACCTACAAAAGACGTAGTAAGTAGCAAAGCATTCCTTAAGTATGTCAGGAACAAAAGAAGGTCCAGGGGAAAGTGCTCCTTTATTAGGTGGGAAAGGAAAGTAATCGCGGGCCACACTCGTCAAAGAGGTGTTCATTTTTTTTTTTTTTTTTGTAAAAATGGAATTCAGCTGGGAAATGGGACTAGAGACAAGCAGTATAGCATGGGATGGAGATAAGGAGAAGACTTAGCAATTGACTATTCAAATGAGTCACAAAGGTTCAACTCTTTAGGGCTTAATAACTTGCATTCCCAGATGCTAAAAAAAAAAAAAAATTAAAGTCATTATGGGGCTGCTAGTTCCCATTTATTTTGGAGGATTAAAAAGTACCTTCATACTATAATCTCCTCTCCTAGATTTTCAGTTCCTGAAGAGCAGAGAATGACTCCCATCTCCTTTGGGATGCTCTGTCGATCTCAGCCAGCCCTGTGCATGTAGCAGTGATTAATGAGGGCTGCAGACTGAGAGCACTAGAAAAGAACTTTCTGTCTGATCGAAAATGGAGGGGTGGAGATAGACAACCCTGAAAATGTTACATCTGTATGCTTAACTTTGATCTCTGAAAAATATTTTAAAATTCCATAAAAATCAATTTCCAAACACCTTGAAGATTCACAAATAGATGCTTCACTTGAAGGAGCTATGAAGTAATTTATTCCTAGTTATTTTGAGACAATGTCTTGCTTGCACATTGGGTCCAGCTCTGGGTCTTCCAACTGAGAATGGATATTTGAGTTATGGAAGCTCTTCTCTGGAGGATTATTCCCATGTGTATCCAAGCTGGGCACCTTTACCAGTTGCTTCCCCTTCCAGAGGCTAAATCACAAGAAGTCCACAGCAGGCTCCCTCCTGTGTCCTCTTGTGTAAATGGATCTCTTAGGTTTGGCTACCTATGGCCTTGCATTCTTTTATTTATTTATCTGGCTGTGCTGGGTCTTAGTTACATTCAGGATCTCTACTTGCAGTATACGAACTCTTCGTTGTGGCACGTGGAATCTAGTTCCCCAACTAGGGACTGAACCCGGGCCCCCTGCATTGGGAGCATGGAGTCTTAGCTACTGGCCCAGCAGTGAAGTTCCCCAGCCTTACCTTCTTGGCCCATAACACAGACTCTTTCCTTCGGGCCTAGTTCTTGGTCTTTCTTTAGCTCCATTCAAAGACTTGACATTTTAGACTGCTCTGGATTCCCTTAGCTACCTCTGCCAGTACCAGGATGTCAGTGCCACATTCACTTGGAGACCCCATTCCAGGCCTAAGCCTGGTCTCTAATTGGAAGGGGACAGTGAACACTGTGTATGAGGCTGTTTAAATGCATCTGTTCTATTGGATTTTATTCTAAGTCAGTTAAGTTTTAACAGCCTTACATCATTGTAAGACACTAGTAGGCAGGAAGGAGCAAAACACTTATGGCCCCTCTGGTCAAGTAGTTTACAATTCAGTCCTAAGCCCCACCACTTACCAGCTTGCAAGCAAAGATGGATTATTTAACCTATACATGCTTTTTCAATCCTTATTATCAACAGCACTTACCCTGCGAAGTTGTTGCAAGGACTGAGTAACACTATGCATATGAAGCTCTTAGCCTACTACTTGGTACAAGGTAAATATTCAATATATGTTAAGTAAAATTAAAATAAACAAAAAATAAATTCATGCTAAGAGACCAGACTTTCACACACAAAAATAGCTAGAGAACAGTTAAAGCTGATATATGGTTAGGTGAAAAAATATGCAGTATATTTTCTGAGGGAATGGAAATAGTCTATATTTTAATCGGGGTGGTAGTTACATGGGTATATAAATTTGTCAAAACTCAGTAAATTCTTCACTCAAAATGTACTTTGTTATTTGTAAATTATATTTCAATACAGTTGATTTTTTAAAATATGAAATATAGACAACATTTGCTATATAAGTAAATGCTCACCAGAGGCTCTAGGGGTCAAACAAGACTTCCAAGAGGAGGTGGGGCTTAAGCTAAACAGTAAAAGATGAGGCCAATGGGCGAAATGTGTTTGGCACGAGTGGAATAGTGGGGCAAGTCTAACCCGTCTGGAGAAAAGCTAGAATCTGGGGTGTAGCTAGCTTACCAGACAAGAGGGGCCAGAGTCTGAAAGGCCTGGAATGGAGTTAAAAGACTATGAGCTTGACTGTACAGACAATAAAGAACCCCGTTGAGTCTCAAGCAGAGGCATAATATGATGAAGGGTGCTGTCTAGGAAGATTAGTCTTAAAGCTTGAAGTTGGGAAATGGGCGAAATAACCCTCAAGGTCACTTCCAGCCCTCTGATTCTCTAATTACCTTTATTATGTTCTACATATTGGTTTATTTTACTACACTGCAATTTTAGCTAATGACCATAAATTGTCAAAAATCACATTTAAAAACACACTAAAGAACAGAAGAAATATTAATGCAGACCTTTATCCTCATACTTTTCTAAAAGCAGATAGAACATATTCAAACAGCAACAGAAGAGAATAAATCGTCAGGGCTCAGTAACAATGAAAATTGAAATCTTTTCCATATATATATGTGTGTGTGTGTGTGTGTGTGTATGTGATGATTTGACATATTTTATTGCCAAGGTCTGCTTTATGAACAGCTGACTTTTTTGCTAACAAAAGTATGTTGTGCTAAAAGTAATAATGCAATATTACCATTAAAGTAATATTAAGCAAAGAAATGAATGATATCCAAAACTGGTTGCTTCATGACTTATTGGGAAAATAATAGATGCCTATTTGAATTATCCAAAGGATTAAGTGCAGATTGCTCTACTAATGAACCAAAAAAAAAAAACCATATCAACCATTTTTAAAAGGTTTTTTTTTAAACAGAGGACAAGTCAATTTGCCATCCAAAAATATTAACTAATTTCCTTAGCATATAATAGTGACTTGCTGTTAGAACGGTGCCTTTTCCCCTAATTAATCATTATCTAAATCAAATCTTACACGCTCATTAATTTCTTACTAATCAAGATAGGAATACAGATGAAAGAAATGGCTGCATTTGAAACCAATGGGGAAGTGAGAATTGCTGGTAGAAGAAATTGTCTTAGGGAACCCAGATGAAGGTTATTCTTCTATTATTTAGCCTGAAAGAACATGACCTTGCAGAGGGCACACCTGGGTATCACGAGCTCAGACTTTAAATCAAAGATCATGCCTGGGGCCGCCACAGATTCTGCCTCTGTAAAAGGCAGGCCAAAAATGTCGCTACCACACTGGAGTACTGGGAGTTTAAAGCAACCCTGGAGATAAGCCATTCTCTAAGCCTGAGAATTAAAGAACGAATTACCTTTATCTCTACTGCCAACTGTCAATTAATTGCGTATCATTTCATGCCCAGTAAAGGCTGAATCCCTTGATTGCTACACTCTCCCACAAAGAGGTTCTTTCTGGACCACATTGCCAACCAGCCATCAACATGTGCTCTGGGAATACAAATTCACTGATTACATGCAGCCTGCCAAAGTGGTGAACAATTCATTCATCCAACATTTACTGAATGCCTACTCTGAGCTAGGGTCTCTGCCCAACTCAAGGAATACAATAATGAACAGGGCATAGTCTCTGCCCTGGAGTTCACAGACTGGTCCAGGAAATGGACTCCCAAACTAACAGGAAACCTCTAGATCACTCAGGACATCTCATTCACCTTTTCCCCCTATAGCCAACTGTCACTGGTTATAGCTAAGTCGTCTCCAACTCTTGCAACCCCATGAACGGTAGCCCGCCAGGCTCCTCTGTCCATGGGATTTTCCAGGCAAGAATACTGGAGTGGGTTGCCATTTCCTTCTCCAGGGAATCTTCCTGACCCAGGAATCAGGAATCGAATCCGGGTCTCCTGCATTGCAGCCAGGTTCTTTCCCAATTGAGCTACAAGGGAAGCCCGCTCCTACTGATTCTGCTTTTTAAAAAATCCCTCATCATTCCCCTTCTTTCCATCTCTGCCTCATCTCCTCACCTCTTTTCACTTGGAAAACTATTACAGCCCCCAAACTGGCCTTCCTGCCTCTACACGCTCTTCCATATAAGCCCTAGAGAGATGTTGCTAACATATACATCTACATCCTTCTCCTTCTTAAAACAGAGCAAGTGCTCAGGGGTGTGAAAGGGGTGGCATACTCAGGCATTGCCGAGCAAACTGGTAAGGCTAGAGGCAAAAGTGAGCTGGTGCAAAGTGGCTGGGGCCAGATGAGGAGGAGTGATATGAGCCCTGCCACAAGATGATTCCTAGTTATCTTTGGCTACTTTTTGTTTTCTTGTCTTTTTAAATACTTTTTCCAGCTTTACTGAGGTATCACTGACTCTGAGTTATCTTTGGATTGGATTCTCACAGGAAAGAGTGTTCGTGGAAGCAGAGATGTCCTCCATCCTCCACAAGCTGTCTACCCTTTGAATTCCCACAGCACTCCACATCCTTTACACAGACACTTCTCACACTGTGTAACTTGCATCATGGTTATATTTGCATGCCTTATCTTTGCTAGATTTAAGTTCCTTAACTGACTCATCTTTGTATCTCAAGGGGCTCACTGAGGTTTGGGCTTCACGCCCTCCCCTTTGACTTGGAACCAATGCCAGAACGTCAAGAGAGTTCAATTTTAAAGGAACTAGGTCAGACCAATCGATGCTACTAGAGCAACTTGTGGAGAAGGCAATGGCACCCCACTCCAGTACTCTTGCCTGGAAAATCCCATGGACGGAGAGCCTGGTAGGCTGCAGTCCATGGGGTCGCTAAGAGTCGGACACGACTGAGCGACTTCACTTTCACTTTTCACTTTCATGCATTGGAGAAGGAAATGGCAACCCACCCCAGTGTTCTTGCCTGGAGAATCCCAGGGATGGGGGAGCCTGGTGGCTGCCGTCTATGGGGTCGCACAGAGTCGGACACGACTGAAGTGACTTAGCAGCAGTAGCAGCAGCAGAGCAACTTGTAGAACAGTATTCCAGAGAAAATGAAGAGTGCTCAGGGCCCAAAATGGAGATCTCTCTCTCTCCTCCTCTTTTCCCCTCTTCTCTTCCCTGCACCCTCCTCCCACCCACCTATATTACTTCGACAGGGAAAACCCTAATAAAAACAAAATAGGGGTGGAGGATATACCAATTGGGATAAAGAATCTTTAGAAATCTGCCAGAAGAACTAAACCAAGGCAATTTTCCTGTCTCCCCAAGTCGCTCTTTCACTAATTGCTATTCTACTCAGATAAGTAGCAGAGAGCCCATATTTTAGGAGATGTATAATTTTTATTTTTCAGATACAATCTTCAAACATGTAGACCTGAAGCATAGCTGAGAATTTCAACAAGCTAGGCCCAATCTAAGTGCTAGGCCATTCCCCCTGTGTATGAAATCACACTGGGGCAGGGGAGAAGAAAGAACCCTCTGTATCATGACTAAAGTGTTATTATAACTCAACCAAAACCTTTTCAAATCTGGGCCTCACTAGATGACTGCATAGATAATTTCCGGTCTGAGAGTCTAAGTTTCCAACTATAGGTTAATCGATAATCACTGAGCCCATTCTAGATTAAGAATTGTTGTTTAGTCACTCAGTCGTGTCCAACTCTTTGCAACTCCATGGACTGTATCCCACCAGGCTCCTCTGTCCATGGAATTCTCCAGGCAAGAATACTGGAGTGGGTTGCCATTCCCTTCTCTGGGGGATCCTCCTGACCCAGGGATTGAACCTGTGTCTCCTGAAGCTCCTGCATTGCAGGCAGATTCTTTACCACTGAGCCACCAGGGAAGATCAAGACTCAGTATACCTAACCCTGAAAAAGCAACCTTTTGCTTCACAGATGTCTCTGGTTTGTAAAATCCCTGTACCTGATGTTTCTGCAAACCATAAAAACTAGACTGAAAACACACCAACCACCCTGACCCTACAGATCCCCTGAAAAGGATCTGAAAGGTTTTTCAAGTGGTTAATAAGCAATAGTTGCCTTCTTATGGCTAAAGTGTTTAGAAAAAGATATATTTTTATGAGAAAAATCCAACCCAATAAGGCCAAGAGTTAAGACACCAAGTCCATGCTGAATAATAATATGGTAGCCTACTCTGTTTCAGAACTCTTCTTCTGATCCAGCATGACTAGGTAAGTCATTTCACTCCCATTTAGAAAGTGGGTTAACAGCAGTTGAACCTACATCCCCTTCAGGAAACACACTGAAATGTTACAACCAAATTTAAGCTTCCCTAGAACAAGCTACCCTTAGAGTAGAAAGCTCTGGTAAATTGCTATGATTCAAGAGGCCCTGAAAGTTCTCTTCTATAGTAGATTGACTGGTACCCCTAAAAAGATGATGTCTACCTCCTAACCCCTAGAACCAGTGAATGTGATCTTATTTGGAAAAAAGGGTCTTGAAGATGTGATTAAATTAAAGATCTCGAGATGAGGTCATCCTGGTTTAGCTAGGTGGGCCCTAAATCCAATGACAAGTCCTTATGAACAACACACATACAAAGGAGATATAGGAAGAACAGAAGGCCATGTGAAGACAGAGGCAGGGACTGGACTGATGCAGCCACAAGCCAAGGAAGGCTTGGAGCCAACAGAAGCTGGAAGAGGCCAGTGAGGATTCTCTTACAGCCTATGGAGGGAATTCAGCTGATACTTTGAGTTTGTACTTATGGCCTCCAGAACTATGAGATAATAAACTCACTTGTTATAAGCCACAAAATTTGAGGTAATTTATTATGACAGCCCAAGGAAACTAGTACACCCTCCTCTCTACCACCTATAAGTATCTACCTATGTGTGTGTGGCCAGTTGCTCAGTCGTGTCTGACTTTTTGCAACGCCCTGAACCATAGCCCGCCAGGCTCCTCTGTCCATGGGATTTCCCAGGCAAGAATACTGGAGTTGGTTGCCATTTCCTTCTCCAGCGGATCTTCCCGACCCAGGGATCAAACCTGCATCTCCTGCATTGCAGGTGGTTTCTTTACCCACTGAGCCATCTGGGAAGTCCCCAAGTATCTGCCTAGTAATGTCTCAATGTTCCATCATGAATGAGTTACTACTTTGATTAACAGTTTCATCAGGTGTTGTCTTAAAGTGCAACATTTCTTGAGTAATTAATTCTCTTACTCCAAATCTAAAGAGTTTATGTGGGAGCTTCCTTCAGCACAGGAAAGAGGGGGTGGGAGTTAACCCAGAACACCTGGACAGTCAAAGTGAAAGTTTTAAAAAAGATCAAAAGGGACAAAAAAAAAAAACAAATTTTATTTATGTTCAGCCTTGAGGAAGTCCTACTGACAAAGCCCAAATGTCACTTTAACAGCATTAGTCCCAAGCCATAAAACAGACATCTTGCAGAAGCAAAAAACAATATTATTGCCTTAGTCCTTGGCTTATATTACAGAAAAGTTGTTAGAAGGGTGCTCAGACTAATCCAAATGCCTCATTCTCAGTGCTCAAATGTGTTTGTTATCTTTTTAAAGTATTTATTTATTTGGCTGTACCAGGTCTTCGTTATACCACTCAGCATCCTCAATCTTCATTGCAGCGTGTGGGCTCTTTAGTTGGTGAGTGTGGGATGTAGGTACCTGACCAGGGATTGAACCTGGGCGCCCTGTATGGGGAGTGCAGAGTCTTAGCCACTGGACCTCCAGGGAAATCCCTGTTTGTTTTCTTAAGTCTGATAAATTAGATGTATTTCATATACATGAAAAAAGAGTTTTAAGCTATTAGCAACCGAACAACCACAGAGAGCTGGCATATCCCATTGTCTTTCTTCACATTATAGGTGCCCTAGTCTTCCAGCACTTCTGGAGATGCTGTTTAACCAGCTCCCAAGCAAATCTTTCCGATGCCCAATTGCCCTTACTGTTAAGATGCTTCTCCCAGCTCTAATGGCTAACCTAAATTTCAGTTTCAAGCCATTGCACCTTGTAATTACTTTCTCAGCCACTGTAAATAATCTGTGCCCTCTATTTTATCTTTCCCCTTTCCCTATGATAGGAACCTGTGGAAAAGGGAGCCGGGTGCCTTGTTAGTACAACAGACACATTGCACCTGAGCAAAATGCAACCAAAAGAAAATCAAACCCTCACTCTTGATCCCTTAGTGAGAAGCAACGTTATTGATCTTTTCCTTTTTCCTATCCTTCAGCTGATCTGAGTGTCTACACTGACATGCTCTAGTGCTGTGGCATTTATGCCATCTTGGGGAATAGCTGTGTAAATGCTCCAGTAATTTTATACATCTTCAGCATACTGTTGTGTTAGAACTTTAGTATCTGAAGGACTGGGAAGGACACATTTTCCTCCTCCCCCTCCTCCTCCCCCGACTCTCATGTAATATGAATCAAAATCTTCACTAATTGGCCCTCCTCTTGTGTGTTACTGAAGTCTAGACTTGGTGGCAACCCCTTCTGTGGAAGAGATTTAATGAAGGTGAAAGTGCATGGGAGAGGAGTTGGCGAGCAAATCAGCTATAAGAAACTTGGAGACATGAGTTTGGGGTAAGCTGAGACTGGAAACTAAAGAATATTGTTTCAAACACACACATACACGTTGGTGAATTCACTTTGCCCTGAACTAAATGTTTCCAAAAACTGAGGAAATTTTAAGTTATTACTGCAACACATAAAAGATGGTTCCGTGATGCCCAGTAGTGACTTTTTTCCTCCTTGCTTTCTTCAGGAGCTACTAAAAACAAAAATAAATTACCCAAACAGGTGATTTGAGGATTGGCCTTCTCATCCCAGGATTTCACTGAAAAACTCAAAAATTGCTAACAGTAACTTCATTCTCCTGTCTAGCTAAGGATGATTCAGATACAGAGCTCTCTAGAGCCCAGTGTGGGCTCCAAGAGGCAGTGCCAGGAGGGCTCCAGATCAAGCTGAACGAACTAAGCCTGGATCTAGGACCTCCCTGTGAGCTGCTAGTCTTATATGACCTGCCTTCAGAAAGCCACCAGCTCTTGAGACCACAGTAATTTGATTCGGGAATATCTGCCCCATTTAATTTTTACTTTCTTAAAAGAAAGAACTGATATAAAGTAGAAACAATATGGGAACTATGGGGCCAATTCTCCCCAAACCACGCTGACCCTGCATGTATATCTAAAGAGTATAGGTGTTCAAGGTAGCTGATGCTACAGACAACTAGGGCAGTGATGGAAACCATTTGATGCAATCACTGAGGCAGATCAACCCAGAGATGATAACCTTCACTGAACAGGAAAATCAAATGCCCATGACCCCTGTCTGCTGAGCTACATTTGGGATGCAGCATTCCCACAGATTCAAGCCTTTGCTCTTCCCATGCCCTCCTCCTTACCCTCAACAGATACAGAGACCCCTCCAAGCCTGGTCCTCATCTGTCTCCATGTCTGCCTCCCCCATCAAGAACAGAGAGTAGAGTTGTTGTTGTTGTTTTACTTCAAACCCCTAGTATCTAACATATACTGGATTCTCAAAACTGGTTTCAAAAATAATCCCCAGAAATGCTGAGCCCATCACAAGAGTAGTGATTAGGAACATGGCTCTTAAACCAGCCTAAGTAGATTTAATTCATTTTGTGGTTATTCAAACTTGGACAAGTCACTAAACCTCTGTAAGCCTCTGTTTCCTTATCTGTAAAATGGGAGAAATCATACCCACCTGGTAGTTCTATTGTAAAGATTAAATGGGATGTTGCCCATAAAGGGTTTAGCACAGCGCCTGGCTCAATAAATGTTAATGATTATTAGCACCACCCCCAGCACAGGTGCTCAATAAAAACTTGTTGAATTGAAGTCACACCAGTGGGAATGAATAGCAGATGTGAAGGCAGCCTGAGCTCTTTTTTTTTTTTAAGGTTTTTCCTCACCTCACTATGCACTAGATGACCTGTGAGAATTTTTCTTTTTCTTTCATTTTTTTTCCTTTCTTTTCTTTTTTTCGAGAAATGGAATAGAATAGGGATAGTTAGGCTCCAGTTTTGCTGATCTTCAGTTTTTCATTCAGGGCAGAAAACCAAGTCTGGCAAAGTCAGGCAGATGATTTTCTGAAGAATATGACAAGGCTATTATAAATGCTAAATTAAAGTTGTGTAATGAGCATGAATCTGAATATATTTAAATTTCCTCTAGATCCAGTTATTCCAGCATCATCCTTATATATTTTTTAAGTGTGCTTTTTGCAAATGTGAGGAGATCAAAGCCCTAATAGATAGCAGAATTTCTTCAGGGGTGGGGGTTGGGTTGTAGGTGGGGAGGGGATACACAATTGTCATGAAAATTAACCCCTGAAAATGCACAGGATTTTATTACCCAATGGATGCCGGAGGAGATTACTAGATTTTTAAGGTCTTTGCTATCAAGAGAGCAACCTGCATGCCTGAAATAATTAAGAAGAAGAAACTCAATTATCTAGTAAACTGAAATTTCAAACCACCCTGCTTACCTAAATGAGAAAAGCTGCTTAGACTAAAGCGTCATTACTTCTATTTAGACAAGCCTTAGCAAAGATATACAAGGAGCTAAAGAATGGGACCCCACATTCTTCCCTAAGCCACAACAATGCCTGTTTATGTAAATAGGATTTTCAATAACGGAACGGAATCTGAAAAAAAATGTTTTCATTATTGTCTCTGAAAAAATGCAAATGCGGAAGATGAAAGTCAAGGGGCTTTCACTATGATGGGCACTGAATCCCCTAAAATATTTATCCTATGCGAGTCTGAGCCTGGATTCCAAGTGGATCTAAGAAACAAGCCATGACTCTTTTCTCCTTAAAAAGGTCTGAGTACAATATGAAGAATCACAAAGGGTTCTCTGACTCTGTGGCAAGTTGAGTGTGTATTTATTCAAAAACTCCGTTTCGAAAAGGAAGAAAAGTAGTAGTAGAGATCTATTTACCTTTATCTGGCAGCCCCTTCCAAAATTGGGGCCAAAATATAAATACCCTTGCCTCCATCATCATCACCACCTGACAATCAAACACTCCTGCCGCATGACCATAACAACTTCCAGGCACAAACTAAAAGCTCATTAAAGACTATATGAAGGCTATTTATAGAAGAACTAAACAAAGAAGGAAAGGACTACTAGCAAAATTAATTAGACTGTTCATGCTTTTGACAACTATTAACTATTTGTTTGAACTCAAGTGTCCAGCTCCTTTACTGACAGGTATTGATGACTATAGCGATGCCATATATCCAGAGTTTTTAACTGACCTTGTGGGTTTTTTTTGGTTCAAGAACTCTGGTTTTGACCTATACTCTGTATATCAGCCTTCCTGTTGCTGTTTAGGCAGCTGATAAGAGGCAGAAATCCTTCTTGCTCATTAGGCCATTAGCTGCTGTTAAGCAAAGGGCTCAGGGAGGGGGGTGTTCAGTGGCCCAAAGGAATGTGTCAAACTCCACATATAAAGCCAGCCCCGATTTGGGGTTAAGAATTTAACCTTAAAAGGTTGACAAGTCATAAATTTGCCTGAGGTTCATATATATGTGTGACTTTCACAGTTTATATTTCCTCGCCAGGACTCAAAGTCAAAACATGCCCCTGATTAATGAATGGTACTAATTGTTATTCCGGACTTGAGAGCATTAGTCTTTATCCAAAATATTTTCTTAAAAAACATACAATCTCATGCTTAAAACTCTTCTGGCTTAGGGGAGTTTGGATAGCTGGTCAGGAAAAAAAAAATAGGAAGAGGAGCCTAATGTTATCTGTTACTTGGTGCTACCATTTTGGTAGTCAAGATTGACTGAAAAGCTTCCATTTCACTGTGTCCATCAAGCAAAGTGCAAAGGAATGTCTTCCAAATCTAAACATGTGAGATAAAGCAACCATCTGTGAGTCCACACAAAAACTGAGCTGGGGCCCGGGGTGGTGAGGAGGTTGGGGGGAGGGCTAAAGTATCTTTAAGCACATTTTGTCTAACTTATCTTGTTAAATATTTATACATAACTGCATAACCTAACAACCTTGGCCAGGCTTGGAAGAGATAATAGATATAGGACAAACCCAAGATCCCCAAAGTGTAAACACACAGAAAAAAAAATACCACAGAATACTCCAATTGGAATACACTCTGTAACCTGCAGTCAAACTTGAAACTAGGCCACTAAAATCCTACAAATGAAACAATGTCCTGAAATGTGATCCCTTCATCACAGAAAAGCAGACTAGTTTGGTTAGCCTACAAGGTAGGTAGCAGTTCTACCCCATGTTAGCAGTGTTTCAAAGGGGCTCCCTTAACCCAAGAAAAAGGAAAGGCATTCCATGTAAGAAAAGAGATTTTGAAGAACAGAGATGCAATTTGCATTCATTGAGAATTATGACAAAGTAAGAGTGAATGTAAACTATATTGCAACGATCAGAGGTATTCAAGTCAGATATATTTAGCCTTGTTCTATCTGTACAAGAAGCCTCTTAACTACTCAGAGTTCTTAGAAAGTGGAGTGTAAATTCATCAGTGCACATTTTAGACCTCTTCATTTCCAAACTAAGGAAGTGAATTTCACAATATCCCAAGAGAAGTAACCAGGTGCCCCAACCCAATATGTGGGCAGAAATGCAAAGCCTGTTTTCTCTCCAGAATCGCTGAGGGCAAGCGGATGTGGAGGAGGCAGAGGAAGACAGGGGGAAAGAGGGGAAAAAGGGAACTCAGAAGCAAGAGGAAAAGGAAACGCCACTTTAAAAATAGTGAGGGAAATACAAAGCATTCCACTCATCTTTTTAAGAGAACAAGAAACACAAAAGCATTCAATAAATATAGCAAACCATAAAACACCTTCTGTTCTAAACTATCACCACTTGAAAGAGTGTGCGGGTGGGAAAGAGGAAGGCGAAAAAGGAAGACAAAAGCACACAGAACGCTCACTCTTCCCCTTACTGTGGGTGTCAGAGGAGCTTGGGCTGCTTATCACTCCTCTATGGAACACTCCGGAGCTTTGGGGAATTTGTTAGTTGGTAAAACATCATGTGGCCACCAAGACCTCACTTGAAAATAAAACTGAATATTGTTGAGGGGTGGGGAAAGACTCTGAATAACTGAATAAATGTTGATTCCAACATCACCTTCAGGCATTGTGAATGAGGCAACCTCACTCTCTCAAAGAACAAAAAGGCAATCTGACAGCTTTTGAAGGCCAAAAGAACCCTCAGGCGACTTTATTAAATTGACCCACAGCACTGAAGTTTCAAAGGAAAGAAATGACTTGGGTTTTAGAAATTAACACTTGTATAAAATCTTCAGAATTCCGGGGGGGGGGGAAATAAACCTTATTTCAGAAATAGACTTTGAAGTTTGAAAACAAAACAGAAAATCTGTTTCTGAAAACAGAAGGGACTATTTGAAACACTGAGCACAGTTCTGTGGCTCTTTGAAACTCCTCACAGGCTCCACTCTGACTTCTGGAGATGGCCAGAGAAGACACACCACAGAATACAGCAAAAGAGAACGTGGGGAACATTACTTCCCTAGCGCATGTGCATGCTCGGTATCGTCTGACTCTGCAACCCCGTGGATTGCAGCCCACAAGGCTCCTCTGTCCTGGGATTTCCCAGGCAAGAGTACAGGAGTGGGTTGCTATTTCCTCCTCCAGGGCATTTTCCTGACCCAGCGATGGAACCTGTGTCTCCTGCATTGGCAGGCAGATTCTTTACCACCGCGCCACCTGGGAAGCTCTAGATTCTCCAGGCAAGAAGACTGGTGTGGGTTGCCATTCCCTTCTCCAGAGGATCTTCCCGACCCAGGGGTCAAACGCAGGTCTCCTGAATTGCAAACAGATTCTTATGAACTACAGGGAAGGTCCTAGTTCCCTAGAGTAAGAGCAAAATGATCACAAGAGATACTGCCTCTGGCCACGTTAAATTAAGCCAAGGCCTAGACAATAGAGGAGCAAAGACTATTTTCCAAACCAGTCGTAGTTATTAGCAAATGAGCAAAGATCCTGTAGGCTCTCTCTAGCCTACCCCTTCTCACTTTCTTACACCCCTACATTCTCTCCCTCTCCCCTCGACACTCCAAATCTCTCTCTCCTTCCCCCTCCTCCCACCCTCCTTTCCACCCACACCCCACGCTCCCACATCAGTGAATCAACAGCTGAAGCGGGGCACAAACTTGAGAAGTCAAAAGAACAATGATCTATTATATGCAAGACCCTCTCTTAAGTGCTCCAAGGTTCTTACCCTCAAGGAGTTTATACATGCATACAAGTAACCTGGGGGGAATCCTGTTTAAAAAAATAGAAATACGGATTCAGTAGATCTAGGGTGGCAGCTGAGATTCTGCTTTTTTCTTTCTGTTTTGAAACCCAGATTCTACATTTTCTTACAAGCTCCCAGATGCTGCTGATGCTGCTGGTCCAAGGGCCACACTTTAATGAGCAAGGATCTAATAAGAAACAAGTATATAAATAATTTACAAGAGCAAAGAAGAACCAAAGCCATAGAAGTTCATTGATCACAGGGTTCAAACGGACAATCACATCTAGTCTTGGTTAATCATAAAGTGATTCATGAAGAACATAACATTTCACTGACACCTTGAAAAATGGGTAAGACGGCCACAGGCACCAGAGAGAGGAAGACAGTCAGGTGGTCTATAAGTAAAGGCTTGAAGGCAGACAACTACAGGATCCTCTCAGTAGTGAGTTAGCAGCCTGTTATGCTTAAATAGAGGGCACACATGTCAACAGGATAAGAGTGAAAGGGAAGATGGAGGCCGACTTGCAGGACTCAGACATCTGATTTGGATGTGAGATGTATAAAAAGAGAAGTCAAAGATGATTTCAAGGTTTCAAGTTGGGTACCATGCAGAGATGCTATCACCAGAAATAAGAATGTTGGAGAGAGGCAGTTTGTGCAGATAGAAAAAGAAAATGATGGACTAATTTTTTACTGTGTTAAAAGTAAAGCACTGGCAGGACTTCTGGATGGAGATATCCAACAGGCAACTGGGAAATACTGAACTAGACAGCAAGGAAGAGGTCAGGTTGGAAAAAGACGGGGGAGTCATTCAAGCAGTGAAGATAATGAAGTCATGGGAATGGTTGTGGGAATGAACAAAGAGAACAGAAAGGGCAAAGGACAAACCCAACTGGAACACTTGTGTCTAATGAAGGGTGGGAGGAAGAGCATAAACAGGCAAAGAGACTCTGTTTTACAATTAGGAGGGGAAGCCAGAGTGTACAGTATCACAAAAGTCAAAGGAGGGTGGGAATTTAGGACAAAAACTTTATATCCATCCAGACCATATTCTTCCCCTCATAATACAGTGTGAATACTGGAAAGAACATGAGCTATGGAGTGAGACTAATCTGGATGTAAATCCTGGCTCCACTACTTAAACAACCTTGGGGAAAGGAAACTTCCGGGCCTCAGTTTCTTCGTCTGTAAAATGGAGATGACATCACCTACCTTTTAACTTTGCTGTGTAGATTACATGAGAGATTAAACATAAAACAAGTGACATCCAGTAGGCACTCAGTGAATTGTAGTCTCCATGCTCTTCTCTTGTGCCCTTTCAAACTAGGCCATCAAACAAAGTAGACTCAAAAAATCTACTGAAGAACAAGGAGTTTCAAGCTTACGTTGAATGAAAATGGTAACCTCAGCAACAGAGAAATTAAAGAAACCATTTTGCAGGAGAAACAGAAAAGTATACAACCCTTTCCCCACCACCAACCAAAAAAATTCCCATCTCCATAGACACTTGGGGGGAGGTTCAGGAGGGAAGGGAAATACGTATGCTTGTGGCTGATTCATGTTATTATATGGCAGAAGCCAACACAATATTGTGAAGCAATTATCCTCCAATTAAAAATAAAGAAAAAAGGAAAAGACCAGCCCAATTACATAAGTATTCCTAGTATTTGCCTGGAACCATATGTTTCAAAGACTCGTCAGCAGGGCCCAGTCTAAAATGGAATAGAGACCAGAGCTCCAAAGCTACACACAGTTAGAGCTTTCTTTCTCTCCAAAGCAGGAGAGCCAGAGGGACCTCCATGTTGGAACCAAGCAGATCTGTGGAAGTCAGAACCTGCTGACACTTTACGAGTGGCTGCATTGTTTGCACATAAGATATATAAAAACAAGGCTTTACCAATGTAAATGTAAGGTGTGACTGTGAAAGACCACCCACCGCTAAGAGTTAACAACAACTTTCAAACAGTTTAAATGACATACATAATTATTAATTATTGCTATCAAAAATAATAGAAGTCTGATCCGTTGCTTCTAATGTATTTTTCTACATAGAAGTCTGTGTGTGTGTATGTTGGAGGACGTTATCTTTTTTGCAAAAGTCTTGCACTATGACAACATACACTCATACTTTTAATCAAGAGAGTTCTTAAAGTCTTTGGCTGTTTTTTTTTTTCCCCTGAAAAATCACCAGATGTTGGCAAAACACACTTTAAGACATGTCACATGAAAAAGCCTGGAAAATATCATCCACACCCATGAGTTCCAACTTGAGCCTATATGCTAACGATTCGCAATCCTGCTTCTCTGGTACTCCAGAAGAGTATATACCCTCTTTCCCCGTGATCTCATCTATCTATCCCCAGTATTAAGTTACCATCTACATGCTGATAACGTCCAAATAGATGCCTCCAGCCCTGACTGCTCTCTCTTCTATGGTCCAAAACACAACCTCAACTACCTACCAGGCATTTCTGCCCCAATGATCAAAGGACCCCTCAGACACAACCTGTTCAAAATCAAACTCATTATTTTACCCCTCAAAAACATGTTCCTCCTATGTTTCACTCATTCATTCAGCAAATATTTACTGAGCACCTATTATCTGCTGTGGCCCCACCACCCAGCAAAACTAGAAGTTCTAGACTCTCCCTTCTATCCTCGTAACCAGTCAACAAGTCATGTCTATTCTACTTCCTATATTCTCTCAACTTGATCTTTTATTCTCCTATTTACTGCCCTGCCTTTTCACCTGCATTATTAAAACTCTCTGCCACCACCCACTCTCCAATTATCCTCCATACTGAATAGTGTTTCCTCTCTTAAAATGTTTTCATGGCTCCTCATCATCCTTGGATACAGTTCATCAAAACCCCTTAGCATTTCCTACCTACTTCTCTTGTTCATCTTTCCTCTACTTTCCCCACATCTGCACTCCAAACAATCCAAGCTAGACCAATACAACAAATGTCTCATTTTGTCTAGTAACTCTGTACCTTTGCAAATACCTTTACAGGACAGCCCACTTAAGGCAACTGGTTACCCTCTTCCATAATTCAACAGCAACCAGATCCCCACAGGGAACCCAGCTCATCAAGCTGCCTTGACACCATAGTTTTCCTTACTGATTCCCTCCCTAAGCAGTGGTTTTATCTTATTCATCAGCTCCTAGCTCAGTACCTGGCATAGAATCAGTGCTCAATAAATGTTGGTTGAAGAATGAATGAAAAACTTGTAATATTTATTCAGAGATAGCATACAAAGTTCATTATTAATAGGTTCATTTTCTGAGAATTTCCATCTGTCTTTCAAAATAGTCAAATGTGGTTCCCCAATAAAATCACTCTATGAAACCTAACTTGAAAACTATCTCTTGGGTCATAGTCTCATTTCCAGGGAGCTCAACATGCAATCGAGCCAGCGCTAGATGTAGTTCTCCAAACTGAGCCAAATTCACAGTATGGGTTAACCATCACAACTTGAACAAGGATCATATCTCTGTACTTAGGGAAATGATGGAACTCAATAAATGAGCAGTAGCTCTGTATCAGTGACAATTAGGTCTGCAACACTTTGGGGTGAATCCAACTGAAAATGGTTTATTCAGGTGCTAAAAAGCTGTACCCCCTTAGTTCTTCCCAGTGTAGGTTAGGCTTATTCTCTGGATTATTAAGGGTGGACAGTTATAGGGATATTTTACATGTGTGTATGTACAAGTATACACATATGTATGGGGGCTGTTGGAACCAAGCAGATCTGTGGAACTCAGAACCTGCAGACACTTTATGAGTGGTTGCATTGTTTGTACATAAGATATAAAAGCAAAGCTTTCATGACACAAATGTAAGGTATGATTGTGAAAGACCACCCACTGCAAAGAGTAGCAACTCACAACTTTCAAACAGTTTAAATAACACATAATTATTAATTGTTGCTATCAAAATAACAGAAACATATATTTATACATATATAATCTATTAATATATACATAAAACATATACAAATACCACATTCAGATAAAGCTGCAGCTAAAATCTCTCTACTTGTCAAACTTCAGTTTTTAAAGAGGGGCAAAAAGGCTCCCAGGGTCACAAAGAATAGAAAAATATGCTTCAACTTCACCATCCCCTCTTCCTCAGTCACTGCTACAAATCAATTTAGAAAATGATGCATTCAGAGAATCAGTGTTTTTCTAGGTACATAGCATCCTGAGGGCTTCCTGGGTGGCGCTAGTGGTAAAGAACCCACCTGCCAATGGAGGAGACTTAAGAGACTTGGGTTCGATCCCTGGGTCATGAAGATCCCCTGGAAGAGGGCATGGCAACCCACTCCAGAATTCTTGCCTGGAGAATCCCATGGACAGGGGAGCCTGGTGGGCTACTGTCCATGGGGTCGCACAGAGTCAAACATGGCTGAGAGACTTAGCACACGTGGCATCCTAGGATGTCATCTGACAGCGACAAAGTCCTCCAAACTAGGTCTTTATGTGTTTATTCTTACATTCATTTCAACTTTTAATAACAACTCTGTACAAGGCACTCTGCTCACCACTCTAGAGGATACTGTGACAATCAAACATGACTCCTACATTCAATGAGCACAGGGTCTGTCAGAGGCTATGAATAAACAATGAACTTCAAAATCATGGATACTAAGTAAGAAGTCCAAATAAGGTAATTTTGGGAGCCGAATGTAATCGGGGCATACCTCTGTATTGTCTCTGCACACGTGTTAATTCCCATGTTCAAATGTTTCCCCATCCTTTTTAGTCCATTACGTGTGAGTTCACTTTTTGATACATACCAGAGGGAGGGCTTTTTACCTCCTCCTTGTATCTGTCACCCTAACTTTTCCTGGCTCCACCATGTTTCCCTCAGCTTCAATCATCCAAACCAAAATTTGACAAAGAGCAATGGAGAATCCCAGGATGCCATGATACGCACTGGAAGTACCAGTATGCAGAGTTTGGGAGACAGAGAACAGAATCACAATTAAGAAGGAAACTATTCAAATCTAATATTATTTTTAAACAATCATAATCTTTTTCTCTTTTCCCCTCTATACTACTTGGGCCTGTATCTGCAAGAACATCGCTAGCCAACTTTAAAAGGATGCCCTAATGCATACAGAAATTAAGAGGACTTTCATAAGGCCCTTTATACTACTTCAATAAAATTCCCATGGCTGAAAATCCACTTTGAATTATGTCCTCTTAGATGTACATTTATGAAGCTTGATGTTTAAGTAAGATGCAGCAAACACTGAAGAAAAACTGATATACATTTAGTATATGTTTCTGTAACTGACACCAGTTGCATTATTTTCACACTACATACTACAGATCTGTAAAGTGAAGTTAAATGTATGCATTTATGTAATATGCATTTATGTACATGTAGACATATTAAATTTATTTTTAACTACTTAAAATAACCTTGTAAACAAGTACAAACTACTTACCTCTTGTAAGTCTTGGCTATCCTACTTTTTCCAGGGAGTTATAGTACAGCCAAATGCATTAAATCAATGTCCTTTATCACTTACCTATAGGCAACAAATGGATTTTTGACCTGAAAAAGTAGTTCCTTTTTTAGAAATTTTAGTATTTTAGTAAAAATGAATCAACTACTTAAATAATGGTTTTATGGAAATTTTATGGTTACATTTATAATTCCATTTATTTATTTAACCCACAAATTGTATTGAGTACCTGTTATTTGTACTATGCACTATGCTAGGTACTGGGGATACAAAGATAAAACACAGCCGCTATAACCCTAAGAAAATCACAATCTAGTAAGGAGATTTAAATTATTACAAACACATACCTTAAAGATACCATAATCAAGATTTCTAATTTTCCAGTAATAAATTTATATTCAAAAGGCAGATTCAAAAAAGCCAATTAAAATTCTACAGTTTTGCTGAAATTATAAGAAATAAATGCATGCTTCATTGTGTAAATTTTGAAAAATACTGAAAACTCAAAATTTCCACTTCTGAGAAATGTACATCTTTCAACTTTCAGGTGAATGGTTGGAATCCAGTGGGTGGAGCTTTCATTTACAATCGCTTTAACTTCTCTGTCCCTTTTTACTGCCACTTTCGCTTGTATTTTATCTGTCTTCCTATCAATTATTTATCAATATAAGCCTATTAAGTATACTTCAAAGAGCTTAGTAGATTTACTAATCTAGCATATAAATGCAATTTCAGCTACTAGACGTAATTAACTGTTCAGAACACTAGCAACACATTTTGGTCCTAACATTGACTCCTTTTTATTCATGAGAAAAAAATACAAACTCTCAAATAAGGCTGTAACATGGGAATGCGTTCTCTGTTAATCAATCTGGATTCATTTTTATTTAAAAATGGCAAACAAGTATTTTTAATAATTAGCACTTGGATAATTAATATTCAACTGGCCTAATCTGAAGAAGAGAAGTAAATCTTTACATTGTCTGTTCAACAGGCATTCAAGTAAGACTATAACGTTCGAGTGAGCGTTTTCCACTCACACACAGCATTTCAAAAGGCACGTTTTCTCTGCTGATAATGCTCACCTTCAGGATGCTTTGTGAATCACATTTTTACTGTCATTATGTTTCAGGAGATAAAATCCCATTACTTTATGCTCTTTCTAAAGCCAGTTGGGGGCCCATGACTTGGACTCTTATTTTCTGGTACTCATTTCTTAATGGAGTCCTCGGGATCCTGTTTCAAGCCTGACAACTTGCTAAACATGGGCAGAAGAGGGGAGATTTTTCAGCACACACTTTCCATTTGACCTTAGATTAACAAAAAACACTGAACCCGCTTAGAAGTTCAGCTAGGGCTGATGAGATGCTGGCTCCTGGTGTGATCTCTGGAATTGAGGCTGTGCACAAATTCTGATTCCAGGTTACAGAAACCTGTGAGGTACTTCAACAGGTCCATGCATGTGTTATAGCTCAACTCCCAAATATGGTAATGTCAACATTAGTGAGAAAGGTCTAGCTGACATTAAATCAAAGAGAGTTTGATTTAAGAGATGTCTTACAATTTATGTGCTATAATAATTGTTGATCTTTAATGATACTAAGCCAGTCATAACAATGTTGCTAATTTCAATTTGTTCTCTGAGTACTCAACCTTAATCTCAACCTTAATAAGCCCTGCTTGATGGTTAAGAGTCGCCAGCTAACTGAGGTAAGCCTGAATCAGTCTCCAAAATATATGCAGCTTGAAGTTTGTCCACATACCCCAATATGTCTCATAAAAATTTGGACTTCGACTTTAAGTAAGATGACATATAGCTTAAGAAAGGATTTGAGAGTTTCATCAAAGAATACATAATGATCTAAAAATGCTGCTGCTAAGTCGCTTCAGTCGTGTCCGACTCTGTGCGACCCCATAGAGGGCAGCCCACGAGGCTCCCCCGTCCCTGGGATTCTCCAGGCAAGAACACTGGAGTGGGTTGCCATTTCCTTCTCCAGTGTAGGAAAGTGAAAAGTGAAAGTGTATTATCTATTATTTACGAAACATGCTATGGTACTCTTAGCATTGGGCTCCACACTGCATCAAATGCAGTGCTTTCCCTTTAAGGAGCTTATAATCTAAAACATACAAATAACCATATGCAGAAAAAAAGCTAGAGATCAGAGTAAAAGGAAGCATTCACAAAAATGTACAAATTCAGCATGCCAGAACTTTTCAGTTGAGCAATATGATCCCCAGTGAAATTCTTTCCAAATGATGTATCATGTGCACAAGTTATAAGTGATTATCTTCAATTTTCTTAGAAATGAGTAATAAGATACCTCTTAAGACCCATGCTTTTGTATATGCATCAAACACTAGAGTTGGCGTGGTCCTATTGATAGCTGCCATTTAAGGAGAAAACATATTTTCTGTCTTTTCTCGTAGCAGACAAATCCGGACCTCTTTTCTCCTAGGTTGGTAATAAGCAGCCTCTTTCTAGGCTACAGTGAACAGCAAACATTGCAACTCTAAAGATGGAAGCAGCAGAATGCTCAAAAATATTGCATCAAAACATTGGATACAACCTACCAGCCCATAAGAAAAAAACCACATTGCCAAACTGACACCATCTGTGTCATCTAACATCCATCGAAATCTTCTTATGCCTGTATTTCCTAATGCTTACAAACAGAATTTGCTCCAAGAATTAAGAAAACTCTTTTTAAGATGGCGGCCCTATTAAGCGACCTCTCCCTATCTCCCACTTCATCTCTTCAGTTTTTTTTTTTTTTTTTTTTTTCCATTGACCAGGCTGGCTATTGTGACCATTTCAGCTAATTTCCTGAAGGTATTTTCTAGCCCTTTTCACCCTATTTAATCCTACAAGTTTCCTGAGAAGCCTGTTTACTCGTATGCTCCCCCACTAGACTGTGAGTGCCTTGACAAAAGAGACCATGTCTTCTTCCTCTGGGCACCCCCCAACACCTAACAAGAGAGCCTGCCAAGGAGCAGGCAATCTGAGACTCCTTTCAAGCCAAGGTGCCCCACCAATCATCAGCCATCTCCTCAATCAGACTGATGCTTCCCTCTAAGTACATCCCGGTACTGATCATCAGGATTAGCATAATAAATATATTCAGACCACATCTGAGCAAGTTCGCCAAACTAGTCCAAGTTAGCACATGGTAATACGACTTTTCCAAAGTTTCAACAAATCACCTGCTCACTCAAATGTCTAGTGCAATCTCAGGGGAGAGAAACCCTCCCATGCCTCACTTATTCTGTCTCCCGGCTTTAGCACCACTAACAGCTTCCAACTAATTGGGGAGCCACAGCTGGCAACCCGGATGAGATTGCTAGTTCTCATACTTTAAAACAACAGCAACGAATACCAAACTCTCTCTTTTTTCAAGAATGTTGATTTTTATTTTTATGTTGTTTCATCTATTTTGAGAAACTCCAAGTCGATTTTGGCTCTTCAAGGCTGCCTTTTACCCATACAGGCATTTGGCCTTCTGGATTGGTTCTTGAACTTTCCAAGGCCCTCTAAGGCAAGATTCCTCAATCTTCTGGGAGTTGCAACACTACCACGGTTTGTTTTTCTCATTTCCATCCATTCCCTTCACCACCACCACCCCCCTCCAAAAGTGGTGTATGGCATTCATAAAGTGAATTACACTTGATTTTTGTTTAGAGGAATTTTTTTTTCAGACTTCTGTAACATTCCCTTGAGACAATTGGAAACATCATTGTCTGATTACTAGCTCACTTTCCTTGCCTAAAATTGTATCCATTCTTGATTGCGCCTGTGGGTAGGTTAAGCAAAACAAAATAAACATCTAGACTTATGAGCTCATTGGCTTTTTTCTGAATTTTTCTAAATTAAATAAGGGCAAAAGAGCTGCACTGAAAGTCAGTTATATGGATTTTTCTGCCAAATGCTAACTGTGTGCCTGGTTTCCATCTGTGGTGCTTTCCAAGTTACAAATCCTTTAAAAAAAAAAAAGAGTGGGGTATGAAAAGATCTATGGATTTGGGGGACATGCCATTTAGAATTGCTATCCTGTGTGTTTGAACACTAAAAAAAAAAACGGGAACACAAGATTGTAAGGCTTTAGATCAGCTTTGTGGAAGTCTAGTGTAGTCCTTCAGCACCAATGATTTATTTAGGCTGGCCGATTTCAAATGCTATTTAGTCTCATCCATATTAGCATAAGAAATGTACCTTCTCCAGTCTAACCCAATTCTGCTAATGGTCAAAGTTAGCAGTCAATCCCAAATGCTCCCCCTAAGTGACACAGGACATTCTTGAGGATTTCTCTTTACTGTGACCAAATCTCATTTTATCTGGGACAAAGAAAGCTTTAATGCAGTTAATACAGTGGAGCGGGCAAACTGAACATGGCTTAAAATATAGATAGGGAAAAAAATGTCAAGCGGTCATCATGATGGTTCATAACTATCAAGTACTTTGCAGCTGTTTTTCAATTTCCAACCACTGAATGACAGCAGCAAATCACACATTTATTCATTTTGAAATTATGCACTTGGCATTGTATTTAAGTCCGCCATTATCATCTCTTCTCTGAAATACTGATGAGCTCTTTCCACACACGGACATTAGGATTTTCACCATGCTTTCTGTATCTACAAAGACCGTATTTGCCCAACTAAAGCTTGGGACACATGGTTTTATGCCAGGGGTATTGGAAATCTGCGCCGCCCCTAGAAAATCCAGGCTATATGGTAGCTGTGTGGGTATAATCCACCATATTTGAAGTTTAGCTTTGCTCCAGGGCGAGTCAGAACAGTGCCTGCCATATAGAAGGTCCTCAACAGGGCATATGTTTGTTAAATAGAAGTGAAGTAGAGAACGCTGGGTTTATATGGTAAAGATGCTCGGAACATGATTTTTCCTATAGAGTTTGGGAGATACTTGAGGAAAATGAAAAATCTCCATCACAAGTCCCTGTTCTCTACATGGAATATGGCCATCCTTAGGCCAGGAGTAAGGGAACTTGGAAGGAGGGAGCCCAGGCCGAATCTCACACACACGGTGTGTGGGCCCTCCCAATACTTTTATACAGATGCTGCAAAGAGGCAGGCAGCCAGAGATCTGGGGGAGGGCAAGGGAGGGTGAGGGCCTGTTTGAGTCTCTGTAGAGGGGGGTTGCTAAATGAGTATCTGTGCATTCCCTCTGGTCTTTTTTCTTCTTTTAAGTACAATCTTTACTCCTTGGCTTCAAATCCGCCCAGTGTGGCCCCAGCCCCAACCTTGGACCCATTCATCTTGTGGGGGCTCATCCTGCGAGGACCAATTTTTACATTATCAACAAAAGCATGTCTCTGGCCTTAGCAATCTAATTACCACGGATGGCACTTCGAGGGGAGAGAGATTCGCCCGCTGTTTCAGCTCTGTGGAACTGATTCATAGGTTGCCCCTTACAGCTCCTGCACACGCCCACGTGTTATGTTATTAACACTTAACAGTGGAAGAGGTAGTTTTACCCTCCCATAGAGCAAAATCCTGCAAAGCAATATTTAACATATGCGCAAATGCATTTCAGTCACCAAAAAGGGTGACCAATCACCTTTGCAACTAAACAGCAGGCTCGCTTGGCTCTTTTCATCCACCTAAAGAAAAGGCTGAGGGCGCGCTGGCTGCCTAGGTAACCTCCCGCTAGTGAACGCTCGCCGGCAGCGCCCACAGGGCGCGCATCGCATTCACAACTTGGCCCAACCAGCAGGCCCGCCTCCCTGACTTGTTGAGAGCCACGAGCCAAGTTTTGGCGAGGGCTGCTCCCTGATCCCTCGGAAGCGCGGGACGCGCGCCTTGGTGGATGCATGGGTGGTGAAGAGACCTCGGAGGCCACAAACGTTTTACGGTTTGTGAATACAACCAGCCGTTTCTTAGAGCGCACCTCTGATAAATTAACCTGTTTGAAGCCGACTCTTCTTGCCTGCATTGTCAGTGTAGCAACTTGTCCTAATTGGATTCTAAGGCAGGCTTTTAGGACTCCAACCGTGGGACAGTCAATCACACAAGGCCATTAATATTCATCTGTTGACAGCGGCAGTGCTCAGGGAAGGTTAAAATATGCCCTTACAACACGATCTGATTGTGCTGAACAAAAGGCAAGCGTTCAGAAACTTTCCTCCACCTAAAATCATCTTCCCTTCAGGGTCCAGCCTGTCAAGAAGGCAGATGAATTTGAGAAGGGGAGGAGTTAAATCATCTTTGGACTCTTGCTCCCCCGGCCAGCAGCATGGTTTTGGAAACGATTTTGCCAGCCTAGAGAAGAGACGCTGTTTTGAAGGGAAAAGGCTCAGTCCTCCTCATTTGGGGGACCCTCCTACTCAAAAGTTTCCCTCCGCGTGTCTTTACCTGTCACTGCGGATTCGGAGATCTGTCCTCAACTTTGCTTGCACTTGGGCCCGCGAGCCTTGGGAACCCAGGCTGCAGAAAGGAGGGCGTGAGGGCAGGTTGGTGAAAGAATGGCTGGAGCCGTGGTCCAGCTGAGGCTGAAATTCTGGCATGTAAGTGTGAGCGAGGGTGGCAAATTCCCGAGGCACCAGCTCGGATGTGCGGCGCCAGTTCGCCGAGGCTAGGAGAACCAACTCCAGCCTTCCCGCCCTGCCTCCCCTCCCCAAAAAATGGGCGCCCGCTAGAAGGCCATGCTCGCGGTTTCAACCACTCGCATCTTCGCTGACAGCCCAGCGAGCCTGGGAGATGCGGACACGGTCCACATATACCCTTCTTCTCTTCCTCGGGAGACCTGGCCGGGCTCGAGCGCGGGGACCACTCCCAGGTACTCAGCCGCTGGGCTCACGATCGCGGCCCCGCGGGGCTAGCGCGCTCGGGTTACGGTCACCATGCGCCCCTTGGCTCACCGCTCGGCGAGGGGAATGCGCGAGGGACGACTCCTCACCTGGCACCGGGGTTTCAGGCACCCATTTGAGTCCGGGCTGCAGTCTCTGGAAGAAGGAGCGGACCTGGTGACAGGTGGCGTCCGGCGGCGGCGGCGGGGGCTGCGCCTGTCCCGGGCAGTCCAAGCTGAGCAGCATCGCCACCACCAAGCACGCGGTGCGCACGGTCCCTGCCATCCTGCTTCGCGGGGAGCGAGGAGAGAGTGGGAGAGTGGCAGCGGGGGCGAGAGAGGTCCCAGGACGCGGCAAGCCTGGCAGTGGCCCTAAGGAGCTGGAGACGTGCCGCTACCCAGCCGCTGCAAAAGTTTCCTCGCAGCTACCTGGGCGCTGGGCGAGGGCGGGAACTGCTTGGTGGCTCGGGGCGGGGCGGGGCTGACCGGATTGGGGCGGGGCGAGGAGGGACCGGGCGGGGCGGGGCGAGGCGAACTGCGCGGCCAGGGGGCGGTGGTGGCCGCGTGGCCAGCCTGCGGGCGCGGGGCTGCGGGAACTGCTGGGGTACCGCAGTGTTGGGATCCCGCAGGAGCCGCGCGAGAGGAGGACGCGGAGCGCGTGCGGTGGCTCCTGGCCGCCCAGCCCAGCTGCCGGCTCGCCGCCGCTCTACACAGGGCGCTCTGGCATAACTACTGCAGAGGGGCTGCAGGCTCGGGCGCGCTGATTGGCTTCCCAGCAGCCGTCCCCTCTGACTGGCTCTGAGAGAAGTTCCCCAGCCTCACTCCTCCTTCCCGCCGCTCATTGGCCTACAGCCGAGTGGGCTTTTTCCTTTAGGATTTTTGCAACCTCTCCATCCTTCCTTGGGGTGCGTGGAGGTCCCTGGCCTCGGTACCCACCCCACCAGCCAGGTCCAGCTCATCTCTGGCCACCAGAGCTTCCCAAGAGGTCTTCCTCCTCCGCACAAAATCCACCTCTTCTTCCTGCTTTCTGAGGGGCTTCCCTCGATTCTTTTTCCCAACGCAGCTCACAAACCTACCCCACAAAGAGTCACATTCAGGGCAGCTGGGGACCGCTGGCGAAGCGGGGTAGGTTCACACCTGCCTCATCTTTGAATACTATAACTAAAAATCTGACAGCCCATGGGGGTTAATTTAATAGAAGCACACAAAGTCAGATAAGGCACCTGATCCCAGGATGTTAAAAGAATGTCTCCTGTAAGGTAGCCCCTGGTGACCCTTCATGAAGCAAAGTACAACTGGTGACAACAAGATAACCTAAGGCTTAAAGTCAGACTAATTCATTAGAAAACCGTTTCACACAGCAAATTCATTGAGCCAGAGCTAGCCTGTTTGAGAGGTCTCCTAGCCCAAATCCCACCTCTCCTGCTTAAATTTCATCATTTGAAATCCGGTTCTTTGAAAATCAAATACCTCTCAGAGGAGAAATGCATTTAGTCATTACCCATAAGTAGGGATCTTTAACTCCCATATTCTTTCTAGTGGCTCACACACACCTTAGCACAATGCCTGGCACATAGTAGGAACTCAATAAGTGTTTGTATAATGAAATGACTTAACACCTCAGTGTGAATTAGTTTACCTTCTGATCCTGTTGTCTCTGATCTAGGGAGAAGCAGGTTCAGATAAAGAAAGGAAAAGGAGAGCCTCCACCCCAGGAATTCTGCAGTGAGTGCCAGGCCATGGAGGAAGAGGTTGTGTGCCAGAACTTGTGGGCTTAGAAGAGAGACAAAGGAAAGGTAGGTGACTGAGGGGCTCATTCATTCATTCAATGACAAATATTTGAATTGCTGCTACATGCCAGACACTGTGAGGTACAAACAATGAGATACAAAGATTAACCATTGGTACCTGACCTCAAAGATCTACGGGTCTTGTGGGAAAGACAACCAAACAGAAAAATGTCAACCCAGCATGTGGTAAGTGCTAACATGGGGGCAAATGCAAAGTTCTAAGGGGTGAGAAGGCAAGTCACAGAAAGCTTCCCAGAAGAGGTGATATCCTAAACTCAGGCTTGAAAGACCAGTAGAATTGAGGTGAGAAAAGAAAATGGGGGGAGGGTGTCAGGGGAAAACAAGCAACATGAACAAAGATTCTGACAGGAGAGAGCATGACCCAGTTGGATGATGGGAGGTGCAAGTAAGGGTCTCAGGCTGGGGAGTTAGGGAAGCTAAAGCAGCAGAGGTAAGCAAGGGTCAGATTATCAGTCCCCAAACCATGCAAAG
This sequence comes from Bos mutus, assembly GCF_027580195.1. Lineage (NCBI taxonomy): Eukaryota > Metazoa > Chordata > Mammalia > Artiodactyla > Bovidae > Bos > Bos mutus. Next base: position 23,582,152 of record NC_091646.1, on the reverse strand, counting down.
GAGCCTGGGGAAGCACTGAAGGAACTTCTAAGCAGAGGGGTGATATGATCTTGTTTGCCCTATGAAAATATCTCTACAGCAACATTGTGGGGATTGGCTTGGAGAAGGAAGCAGATTGGAAGTAAGTTAAGAGGCTGTGAAAATAATCCAGACAAGAAATGATAAAGTCCTGTGGCAGAGGAGACTTGGAAAGGGAAAACACTACTGGAGATATTTAGGAGATAGAATTTAAAAAGGCACCAAGTGGATGCGGGGGTTGGGAGAGAGGGATTCAAGGACGGAAGGCTCATTCATTCTTTTTTCAACAAACATTTGAGTGCGGCCTACGTCTCTGGCATTCTTCTCCTACTTCATAATTTTGCCTGGGGCTAGGCCTGCGCCTGCATTGAACATTTGACAAATGACATATCCACTTTAAAAGAAACACCAATTAAGAGTCATAATTTGGCTGGTGAGTTTGATATGTTCCACCTGTGGAGCCCTGTGACCAAAGGGCAGATTGGAAGGCAAGCATTGATTGAATTTCATGACCTCGCAGAGGAAGACATGACCTCCCATAAATTCATGATCTTCCAGAGCTCATGCAACTAACTACAAAGGCAACAGTTGTTTTCAACTACTGGGTATTGAGTACCTTGAACAGAGGGACTATGACTTATTTTTAATATATACTTTTATATCTAATATACTTTATATGAACCAGGGAAGCAATTAGGGCAGTGCTTCCCTAAGTGAGGTGTGTGAATCTCTGGTGGTATGTGGACCAGTGAAGTTTTGTTTGTTTTTTTTTTTAAATAAATTTTTGTTGTAATGTGGATCAGAAATGTATGAACATGCATAGTACTACATTCAACCCATGATTTCATTAAGACAAAGTTAGTAGACAATACTATGATCAATTAACTTAAATAAAACTGTGAGTTAGCTTCAAAATTTTTTAATAGTACTGAGAATATGAGGATTTAGCAAAACTTGTGCGGTGGTATGTGAAAGAGTAGAATTTGGACTTCGGTCATAAGCAAACTCACCCTGAGGTTTTGGCAAATATTTAAGGTTTTGGCCTTAAAGTTTCTGCTCCCCCCACAAGCAGCTACTTGAGGGCTTTAAGCCGACCTAAGGAGTTGGAGAAGGGAATGGCAACCCACTCCAGTGTTCTTGCCTGGAGGATCCCAGGGACGGGGGAGCCTGGTGGGCTGCCGTCTATGGGGTCGCACAGAGTCGGACACGACTGAAGCAACTTAGCAGCAGCAGCAAGGTGGGATTAATAAAACTTGCTAGGCTTAAGGAGTGGTTGCATTTTTTTAATAAGTGACTCCCAAAGACTTTCTAACGTTTCAGTCCCCAAGCTAAGACTCTGCCAGTGGGATTTCAGGCCCTGGAATAGGCACTGAAGAATAGGCTTTTGGTCAGGACAGACTGTAGGGACACTCTGGACAGCTGTCCATTCTGCCAGTGTCCGGTGTGTGGAGTTTTACTGACAAAATCCTGTTCCTTTGCCAAACTGTTAAAGCTGTTACTTTATCTGCTATATATTGCCAAGATGAGTGACTATGAATTAAGATTGGGTTTTATTTTTCTTTTTACATAAATAACCATCTTACTTTTCAGGGCTCCCTTCCTTATTTTCGAAGTCAGGCCAATGACTCATCCTTACTCTTCAGCTGGAAGAGACAAAGAGAAACAATCAGTCTAGAAACACAAAAGGATGTGCTGATTGAGCACCGGTGTTCACTTTCCACAATTCATGGCTCTGTGCTTTCAGGCCCAGTTGGAAGCATTTAGATAACACCACTGGGCCCCATTTTCCTCTTTGGGCCTCAGAGGAAGGCTACCTAGCACAGCAGGCCCAGAAGAACTTTTCTTCACCTTTCGTTCCTAGTCTCTAGTTTGAAAGAATTCGAGAATTCCCAGCTGTAGCCGGCAGCTATTATCTTGCTGTAGCTGGGAGGAGAGTCTGGTTCTATGACTCCAAAAGCAGCATAAATCAAGGTTTCTGGGAGAGGGTTAAGAAAGGGTGTTCAACAGCTGCCGCCATGGGAGGGGCTCATATATAGCCATGCATACGGCCACACACGCACACATGGTTTGTTTTGGGCCCAGTTCCCCTTGCCACCACCCCCCCTCCAGGTGATGCTCTCCCCACGCCATTCCTCTGAGGTACACAGTATCTTCTCCCCTTCACACCACCCTCAAAACCTCCTTTCTGAACAGAAATTTTAAAACTCATCCGCTCACAGTGTATATGGTTGATGGGGTACAATGAGGCTGCCCACCCAGGGTAGGGGGTATTTTCACAGGGATCAAAGCTTTAAACCAAAGGAACAGGGCTCTAAAAACTGTGGAATTCGAGGCATTTGCTAGTGGGAAGGGAGTGTTTAAACTGAGGGGCAATGAGGCCTTTTTTGGTACACCTGAAATCACATCATGTAGACAGTTGCTTATATGTTAGACTGGTGCTGCTCACAGTCAACACCTCCCTAGCCACACCTCTGTGCTCTATGGCACACAGCCACTTTGTCTCCTTCTCTTGCAGTGTATGACTCCTTTGTGGGGTGGAGGGGAGGGGAGGCGCCAGGCACACTGATCCCAATTCTCCCAAATGTATAAGCTATGATCAGAGAATGAATTATGGTCCTTTGGGAAAGAGTGTTCATTCATTCATCCCAGCCAGCAGGCCAGTGCAATGTAAATGGTAACTTTGTAAGTTGAAAGACTTAAAGCCATTTTGAAAATTGCATAATAATCCTAGGCAGAATTTGGCTCCATGTGTGTGGAAAATTAATAGACCCAGCTGAGATGCCTGCATTATGAGTTGTGGATGGATGGCCTCTCCCCAGACCAGGACTATACTTTGCCCTCACTAAATCCACAAAATATCCTGAGGTTCTTGTAAGTTAGAGTTCAAGACTTTGAAAACAACTATTGAGATTTTTATTTGTGGCATCATGTTTATTGCTGCAAATAAGAAATTATTCCATTTTGTCTTCATATGTATAAAGGATATTGATCTAGATTCCTAACATATTTCTTCATACCCCTAGTCCATTGATTTTTTTTTGATTGGGCAGATAAATGTATATCTAACATTTTGTCTCTATTGTGTAAGATAATCAGTTTTCTATTAAAATTTAAGGAGCTTGTAGTTAGGTGATTGAGAAGATGGTAGCTTTAAATGGAAAGAGTGGTGACGCCTGAGGCATGGCTTTAGGTGTCACATGGCAATTCATGAATACTTTGTTTTGCTTTGAATTATTGTGTCCCCCAAAACTCAGTGGTTTAGGTAATGTAATATGTTTATTTGGATGTATGCTGTGTAGAATCTATAAGTAAATTTGCTAAGTTTTTTCTGGGTCTTTTTGCTTTGGAGCCTGGGTGCCCAATAGGTCAATAGTTGACCTCTAACCATTGACCGCTCGCATGTTTGCTTCTCTCAAGGCCTTTTCCCACCCCCAGAGCTCCCTGAGCTCCCAACAACATATGGGAGGGAGTCAACAGCCACCACGGACAGCAATTCATACTTTGAGTGGCCTCGTCCATCTGACTTCCCAAGCCTCAGCCACAGTACCAAGTCCAGGGGAATTTCAACGGTAGCATCTCATAAGAAAAGGCCATCACCCCACTGGTAACTCTATAGTCAATTGTAAAGTCTACCTATTAGAAACTGTGTTGTTCAGAGGCAGTACGGTTGGGACCTGCAGCCAAAGGAGGGGAAGAGAAGTGCTAGATGGTTCCATCCCCTACCAACCAAGCCCAGAGGCTGCTACACTTGCTGTACCAAAACCTGGGGTGACCACTGCATTTACCACATTGGGTAAATGTATGTTTACTTTTTTGTCTCTATCATGACTTTTGAGCTTTAGGTGATCAGGAGTTCACATTAATATCAGAAAATAAAAATAATATTAAATAAATTGACCCTTCACTACAAACTGTTTGAGAAGTATTATGCTAAGTATGTGCACAGTGCCTTGGCCCATGGTAGTCACTGAGTAAATGTTTTTAAATAAAGCTCTGAAATGCTTTTCTTTACAAAAAAAATTCCCACATTCCCTAATTATAGGGAATTCCTATTCACAAGGCATAAAAACTTTCCAATAATAGGTAGCCCATGTGAGGATAAATGTGTAACTAAAAGATTTCTCCAAAAAAATTATCCCATAGGAACACTCTTCTACTTTGGCTCACTCTTATTCAAGTAATACTCAGAAGACAGGAAATATGGTTTGCATGAGATTTTGCCCCTCAGTAGAACTTGGTGTAAATTACAGAATGGAGGTTGATCTCCACAACCTTCATGTTTTATTATATCCATTATTTCCCCCCTAATTTATGTCATGTTTTCTGTTGTAAATGAAAGAGACGCTTGCCTGTGTACAAAAACATAGCAAACATACCAAAACAAAACAAGATGATAAGATACAGAGGGAAGTAGGCTCCTTGGAATGCCTTCATCTCATTCATTCTCATGTCAGAAGTACAGCAAGTCTCCCCTGCCATAAATAAACTGCATGTCATTACTCAGAAGATTTAAGCTCTGTTGGATGTCTCCAGTCCTTCCCTAACTGCTGTTAAACTTATGCTTAATACCATATGGTTTGTTAGCAGCTTTTTGTCTCATATCGTTCTGAAGTTGTTTCATGTGAGAGTACCCTGTCTTCCCAAATAGATTGGAATAATCGAAGGAGCAGAGGAGCAGCAGTCTAAAGCACTGGTTTCTCATTCTCGTCCTGCCTCTCTGAGCATTGTGACCCTGAATATGCAACTTCACATCTCTGAATCACAGCCTCCTTAACTGTAAATTGAGGATGGCCGACTTCATGCTCTCCAAGGTTCCTTCCACCTCTGACAGTCTGTGTCTCTAAGATTGTGAACTCCTTGAAGGAAGAGTTCTTACACTTCTGTACCCAGAATCTAGAGCAGTGCCTAGGATATAGTAGGCCCCCAGTACCTATTTATTGAATGAAAGGCTGAATGCATCCACAACACAGACCCCAGAAATGGCTTCATAGGAGATTCTCAAGGTATATTTGTTGATTCCTTAGCACTCTCTTTAATCAAAGTATTGTGTACAACATTTAAAATCTAATTTTTCTCCTAATGAGCAGCACAGTAATGCTTGTTGTAAGCAATATTGCAAGAGTGGAAATATAAACAGACATACTTCCTTTGTGTTTTCTTTATCTCCAAAAATCTAAATTAGAGATTTTTGTAATTAAGTCATTAAATTTTTTAAATAACTGAGGCTTTGATGTTGACTCTTTAAGATTGTAAAGTACTAAAGGTAAGAGACTATGTTTACCTAAATCTCAGTATACATGGGCCTAACAAATTACTTTGTTGTTTGGAAATTATGGTAATAAACTTTTAGGGGGGTTTAGTATTCATTTTTCCCTGTTGAAAACCTGTGTCAATCCTTTCTATGGAAATCTTTCTGAACTGTATTACATATTTCCCTGCCTTAGTAAACAAAGTATATGAAATCTAATCTAATCTATTCTTGATGTTCTGTTATATCATATTCAATTTTTATACTAGGCTATGAATCTACAGAAATGGTGAGACAATAAACTGAGTCTATGCTGGGTCTATGGCATGGCATGAAACTTGCTTTCTTAAAAACAATAATAAGAATTCCCTGTAGAAGGACTTCCCTGGTGACACACTGGCTAAGAATTCACCTGCCAATGCAGGGGACACAGGTTCGATCCCTGGTCTGAGAAGATCCCACATCCTGCGGGTCCACTAAGCCCATGTGTAACAACTACTGAATCCCCGGTGCCTGGAGCCCGTGCTCCGCAACAAGAGAAACCCCTACAATGAGAGGCCTATGCACCACAGCTAGAAAGTAGCCCCCTCTCTCTGCACCTAGAGAAGCCCACATGAAGCAACAAAGATCCAGCACAGCGAAAAACAATAATTAATTAATTTTTAAAAAGAATACCCTGTAATGATTTATCTCTTCCTCTTTAACGTATGATGTAGAATGTATAGATCCTTGCCCTCCTGCGTTAGTCTGCTATTTACACATTGTAATACTGAGGTCAAAGGCTACGTTAGCCCTTCCTAGGATGTTCCTCTGATTTCAGCACTAGTACCTTCAACCTCTCAGTCGATTTCAACCCACCCTCCAGTTTACTTGCTTTAACTTATGTTGCAACACAGTGATCACAAAAGTCCACACAGCGTGGTGGAGTGGGCATAGGTTATGCAGTTCAATAGTTCCAAGTCCAAATTTCAGCTCTATTACTTACTAGCTGGGGGACCTTGGATAAGCCGCCTTACCTGGTTGAGACTTCACTTACAAAATGAGGATTAAACACTTAACCTCCGTTGATGAATGGATGAATAGATAGATAGATCCATATGATAAGTCAAAGAGAACACAATGGTTCTTATGGAATATAGGCAGTCAGAATACTAGTGTCCACTATAATATTCTTTCAGCTTTTCTGTATGTTAGGAAAAATATAACCTTGCAAGGTCTTTGAGAGACTAGAGATAAAATAGGTAAAGCTTCTGGCATGTTGTAGGTATTCATATTATTCTATGAACTTTAAGGCTATTTCTCTTAAAGGCCATCAAAGCCAGGTTTGTTTGTTTATTTGTAATAAACATTAATTAATATTTGTATTACCAACATTTATAGAACAGTCACTATGTTCTAGGCACTGGTGATATAGTGATGAGGGCAAAATTTTTGCCCTCATGTACATTTTCCAGGTTTATTTTAACCATCTGAGTGAGCAGGCATCTTCAGTTGTCAGTTCACTGCCAGGGTTACCTCAATGCCAGCACTGGGACTGCCAGATTATCAAGGTTTTACATGATTCATAAGTTTGAAGGAGGCATATGCTCTGAGAGGGTCTCCTTGAACTTCACAATCTTGCCTGCTGCTCAGTCCTCCTTCAGCCTCCCTTAAAACAGGTCCATGTGGAGAGTATGAGAGCTAAGCAGTGTTCATTGATGGCCAGAGTCCAGCAAGAGACCTGCCACAGGCCCAGGAATTCTCAGACACCGATTTGCCATTCCATTTCCCAGGGCTTAACCTCTGTCGTTTGGCCTCCCCAATTACAATTACATTTCCAGACCTTTTTTTTTTTTTTTTTTTTTTTTTTTGGCCTTACCCTCAATTCCCAGCCTTAGTAATGGCTCGTATTTCCTGGATGTAACTACAGGAGCTCAAATTCACTTCTGAAAAAAAAGTTTTCAAACTTAAGCTTGCAGCCAGATCTACCCTAGTTTTAAACTTCACAGTCATACTCACATATACTCATATCATTTCTAACTTACCATTGTACAGAAACATCATGATGTATTTATTTTTCTTTTTTTCTGCTTGATACTAGGCTATGAATTGACTCTTCTTCAGAGGAAAAAGGCCAATGATATCCTGACAACCGGAAAGAATGCCATTCTCTTGGCTGATAGTCTGCATATGGAGGAACAACATTTCACACACAGATGGAAGGGAAAGTTCATCTTCCTCAGTATAACTGCTCCTATGGCAAAAAAAGGTCATTTAATCACATGGGAGCAGCTAGACAAGATGATAATATAAAGCAGGATTCTGTGTGCTTCTAAATCATCGGGGCTTTATCAGCTGCCCCTACACCACTCAAGGATGGGAAACCCTGAGACGGTTAAACAGAAACATCAAAGAATAAAGGATGGATGTGCCTGTTGTCCTTTTGTATATTTTCATAGATATGGCTTAGTTCTTGCCTCTAAAATGAGAAGAACAGCAGGTTACCTTGCTATAAGCAGTTGTGTTCACAACTGAAGCAGAACTGAATCTGAAATCCAGGGAGAAATTCACTTTCTCACTTTAGTTTTGCTGCAAACAGAACTTGTAATATTACTGATTACTTTAACATAGTCATTATATTTAGTGTCATTAATACTAAAAAAAAAAACTTTAAGCCTGCCAAGTTTCTTTAAACCTATGCTAATATTATTATGGATTCTGAAAACTGAGGCAATATATCTACTTATATCATTTTTCCTTAGAATTTGATCTTTGGGTTTTTTTTAAAAATTCAACAAGCAGGAAATTAAAGTAATGGTAGCACACGGTGCAATTTTGTGAGCTGACAACAAACCTCTTGATCTGGGAAAGAAGGGCCAAGTTTTCAGGACTACCTATTAAGTAATAATCCCAGTTAAATTTTCTCTTTTGAGAATCTCTTATATTTGTTTGAGACTTCATTCTTCTTACAAAGGGCTTCCCTGTGCCTTATCTGGATTGTTCTTCCCAAGAGTCCTCTGAGCTAGATCAGGCATGAGATAGATATGGGGGCAAATATTATTGCCCCCATAATATTGATGAGAAAACCTCTGAGATTCAGAGAGTAAAGTGATGTGCCCAAGGTCACATAGATAGCTGGTCAGCAATGAAGACAGGGCCATAACATGAGTCAGATACCTCCAATACCTCCCAAACTACAAAATCCCAACAAGCCATGTGGCAGTGGTTTAAAACCTAAATGTCATAGGCAAAAACTTTTGAATGTTATCCAGATGTCTCTGAAAGCCTCCCAGGATTCAATATGCACCTTAAAGAGCCAGGCATGAAAAATGACATGTTCTGAGAAGCACGCCAATTTGAGATTTACTAAATGAGAGAGAGAAGTTAGGGACAACAGAGACAGAGCCAGGTTTCAAACAGAATATTTCTTTTGCTCTTCGATTCACTGCAAATGATGACATTAGCACAAGGTAGAAAAGGCACCATGTTGGCAGTAGAAAAGTGAGTTTGTATCATATAATTCACTCAAAGTTTGTGGGAAAAAAGGTGGAAGGCATTTCGGAAATTGCCTCTGCAGTTTGATTTTAAATGTTTGAAGAACCTTTTCTTCCTTGTAAGGTGGTTCTACTGTCATCATGTTATCAGAAAGGCAGATGAAGAAATTAAATTAAGTCTGAATGAAGTAGCCTTTGAAAGCATCTGAACTGCACTTCCTCATGCCAGCAGAATTTGACAGCTAATTATGGAGCCCATATATGATACAAAACTCAGAATTTCTCAAAACGTAGTAGTAATGCTTGAGCAGGGAGAACTGGTTACATTCATTACAGGAAATTCAGTTTCCCTCAGGAAAAGTGGTTCCATGGGTCAGAGTCAGGCCTCATGCTTGGAATTAGGGATTCAGGTCTGCCTGAAGCCCTCTTCTTCCTGCCTTGCTTTTACAGACCGAGAGAAGCACGAAGTCCCTCAAAGGAGAGCTCCACACAGTAAGGAAAAGTTAGCCTAAGAGGGAGCTAAACCGATGATGCTGAGTTGCCAGAATCCCTCCACAGGCCACCCAAGCGGTGAAGAAATTCATGGAGAGAAATAAAGAAAGAAAAGACCCACAGCCGTGAGCAGAGCCAGCTGGGAGGGATGTTATTACTTTATTTCTGTTTTCTTAACTATGTGCGTGTGTGTGTGTGTGCGTGTGTGTGTGTGTGTGCGCGCACGTGCGTGTGTGCATGTGTTGAGGGGGAGGGAGGATTGATTGCAGAAAATGTCTGGATCCACAGCACTCAAGATGGAAACTTTTGTTGATATAATTTCTCCTAACTTTCCTACACCTTCCTTCCCTTCTACTCCATTTCCCCAGTGGCTATCAAGAGCTGTATATATCTGACCACAAAACATCCAGTCAGTTCAAGTCAAAAATGCAGCCAGCCATCTGGATTGACTCAAACTCTGTCTACACACACCAATTGGCTTGGGGGTAAAAAAATGTAATTCAGTGGAACAACTGGTTATTTTTAAAACAACGAGTTGAATTCAGACAACCATCCAATTAGTTGATTTCAAAATGCCTGTTTGGCGACATGAAAAGGGTTATTTTCAAAGGGCCTTGTGTGTGCATAAACAACCTGAATGCTATTAAATTGACGAGCTATTTCAGAATCAAGTAGATAAGGCCAAAGCGGCTGGACTCTGTTTATAAAGGGGAAACCTGTTAGGGTAGCAGTCCATCAGGCGCTCCAGAGGGTGACACCTTCTGTTGGAAGGCTGAAGTCTTTCATTTGACAGCGGCATAACCATACCCTTCTCTTTGCAGAAGCAAGCATCTCATTCTTTTTTTAGAGAAACCTCCTGTGCACTTCTTCCTGGATGTGCCGCACTAGACAGAAGGCCAAAGATTCAAATAGACCCTCAAAGGCAAATGCTGTTGGGTTAACTACTGCCACATAACACATTTCCCCACACACACGGTGACGGTAACTCGATTGTCTCCCCTCTTTTCCAGGTTTCAGCCTCGCTGCATACAGCCAGGAAGCCTCTTCTGAGCCATTTGACCCGATTCGTGATGAGTTGAGTCAGTTTAAACCGCACAGCTATATGTTCCTGAGCTTTTATCCCCCTGAAATGTGAAAGTTCTTTCCCAGTGTTACATTGCTAAGAAATGATTTAAGAAAAAAGCAAGGACGAAGGTCTCCTCCTGAAGAGAATTTTATTTGCACTCCCCATGCTTTGTCATAAAGGGCATTCAACTGTGTTAATCATATAAGAAGTTTTAGAGAAGCTCTCTTTTTCACATTAGGCTTAAAACATCACCCCTGAGGTGGTGCTGATGGCTCCCTTAGAAAAGATTTCTTTGACATCTAAGACACAAAGGACTTCAGCAAACGCTCGGAGTTAAACGAGTGGTGCTTAAGTGCTGACTCTCCATCCCCAGTGACAAGCATTTACTAAGTGAAACTTTTGTTACTGCAAATGTCTTACTTGGGTGTGTCTTAATCCTGAATGTTGTGGAGGTTTTGTTTTATTGTGTGTATGTGTGTATGTGTTTTTTTTTTTTTTTAAAAACCATTTATTTTATCAGAAAGGATTCTCACAATGGAAGCATTCATTGCCATGGCTGTGGCTGAGTCTTTACGTTTAAGACTGGTTAAGCTGCCCCAGGTAAAAGTGTTTGCACAGCGACAGAAGTATAGAATCACAGCCCCTGATTTGGAGGGGGCCCCATTAAGCCAGTCCTTGCCTTCAGGCATCCACGCCAGAGGAATAGCCACCTTTCTCTTTAAGATCTCAAAAGACAAGAACTCCACATGTAGTTCTTTTATTATAAAAAGTGTGAACTGTAAAACATATTTACAAGGGAATAATATTATAATCCATCTTCAAATTATTTCCTTTTTTAAACATTTGCTTTCCCAAGCTTTAAAAAATTAATACAGTAAAGTTTCCTTTCTCCTTTGAAAAAATCCTTTCAATAGAAGCATTTCTCCTCTATTTGAGGACCCACATGGGACACTGCTCTCAGGAAATTCTACCAGAGATCCTTAAGTTTCTCCTAAAAAGCAGGTTTGCTTTCACCTTATGGATACTTTGAATCAAGAGATGTTGCCTCTTTCCCTTTGACTGTTGGAAAGCTCAGAGCCAAATGTAGATCAATGAACAGGACCCTATCTCAGCTTCACCCACTTTCCTTCCTTTGCTTTCTCTTCATCCAAATTTCTTCACTTAGTTGTGTTTTTTGCTGTTGTTTCTGGGATTTCTGGATTGGTCTCTTGTGATGTTTGTAAACAGTTTCATGAAACAAGAGCAGCGGAGGCTCTGGATCCTAGCTCCACCCTTTCATAGTTTAACCTGAGTCTCAGTTTCCTCATCTGTAAAATGGAAACAACAATTGCAGTTTCTCCCTCATGGGGTTGTTGTAGGCATTAAATAATACATGTATAGTGCCAAGCAGCTAGTATCCATTATTAATAACTATGTTACCTTTAATCATTTTGGGAGCAAGAAGGGCAAAAGAAAATTATTATTCCTCAAATCAAATTTTCAATCTTTTATCCCACTTCTCCTTCTGTCTTCTGTATGAATTGTCTTTCAAGTGAAATCATTTGATGTTTCACACTTTGATGAAACTCCTACTACCTTACAGGAGAGTGCTCCCCAAACTTCTTTGATCTTATTGGAAAAGACCCTGATGCTGGGAAAGATTGAGGGCAAGAGGAGAAAGGGGCAACAGAAGATGAGATGGTGGGATGGCATCACTGACTCGATGGACATGAGTTGACCAAACTCAGGGAGATAGTGAAGGACAAGGAAGCCTGGCATGCTGCAGTTCATGGAGTTGCAAAGAGTTGGACATAAGTGAGTGACTGAATAGCAACTACAATCAACAAAATCACTTATTAGAAACACAGATTCCTACTCTTGGACACCTGAAATTACTGTGTCATTGAGCAGTGCAAGGTCTGATGTTTCTGGGATTGATGTATTCTGTATTGGATTCAATCACCAGCTTTTTGTGCAATACATGCCAAATTGTCTGTACTTTCTTCCAAGAATCTAATCGCAAACTTCCAAACTTCTCACTAACGTTTTATTTTTGTTTTCGTGCTTTCCGTTCAGTGACTTTCTGTACTTCTTTTTATTATTTTACTTCCTGTCCTGCTACATGCATGAGCCTATCTTTTTTCCAACTCCTGATGCCCCTTTGTTGTACCAGCAGATCCTTTTCTACCCCTCACCCCCAGTACTTCTTTGGGTGAAGTATATCAGAGCTACAATTGTCATTTGTTTGTATCTTTTTGTGATTAAATGTATATGGACATTATCACAAAAACAGTTACTCAATAACCATTTCAACCCCTTCTTTGGGGAGAAAAACATCTGCTGCCTTTTTAATTTTATTGGCCTGCTTGATGGCTATACAACCCAGTGAAGAAGGAGCCCCACCCACCACAAGGCTCTTCATCCTGCTGGGGAAGCCATACATAGCTGAAAGACCAAAAAGTGCAAAAAAAAAAAAAAAAAAGATTGCATCCGCCTTCCTCTGTTTTACATGGATAAATGCCAAATCCTTCATACTTAAACTTTTCCCCCTTCCTTTATTTTGCCTCCCCGTTTTCCTTTGAATGAATGAATAAATTGTCCAGCCCTCCAAATTTTCTTAATAATCTACCTCTGTAGCTCATTCCAGTGTTTAATCACTTTGATGAAAGAAAGAAAGAAAGAAAGTCTTGCTTACTAAAATCCTAAAAATCTTTGCTGCTTTATCTTAAGACTGTTGGGCTGTTTCCCCTTGTTACATGTGTGTTGCTAGGATAATACAAGTATTTTCAAGATGAATTCTCTGCCAAAAGATCTTGCCACTGAGTCATCACCATCCTCATCTTTTTAAAAACATGAGCAAGTCTCAGCAACACTTCATTCACATTAGTAAACATTACCTAGGGAAAGAAAGAACAGGCTTCAAGAACATGACATCATCATTAAAAATAAGTGTTTACTGAGTACCTACTCAGTGCATAGTGCTGTTAGTCCTAGAGATGGAGTAACCACCCGCCCTTAGGCACACCTGCACACATATGTACTCCCATGTGCTAAATCCAGAGAAGTGGCTCACACTAGAAGGATTACTGGAATTCCAAGGAAGGAGTAACTCTGCCCAAAGGGCCCAGGTGGTCACAAAAGGTAAGACTCCAAGCCCTGAGGAAAGAGTAGCAGAGAGCCTGAGAGAATTAATGTGAACAAAGACCAGGAAACAGGAATGAAAATAGTTTGGGGAGGGAAACAATTAGGAGACCATTTGATGGGAGCAGACAGTTTGTGTAGACTGGAAGACAAGTGGGAGATAATAATGGAGCGCTGGACCTTAGTCTGCTTATAGAGGACCTTGAATGCTAGGCTAATTAGTGTTGCCTTATCCTATAAGCAAGAAGGAGTGCCACCCTCACAGATAAAAGAAAACAGACCACTGGGGCTTCTGGGTACCTTCGAGGAAACGAAGCAGGAACTAATTACAAGAACTTTGTGAAATGGCTTGAGTTTGTGTAACTCTTCTCTGTATTTGCGACTTGCTTATTCCCTTGAAGTATCAGCACTGGGATTACCGCAAGAAGAGGATAACGGGAGAGAGTACAGCCTACCCCAAAGGAAGTGAAAAGGACCCTAAGGAATGGAATAAGTGGTGGTGGTGGTTTTAAAAGTAGAAAATAGACAAGAAAAATCTCTGAGGCTCACAGAAGGGATAAGAAATGCTGCATACCTGGAACCAGCACAGGACTGCCAAATCCTTTGAGGGCTTTGTGAAGAACCCTAGGTATTTCCCTACCAGACAAACTTTTGCAATAGTATATCTCATGCTAACTTAGGGAAGGGCCCTTGAATGGGCATTGTTACGTGAATGCACCATTTTGTGAACCCCAGAGAACTCTGAGAATATTCTTTAATATTCTGTAAGTGGAATTGACGAGGTATGAGGTAACATCTTAAATCCCCTAATTTGAAAGCTCTGCTTGGGCCCCCAACTCCTCACTTCGATTTGATGCAAAAGTAAAATAAAATTCTTTTCAGTCAAGAGCTCATTGTGCCCTGCCAAGATAAGCAGTTGATTTGGATAATCAAGTACTGCTCTCTGCTCTCTTCCTAATTCAATATGGCTTCAGTATTGTGAATGGGCAGCTGTCTGTCTAGGAACACAAAAAGCTTCTGTCTCCGCTGATCTTTATTTCTAGCTGAGCTGCTCTCTCTTGGTCTTAAATTCACCCCTTTCTCCCTTTGCAAGTAGGGTATCACCAGTGTTTAGCACAGAGTAATGGGGGAAAGACCCTGTTGCCTCCTTTCACCCACTCTGCTCACGAGTCAAGAAGACAGGAAACATCGCTTTCCTCACTGACTTTCATGATCATTTTGTACTTGATACATACTAGATATTCAGTAGTATTTGGTGAAAAAAATTACTGAATGTCAGGTGCTATGCTAGGTTCTGGGCATTCAGCAGTGAAGAAAATAAGCAAAAATCCTCACCTTTATGGAGATGACATTGTAGTGAGAGCCAAGAAGGAACTATAAGGTCTCAAGTTATATCAGACACAGCACTGAGCACATGGTGAGCACCCAATAGATGTGTGGTGAAATGGGAGACTCTAATATAATAATGCATCTACTTTATGTTTCTCTGCCTCCTCAGTCTCATTTAAAAAAACTTATTATCCTCAAAAAATTAAGAATATAATTACCATATGATCCAGTCATTTCATTCCTATGTATATGTCCAAAAGAAGTGAAAGTAGAAGCTTTAGCAGCTATTTGTACACCAGTGGAGAAGGAAATGGCAACCCACTCCAGTGTTCTTGCCTAGAGAATCCCAGGGATGGCGGAGCCTGGTGGGCTGCCATCTATGGGGTTGCACAGAGTTGGACACGACTGAAGTGACTTAGCAGCAGCAGCAGCCAGTATTCCTGCCTATAGAATCCTGTGGCCAGAGGAGCCTGGTGGGCTGCTGTCCATAGGGTTGCATACAGTCGGACTCAACTGAAGCGACTTAGCATGCATGCATGCGTTGGAGAAGGAAATGGCAACCCACTCCAGTGTTCTTGCCTAGAGAATCCCAGGGATGGGGGAGCCTGGCGGGCTGCCGTCTATGGGGTCGCAAAGAGTCGGACACGACTGAAGCGACTTAGCAGCAGTAGCAGCAGCAGCTCATAGCAGCATTTATGCATACAAATAGAGTATTATTCAGCCTTTAAAAGGAAGGAAATTCTGATACATGGTGTAACTGGATAGACCTTGAGGACATTATGCTGAGTGAATTAAACCAGCCACAAAAAGACAAGAAAGTAGAATCGTTGGCTGCCAGGGGCTAGGAAGAGGGAGGAATGGAAAGTTTCTCATGTTAACAGGCATAGAGTTTCAGTTTAGCAAGATGAAAAAGTTCTAGAGCTCTGGAGCACAACAACTTGAATATACTTAATATTACTGAGCTGTACACTTACAATGATTGTGATGGTAAATTTTCTGTTAAGTGTATTTCACCACAATTTAAAAAAATTTTAAACACTTATTAAACCGCTTTTTGTGAGCATTGTTCAAAGATTAACAAACACAAACCCTTTGCTGAAGTTTACATTGTAATACAGACCCTTCATGATGTGGTCAGGCATGTCAAGGCCACACAGGCAAGAGAACACAAACATTCAGCCCAGATATGGAGAGGCAGCTGGGTATTTACATTACCCAACAGAGCAAAGGTGAGTGCATTTTGGGATGGAAGGAGGGCAGGCTGTCCATACAGGGTAATTTGACTAGATGCTGCTCCCAATACATTTCTCAAAAATATATCAACGCCACAGCCTGTCATGCATTCCACAATTATAGTCCTTTTTTCAAATCTTGAAGGATTAGGATCTTCCACAACTCCTAATGAGTAGGCAAATAACCCAAGAAGGGACACGACTGGTTTTCAGCTAACAGTTTGTTTCCTGTTTTTTATTACAGGGCTCCAGTATGAGAGAGGAAGCAGTGGGGGAGGACAGGAGATGGGTGGGCAACCAAGATCAGCTTTCACTTTTACACCCAAGTGAAGGAGGCAGGGAGGCAAAAGATACTGATGTGACAAATCCACCCTCACAGAGGCTTTGAGGAGCTGTCCTCCCCTCAAATAATGGAGAGTAAAGGAACACCGTTTCTAAACATTAGCACTGATCAGCTTCCTGAGGTAGTGATCTCCGTTCCTGTGACCAGAAGGACTCAAGCAGAGGCTGGTGTGGGGAAGGGTTGTTTCTCCCAACTCTACATTCTCTGCTTCTCTTAACTTCCTTTACCTCACCCCACAAGCAACTGTGTGTGAGAGATTCTAGGGAGAGATCTCTTTGCATTCCCCATGAAGAAAAAGTTTGCTGGGCAGGATTCTTTAAACCATACTGCAAATGCATTTCTATCTCCTTAAAGGAACAAACTTATTAAGGACTTCAGCACATGGTTTATGAGTCAATGGCAACTGCTAATAACAAATGGGTCTTATCTATTCTAGAAAGCAAGTCTCCGAGAATCTCTCTTGGGAACCATTGTGAGCAGTTAGTTTGAGTTATTGTACACATAGACTTCAACTAATAAAAGGGCATGTTTTAAGACATTCCAGAATTCCAACCTGTCACTAATTCAGATTGGTCTGCCTGCCCCCACCCCCATTAGTCCAAATAGATGAGATTTTACTGAGGCAGATTTTCAAGTAGTTTGCAAGTGGTAAGGAAGAAGAGGTTTCTCGCACCCTCTCTTTTAATTTGAGACACACGGTTTGACATCTCACTATTAGGATCAATAGGTGACCATTTTTTCCCAACTTATTATTTACCTTGGTTCTCACTAGAAAGTTGTGTTACAACAAGAATGAGCACTGACTTTCTTGCCAAGTTCCAAACAACTTTGTTTTTCTTCTTCGGTTTCATAAATGTTATTAAGCTAATGTCAAATTAAGTTAGCTTTCAAGCATTTGGGCTTCAAACATGAAGCTCAAATGCTCATCAATAACTTAGAGGTATCCTAGAATGAGATAACTTAGAGGTATCCTAGAAGATGCTCTGGCCGGTCACGCCCTTTGAGATATCTCTTTGGATTGCAATGACACCTGTGATGTGTTACTTTTGAACAATATTTTCTAAGATCATCAAGCTATAAAGTGCATGCTCAAAAAAAGTGAGCCATACGTCATTTAAAGGACATGTGTAAAGAGAATATTTAAATAAGAATTTCATGTTTCTAATCATATTAAGAGCACTTCATCTCTAAAGCCTGTGGGAGTCTATCATGCCAAGGGTTCTAGCCTGTGTGCAGTAGCTGGAGTTTCCCAGGAAGACATTAAGCCAGGTTCAGAAGCTTTATATAGGTCTTTGGTTTTATATATGTGTGTATACACACATACACACACACATATGTCAATTGATAGTTGTATTGATATTTGTTTCCTATATGACAAGAATTATGACTTGCTGTTGAAAAAGCATTCTGAGAGCCCCAGGAATAAAAAAGAAGCAATGATGCTGCTCTGGTTCTGAGTCTCATCAATAGAAAGGGAGTGTTAAGGCTTGGTGATAGGAGCTTACCTGGCTAGCAGCAGGTAAGACATGTGACTGAGGGTTTGAGGTAGTTTAGTGCTAAGAGGTAAGTATTCTGAACTGGGTTTTGTAGCCCAAATACTTTATCATCCCTTACCTCCCAGCATGCACCTCATGTAATAAGCTTTAAAAGCTTACAAGGCAGGCAGCTTATAACAACAAAGGGATTCCCCTTCCAAGAAGTTTCCGGCCTGAGATGACACACGTAGTACAGAAATGTTTCATTGTTAACCAATGTAATATATGCATTAACTGAGGGATAGAGGAGCATAAGCGTTTTAGCTTCAAAGGCAAAGTGAAAGAATTTGAAATGCACAATCTTACAATTAAGACTTCAAAACCAATTTTCAAAGTACAAGTAGATACAAGCCAATAGAAGAGGGCTAAAGTAAATGCAGGATCAGTGATGCTGTGGCCAATGCAACAATGAAGCAAATCTTAGGGAGGCACTTTTCTCATTTAAAAGATGCTTTTTTGCTCATGCAATTGAAATACACTACCTCCTCTCTGAAGTCTTTCCTGTCTCTCACTCTTCCCCTGGCTACATTGGCCTACTCTTTCTTTTTGGTTGGACTTCCCTGGTGGCTCAGATGGTAAAGCATCTGCCTATAACGTGGGAGACCCAGGTCTGATCCCTGGGTCGGGAAGATCCTCTGGAGAAGGCAATGGCAACCCACTCCAGTATTCTTGCCTGGAAAATCCCATGGATGGAGGAGCCTGGTAGGCTACAGCCCATGGGGTCGCAAAGAGTCGGACACGACTAAACAACTTGACTTTCTTTCCTTTTGGTCTCACTGTGCCCTGGTACACGCTCCATCACATCACCCATAACAACTTACTGCATTTCTGTTTGTTTTTTTTTTTTTTTTTTTGCATTTCTGTTTTCATGTCTGTGTCACTGCTGGACTTCAAGTACTTTGAGGACAAGGTCCTCTGATTCTTTTGTGTGTCTTCATCACTCTAATTCAGTACCTAGTGCATAATAGGTGCTCAAAACTTTTTTTGAATGGATGATATCCCATAATACCCTGTGATGAAAAGAACCACAGCTAAATAAACGTTCCTGTTAAACTTATGTCAAGCCAATTTAGGGCCCTGCGGAAGAAAGAGAACTGTAAATTCCCAGGTCCTAAATCAGAAGTTGAAAGCTGGCTCCTCCCTAGCCATAGCTCCTTGATATGGCTCCTGATTAATAATCTGTTACATCCTCAACAGGGGTCATTTTAAGGTAACACAGAGGAGCTCCCATGACCTATTGACCTTTTATATCACCAAAAAGGAGCTAACTTTGGGTCAAACCATGGCAGAATACTTTGCTGTGATTCACATATTACCCAGAAACCTTTGGCTTCCCAGAATTCATAATAAAAATACCAAATCCCCAGCAATAACTTTCAAACTCCACAATTCTTGCTAACACAGCAGAGTTACACTTGGATTCTATGCCAGGCCTCCTGACCTTTTGTTAATTGCAAAATAAACAGATCTCCAGTTTAGAGGGGCCTTCTCCTTTTATGGGCTCCCTGCAGGGTAGGCACTGCTTGAATGGTATTTATTTCGGCCATATTTGCTTTCCAACACTTGTTCAGAGCAGGAGGCAGGTGTCTGGGAGTGGAAGGAACAGGGATTGGAATAAGAGGAGAGAAGCAGGTGCCCTCATATGCTGAAAGTGCCCAACTTATTCTTCAGAAGAGGTTGACATCCTAGAATGATGTATGCAAATGAAATTTTATTTTAAAACTCTTCAAAAAGTGTATTTGAGCTCGTACTCTTGCGCCTCACCCTGCACTCACATGGCTCACTATGACAGAAGCACAAGCCGAAAGCTGAGGGAGCCCAGAGGAGAGAGAACTGTTCTCCTCTGGCCAATGCTAGTGATTGACATAGAGCTGAGCTAAGGAATGGCTGCGGCGGCATCATGAAGATTGGCCACAGGCCTCAGTATTGCAGATTCAGAAACTTATTTTTAAGAGTTGCTCTAGGGCTAATCAAACTCCAAGGGACTGATAAACAAGAAAGTCAAGTACTAATATAAATGATGCACTAAAATTACTTTACTATGTATTTACTATATGCCAAGAAGTGTTCTAAGGGCTTTATGTGAATTATCTTATTTAACAGTCATAGCAACACTATGAGAAAACTACTCCCACCACCTTCATTTTTAAAGTCAATAAACAAGACTTAGAAAGGTTAGGACTTACCCAAGCTGGGCAAGTTAGGATTCTTTTATTAATAAAAGTCTATCTGATTCTAATGCCCATGTTCTTAACCTTACACCCACCATTACTCATTATTTTATACTGAAAAAATGGTACTTGTTGGCTAGTTTGTGTACTGTCTCTCCAAGAAGGAAGATAATGAAAACTGAGTGAAGTCTTGAAGATTGTTTGGTAAGTGTCAAAATCAGAATAAGGAGCCCAATAAATACCTTTCATGGATGACTAGTTAATAGTCCTCAAACTATGCCAGCCTAGTGAATTAGACTCTTTGACTCCTACTCAATAGATTCCAGGCCTATAAATCAATCAGTCAGGACACTCTCCTCCAGAACTCCAGTGATTAAGTGTAACTGCAATGTTGCTTTTTCTGTCCTTAAACACCCATATCTGGGCCCTATCTTGAACCTCAGGCAGTGACGAGGGTCTTAGAAACTATTCTTGCTCGATTTCTGCCAACCTTCTTCTAAGAGCTGGATTCTGCTCTCCCTAAATCCTATGCCCCCACCATAAGGCAGCTCCTTTTGCCAGACTGGCCCTTCGAGAACTACTGATGACCAGAACTATACCCAAGTTAGTTAACTCTTTCCTTTGGACCACGCAGCTCTCCTCACTAAAGTCCATTAATTTATTCATTTAACTAATCTTTACCGTGTACCTTCTATTTGCCAAGCACTGTGCTAGGGGCTTGAGGGACCAAAAGGAGGGACGTCTTCTGATGTGATGATGCTAATGCCTTGGGTTTGGGGATAGAGTACAAGAATCACCCAGGTTTATCAATTAAGGTCTGGGCAGGAAACAGATGGCATACTCAAACTGAGTACTGTTGGGAGAATTTCATAAAGAGGTTATTTATAAAGGTATGAGTAGAGTGTAGGAACTTCACAAGAGACTGAATGGTACCCAGGAGATAGTAATAGCAGGGAGCTGTTACCCACCCGAAGGGCTAAGGAGTGGGAACAGTATGAAGAGTGTGGTTTTACAGGACCTGTGGCCTTCAGCAGAGGGAAGCAGCTGCTGCCAGTACTCGGCCCATCAGAAGAGAGCCTGGGGAATAAATACTCCAGCTTCGCTCTCCGTCCACCCTCTGATCTCCAGTTGGTGCCAAACACAACCAGAAGTCAGGAGGCAAGGGAGCCCATTAATGCAATCCAGATGGATCCGCCTCCTGTGGCACAGAGCAGAGTGAAGGGCGGATCTGCGTATCTAGTAACACTGTGCAACTTGATTATTTCCTCCCTAGCCCCAGTGTGCTCCTGAGAGCAGATTCCTTCCACTTCCTCCTTCCTCCCTATTCCATACGCCAGACTGCACTTCTTATCATGGCATCTGAGACACCCCACGACTATTTAGTGACAAAATCAGATCACAGACCTGAACTCCTCTCAATCCAATGTGTTTACTTCTGGTTATTGCATTCTCTGCTAACATGATGATGATGATGATGACGATAGCTGTCATGTTTTGTTGTTTTTTTTAATTCTTACGATGTGCCAGGAACTGTGGTGTTTAGCATAGAATCCTTTGCTCCGAAAATAGTGAGGATTCCATAGGTGTCTAATCTAGGGAAGGGAAAAAAACCTAACTTCCAGTGAACAAGTGAGAATAAAGACCAACTTTTTACCTTTACAGATAGTGAGACGTTTTTATGGGTACCATTTCCATTCTGCCTCTGTCACCCTTCAATTGCTCTGTACCAGATGCAAAGAGGATGTAGTTAACACATTCTAATTATGGGCTCTAGGAAGAGAGCTGCTTTTATGGAATGCACTCCTGCTGCCACTTTGGCTTCTGTTGCAGAGGCTGCTGAGTGTGCTAAATGCTCTCCAAATGCCCAAGGGGCACCCTCAAGATTTGAACATGCAAACAGAGGAGCTTAATCATGGATACTGAGAACCAGAATGATTCCATTTATAGCAGTAAAGTCCTGAAAGGCAAGGTAAGTGTTTAAGGGAAAACTCCAATTGTACCTAAGGGTCAAGACAGTTTCATCAATGATTTGATATATCCATCTAGTTCAGTTCCCCCCAAAGTTACAGAATCTGTAAAAGAATTACTAGCCCTTCCTGGGGGAGGGCAAAGGGGTGAGGAGAAAGGCTGAACATAAACCCAGCAGGAATTCTCCCATACACACAGAGCAGCTTATCTTTGTTCACCAAATGTTTACGCAATAGTATGTAAACTCCACCAGGTCAGGGATTTTTGTCTTACCGCCCCCTGTATTGCAGCATCTCTAGCACACAGCATGGTGGCTGATGTATAGTATGTGCTCAATAAATATTTGTTAAATGGATGAAAGCAGAGTTTCCTCTGATGCCCAAAGACTCCATGATAACTCCCAAGGTTAGGTCAGTTGGAAATTGCTCTGGGCATCTGGAGGATACTGTCCCTTCCATTCTCTCATATACTGGGGTTTAACCTTTCCTGTAGCATTTTTTTTCCAGTCATGGTCAAAGTAAGTCTTTTAGTAGTGCTTCCCTGATGGCTCAGATGAAAAAGAATCTGCCTGCAATGCAGGAGACCTGGGTTCAATCCCTGGGTCAGGAAGATCCCCTGGAGAAGGAAATGGCAACCCACTCCAGTATTCTTTTTTTTTTTTTTTAACTTTACAATATTGTATTGGTTTTGCCATATATCAACATGAATCCACCACTGGTATACACGTGTTCTCCATCCTGAACCCTCCTCCCTCCTCCCTCCCCATACCATCCCTCTGGGTCATCCCAGTGCACCAGCCCCAAGCATCCAGTATCGTGCATCGAACCTGGACTGGTGACTTGTTTCATATATGACATACATGTTTCAATGCCATTCTCCCAAATCATCCCAGCCTCTCCCCCCACTCCAGTATTCTTGCCTGGAGAATTCCGTGGACAGAGCAACCTGGTAGGCTACAATCCATGGGGTCCCAAAGAGTCAGACACGACTGAGTAACTAAAACTAATGCTTTCACTTTCAGTGTTAGTTCATCCCAAAGCTACTCAAATAAGTTGAATGAATATCATTAGATCCACTTGGAAAAATGTAATGATTTACTCCTTTGCTTTGGATATCTTAGTGCTGTAGCTGAGTTTGAGACACTCCTAGAAAAGAGATAACAGGCCCAAACCTCACCTGACACCCAGTACCATAGTTAATGTTAACTGTTTCTGTGCTAGTGAGCTTTTTTCATTATTTAATTGCTGCCCCAGTTCCAGGGATGGGGGCAATTGACAAGATATGTAATGAGCGTTCATGTTCTTCATACAAAGCCAATTAAGGAAGTGGCTGCACTTATTTTGCAGCTTATTCAGACCAGTAATCTTCTTCTTCCTTTCAGATACAGTCCTATGGCTGAATACTCAGGGCCAGAAATAGAGCAAGTTTAGCTGCATTTTTACTCTGTGTATTGCTAAGGGGAAGGACATGCCTATTACAGCAAGGATTTGCAAGATGGTCAGTTTACTACAAGCAAATCAAACCAGACTGGAAAGCACTCTTTCTAATAGATATTATTTCCAGACCCTTAACTGGGATCCCCAAGGTGGTCTACTTAGACAAACTAGATTTCAGTCAAACATGTATAACCTGCTAGATTTGTAAATTCCTTGAGACAACTTACAAATGTCTGTCTTTTTCATTGCTGTGTCCTCAGTGCCTAGCTCAGTGTCCGGCACCTACTAGGTAACCAATGAAACATTGATGAATAAATGAAGGAATCCTTTCAGATCAACTTCTAGTAGGTTTGCTGGCCAAACATCACAGTAAATATTTTAGGCATCTCATAAAGACAAATGGTGAGGATGATGACAAGGAATAGCTTCTACTCTGTTTTGGATTTGAGCAGTCATGTGTTTAGATCATGTGGTCATTCATTCAGGTAATAAACATTTATTGAAATGTACCATGTGCCAAGTATAGGGAATACAAACATGAATAAACTGTGGTACTGTCTGTCAAGGAATTCAATCTGTCTAGGGAATAGACAATAAAATAATTGCAATGCTATCTTATAAGTGTTTGAGGGGATAGGCACCAAGGGCCATGGGAGCACAAAGGAGGGACATCTAATTTAGGCTGAGAGGTCAGGAAAGGCTTCCCAGGAGAGGTGAGAATTCACTGGAGTTTTGTAGGGCAGGTGGAAGTTAGCCAAGATGAAAAAGAGAAAGGCATGTTTTAGACATAGGCTGGTGAAAGCAGCATGCTGTTTCCAAGGAACTATAGGTAGTTGATACAGTTTGATGTTTTTTAGTCACTAAGTCATCTCCAATTCATTGTGACCCCATGGACTGTAACCCACCAGGCTCTTCTATCTGTGGGATTTCCCAGGCAAGAATACTGGAGTAGGTTGCCCTTTCCCTTCAGGGGATCTTCCCAACCCAGGGTTTGAACCCATGTCTCCTGCATTGGCAGGCAGATTCTTTATCATTGAGCCACCTGGGAAGCCCAGTTGATACAGTTACTATTGGCATTATGGCCTGGATAATTCACTGTTGTGGGAGGCTGTCCTGTGCATTGTAGGATGTTGAGCAGCAATAGCTCTAGACCCGACCTACTACTTGAGTAGCACCTCGCTTCCCTGAGTTGCAACAACCAAAAATGTCTCCAGTTATTGCCAGATGTTCCTCAGGGGGCAAAATAACTCCCAGTTGAGAAACAGTTAGAGGCAAAGGTTTGTGTGAGGAAGTGATGGGAAACAAGATTGGAAGGCCAGGCAGGGGTCCAGGTCATGAAAGTCATGTGCACTGTGATAAGAAGTTTGGACTTTATCCTGAAGATCACAAGAAGCCCTTGAAGCATGTCAAGCCAGAAGATAATATGTTCAGATGTGCAAGACTTATCACTCTGGCAGCAGTGTCGAGTGTAAACTTGAAGGGCATGTGTGGAAAGAGTGGAAGCAGGGTGATGAGTTCAAAGACTCTTGCAATCATGCAGAAAGTAAGTGATGAGAGTCACTGTTTAGGCAATGGCTCTGGGAATGGAGTAAAGGGGGAAGATTTGAGAGATATGAATAAAAGTAAAATTCTTGGGAGGATTTAGTGATTTAGGGATATTGGGGAGATGAAGGAAAAGATATGACTCCGAAGTTTCTAGTTTCAATAGTTGGATAAATTATGGGGTCGTTCACAGATGAAGAAAACATAAGAAGAAAATCAGGTTTGAGGAGGCCTATACATTTTATTGGGCTTCCCTGGTAGCTCAGTGGTAAAGAATCCACCTGCAATGCAGGAGACCTGGGTTCAATCCCTGGGTTGGGAAGATCCCCTGGAGGAGGGCACAGCAACCCACTCCAGTGTTCTTGCCTGGAGAATCCCATGGACAGAGCTGGGCTACAATCCACAGGGTCGCACAGAGTCGGACACGACTGAAGCAACTGAGGAGAAGCAGCATGAATTTTATTACTGTGTGTTGAGTTTGAGCTACTATAGGACATTCAAGTGAAAATGTTCAAAAGGGGCTTTGCCATACTGGTGAGCATTAAGCAGAGAGTTATGGGAGCTACTAGGGTAAATGGGTTCTGAAAAGGAACTATGTGACTTCCTGTCATATACGACTACATTTGCCACTAAACAGCTCAGAGCCTTCAAGGTTCTCACAGTCCATAGAGGGAGACAGATAAGTAAACGTGCGGCAATAACGCAGTTTGATAAGCACTATGATGCATATCTGAAGAATGCTGTAAGAGCAGGAGAGGAAGAGCACCTAAAGGAGTGAGGGTAAGGCAGAAAGGCAGAGAAAGCTTGCTGGTAGAGGCAATATGGGGCTTCCCTGTGGCTCAGGGGTAAAGAATTCACCCACTAATGCAGGAAATGTGAGTTTAGTCCCTGGGTCGGGAAGATCCCCTGAAGAAGAAAATGGCCACCCACTCCAGTATTCTTGCCTGAAGAATCCCATGGACAGGGGAGCCTGGCAGGCTATAGTCCAGGGGGTTGCAAAAGAGTCAGACATGACAACAACAACAGAGGCAGTATGATGGAGAGGGGAAGAATCACAGAGGCCAGGAGAATGGTCCTTGCAGGCTTTTCACTAAGCAGCCTTTCTCAGCCTCAACACTATTGGTATTTAGACTACGTCCTTCTTTGCTGTAGGGGCTGTGCTGTGCATTGCAGGATATTGAGCAGCCTCCCTGGCCTCTACCCACTGGATGTCAGGAGCACCCTCCTCCAACTTGTGGCAATCAAAAATGTCCCAGGTCTTATCAAATGTCCCCTGGAGGGACAAAATTAGCCCAGGTGATTGATATTGAACTACAAGGAGCATAATTTGATCAAAGGCCTGAGGTGCTGTATTCTGAAATTCATCACTGAATGTGCGCAAGGCTGCACTTCCACAGGCCATCTCTAGCGAAGAGACTGAGGCCATCAGGAACAGTAAGACAGACCTGTTGTGGGGGAGATGCAGGAATCCACCAACACCAGACTTTGGCTCAAGAGAATGGTGAAGGCCTCTCTGAATCTTTCTTTGACTACCTGGCAATCTAGGATAGTCCTACCAGATATTTCCCTATCTTTCCAACACAGCTCAGATCTGTATCTCAGCCTGATAGCTCTCAGCCTTCTCCAGCAACCTCTCCAGTTTCTCTCATACTGGTCTTCCCTAAAGAGATTTTTGCACATTTAATCCCATATTGGTTTCTGCTTCTCAGAAGACCCAGACTAACATAGGCAGCCAGACTCTGGTATCAGAAATATCTGGATTCAACTGTGTGGCCTTGGGCAAGTTACCACACTTCTCTGAACCCCGTTCACTTGTATGGAAAATGGAGGCAGCACTGTCCACCTCAGAAGGTTCTATGAGGATGACATGAATCACTGCCTCTAAAATATTTAGCACAGTCCTAGATACCAAGTAAGAGTTCGTTAAGTGCAGACTCTTAGTAAAGTCTGGGTATGTGGAGAGAGGACATCCTGAGCAAATTGGACAACATGATACACAGACATGGTGTGAGAAATGCCACAGAAATGTGGGGAGGGATGTGAAATGCTATAAGCATTTCAGTACCTCAGAAACACAAACTGCAAGCAGAAAGTTATGAGGGATGATGAGAGAGGTAGGCAAGTCCCAAGTAGAACAGTTCCAATCCTTTCAACCTTTTTAATTCAACCTCTATTCTGCAATCCTTTTATCAGCTCCTCTGAGCCTTCTTCAAGTTCACCACATCTGCCTTTAAGCTACAAACCTAAACCTTCACATAAACCCCATCCAGATTCTCTCATTCAAAGTGTCTGACTAGTTGGGAGAGAGACTAAAGGGTTAGTTGCTTCGCAGTTCCTCCCCTTAGGATTCTAATTTACGTGGCCCTGAATGGAGATTACTCGGAGGGAAAAAGATCTAATCGCTATTTGGCCCTTGCCCTGACAACTCTTTCATTCAATCTAAATGCATTAATGGGGACCATTTTCCCCTCAAGGAGAGTTAATCATTACTCCACCTCCTCCTCTCTACCCTCTCCACTTCCTACCAATCCCCCCAACACACAAGAATAATCCAGACATGTCCATGAGCATGAGAATTTTAAAATCTGCAGTAATATAACCAACGTTTAGATGTTTTGCCAGCTAGACTTGAATTCAAGACCCAATCCCAAGGATGAACAGCTATACAATCTTCAGCAAGTCAGACTATAAGTTTCAATGTCCTTTTCTATATAATGGGGCTAATAAATTCTACCTTGTATGAAAAAGCATTTTGAAAACTACAAACACAAAATAAGTTATTACTTCAACTTGTGTCAAGTTAGGAGGTCTAAAACTACCCCTCTGACGCCCTTTAGAATGTTTTGTGCTTTCCTTAACATCCTTACCCAGGCAATAGATGTGAAGAAAGACAATTGGTTTTCTAAGTAAGCAGAGAAAACGCTGCCCAGAGCTTCTCTGGGAGAAAGATATGAGCAAAAAAGGACTGGTAATGCCAAGCTCTGGACTGGGTTTCATTCATTCAGCTTTGCCAAACTGAAATTTCTCTCCCTATGCTCCATACCTGCTCCTGAGACTTAACTAATCTATTCTTATTCCCTCTACCTTACTTGGTTTAGGAGTTCATCCTTTCATGCCTGAAATCATTCTATATTTTTGTCTACTTGATTACCGTCTGTCACCTGCTACTATGAATATAAGTTCCATGAGAGCAGGTTTGTGTTTTTTTGCTGTTGAATTCATTGAAATATCTCCAGGACCATGTACAGTGTCTGGCTTAGTTACTCTCTGAATGAATGGATGGATGGATAAATAAATGAAACACTAGACATCTGCAATGGGATCCTGGCTGGACTTTCATATTCCAATCCTGTATGCACCTCCATATTAGGCTTCACTCAGGTAGTGGTAAGAGAAAGGGAATGTAGACTTTGAAGAGGTGGTGAAGGAGTAGGAGCTCCACCCTCAAGAGTGGAAGAGTAATAGTAAGAGGGTTTTAAAACTTCTAGAGCCATCAGAAGAGTGTTATTTGGAATTATAAACATGAGTAGACTTGCCCAAAGTGTATACTGGGGAACACTAATCTTATGAATGCTTCTTAACAAAAGGTTCCATGAACAAGTAAGTTTGAGAAACACAGCATCATTAATTCTACACTCAGTGCACCCACAGATTCACAAGGTATATAAGTATATTAAAGGCTTTCAAATGTCAGATATAAAAGAAACAATCTTAATCACAGAAACTTTTTATCATCTAATATCTGTGGAAAATATTTTAGAAAAAAACTGGTCTAGGAAATAACCATGATAAGAAAGTTATCAGATTTCTAGAAGCCTTAAATCCCTTCCTTAGAATTTTTTTTATCTGCTGCCTATTTCCATTTAGTTATCACCAGCAAAATGGAGCTTTAAAGGGAAAGGAAGCTGAGTGTTCAATAGGAGCTACCTCTCTGGACAAGGCAGAGAGTAACTCAAGTAGAAAAATCAGCTAGTGGGATCTGTGGAAAAAAGGCAAAAAGCAAGTTTCCTATGAATCACTCTCTCAATGACTATAATCAGTCTTCCTCTCCCCATACTCCACTGAAATTGCACTCACCAATGGACTGACCCCTTATTGCAAAACTCAATGGGCACTTTCCCATCATTAGCTCTCAGATATCTCTGATGCAGTCGCCACTCCCTCGTTCTTGAAGCATTCTGTTCGTTTGCCGTCTACAAAATCAGGTTCTCCCGATTTTGGTCCTACTTCTTTGGCTTCTCCAGCTCAATCTCCTCATACTGTGAATCCTTAAATAGGGGTATTCCTTGAGAATGTGCCCTAGGCCGCCTTCTCTTCTCACTTGACACATACTCTGAGCACTCACCTACTCCCATGGCTTCCTACCATCAGTAGGCTGATAACTCCCCAAATCTGTATGCCTGGTGTGGTACGTCTCCTTGATTTTTGGACCTTAATATCCAACATCCTACTCAACATTTAAACTTGAACTTATACTCAACGTGGGCTTCCCTAGTGGCTCAGTGGTAAAGAATCTGCCTGCAATGCAGGAAACCTGGATTCGATCCCTGGGTCGGGAAGATCCCCTGGAGGAGGGCATGGCAACCCATTCCAGTACACTTGCCTGGAGAATTCCAATGGACAGAGGAGCCTGGCAGGCTACAGTTCAGAGGGTCACAAAGAGTAGGACGTGACTGAGCAACTAAACACAGCACAGCACATACTTGACATACAAAAATCTGAATTCATCTTCTTCCTATGAGCTCAGAAAACAGCATCATCAGCAAGCCAGCTGTCCAAGTGAAAACCCTTGAGTCAATCTCGACTTTCTCTCTACAGTCAATCATCACATTCTGTCAATTAATCCTCCTAAATATTTCTGAAATCTATCTTCTCTTCATCCTTCATCCTCATTGCTACTGCCATTCTTATTTCACAGCCCCCAGTTCAGATCAACTCCTTACAGATCTCACAGCCTCTGATCTTGCTACTCCTCTCCCCGCCCCAGCCCAATCCATTTGGTCACATTGCAACAGGAATGCAATTGGTCTTCTCCAACACAGGTCTGATCTTATCACCTCTGCTTAAAACACTTTAAGAGGACCTCAATAAAAAATTAAAACTCTTTAACATGATTTCTGGGCTTCCCAGGTGGCCCAGTGGTAAAGAATCCACCTGCCAATGTCGGTTCGATCCCTAGGTCAGGAAGATGCTCTGGAGGAGGAAATGGCTACCCACTCCAGCATTCTTGCCTGGAGAATTCCATGGACGGAGGAGCCTGGCGGGCTACAGTCCATGGGGTTGCAAAGAGTCAGACATGACTGAGCACTGAACGTGATTTCCAAAGCTCTTCATGATCAGATCTTGCTTTCATGGTAAAGTGTAATGGTTACACTCGGAAGCAAGACTGGCTGGGTTTATATCTCAGCTTTACCATTTTTAGTAGCTATGTAACTTTGAGCAAGTTAACTTCCCTATGTCTTAGTTTTCTCATCTGTAAAATGAGGTAATTACAGTACCTACATTCTAGAGCTGTTTTTTAATACTTTGTTAATATATGCATAGTTTTCAAATAGTGCTCTATGTTAGCTTTTCATAGTAAAATTATCTCTTCAGCCTTATCTTTTGCTATTTCTTCTCCTCTCTCTCTATCCTCTAGTCATATCATATGTCTTTTAGTTTCTACAGCATAACACAGTCTCCTTTTTTAAGTGCACTATTCAATGGCTTCTAGTATATTTGTAGAATTGTGTATCCATCATCTCACTCAATTTTAGAATATTTTCATCACCCCTCAAAGAAGTCCCACACCCCTTAGCCATCACCCCCAGCCACCTCCCTCTGCCCTAGCTCTAGGAAACCACTCATTCATCTACTTTCTGTCTGCATGGATTTACCTCTTCTGGAATTTT
Organism: Bos mutus; assembly: GCF_027580195.1. Classification (NCBI taxonomy): domain Eukaryota; kingdom Metazoa; phylum Chordata; class Mammalia; order Artiodactyla; family Bovidae; genus Bos; species Bos mutus. The sequence goes on along the minus strand of NC_091646.1, from coordinate 23,551,288 downwards.
CATATAAGTAGAATCATGCAATATGTGGCCTTTTGTGTCTGACTTCTTCCACTTAGCATAATGTTGTCAACGTTTCTCCATGCGGTAGCATATATCAGTACTTCATTCCTTGTTTATGGCCATACCAAGTGTTCTTTCATTGACCTTTGTACTTGGTATCCCCTCTGGTAGTAACATATAGCTGCCCTCCACCTCGACGCACATGGCTAACTCCCAGTTAAAACTTCAGTTCTCAATTTAGATGGAATGATAAGATTGCCCCCTAGAAGCCTTTGATGACAGCCCTCTTCCATATCCCCTCCTGCTCCAGCCTGAATTAGGCAAGCTTCCTAGGTGCTCCCCCAATATCCTGTGCATCCCTTCTTGCTTGTTTTTTGTCTGTTTTTCTCTCAGTTTGCCAGCTGAACAGTAAGGTGGGCTGTGTGTATGTTGCTTGTACCCAACACCAGCAGTGTGTGACACATGGTAAGCAGTTAATTACTTTGTTGAATTAATGAAACAGAAACATGAGAAGCTGGCCCAGAACAGAAAAGTGGACGTTTTATTGGTAGCAGACCAACAGGAGGTTTTTTGCTGTGTTACTAGATTAAACTTTCTAAAACACTACTTTTTTCAAATCTAATGTCCTCATGCAAGATGCTGGGCCTCAGTTTTTCCTCTACAAAATGAAGAGTTCACCTGAATAATCCTTACAGTTTTTTTCACCTCAGACACTGATTGCTTTCAAGTATCAGTGATACTTGTAACTTGAATGCAGAGTTCCAAAGAATAGCAAGGAGAGATAAGAAACCCTTCCTCAGTGATCAGTGCAAACAAATAGAGGAAAATAATAGAATGGGAAAGACTAGAGATCTCTTCAAGAAAATTAGAGATACCAAGGGAACATTTCATGCAAAGATGGACACAATAAAGGACAAAAATGGTGTGGACCTAACAGAAGCAGAAGACATTAAGAAGAGGTGGCAACAATACACAGAAGAACTATACAAAAAAGGTCTTCATGACCCAGATAACCATGATGGTGTGATCACTTACCTAGAGCCAGACATCCTGGAATGCAAAGTCAAGTGGGCCTTAGGAAGCATCACTACGAACAAAGCTGGTAGAGGTGATGAAATTCCAGTTCAGCTATTTCAAATTCTTAAAAAAAGATGCTATGAAAGTGCTGCACTCAATATGCCAGCAAATTTGGAAAACTCAGCAGTGGCCACAGGACTGGAAAAGGTCAGTTTTCACTCCAATCCCAAAGAAAGGCAATGCCAAAGAATGTTCAAACTACCACACAATTGCACTCATCTCACACGCTAGCAAAGTAATGCTTAAAATTCTCCAAGCCAGGCTTCAACAGTACATGAACCATGAAATTTCAGATGTTCAAGCTGGATTTAGAAAAAGCAGAGGAACTAAAAATCAAATTGCCAACATCCGTTGGATCATCGAAAAAGTAAGAGAGTTCCAGAAAAACTTCTGCTTTATTGACTATGCCAGAGCCCTTGACTGTGTGGATCACAACAAATTGTGGAAAATTCTGAAAGAGATGGGAATACCAGACCAACTGACCTGCCTCCTGAGAAATCTGTATGCAGGTCAGGAAGTAACAGTTAGAACTGGACATGAAACAACAGACTGGTTCCAAATAGGGAAAGGAGTATGTCAAGTATATTATCACCCTGTTTATTTAACTTATATGAGAATACATCATGAGAAATGCTGGGATGGATGAAGCACAAGCTGGAATCAAGATTTCTGGGAGAAATATCAATAATCTCAGATATGCAGATGACACCACCCTTATGGCAGAAACTGAAGAAGAACTAAAGAGCCTCTTGATGAAAGTGAAAGAGGAGAGTAAAAAAGTTGGCTTAAAACTCAATATTCAGAAAACTAAGATCATGGCATCCAGTCCCATTACTTCATGGCAAATAGACAGGGAAACAATGGAAACAGTGAGACTTTATTTTTGGGGGCTCCAAAATCACTGCAGATGGTGACTGCAGCCATGAAATTAATGAAAATGAAATGAAATGAAAAAATGAAAATGAAGACGCTTGCTCCTTGGAAGAAAAGCTATGACCAACCTAGCCAGCATACTAAAAAGCTGAGACATTACTTTGCCAACAAACGTCTGTCTAGTCAAAGCTATGGCTTTTCCAGTAGTCATGTACTGATGTGAGAGTTGGACTATAAAGAAAGCTGAGTGCCGAAGAACTGATGCTTTTGAAATGTGGTGTTGGAGAAGACTCTTGAGAGTCCCTTGGACTGCAAGGAGATCCAACCAGTCCATCCTAAAGGAAATCAGCCCTGAATATTCATTCGAAGGACTGATGCTATAGCTGAAATTCCAATACTTTGGCCATCTGATAAGAACTGACTCATTGGAAAAGACTCTGATGCTGGGAAAGATTGAAGGTGGAGGAGAAGGGGACGACAGAGGAGTAAATGGTTGGATGGCATTACTGACTCTATGGACATGAGTTTGAGTAAGGTCTGGGAGTTGGTAATGGACAGGGAAGCCTAGTGTGCTGCAGTCCATGGGGTTGCAAAGAGTGGGACATGACTGAACGACTGAACTGAACTGATATGTTTAGTTTTATAATTGTGAAGGAGAGCCAAAAGGAAACCAAATGCAATAAAAGTATATTTCTCTCAAATTAATACAAAGTGGCACTTTACAAAATATTGCTTTTTTTTTCCTTTAAAGTATTAGCAATGTGGCATTTACTGGCGTCAAATAAACAAAAAAAATTAAAATAATGTCTTACATTAGAATGGTTATCAGCTAGAAGCTTCTGAATCCTCTTTTAATCAGTTCTATCTTGACACTTGATTGAATTTGTAGTAGTAAGTGCCTGTGCATTTATCAGCATTTAATTTCTCTCCACTGGCCTGGCTATGTAAGATGGAATAGAAAGTAGGAGGTACTGCTCTCTCTCAGTGAAGCCTTTCCCAGCTCCATCAGCCAGGCCTGAACTCTTCTTAGTGGGCTTGCTGTTAATGAATATCACTGTGGCTCCTTCTCAGTCTATACTGCTCTCCATTAGAGCAACTAGAGCTAAAATTGTCAAAAGCAACAAAAAAATTTAGAAGCACAGCACACTCCGTCTATAAACACACTCTAAGGCTTCAATATAATAACTCCCATTTATCAAACACCATGTTGACTCTTTATAACATAGTATAATGTTCATAACGATCCCATGGAGTAAGTATTATTATTATTATCCACATTTTACAAATAAGGAAACTGAGCCACAGAGAGCTTGAGCAACCACCATGACTGGCTTGAGCCAGTCATGCATCCAGTAAATGATAGAGCCAAGATTTAAACCAGACCTGTCTAAATGCAGAGGCAAGGCTTATGATGGTACAGTACACTTGCCTTCCATTAGTAATTATTCATTTACATATCTTCCTCTCCTACTGTGCTATAAGCTCCCTCTGGGTTTGTGCCACCAGCACCTAGCATAATGCTTTGCACAGTGGTTCATTCATTCCTTCAAAACAGATCTATTGAGTGTGTACTATATACTAAACACTGATTGTAGGACTAGACCATACATCAGTGAACAAGGCAGTAAGACCCCTGGCCTGATGGAGCTTACACTCAGGTGAAGGAGACAGGCAAGTAAAAAACCAAGATTTGTCTATGAAGAAAATACAGCAAGAAAATGGAACTAACAGTAGCTTGGGGTGGAGGTGGGCAGTGCTTTATGAGACTAAGGTAGGTGGTCAGGGAAGGCTTCTCTACGTAGGTGATGATTCATTTGAGCTGCAACTTAAATGATGAGAAAGAGCCAACCATGATAAGAGCCAGTAGAAGCATGTTTCAGGCAGATGAGCCAGGATGTATAGGAGCCAGGAGCTAAGAAAGTGTTTTGCCCATTAAAGGACAGAAAAGAGGGCTAGGGTGGGCAGAGCACAGGAAGCAAAGGGGTGACTGATAGATGTCAGATCTTACAGAACTGTGCAGGCTCTGCGCACCTCTGGTTGTACCTACACTTAGGATTGGGACTGCTGCCCCCTATTGACTTATAACAAGAGCCAGGCTGGAAGAAACACATTTATGAAGGGGGATATTCAGAGGCAAGATCCCTGGGCTCAGGAAGGAAAGCACGGGTCTTCCCTGCACCTGCTTCCTCTGTCCCCTGGGAATGCCTATCTCTGTAGCCTCCTCCCACTTTTTACTCTCCTTCTGCCTCCTCCTCCACACACATCTCTAAACAATTTAAACATGCAAGCCATATCCTTCAGCTCCTCCTGACGCCATGAGACAGCCAAGCTGTGCCTGAGCCTCTAATGCAGAAACCCTGGAGTCAAATAAGAGGGAGTGACGGTGGCAGTGCAGCCGCCACATCCCGGCCTGAGCTCAAAGCTCTAGGGCTTCTTCTGCTTGACTCCTGGAGAGATTCAGACCATTTTAGTTTGGTTAAAACATCAGTCTAGAGGGTGTGCTTCCTAACTACTATGGTGAGCAGGAAGGAAAGCAAGACTCAGAGAAAGCAAACACTAGGGACAAGAATTACAAGCACAGCCTCTGCACCAAGAGCAGACAGGCTGGATGGAGGGCTCCTAGCTCAAACATGCCCAGGTCTCATAGCACAGAGGGAAACGTTTTCCTCTCTTGAAAGCCAGGTCCAACACTTCTTACTCCCTACTGCCCCATTGTGGAGAAACGCTTTCAGGAAAGCGAATACATATATTTGTTGTGGTAGTCTCTGGTTTTGGGTTTCTAGCAGCCCCCATTTTCCATTTCCTCCAACACCTGTCTAGCTCAGAGAAAAGGATTTCTGATGGATGTATAATAGCATCGTCTTCACCTCTCACTGTTAAAATTTAAGGCCAATACAATAAATGGAACATTTTAGAAAAAGAGCAAAATATTGCATGAGAAAATAGGAGGAAGGAAATAATAAAGATAAAAACAAAAAAATTAATTAGAGGATGTAAAAACAGTGGAATTAATAAGTAAATTCAAGAGCTGGTTGCTTGAAAGGGCTAATAAAGTAGATGAACCTCTGACAAACCTATGTAAGAAAAACATACACACAAAATTAAAAATGAGAGAGGGAATATAACAACCAGGATAAACAATATTTTTTAATTGTAAAGAAATGCTATCCACAATTGTATGCTAATACATTTTTCTTCAAAATATAAAATACTAAAATTCATACTGCTGCTGAAAGGGAAGTCGCTTCAGTCGTGTCTGACTCTGTGCGACCCCATAGATGGCAGCCCACCAGGCTCCCCCATCCCTGGGTTCTCCAGGCAAGACTGGAATAGGTTGCCATTTCCTTCTCCAATGCATGAAACTGAAAAGTGAAAGTGAAGCCACTCTTAGCGACCCCATGGACTGTAGCCTACCAGGCTCCTCCATCCATGGGATTTCCCAGGCAAGCGTACTGGAGTGGGGTGCCTTTGCCTTCTCCAAAATTCATACTACAAGTAGAAAATTTGAAGAAATTAATAATTGAGGAATAAATTGAGAAACTGTCACCACATAAAGTTGTTAAAACTAATAAATAAGTATTTTCAAATTTCCAAGGAAGAAAGTATAAAAAAAGTGAGGAGATACCTAATTTGCTCCATGATAAACAAATCTAGCCCTGATCCCAAAACCTGACAAAGATAAAATAAAACACAAAAATCAGAGACCCGTATAAACTCTGAATATGAGGAAAAAATCTTGAAGATCCTAGCAGTTATGATTTAGCAAAACTTAAATCCCATGGATGGAGGAGCCTGGTAGGCTAAAGTCCATGGGGTCGAGAAGAGTCGGACACCACTGAGCGACTTCCCTTTCACTTTCATGCATTGGAGAAGGCAATGGCAACCCACAATCATAAAGGACTGATTGTAGGAAAGCAACAATGGTTGAGACTAACACAGTCTATTAGTATAAGACTATCTATATAAAAAGCCTCTTGATGAAAGTGAAAGAGGAGAGTGAAAAAGTTGGCTTAAAGCTCAATATTCAGAAAACAAAGATCATGGCAACTGGTCCCATCACTTCATGGGAAATACATGAGGAAACATTGGAAACAGTGTCAGACTTTATTTTGGGGGGCTCCAAAATCACTGCAGATGGTGATTGCAGCCATGAAATTAAAAGATGCTTACTCCTTGTAAGGAAAGTTATGACCAACCTAGACAGCATATTCAAAAGCAGAGACATTACTTTGCCAACAAAGGTCCATCTAGTCAAGGCTATAGTTTTTCCAGTGGTCATGTATGGATATGAGAGTTGGACTGTGAAGAAAGCTGAGCGCCGAACAATTGATGCTTTTGAACTGTGGTGTTGGAGAAGACTCTTGAGAGTCCCTTGGACTGCAAGGAGATCCAACCAGTCCATTCTAAAGGAGATCAGTCCTGGGTATTCTTTGGAAGGAATGATGCTAAAGCTGAAACTCCAGTACTCTGGCCACCTCATGCGAAGAGTTGACTCATTGGAAAAGACTCTGATGGTGGGAGGGATTGGGGGCAGGAGGAGAAGGGGACAACAGAGGATGAGATGGCTGGATGGCATCACTGACTTGATGGACGTGAGTTTGAGTGAATTCTGGGAGTTGGTGATGGACAGGGAGGCCTGGCGTGCTGCAATTCATGGGGTCGCAAAGAGTCGGACACGACTGAGCGACTGAACTGAACTGAACTGAACTGATATAGGTCTGGTGGCCCAGTGCTAAAGAATCTGCCTGCAATGCAGGAGACTCGGGTTCAGTCCCTGGGTCAGGAAGATTCCCTAGAGAAGGAAATGGCAACCCAATCTAGTATTCTTGCCTGGGAAATCCCATGGACAGAGGAGCCTGGTGTACAGTCCATGGGGTCATAAAAGAGTTGGACATGACTTGGCAACTAAACAACAACAACAACAAATAGGTTAAATCAGTGCTTGCCAACTGTTTTCATAGCATAGATAGAAAATAAAAATATTTGTATGGGTCATTGAGGTATGCAGATGAGGCTGCTCCTAGATGGAGGAGAAGAGAAGGGGTCTCTGGCTGTCCCAAATCACTGGTCATCTTGAGAGTCAAGAGGATGGATATATTGGTACATTCATAACCAAGGGTGCTATTCACAGTATTTATCAAGTGATAAGGTACAAGAATTGACCAATCAGAATGTACTTGGATTCTGGGTGGCAGCATTAAATCTGGGTGCTTGTGGTGTCATACTGTAGCAGGTGTTACTCCTTTAGCTGGTAAATTCCCAGGAGGTCTGGGCTGGGGTGAGTTCCAGGAAACAGCTGGGTCAGTGAGTGATTGCTCAGGGTGCTTAAGGCAACAGTGATTGACTATGGAAGTATTTCAATATTTTAAATGATCCATTTGTTTTAGTGAGGACCAGTTGAATATAAGCTCTGTCTGCAACCCAGACCCAATCCGTCACGTGAATCACTTGGGAAGGTCTGGATTAACCTGCACTCTTAGTCTGTTTTAGGACTTACCACCCTGTATTGTAATGGTTGGCATCTTGTCCTTATGACTAGTCTGTGATACTATTCATCTTTGTCTCTCCAGCACCCTCATATAGTGCCCGACACAGAGTAGAACCTTAATGAGTATTTGCCAGATGGATCAAAATTTAATTCCAAGAGAAAACCAAAAGAGCAAATAATAATATTTAATATGCATTCTGTAAAATTAGGAATAGAATGATGAATATGCTAAGGATATATTTGAAAATGATAATATGACAAAGAATATCTACTTTATTTTTAAATATTTATTTATTTGACTGCACTGGTTCTCAGATGCAGTATGTAGGATCTTTAGTTGTGGCATGTGGGATCTATTTCCCTACACTGGATGCACAGTCTTAACCACTGGAACACCAGGGAAGTCCCAGAACATCTATTTTAAACAGGAAGCATAATAATATTTATTGAAAATTATTAACAGTATTTCCTTTTAAAAAACAAAGAAAAAGATATCTTCTATCATTTTTAATATTATTTTAGAACTTTTGATCAATTCAATAAAATATAAAAAAGAAATAAAATACAAGTATTAAATAAATTATGATGGAAAATATAAGGAATTTAAGAATAAACAAGAGAGGGACTTCCTTAGCAGTCCAGTGGTTAGGACCTCACCTCCCAATGCAGGGGGTACAGGTTCAATATCTAGTCAGAGAACTAAGATTCCACATGCCTTGCAGCCGAAATATATATATATATATAAAATTCTATACTTTAAACAGGGTTGAAGAAGACATATATATATATATATATATATATATATATATAAAAACTGAAGCAATATTGTGACAAAGTCAACAAAGACTTTTAAAAATGGTCCACATAAAAAATTTAAAAAAAAAGAATACACAAGACGGTACCCATCTTGTGGAAATAGTTGTGGATCAAGGATAAAATGGGGTTCTGAAAAGCAAGTCTTTTTGTAAAGTACAATGATCTGGTGTCTATTATTCTCTGTGTTTATTGATCTATTGTTATTCCCTAGCCTTTAGAACAATTTTGTTAAATGTTCCAGCCTTATTTCAACTATGCTAGAAAGTATTCAGGTAAAGTTAATGTAGCCACATTTAGACCAAAATGCTCATGGGGGAGCAGAATCTCTTCTTTCATAGACAGGCAGTCATGGGTTGTGGGTAATTATGTGGGTAACTGAGTGCTTGAACTAGGCACTGCTTTACATAATCTCATTATATTTATTTATTTATTTAGGCCTTGAGACCTTGGTTCCCCAACCAGAGATTGAACCCCAGCCTTCAGTGAAAAGCATGAAGTCCTAACCACTAGACCGCCAGGGAATTCACACATAATCTCATTTAAACCTCTCCACAAACCAGGGAGGTGGATACTTCTTAAACCTCAATTTACAGATGAGAAAACTAAAACTCAGAAAAGTGTAGTGATGCACCCAAAATTATACAGCAAGGAAAATGGCAGAACTTCAAAGTTCTGTCCAACTTCAAACGCCTGTTCTTTACTGCTACCTATTTCAAAAGACCCCTAGGGAAAGACAATTTGTTGAGGACAAGAGTTAAGGGTTCTAGGCTTAATTTAATTAACAAAGGTAGATGTTTTCCTTTTATGAGATATAAAAGATGAATTACATAAATAGAACACATGCTATGTTCATAGATGGAAACCCTAAATGTTATAAGGACATAAATTCTTGAATCAGTTGTTATTTTTAAGTGCCACATACTGGAGTAAAACTAACTCCAGAGATGGACAGAATCTAGATAGCTTATGAAAGGAGAGTCTTTGGATGTATTTATTAATATATTTTACTTGATGCCCTTAAGAGAGATACCTCGAAGTCCACTGGGGTGTCTTCTTCAACCCTGTTTAAAGTATAGAGTTCTATAGCTCTAGTTTCTCCCCTGGTAACTTCATGCCAGACATTCTCAGAACACAAGAAGACCCTTGTACTTGGCCATTATTAAGACCCTCACCCACTTTTAGCTCCCTCCTTCCTAACAGACAGGAATGTAATCTAAAGACTCTTGTGTGTTTTGATTTTGCTTTCTCCATCTTTTCTCAAGACTTTTCCTCAAGACTTATTTTCCCCTTTTATAATCACTTCAACATTCCTACTTTTTGTTTTGCTTTATAAGCTTGTTGCTTTTATATGAATGAATAGAAGCTCATTAAATCATCCAAGATTGAGGTGCTTCAAGAATGGAAGGGGTTCACAAATAAAACACTTAAACCATTAAAAGCATGGACCAGCCCAGTGATCCTGGGTTTAACCCTGGCATTAGTTCAGAAATACAGAGATCCAACTGTTCTCCACTGGGCACTCTGAAGGAAAAAAAAAAGCAAAAGTAATCTTCACTCAAAGAGGACCCACAAAGCATCCCATATCACAAAATAAATCCTCATACACTAAACACAGATTAGTAATAACTAAAGAAACAAAAATGGGCTTGGGATGATGTCAAAATCCTGCTCTGATTCCACATAGTCTGGGAAAGACTGTGTAAGTGTAATAGTTGAGTCCCTCAAGACCAAACTGTTGAGACTAGAATCCTGACTCTGCCACTTACTACCTGGATAACTTTAGCTAAGTCCCTTCACCTCTGTTTTTTTGTAAAATGGGGTAGTGATAATAATTACCTCAGAGAATTGCTGTGAGGATTAAATGAGATAACATGTATAAGGCAACTGTTAACACTGTTGACAATTACATACATTAATAAACTCTGCCTCCTCTGCCAGAACCCCAAGATGACTTCTTTCATATTTTTCTGTACTGATCCAATTGCTTATCCTTTTGTCACAGGCAGCTTTACTGTTGATTCCCTCCCCTCTTCTTTGACTTCTCTTATTGCCTCTTCAAACATCCCTCCCTGCCAAATGCCCTTTTGCAAGCTGCTCTTAAAGCTCCAGAGTGTCAAGGCTCAGTACTCTCTCAATCCAAGACCCAAGACTGCTTTCTCTTCCAGGGATTCTATCCCTATTAATGAAAAATAGCCAAATATAGGGCACAGGGTTTGTCCTGTGGAGATTTGCAGATGTAAAATAACAGCTGTTCTACCACAACTGTTGTTTTTGAGAAATTCAAACTGCTCAGATTAGACCCATGCCAAAAGAAATTCTTTCACCACTGAGCATGCCCTAATTAATTTCGAGGCCAAGTCTAACTTCCTCAGTGACGGGGAGATTTCTACAAACCTTCATTTACCTTACTTTGGACTTTTTTGCCATCTTCCCTCAAACTTCCCATGTCCCCATGCCAGCTACCACTACATACCGATGCCATCTGTTCTTCAATCCCTCCCATAAAGGCTTTTAATATTTGCCTTTGCATTTTGTCCTTTATTTTCAACTCCCTCCAAGTCTCTGAGCAGATAGCCAATCAAGAATATCAGACTAAATCATTGCATGTGTGCGTGGTCAGTTTTGTCCAACTCTTTGCAACCCCATGAACTGTAGGCTCCTCTGTCTATGGGATTTCCCAGGCAGAATACTGCAGTGGGTTGCCATTTCCTCCTCCAGGGGATCTTCCCAACCCAGGGATCGAACCCACATCTCCTGCATTGGCAGGCGCATTCTTTACCACTGAACCACCTGGGAAGCCCCATAAAGAATCAAATCAAATATTAAGAACATTTAAGAGAAATATACCAAGTCCCATAAGCCCAATGCAACATTCACAACAGTGCCTGGGTCACTGAGCATGAGATCACAAAACTCATCTAAAGCCAAACAAGAAACCCATTCCTCTCAGAATAAAGATTCATGGGTACAGCTGCAATGCAGGTGCAGGGTAGCATATTTCAGTGATGGTTCTACGTTCACATTACATTCTGGATATTACCCAATATCATTACAAGTCTTTCCCAGCCATCCTTGGCAAAACCTCAGAACCAGTTCAAATTAAGCAGGCAGAAAGCACACTAAATTTTGGACAAGGAATCTCCTAGAATTTCTCAGTAAAATCTTCTGTAGCCTGGGAGCTAATATTTCAGTTGTCACCATTGATCATTAAACACTCTATGATTAGATTGTGAGCTCCAGGAAGGCAGGGATTTGGGTTTGTTTTCTATTCTGTTGTGCTCCCAAAACCTAGCACAACAGGAGGCATTCAAAAAATTTTTTTGAATGTATAAATAACTACATTCTCAATTTTACTTTGTGGTGTGCCACACCCTCGCTTGGCATTAATCCCCAAAGAAATTAAAATAAAATACTTATTACTCATTTAAACTTTTTAAATCCCCAAATTTTAACTAAGTTAACTGACACTAACTTATTCCCACAAAAAGTAAAATCACCATTTGATCAAATCCCCAGACCAAGGAAAAATTCAGTTAGTTGTACATTAACACAGCTAAAATGATTTTTCCCATTGTACTAGACTATTCCTCAATGATAATGTATCAAATTTGATAAATTCCTAATCTAAATCCCAAAATGTTTGCTATGACACTCAACAAAATGATTCTAAAATTCATTTGGAAAAAATCAACATCAATAATATCAAAACAATATTTTGCAAAGGAATAAAAAGGAGAAGGTACAACCTTGCCAAATATTGGAACACAACATAAAATAATAATAATCAAAACAATATAGTACTAATATAAAACAGAAAAATAAAGAGAACTAGTAGAAAAGGAAAGCAATCCAGAAAGAAATCATTTATATATAAGAATTTACTATGCAAATGAGGTAAGCACTGTCAAACACTGGGAAAGAAATATTTATGTAATAGTGCTAGGATAACTATGGCCACTTTGGGGGAAAATTTGGTTGAATTACATTCCTTACATTATGCAACATAAATTTTGGATGGATAAAATATTGAAAATTTAGTTGATGAAAAACAAACTGGGTTTAGGAAAGAACACATATTATATCTTTGGAAAGATATTTTCTAGGAAAAGAAATTTAAAAGGAAATGATGATCTTTTATGACTGCACTGTTTAAAAAAGTAAACTTCTAAGCAATACAGAAAATTTTTTAAATTCTTTTTTTAAACAATTAAGTTATTTTAATTAGAGGCTAATTACTTTACAATATTGTAGTGGTTTTTGCCATACACTGACATGAATCAGCCATGGGGGTACATGTGTTCCCTATCATGAACCCCCTTCCCACCTCCCTCCCCAATCCATCCCTCAGGGTCATCCCAGTGCACCAGCCCTGAGCACCCTGCCTCATGCATCAAAACCTGGACTGGCAATCTATTTCATATATGATAATATACATGTTTCAATGCTATTTTCTCAAATCATCCCACCCTCACCTTCTCCCACAGAATCCAATTGTCTGTTCTTTACATCTATGTCTCTTTTGCTGTCTTGCATATAGGGTCATTGATATCATCTTTCTAAATTCCATATATATGCGTTAATATACTGTACTGATGTTTTTCTTTCTGACTTACTTCACTCTATATAATAGGCTCCAGTTTCATCCACCTTATTAGAACTGATTCAAATGTATTCTTTTTAATAGCTGAGTAATACTTCATTGTGTATATGTACCACAGCTTTCTTATCCATTTGTCTGCTGATGGACATCTAGGTTGCTTCCATGTCCTGGCTATTGTAAACAGTGCTGCAATGAAATTGGGGTATACGCGTCTCTTTCAATTCTGGTTTCCTCAGTGTGTATGCCCAGCAGTGGGTTTGCTGGGTTGTATGGCAGTTCTATTTCCAGCTTTTTAAGGAATCTCTACACTGTTCTCCATAGTGGCTGTACTAGTTTGCATTCCCACCAACAGCGTAAGAGGGTTTGTAGACTTTTGGATAGCAGCTATTCTGACCGGCGTGAGATGGTACCTCATTGTGGTTTTGATTTGCATTTCTCTGATGAGTGATGTTGAGCATCTTTTCATGTGTTTTTTAGCCATCTGTATGTCTTCTTTGGAGAAATGTCTGTTTAGTTCTTTGACCCATTTTTTGATTGGGTCATTTATTTTTCTGGAATTGAGCTGCAGGAGTTGCTTGTATATTTTTGAGATTAATTCTTTGTCAGTTGCTTCGTTTGCTATTATTTTCTCCCATTCTGAAGGCTGTCTTTTCACCTTGCTTATAGTTTCCTTCATTGTGCAAAAGCTTTTAATTTTAATTAGGTCCCATTTATTTTTGCTTTTATTTCCATTACTCTGGGAGGTGGGTCACAGAGGATCCTGCTGTGATTTATGTCAGAGAGTGTTTTGCTTATGTTTTCCTCTAAGAGTTTTACAGTTTCTGGTCTTACATTTAGATCTTTAATCTATTTTGAGTTTATTTTTGTGCATGGTGTTAGAAAGTGCTTGAGTTTCATTATTTTACAAGTGGTTGACCAGTTTTCACAGCACCACTTGTTAAAGAGATTGTCTTTTCTTGCCTCCTTTGTCAAAGATAAGGTGTCCATAGGTGCATGGATTTATCTCTGGGCTTTCTATTTTGTTCCATTGATCTATATTTCTGTCTTTGTGCCAATACCATACTGTCTTCATGATTGTAGCTTTGTAGTATAGTCTGAAGTCAGGCAGGTTGCTTCCTCCAGTTCCACTCTTCTTTCTCAAGATTGCTTTGGCTATTCAAGTTTTTTTTGTATTTCCATACAAATTGTGAAATGATTTGTCCTAGTTCTCTGAAAAATACCCTTTGTAGCTTGATAGGGATTGCATTGAATCTATAGATTGCTTTGGGTAGGATATTCATTTTCACTATATTGATTCTTCTGATCCATGAACATGGTATATTTCTCCATCTATTTGTGTCCTCTTTGATTTCTTTCACCAGTGCTTTATAGTTTTCTATATATAGGTTTTTTGTTTCTTTAGGTAGATTTATTCCTAAGAACTTTATTCTTTTCATTGCAATGGTGAATGGAATTGTTTCCTTAATTTCTCTTTCTGTTTTCTCATTGTTAGTGTATAGGAATGCAAGGGATTTCTGTGTGCTAATTTTATATCCTGCAACTTTATTATATTCACTGATTAGCTCTAGCAATTTTCTGGTGGAATCTTTAGAGTTTTCTATGTAGAGGATCATGTCATCTGCAAACAGTGAGAGTTTTACTTCTTCTTTTCCAATCTGTATTCCTTTTATTTTTTTTTTCTTCTCTGATTGCTGTGGCTAAAACTTCCAAAACTATATTGAATAGTAGTGGTGAAAGTGGGTACCCTTGTCTTGTTTCTGACTTTAGGGGAAATTCTTTCAATTTTTCACCATTGAAAAAATTCTTATGATAATCTGCAAAGATTTATATAATTTGGATATCTAGTGTCTCTCTGACCTCAGCTACTCACTCTGCTCAAACATGTTGGCTTCCTTGAACATACCATGTATGATCCTTCTTCTGGGCCTTTGTACTTGCTATTTTCCTCTGCCTGGAATGCTGTCTACTCAGATACACACCTGTTCAAATGTTCCATAACACCCTATGTGCAATAACAATGCCTTCCACCCAACACTCTTTGTCCTCATTACTGACCATTATTTTTCTTGAACTATAGCATTTATTATCCTCTAACATATTATAAATTTACTTGTTTATTTATTTCTGAATTATTGACCATACTAGAATTTAAGGACTGTGAAGGCAAAAAATTTGATTTCTTTATTGCTATACACCTGGGGCCTGAAATCAAACCTGACGTATAGCAGAGCTCAATAAGTATTTGCTAAATGAATGAACAAAAGACTAAACTAAGAGCAAGATTCTACCATAGAAAAATTCCATCAAACATGATAAGCAAAGTCTTAATGGCTCTTCTAGATAAAGAATTTGTCTGAATTTATAAAAATGACATTAAAACTAGGCTCATAATAGCAGTCAAGCAAAATGTGCTGAATGAATGAATGAACAAGTGAACGAGTATATAAATGAATAAGGGACATGAACAATCAGTTCACATGAGAAAATAAAAGTAGGAAGCAAACATGGAAAAAATATTCAAATAAAAAGGGATTAAGACAAATTAGCAGTTTAAAATGCTCAATGAAGTTTTGGTTCAAATAGTAGCAATATAAATTGACAGACTTCTCTTTTAAAAGTATGTCAGTATGCTTCTGCTTGTAACAGGATGCCCAATTCAGATTCACTTAAAGGGAATTTATTGAATCATATAACTAAGAGTTCAGGAGTAAGGAGGTTCCAAGGCACAGTTTAATTATGGATCTATCTCTGTTTCTTTGTAATCCCTTCACCTCTGCCTACGTCTTTATGTTGACTTCATCCTCAGGTTGCCACTCCTCAATGCTGCAAAATGTCTGCCAAAGGAATGAGGCTATATAATTCCTCTTGGGATCTTGGGAAAGAGAGTCCGCTGCATTTTATAAGCATGGAAAGAAGTCCTGAGCTTCATACTGACTGGGCCACCACCGAACTGATGTCTGTGACCAGTGGAATACCAGAGGCTAAGTAGGTTAGGCCTGGATTGCCTCAACCAAATACTATGGCAGAGAATGGATTGCCCAGAGTGGTTAAGAGTAATGAGGGTTCACAGTTGGAGGTGGTGGTAGAATCAGTTCCACCCATATCAAGTAGTTCCTTAGAAGAGAACCACAATGTCCACTGCAGAAAATAATTTGGAAAGACCTATAAAGAACCTTTAACCTAGTAATCGCATGCCTGGGAATTTTCCCTGAGGAAGGAATTCAAATGAACAAAAACTATATGCATCCATATTTACTTCAGCTCTGTATTATATGAGTAATTGTATTAACCTATACTACCAAAAAGGTCAGTTTTCATTCCAATCCCAAAGAAAGGAAATGCCAAAGAATGCTCAAACTACTGCACAATTGCACTCATCTCACACGCTAGTAAAGTAATGCTCAAAATTCTCCAAGCCAGGCTTCAGCAATATGTGAACGATGAACTTTCAGATATTCAAGCTGGTTTTAGAAAAGGCAGAGGAACCAGAGATCAAATTGCCAGCATCTGCTGGATCATCTAAAAAGCAAGAGAGTTCCAGAAAAACATCTACTTCTGCTTTATTGACTACACCAAAGCCTTTGAGTGTGTGGATCACAATAAACTGTGGAAAAATCTGAAAGAGATGGGACTACCAAATCACCTGACCTGCCTCTGGAGAAATCTGTATGCAGGTCAGGAAGCAACAGTTAGAACTGGACATGGAACAACAGACTGGTTCCAAACAGGAAAAGGAGTACATCAAGGCTGTATATTGTCACCCTGCTTATTTAACTTATATACAGAGTACATCATGAGAAATTCTTGGCTGGATGAAGCACAAGCTGGAATCAAGATTGCCAGGAGAAATATCAATAACCTCAGATATTTAGATGACACCACCTTATGGCATAAAGTGAAGAAGAACTAAAGAGCCTCTTGATGAAAGTGAAAGCAGAGAGTGAAAAAGTTGGCTTAAAGCTCAACATTCAGAAAACGAAGATCATGGCATCTGGTCCAATCACTTCATGGCAAATAGATGGAGAAACAGTGGAAACAGTGACTGACTTTATTTTGGGGGGCTCCAAAATCACTGCACATGGTGATTGCAGCCATGAAATTAAAAGATGCTTACTCCTTGGAAGGAAAGTTATGACCAACCTAGACAGCATATTCAAAAGCAGAGACATTACTTTGCCAACAAAGGTCTGTGTAGTCAAGGCTATGGTTTTTCCTGTGGTCATGTATGGATGTGAGAGTTGGACTATAAAGAAAGCTGAGCACCGAAGAATTGATGCTTTTGAACTGTGGTGTTGGAGAAGATTCTTGAGAGTCCCTTGGACTGCAAGGAGATCCAACCTGTCCATCCTAAAGGAAATCAGTCCTGGGTGTTCATTGGAAGGACTGATGTTGAAGTTAAAACTCCAATACTTTGGCCACCTGATACGAAGAGCTGACTTATTTGAAAAGACCCTGATGTTGGGAAAGATTGAGGGCAGGAGGAGAAGGGGATTATAGAGAATGAGATGGCTGGATGGCATCACTGACTCAGTGGACATGAGTTTGGGTAAACTCCAGGAGTTGGTGATGGACAGGGAGGCCTGGCATGCTGCGGTTCATGGGGTCACAAAAAGTTGGACACGACTCAGCGACTGAACTGAACTGATACTAGCAAGTACTGTAATAACTTAAAAGCACAACTACTGAGAAAAATTTAAAGAAAGTATGCTATATAAATCAATATTCAATGTAATAGTATGTAACTATAAAGGTAATAATTACAAACATAATGTAATAACACTAAGATATATAAACATTCTTACATAATATACATATATACTATAATATAAAAAACTGAATACAAAATTCTGTATATACAAATAGTGGAACAGAACATAAAAATATGAAAAGAGTCGTTTTTCAAGCAGATGACTATTTGTTTATCTATTTGTCTGTGCCCATGCAGTATGCAGGATCCTGGTTCCCTAACCAGAGCTTGAACCCGTGTCCCCTGCATTGGGAGCCCGGAGTCTTAACCACTGGACCACCAGGGAAGTCCCAAAAAGAGTCATATTTAGGTATGAGAATTAAAGGTGATTTTTTTCTTTCTAAAATTGCCTTTAATTTTGTCTTGACAATAGATTTTAAAATCAAAGAGAGATTTGGATTTTAAAATCCAATAACTGAGATATTCCTGAGAAGCATGTGCACTCTAACAATGAAGTCAGATTCTAGGTTAAGCCAGTGGCTCCATCAAATCCTGGGCAGAGCTGCTCTTCAATATGTTGGCCTGTCATCATCACCAAATACTCCATTTCTTTTTTGGTTTCCTTGTCCTATTTTTGCATCCCCTCCTCCACTGATCTCTATGTTTCCTGGAATTGTCAGTCAAGGTCAAAAAGACCTTATAAACTCATTTTCATTGAGGTTCCCTTGTGGGAAGTCTTACAAAGTTGAGGTGGGGTGCACAAAGCTCAGTGTAAATAAATAAAGAGATGAGAACTGATGCTTTGATTCAGTTCAATTTTGGAAATGAAAAATGAGGGTCCATTTTGAAGATGGAAGAGAAGAGGCCTTCTAGTACCTGTCAAGTGTCTATTATCCAAATGTTTATTTAATTACTAAATTCAAGACATTGTGGGAGATATAAATATGAATAAAAATTACAGACTAGAAAAAGGGATGGGCCTATATACAAATAACCATAATAAAATGATGAAAATAAGAAGTACATAAATAGGACTAAATGATACACAAATTTAAGGCAATAAATTATTTCAAGCTGATGATATTAGGAGAGTCTTCCCAGAGGAGGTGAGTAGCTCCTGGGGCTTGAACGATTGGAGAGGTTGTAGTATGCATCAGTTCAGTTCAGTTCAGTCACTTAGTCGTGTCCGACTTTTTGCAACCCCATGAATCACAGCACACCAGGCCTCCCTGTCCATCACCAACTCCCGGAGTTCACTCAAACCCATGTCCATTGAGTCAGTGATGCCATCCAGCCATCTCATCCTCTGTCATCCCCTTCTCCTCCTGCCCGCAATCCCTCCCAGCATCAGGGTCTTTTCCAACAAGTCAACTCTTCGCATGAGGTGGCCAAAGTATAGGAGTTTCAGCTTTGGCATCAGTCCTTCCAATGAACACCCAGGACTGATCTCCTTTAGGATGGACTGGTTGGACCTCCTTGCAGTCCAAGGGACTCTCAAGAATCTTCTCCAACACCACAGTTCAAAAGCATCAATTCTTCGGCACTCAGCTTTCTTCACAGTCCGACTCTCACATCCATACATGACCACTGGAAAACGATAGCCTTGACTAGACAGACCTTTGTTGGCAAAGTAATGTCTCTGCTTTTCAATATGCTATCTAAGTTGATCATAACTTTCCTTCCAAGGAGTAAGCGTCTTTTAATTTCATGGCTGCAATCACCATCTTCAGTGATTTTGGAGCCCGTATGCATAGAAAGGGGAAAAAGATTCCAGGCTGAGGTAACTGAATAGGAAAACTCACTAAGATGTACATAATAATCACAAGTACTACATTTCAGTGAATCTAAGCCACCAATGATTATAAGACACATTGTTATTTTATTCAATACTAAGTTGGTGATGGACAGGGAGGCCTGGCATGCTGTGATTCATGGGGTCACAAAGAGTCAGACACGACTGAGTGACTGAACTGAACTGAACTGAAGAAAAGATAAACACTGCCAGTCAAACAAAAAACTTGATGCTGTCTTTTCATTTGGAGTTCTTACTCTGTGTTTACTGAAAGAGCTCATTTAAACTTTAGACATAGACCAAGCAAAATAATGCAAAATGCCAGGCTGTATGAATCACAAGCTGGAATCAAGACTGCTGGGAGAAATATCAATAACCTCAGATATGCAGATGACATTACCCTTATGGCAGAAAGCTAAGAGGAACTAAAGAGCCTCTTGATGAAGGTGAAAGAGGTGAGTGAAAAAGCTGGCTTAAAACTCAATGTTCAGAAAACTAAGATCATGGCATCTGGTCCCATCACTTCATGGCAAATAGATAGGGAAAAAATGGAAACAGTGACATATTTTATTTTCTTGAGCTCCAAAAATCACTGCAGACAGGGACTGCAGACATCAAATTAAAAGTAACTTGCTCCTTGGAAGAAAAGCTATGACCAACCTAGACAGCATATTAAAAAGCTGAGACATCACTTTGCTGACAAAGGTCTGTATAGTCAAAGCTATAATTTCTCCAGTAGTCATGTATGGATGTGAGAGTTGGACCATAAAGAAGGCTGAGCGCTGAAGAATTGATGCTTTTGAACTGTGGTGCTGGAGAAGACTCTTGAGAGTCCCTTGAACAGTAAGGAGATCAAACCACACAATCCTAAAGGAAATCATGGGAATATTCATGGGAAAGACTGATGCTGAATGTTCATGGGAAGGACTGATGCTGAAACTGAAGCTCCAGTACTTTGGCCACCTGATGTGGAGAGCTGATTCATTGGAAAGGACCTGATGCTGGGAAAGATTGAAGGCAGGAGGAGAAGGGGACAACAGAGAATGAGATGATTGAATGGCATGATTGACTTAATGGGTATGAGTTTGAGCAAACTCCGGGAGATGGTGAAGGACAGGGAAGTCTGGCGTGCTGCAGTCCATGGGGTTACAAAGAATCAGACACGACTGAGCAACTAAACAACAGGTAAAACAAAATAAGTATAATATTTCTATAGTTTCTTCTCAGTGAGAGAGGAAGGGGCCAGATGATGCAGGGCTTTGTAGATCATGTGAAGAATTTTGGCCTTTACTATGCACTTAATACTCAAAACTGTTTTCAACAATAAAATACTAGCGGACAGCTCTGACCATGTTCCTACTGGGAAGACCATTCTCTTTCACACCTGATACCTTCCCTCGCAATCTCCATGGATTAACCCAACAGAGTAATTCTTAAAGAGTAAGTTGTCATCAATGGACATGAGTTTGAGCAAATTCCAGGAGATAGTGAAGGACAGTGAAGCCTGGCGTGCTGCAGTCCATGGGGCCGCAAAGAGTCGGACATGACTTACTGACTGAATAACAACGAGTTGTCCTTATTCTCCTATAAATAATGGGCCAGAAGAGAGCAAAGGCAAGAAGAAATGGGGCCATATATACTATCAAACAATGTTAATGAAGGATACTTAAACCACGAATAAGCTACATTCTTTTTATGCCACAATGACTTAGGAAGAAAATGAACACAGGTTCTGGCCTGCGTGTGTACTCTGCCACTCAGTCGTGTGAAACTCTTTGGGATCCCATGGATTATAACCTGCCTACCAGTCTTTTCTGTTCAGAGAATTATCCAGACAAGAATACTGGAGTGGACTGCCATTTCCTATTCCAGGGGATCTCCCCAACCCAGGGGTCCAAGCCACATCTGCATTGGCAGGCAGATTCTTTACCACTGCACCACCTGAGTCAGGAAGATTCCCCTGAAGAAGGAAATGGCAGCCCACTCCAGTATTCCTGACTGGGAAACCTCGTGGACAGAGGAACCTGGCAGGCTACAGTCCACAGGGCAGCAAAAGAGTTGGATACAATTTAGCAACTAAACAACAATATGGCACACAGCCGCTGCTTTGGCTAATGAGTTCTGGCCTACACAATGATTAATAATGATCATTCTTGAGAGATTGTGCAGTTGAATTGCGAAATAAAATCCCCACCAATATAGTAAAATCAAGAAAACCTTTTTATCATTCAAATGGACATTCAAAAGGCATAATATTGCTATAGGAAGGCAAGAAAAAAATTATTTGGATTTTACAAAATGCGTATATATGATTGATATCTCAAAAATGATTTCAAAGTTTACTATATGGTTCCTCCTCCAAAATATATACAATATATAGTTATTGAATATTGGTCAAATTAATGTACCTAACATTTATGAAACCAGTCTGTCGTTTTATCTTAATTTCTACATGAATGAAAGAGCAGTCCCATAAAATTGAAAATGTGATTTAGCAATTTAACAAGGACACAACAATCCTTTGGAAATGAACAGCTTTTAACTAAGTAGTGTAATGTACCTACTTGGCATACTAAACAAATAATACACTAAATACTAAATAGTTTTCCTTACTACTGAGTTTCACTTAAAAACTGGAAATTATCATTGTACCCATACTTTTAATTTAAAATTCCAAGAATTTTTTAAAAGTATACTAACCAGATGTGTCTTCTTGGAATGTGTAACCATTTTAATGAAAAATTACCACTGAAATATTATTGAAAAGAAATGTATCATAGGATTTTACAAAGAGCTGTAAAAGGTAATATTAAAAGTAAGGGCAGAAATCATACTAAAATGGACTCACCTTCAATTTTTAAGACTATGTTTACATCTATGATTAATCTATATAAAGAATATTAACATAATACAATATTAAATATGCTGCACCATCTCACTTACAGACTGATTACAGGGCAAATTAAAGTGTCATGAAGTCATCCTGCTAACCTTCAGGCTATTGCTGTCAGACTGTAATGTGCATGCCAAACACCTGCGGATCTTGTTAAAATGCAGATTCTGATTCAGTAAGTCTCCATGGGACCCATGATTCTGCATTTCTAACAAGTTCCCAGGTGGTGTTCATCTTGCTGGACCGCAATTTGAGTAACAAGACTTGAGGCTACAAGAAACTTTATATTCTGAAAGAAACCTTATAGAAAATGCTTTTAGACCCCACTTCTTTCTTACTTCCAAAATATTCAACAAAAATTTAAAATATTTCTTCTGGATAGAAATGTTGTCTATTCAGAATAGACTGTGATTGCCAAGGCAGAGGAGGGGTGGGGAAGGGAAGGACTGGGAGGTTGGGGTTAGCAGATGTAAGCTTTTACACACAGAATAAACAGTGAGGTCCTACTGTAGAGCACAGAGAACTATATTCAATATGCTGTGATAAACCATAATGGAAAAGAATAAGAAAAGAATGCATATATGTATAACTGAATCACTTTTCTGTCCAGCATAAACTAACACAACATTGTAAATCAACTATACTTCAATAAAATTCTATTCACAGTGAAAGAGGAGAGTGAAAAAACGGGCTTGAAACTTAGCATTAAAAAACTAAGATCATTGGAGGAACGTCTGTTAAGGTCTTCTGTCCACTGTTTGACTGGGTTGTTTGTTTTTCTGGTATTGAACTGCATTGAGCTGCTTGTATATTTTGGAGATTAATTCTTTGTCAGTTGCTTCATTTGCTGTTATTTTCTCCCATTCTGAGGGTTGTCTTTTCACCTTGCTTATAGTTTCCTTCACTGTGCAAAAGCTTTTAAGTTTAATTAGGTCCCATTTGTTTATTTTTGTTTTTATTTCCATTATTCTAGGAGGCAGGTCTTAGAGGATCTTGCTGTGATCTATGTCAGAGAGTGTCCTGCCTATGTTTTCCTCCAAGAGTTTTACAGTTTCTGGTCTTTCATTTAGGTCTTTACACAATATTACCATATGTAAAATAGATAGACAGTGAGAGTTTGATGTATGATGCAGGGAACCGAAGCTTGTGCTTTGTGACAAAATCCCATGGACGGAGGAACCTTGAAGGCTGCAGTCCATGGGGTCGCTGAGGGTCGAACACGACTGAGTGACTTCACTTTCACACATTGGAGAAGGAAATGGCAACCCACTCCAGTGTTCTTGCCTGGAGAATCCCAGGGATGGGGGAGCCTGGTGGGCTGCTGTCTCTGGGGTCGCACAGAGTCAGACACGACTGAAGTGACTTAGCAGTAGCAGAGGGGTGGGAAGGTGAGGGAAGTGAGAGGGGGGTATAAGAGGCAGGGGACATAGTATACCTATGGCCATTTCACATTGATGTATGGCAAAAATCATCACAATATTGTAATTGTCCTACAATTAAAGTTGTTTAAAGGAAAAAAATAGATAAATAAGTACTGGAGATGTAATGTACAACACGATAAATAAAATTAACACTTCTTATGTTATATATGAAAGTTGTTAAGAGGGTAAAGCTTAAGAGTTCTCATCACAAGAAAAAAGGTCTTTCTGTATTTCTTTAATTTTTTATCTATTTGAGATGATGAATGTTCACTAAACTTATTGTGATAATCATTTTATGATATATGAAAATCATATCATCATGCTCTGCATCTTAAAGTTTTACAGTGCTGTTCTCGATTATATCTTAATAAAATTGGAAGAAAAAAACTAAAATCATGGCATCCAGTCCCATCACTTCATGGCAAATAGAAGGGGGAAAAGTGGAAGCACTGACAGATTTTATTTTCTTAGGCTCCAAAAACATTGTGGACGGTGACTGCAGCCATGAAATTAAAAGACATTTGTCCCTTGGAAGGAAAGCTATGACAAACCAAGACAGAATATTAAAAAACAGAGACATCACTTTTCCGACAAAGATCCATCTAGTCAAAGCTATGATTTTTCCAGTAGTCATGTAGGGATGTGAGAGTTGGACCATAAAGAAGGCTGAGCGCTGAAGTATTGATGCTTTTGAATTGTGGTGCTGAAGACTCTTGAGAGTCCCTTGGACAGCAAGGAGATCAAACCAGTCAATCCTAAAGAAAATCTACTATGAATAATCTTTCATAGGTAACATTGGGTTTCCCAGTTAGCACCAACCTGTCAATGCAGAAGACATGAGAGAACCAGACATGTCTGAGAGCTAATGCACTAAATTGCCTTTACAAGAACACTGAACATAAGGGCTACCATGAAAGAAGGCTGTGGTGGCCTCATCTCTATTTTCACTAATTCATAAAAGGATGAAATGAGTTGTAGTAGAAATAGGCAGTTCTTGACAGTGTTATAAAGCTCTATGATATAAGCTGTCAGAGGAGGCTGCAAAATCTTCTGCCCTGGAACTCATTAAGAACAAGAAAGATACCCACTTGGAATAAATCCAGGAGTAGAGTCAGAGAAATACCAGACATAGAGATGAACTAAACATGGTCTGCAGCAAGGGCTGGCTGCAGCCAAAAAACTGGATCCCAGCCAGCTGCATAGGGTAGCCATTCCAGCAGTCTGGCAGGATCAGTTAACTCTAGTGTGGCCAGAGAGTGTCAAGGGGTGGTTCCTAGAGAACTGGACTCTCCAATTCTGCTTCATTCCATCTCCTTTCTTCTGTGAAAACATGGCCACAACAGGGCCACTAATATAACATTTAGAAATCAGAATATGATTTATTCTAAGCCTCTAGGATCTTTGATTAAAATATATATTAGACAAAGAAACAGCAACTGATGTTTAAAAAACAAACCTCAGGGACTTCCCTGGTAGTCCAGTGGTTAGAACTCCATACTTCCACAGCAGGGGGCATGGGTTCAATCCCTGGTCAGGGAACTAAGATCCTGCAAGTGGCACAGCTGGCCAAAGGGGAAAAAATGTGAAGCACATGGACCCCAGTCCCTACAGCTTTGTCCATAAATATCAGTAAGGGGCTGATGGAATACACACATGACAATTTAACCTTCATTCCTGACCCTGGCTCTAAGGTCATTCACGAGGGTCTGATTCCAGTCTCGAAGACCTCCTTTACCCATAGCAAAGACATCAATTTGATCTCAGCTACAGGCTTATTGCTAGCCGCAGACACAGTTCTGTCAGCAGAGCTTTAAGAAGGTCCACTCCAACACTCTTAAGACTCAATGTCAACTTGCTTCAAGTCCTGTCCTCGTAGCCCAGTTTGTTAAAATGGAATTCCCTTCCCTTTTTCCTTTCCTCCCTCTCTTCCTTCCTTCCTCCCTATCATCCAGCAATTCCACCTCTAGGTTTTTACCCAAGAGAAATGAAAATATGTCTACAAAAAGACTTGAATATCAATATTCAAAGCAACTTTATTTTTAATAGCTAAAAATCTAGAAACAGCCCAAATTTCCATCAACAGAAGAGTGGATAAACTGTAGTACATCCATACAATGGAAAGAAGTATTGAAAGTGTTAGTCACTCAGTCATATCCAACTCTTTGCAACCCCATGGACTGTAGCCCACCAGGCTCCTCTGTCCATGGAATTCTCCAGGCATGAATACTGGAGTGGGTTGCCATTTCCTCCTCCAGGGGATCTTGCCAACCCAGGGATCAAACCCAGGTCTCCTGCATTACAGGCAGATTCTTTACTGTCTGAGCCACCAGGGTGATTTCATACAATGGAATACTACTCAGAAACAGAAGGGAAATACAAACTGATACATGCAATGAAATGAATGAATTATGAAAACATGCTGAGTGCAAGAAGCTAGACACAAAACAATATATACTGCATAATTCCATTTACATGAAATTCTAGAACAGGCAAAATCAGTGGTGGAAAAATCAGAATAGCAGTTGCATCCGGGATGTGTTATGGTTTGAATTAGGCCTGTCAGTTGATTCAGTCATGTCCGACTCTTTCCGACACTATGGACTGTAGCCCACCAGGCTCCTCTGTCCATGAGGGCTCTCCAGGCAAGAATACTGGAGTGGGTTGCCATGCCCTCCTGCAGGGGATCTTCCCGACCCAGGGAGTGAACTCGAGTCTCTTATGTTTCCTGCATTGGCAGGCGGGTTCTTTACCACTAGCACCACCTGAATTATGTCTCCCCAAAATATATGTTGAAGTCCTAATCCTCAATACCTGCGAATGTGACCTTATTTAGAAACAGGGTCTTTGCAGATAGAATCAAATTTAACTAATTTGATTAGAGTGGGTCCTAATCCAATATGACTGGTGTCTTATAAGAGAGACAAAGACAGAAGCCCACAAGGAGAATGCCATGTGACGACAGAGACAGAGGTTGTAGTGGTGCATCTATAAGCCAAGAAACACCAAGACTGCCAGGAACACCAGAAGCAAAAACAAGGGAATCGAATGGATTCTTTCCTAGAGCCCTCAGAGAGAGTGTGTCTCTGTGGATACCCTGATTTGGGTACGTTGGAAGGACTGATGCTGAAGCTGAAACTTCAATACTTAGGCCAACTGATGTGAAGAACTGACTCATTTGATAAGACCCTGATGCTGGGAAAGATTGAAGGCAGGAGGAGAAGGGGATGACAGAGGATGAGATGGTTGGATGGCATCACCGACTCAATGGACATGAGTTTGAGCAAGCTCCAAGAGTTGGTGATGGACAGGGAGGCCTGGCATGCTGCAGTCCATGGGGTCGCAAAGAGTCGGACACGTCTGAGCGACTGAACTGAACCCTCCAGAACTGTGAGAAAATAAGCTTCTGTTGTTTTAAGCCATCCAGTTTGTGATAACTTGTTACAGTAGGAAACTAATACAAGGTGGGTGAAGTAGGGACTGACTGGAAAGAAGCATTAGGGAACTTTCTGGGGTAAAGAAAATGTTCTATATTTTGATAGGGGCTTGGGTTACATGAATATATCCGTTTGTCACAACTCAGCTAATAGTACACTTAAGATTTATCTCAAAAAGAAAAAGTACCATAAATAAATACTGAATTATAGTTAATGACATTTCAATACATGCTGAAGCATTTAGGGGTGAAGGGTACCAATGTCTGCAACTTACCTTGATTGATGAATGGCTGGATGGACAGATATGTGGTAAAACAAATAGAGTAAAATGTTAATCAGTGCAGAATCTAGGTGGTGGGTGGGTGTTTGCTCTATACTTCTTTCAAATTTTTAAACATTTGAAAGCTTCATAATAAAGTGTTAGAGAAAAAACAAACTCTGCTTTTGTATGAAAGCGTCCTCAAAACTAGTTCCTTAGCCTACCACGCCTCTGCTTCTTCCACACAGACTGGAAATTCAGGAGCTGCCATACCCTCAAAACATTTTACAGTTGAGAAAACTGGGCTGCAAGGTAGTTCAGTGACTTGCTGAAGGTCACACAGCTAGTAGAAGAGTCATTTTATTCCCCAATTTTGCAAGGCTGGAATCATCCTGTGTTGCTACTGCTGCTAAGTCACTTCAGTCGTGTCGGACTCTGTGCGACCCCAGAGATGGCAGCCCACCAGGTTCCCCCGTCCCTGTGATTCTCCAGGCAAGAATACTGGAGTGGGTTGCCATTTCCTTCTCCAATGCATGAAAGTGAAAACTCAAAGTGAAGTTGCTCAGTCGTGTCCGACTCTTAGCGACCTCATGGACTGCAGCTTACCAGGCTCCTCTGTCCATGGGATTTTCCAGGCAAGGGTACTGGAGTGGGGTACCATTGCCTTCCTGTGTTAGTCATCATTAAATATCTAGCCCAGTGCTTGCACCTGGTACAGGATAGAAGTTCAGGATGAATGAAAGCTTACCAAGTTGTGCTCTTTACTGCTCTGCACACACCTTGTCCTAAGGTCCAGGCCCTACCTGTGCTCCAGTTCTGGTCAATGGATGTATGCCTCCTCCTGAGCCAAAACCCTCACTCTGATATCCTACCTAAACCCCTAATCCCACAACACCAGCCTTGCTATCTTCCCTCCTACAACTGAAATCCTATTCATATCCAGACTTTGATACATGTTCACAGTTTCCTCCTGTCAACCTACCATGATTTCTCACATCATCTAACCAGATTCCCTGCTTGTGTGGTGGTGCTTCTTGGGCCACAGACACGGAGCACGACTCCTACCCCCACTACCGATTGCCTATTGTGGTCACATTTTGCCTGCTGGTCTGGCCTTTGCACCAGATCTCTAGCAAAGAAAAAACAGAAGCCTTTACATCAAACACTTTCCAGTGTTACCTGCTTCCTGGTGGTCTTGGGCCCTGTCTATCCCAGCATGATTCCCTCAAGGTACTCCTCAGATCCTCACAGACAAAATGTGAGCCACTGCCCATTGTTCTAGAGATGGAGATAACTTCTCAAGCCTGAAGAGAAGAGAAGGAAGGCAGAGAAGGAAGATAGAGAGGGAACCAAATAAACATTTTTCCTTTCTCTTTAAAATGTAGGGCAGCATGTGAGCATGACAGGATTGGGGTATAAAGTGCATTTATTTTAGAGGGAACAAAACACCAAACCACTAACCCAGCACTTGCAGAAGGGCAAAGAGGAAAGCAAAGTTTACAAAATGGACATCAAATACAGACAGATCAACAAAGGTTTTTGGCACAAAGCAGCTAAGGTCTGTGAAAGAGAAGTTCATGTGTAATGTCCAGACTGTCATCTTTTCATGAACTCATTTGATCCTTCTCAACTGTACTGTGACTCAGTAGGTATACCAACACTGTCTCTGAAAATCCGTCTTTAGTTCCCAGGCTCTGTCAAGTGAATGCCTACATTCATAAACATGCTACAAACTATAGACAGAGACTATGTGCTCTTCTCTGTTTAGTCACTCAGTTGTGTCTGACTCTTTGTGACCCCATGGACTGTAGCCCACCAGGCTCCTCTGTCCATGGGGATTCTCCAGGCAAGAATACTGGAGTGGGTTGTCATGCCCTCCTCCAGGGGATCTTCCCAACTCAGGGATCGAACCCAGGTCTCCCACATTGCAGGTGAATTCTTTACTGACTGAGCCACAACGGAAGCCCACTGAGACTATAGACACATCATTTGCATGTGGCCTGCCTGTGGCCAGCCTGACTAAGGTGGAGAGAGTGCCCAGGAAGGCAAGCTTTCCAGCTGGAACTGCTTCACCAATCAAAGATAATTCCACAAAAGTATTATTTTCACTAAAATTCACTTTGGATGAAAATAGCCTGTGACTAATAAAGAAATGGACATAATGAATTATTTTACCTTAGATATGCATAAAACAGAATAAACCATGTCTCCCTCACTCCACACCCCCAGCTCTGTAAAGATGGTAACTTAGTAGCACTGGAGGAAAAACACAGGGAACTGAGTAAGGGAGAGCAAATCATGCTACAGGCAAAGAGCAGATCAATGTAAAGAGAATAAACTAACATTGTGTGGCATAGTAACATTGAGTGGTTGCACTGGTGATTACAATTAACATCTTAATCTATAAGAGTCTAGTTTTTATTAAAATCAACTTCGTTTTAATTGTTTACAAAAAGTATGCATTCCTAAAACTCCATTCCTTCTCCCTTCCTTTTTGCTTTACATTTTATACATTGTATGTCCATGAACACAGATTAAAAATCATTGCTTTCTGTAGCTGTCTTTTTAAATCAGGTAGAAAAAAGAAGTTACAAACTATACATATGTATACATACACTTATATACCTATATACAGTCTTTTTATCTTTATCTATGTAGCTAACTTTGCTGGTGCTCTTTATTTATTCGTGTGGGTTCAACTTACTGTCTAGTGAGTGTCCTTTCACTTCAGGCTAAAGAGCTCCCTTTGGTATTACTTAGAGGGTAGGTGCTTCAAGAAAAGCAAAGAATTATTTACTTTTATTCTTCTGGCAATGTCTTGGTTGCTTCCTCTTTTATGAAGTATAGTTTCAATGTATTTAGAATTCTTGGTTGACTGAAAGGTGAAAGACACACACTGAGAACTATAAAACACTGATAAAGGAAGTTGAAGATGATTCAAAGAAATGAAAAGATATCCCATGTTCTTGGATCGGAAGAATTAATATTATCAAAATGGCCACACAACCCAAAGCAATCTACAGATTTAATGTGATCCCAACGAAATTAAAGGAGAAAAGAAAAGACATACCCATTTGAATGCAGAATTTGAAAGAATAGCAAGGAGAGATAAGAAAGCCTTCCTCAGCGATCAATGCAAAGAAATAGAAGAAAACAACAGAATGGGAAGACTAGAAATTTCTGCAAGAAAATTAGAGATACCCAGGGAACATTTCATGCAAAGATGGGCTCAGTAAAGGACAGAAATGGTATGGACCTAACAGAAGAAGAAGATATTAAGAAGAGGTGGCAAGAATACACAGAAGAACTATACAAAAAAGATCTTCATGACCCAGATAATGACGATGGTGTGATCACTCACCTAGAGCCAGACATCCTGGAATGTGAAGTCAAGTGGGCCTTAGGAAGCATCACTATGAACAAAGCTGGTGGAGGTGATAGAATTCCAGTTGAGCTATTTCAAATCCTAAAAGATGGTTTTGTGAAAAGGCTGCACTCAATATGCCAGTAAATTTGGAAAACTCAGCAGTGCTCACAAGACTGGAAAAGGTCAGTTTTCATTCCAATCCCAAAGAAAGTCAATGCCAAAGAATGTTCAAGTGAAAGTGAAGTCACTCAGTCGCCTCCAACTCTTTGCGACCCCATGGACTGTAGACTACCAGGCTCGTTCCTCCATGGGATTCTCCAGGCAAGAGTACTGGAGTGGGTTGCCATTTCCTTCTCCAGGAGATCTTCACGACCCAGGGATTGAACCTGGGCTTCCCATATTCCAGGCAGACGCTTAACCTCTGAGCCACCAGGGAAGGCCCAAGAATGTTCAAATTACCGCACAATTGAACTCATCTCACATGCCAGTAGAGTAATGCTCAAAATTCTCCAAGCCAGGCTTGAACAATACATGAACCATGAACTTTCAGATGTTCAAGCTGGTTTTAGAAAAGGCAGAGGAACCAGAGATCAAATGGCCACATCCGTTGGATCATAGATAAAGCAAGAGAGTTCCAGAAAAACATCTCTTTCTGCTTTATTGACTATGCCAAAGTCTTTGACTGTGTGGATCACAATAAACTGTGGAAAATTCTGAAAGAGATAGGAATACCAGACTACCTGACCTGCCTCTTGAGGAATCTGTATGCAGGTCAGGAAGCAACAGTTAGAACTGGACATGGAACAACAGACTGGTTCCAAACAGGAAAAGGAGTACATCAAGGCTGTATGTTGTCACTCTGCTTATTTAACTTATATGCAGAGTACATCATGGGAATGCTCAGCTCAATGAAGCACAAGCTGGAATCAAGATTTCTGGGAAAAATACCAATAACCTCAGATATGTAGATGATACCACCCTTATGGCAGAAAGCGAAGATGAACTACAGAGCTTCTTGATGAAAGTGAAAGAAGAGAGTGAAAAAGTTGGCTTAAGGCTCAACATTCAGAAAACGAAGATCATGGCAACTGGTCCCATCACATCATGGCAAGTAGATGGGGAAACAGTG
The DNA here is from genome assembly GCF_027580195.1 of Bos mutus. Lineage (NCBI taxonomy): Eukaryota > Metazoa > Chordata > Mammalia > Artiodactyla > Bovidae > Bos > Bos mutus. The sequence continues at coordinate 23,519,452 of NC_091646.1, read as the reverse complement.
GAAACAGTGGCTGACTTTATTTTGAGGGGCTCCAAAATCACAGCAGATGGTGATTTCGGCCATGAAATTAGAAGACGCTTACTCCTTGGAAGGAAAGTTATGACTGACCTAGACAGCATATTAAAAAGCAGAGACATTACTTTGCCAACAAAGGTCCATCTAGTCATGCTATGGTTTTTCCAGTAGTCATGTATGGATGTGAGAGTTGGACTATAAAGAAAGCTGAGCACTGAAGAATTGATGCTTTTGAACTGTGGTGTTGGAGAAGACTCATGAGAGTCCCTTGGACAGCAAGGAGATCCAACCAGTCCATTCTAAAGGAGATCAGTCCTGAGTGTTCACTGGAAGGACTGATGTTGAAGCTGAAACTCCAATACTTTGGCCACCTGATGCGAAGAGCAGACTCATTTGAAAAGACCCTGATGCTGGGAAAGATTGAAGACAGGAGGAGAAGGGGACTACAGAGGATGAGATGGTTTAATGGCATCACCGACTCAATGGACATGGGTTTGGGTAAACTCTGGGAATTGGTGATACACAGGGAGTCCTGGCATGCTGCAGTCCATGGTGTTGCAAAGAGTTGGGCACAAATGAGCGACTGAACTGAACTGAACTGAACTATGAAATTATCTATGACATTTTTCACAGAACTAGAACAAATAATCGTAAAATTTATATGGAATCTGAGGAAAAAGAACAAAACTGGAAGATAACCCTCCCAGACTTCAGACAATACCACAAAGTTACAGTAATCCAATCGGCACAAAAACAGACATGTAAATCAATGGAGCAGAATACAGAGCCTATAAATAAACCCACACACCTATGGTCAATTAACCTTTGACAAAGGATGGAAGAATATACAATGGGGAAAAAAACAGTCTCTTCAGCAAATTATATTGAGAAAGCTGGACACCTTCATGTAAATTAATGAAGTTAGAACGTGTTCTCTCACCATGCACAAAAATAAACTCAAAATTGTTTAAAGACTGGAATATAAGACATGACACCATAAAACTCCTAAAGAGAACATAAGAGAAACATCCTCTGACATAAATTGACATAAATCATTGTACCAATATTTTCTTAGGTCAGTTTTCCATGACAAGAGAAATAAAAGCAATAATAAATGATTAGTATCTAGCCAAATTTAATAAGTTTTTGCACAGCAAAGGTAACCATAAACATAACAAAAGGACAACCTATGGACTGAGAGAAAATATTAGAAAATGGCACAACCAACAAGGGTTTAATTTCCAAAATATAGAAACAGCTCACACAATTTAATAACAAAACAACAATAAAAACAACAAAAAACAAAACAACAAAACAAAACAATAATAAAAACAACAACAACAAAAACCAATAGAAAAATGAAAATTTCTCCAAAGAAGACACATAGATGGCCAATAGGCACATGAAAAGATGCTCCACAACACTAATTATTAGAAAAATGCAAATCAAAACCACAATGAGATAGTGAATTCTCTGGAGGTCCAGTGGTTAGAACTCCATGTTCTCATTGCAGAGGCCCCAGGTTCAGTCCCTGATTGGGAAGCTAAAATCCCACAAGTTGCATGGTGTGGCCAAAAAAAATGTTTAAGTGATTTAAGAAAAGGAAAGCCCTAAAGACTCCACCAAAAAATTACTAGAGCTAATCAATGAATATAGTAAAGTTGCAGGATATAAAATCAACACACAGAAATCCCTTGCATTCTTATACACTAATAATGAGAAAACAGAAAGAGAAATTAAGGAAACAATTCCATTCACCATTGCAACGAAAAGAATAAAATACTTAGGAATATATCTACCTAAAGAAACAAAAGACCTATATATAGAAAACGATAAAACACTGGTGAAAGAAATCAAAGAGGACACTAATAAATGGAGAAATATACCGTATTCATAGATAGGAAGAATCAATATAGTGAAAATGAGTATACTACCCAAAGCAATCTATAGATTCAATGCAATCCTTATCAAGCTACCAACGGTATTTTTCACAGAGCTAAAACAAATAATTTCACAATTTGTATGGAAATACAAAAAACCTCAAATAGCCAAAGCAATTTTGAGAAAGAAGAATGGAACTGGAGGAATCAACCTGCCTGACTTCAGGCTCTACTACAAAGCCACAGTCATCAAGACAGTATGGTACTGGCACAAAGACAGAAATATAGATCAATGGAACAAAACAGAAAGTCCAGAGATAAATCCACGCACCTATGGACACCTTATCTTTGACAAAGGAGGCAAGAATATACAATGGAGAAAAGACAATCTCTTTAACAAGCGGTGCTGGGAAAACTGGTCAACCACTTGTAAAAGAATGAAACTAGAACACTTTCACTTTTCACTTTCATGTGTTGAAGAAGGAAATGGCAACCCACTCCAGTGTTCTTGCCTGGAGAATCCCGGGGACAGGGGAGCCTGGTGGGCTGCCATCTCTGGGGTCACACAGAGTCAGACATGACTGAAGCAACTTAGCAGCAGCAGAAGAACACTTTCTAACACCATACATGAAAATAAACTCAAAATGGAGGAAAGATCTAAACGTAAGACCATAAACTATAAAACTCCTAGAGGAAAACATAGGCAAAACACTCTCTGACATAAATCACAGCAGGATCCTCTATACCCACCTCCCAGAGTAATGGAAATAAACGCAAAAATAAACAAATGAGACCTAATTAAACTTAAAAACTTTTGCACAATGAAGGAAACTATAAGCAAGGTGAAAAGATAGCCTTCAGAATGGGAGAAAATAATAGCAAACGAAGCAATTGACAAAGAATTAATCTCAAAAATATACAAGCAACTCCTGCAGCTCAATTCCAGAAAAATAAATGACCCAATCAAAAAATGGGCCAAAGAACTAAACAGACATTTCTCCAAAGAAGACATACAGATGGCTAACAAACACATGAAAAGATGCTCAATATCACTCATTATCAGAGAAATGCAAATCAAAACCACTATGAGGTACCATCTCACACTGGTCAGAATGGCTGCGATCCAAAAGTCTACAAATAATAAATGCTGGAGAGGGTGTGGAGAAAAGGGAATCCTCTTACTCTGTTGGTGGGAATGCAAACTCGTACAGCCACTATGGAGAACAGTGTGGAAATTCCTTAAAAAACTGGAAATAGAACTGCCATATGACCCAACAATCCCACTGCTAGGCATATACACTGAATTGAAAAAGACACGTGTACCCCAATGTTCATCGCAGCACTGTTTACAATAGCTAGGACATGGAAGCAACCTAGATGTCCATCAGCAGATGAATGGATAAGAAAGCTGTGGTACATATACACAATGGAGTATTACTCAGCCATTAAAAAGAATACATTTGAATCAGTTCTAATGAGGTGGATGAAACTGGAGCCTATTATACAGAGTGAAGTAAGCCAGAAAGAAAAACACCAATACAGTATACTAACATATATATATGGAATTTAGAAAGATAATAATGATAACCCTGTATCCAAGATAGCAAAAGAGACACAGATGTATAGAATAGTCTTTTGGACTCTGTGGGAGAGGGCGAGTGTGGGATGATTTGGGAGAATGGCATTGAAACATGTATATTATCATATGTGAAACAAATCGCCAATCCAGGTTCAATGCATGATACAGGATGCTCGGGGTTGGTGCACTGGGATGACCCAGAGGGATGGTATGGGAAGGGAAGTGGGAGGGGGGTTCAGGATGGGGAATGCATGTACACCCGTGGAGGATTCATGTCAATGTATGGCAAAACCAATACAATATTGTAAAGTAATTAGCCTCCAATTAAAATAAATACATTTATACTAAAAAAAAAAAACTGTAATAAGATATCACACTGGCCAGAATGACCATGATCAAAAAGTCTACAAATAGTAAATGGTAGAAAAAAGGGAAGCCTTCTACACTGTTGATAGGAATGTAAATTGGTGCAGCCACTATGGAAAACAGTATGGAGATTCCTTAAAAAACTAAAAATAGAATACCATATGATACAGTATTCCCATTCTTGGGCATATGTCTGGAGAAAACTATAATTCAAAAAGATACATGTACCCCAGTATTCATAGCAGCACTCTTTACAATATCTAAGACATGGAAACAACCTAAATGCCCATTGACAGATGAATGGATAAAGTTGTGTTACATATTAATATATGCAGTTGAAAATTGCTGCTGCTCCTGCTGCTAAGTCGCTTCAGTCGTGTCCGACTCTGTGTGACCCCGTAGATGGCAGCCCACCAGGCTCCACGTTCCCTGGGATTCTCCAGGCAAGAACACTGGAGTGGGTTGCCATTTCATTCTCCAATGCATGAAAATGAAAAGTGAAAGTGAAGTCGCTCAGTCGTGTCCGACTCTTCACAACCCCATGGACTGCAGCCTACCAGGCTCCTCTGTCCATGGGATTTTCCAGGCAAGAGTACTGGAGTGGGGTGCCATTGCCTTCTCTGAATTGAAAATTACTCAGCCACAAAAAGAGCTAAATAATACCATGTGCAGTAACATGAACGAAGCTAGAGATTGTCTTACTGACTGAAGTAAGTCAGAGAGAGAAAGATAAATATCATTTGATATCACTTATATGTGGCTTCTAAAAATGGGTACAAATAAACTTAGTCACAAAACAGAATCAGGCTTATGGTTGCCAAAGGGGAACTTGGAGATAAATTAGGAAGTTGGGATTAATAGATAAACACCACTATATAAAAATAGATAAACAACAAGGATTTACTATATAGCACAGGAAATTATATTCAACTTAAAAAAACCTATATGGAAAAAACAACCTGAAGCTATACTCCTGAAACTAACACAATATTGTGAATCAATTATGTTAAATAAAAAAATACTTCTGGGAAAATGAAAAATCTGACAGTCATTCCAGTTTCCGACCTCCATAATAGCAGAAACATGGTTGCTCAGTCTCAACTCAATTAAAAAGAATGGAGTGGGAGTTTGGGATGGACATGTACACATTGCTATGTTTTAAATGGATAATCAACAAGTACAGCACATGGAACTCTGCTCAATGTTATAGGGCAGCCTGGATGGGAGGGGAGTTTGGGGGAGAATGGATACATACACGTACATGTATGGCTGAGTCCATTCACTGTTCACTTGAAACCATCACAACATTGTTAATCGAATATACTCCAATACAAAATAAAAGTTTTTATTAATGAAAAAGAAAGGAGAGATAGTGTTGTGGGCTGAATTGTGTCCCCACAAAATTCATGTTGAATCTCAAATCCCCAATGTGAGTGCATTTGAATATAGGGCCTTTAAAGAGGTAATTAGGGTTTAAAGAGATCAGTTCAGTTCAGTTCAGTTGCTCACTTGTATTCAACTCTTTGAGACCCCATGAATCGCAGCACGCCAGGCCTCCCTGTCCATCACCAACTCCCAGAGATTACTCAAACTCATGTCCATTGAGTAGGTGATGTCATCCAACCATCTCACCCTCTGTGGCCCCTTCTCCTCTTGCCTTGAGTCTTTTCCAGCATCAGTGTCTTTTCAAATGAGTCAGCTCTTTGCATCACGTGGCCAAAGTATTGGAGTTTCAGCTTCAGCATCTGTCCTTCCAATGAATATTCAGGGCTGATTTCCTTTAGGATGTACTGGCTGGATCTCCTTGCAGTTCAAGGGACTCTCAAGAGTCTTCTCCAACACCACAGTTCAAAAGCATCAATTCTTCGGTGCTCAGCTTTCTTTATAGTCCAACTCTCACATCCATACATGACTACTGGAAAAACCATAGCCTTGACTAGATGGACCTTTGTTGGCAAAGGTTTTATTAAAGAGATAATTAGGGTTAAATGAGGTCATTTGGGCTTCCCTGGTAGCTCAGCTGGTAAAGACTCTGACTGCAATGCAGGAGACCCTGGTTCAGTTCCCGGGTTGAGAAGATCCACTGGAGAAGGGGTAGGCTACCCACTCCAGTATTCTTGGACTTCCCTGGGGGCTTAGATGGTAAAGAATCCACCTGCAATTCGGGAGACCTGGGTTTGATCCCTGGATTGGGAAGATCCCCTGGAGGAGGGCACGGCAACCCACTCCAGTATTCTTGCCTAGAGAATCCCCATGGACAGAGGAGCCTGATGGGCTATAGCCCATGGAGTTGCAAAGAGTTGGACACAACTGAGTGACTAAGCACAGCACAGAGGTCATTAAGGTGGGGGCCAAATAGTACTGGTGTCCTGATAAGGAGGAGGCACCAACAGCATATGTACATAGAGGGAAGGCCATATGTGGACACAGAAAGAAGACAGCCATCTGCAAGCCACAAAGAGAAAGGCCTCAGGAGAAACCAAACCTGTCAACACTTTAATCTTACATTTGCAGCCTACAGAACTGTGGAAAAAATGAACTTCTGTTTTTCAAGCTGCCCTGTCTGTGAAATTTTATTATGGTAGCCTGAGCAGACTAATGCAGGTGGTATCCTGGATGGGATCCTGAAACAGAAAGAGGATATTAGGGGGGAACCAATGAAATGTGAATAAGTGTGGATTTAGTTAGTAGTAATGTACCAGTTTGGGTTCATTAGTTATGGCAAATAGACTATAATAAAACGTCGATAATAGTGGAAAGTGGGCGTGGGCTACACAGGAGTTCTCTGTACTATCCAACGACAGTACAACTTTTCTATACATCTAAACTGCTCTAAAATTAAAAGTTTATTTTAACCAAAATAGAGAAGTAGCCAAGCCCACAGGTACAGGGTAGCAGAGGCCTGCCTTCAATGTTCTAGACTTCCCAGGGCAACAACATTTCCTCCACCACTACTTCCTCTCTGGAGACATATACCAGAGCTCCCCCTAAGTTTCCTTTTGGGCTGCCTTCCAACATGTGAAGCAAGGTGTGGATCACTCCTGCTCCAGCTCCCTTGGAGCTGCTGCACAGTTGTTTCTATTGGAAATAGATTATGGACCAGGAAAATGGAAAATCTGATGGTGTTTCCAGTCCCCAGTCTCTGTAAAAAGCACTCATACAGCTGCCCTTTTTTACTCTCTCAAAAGGAGAGGGAGCAAGGTTTCTAAAGCTCATAGGCCCAGGCCATAGAGGTTTATGAAGGAGATGTTGGTGTTAAAAAAGAAAACTTTACAGAGCAGCTTCTGTCTTGCTTCCAAATCAGCATAGATGGCATCACTCTTTGGGTACCTGCTCCCTCACATTTCACTCTGTGAAACTTTCATTCTACTAATTATGGCAAGATTCAGTCATCCTCAGTTCCCCCTTTTTACAGATATTCCTTGCTTGTAAGAATAAAAAAAAGGGAAAAAGGAAGCCACCAGGAACTCCCAGCCTCTAGTTCTGTAACTGAGTGGTAGGATGGGATCCCCAGGATAAGAGACTCATGATGAAGGAGCCAGTGTGATAAGGCAGGTCGGCCTTCATCCTTCATCTGCCACATCGTGGACTAAGACCAAAGGCCCCTGTCAGGGCCTCCCACTGTTTCTCCCTTTGGACTAACTTCTACTCCAACCAGCAAGTCTGGTGTCTTTGTTGATCTCTCCCTTTTATGAACCACCACGCACTTTGCCCCTGAACAGCAAGACAGGGGTGAAGACATTAGACACCATGAGCTCCTTGCCTCTATAGTGGCACTAATACAGCAGTCCTGGTAAAATGAGAAAGGAAATCTCCATGAGCCTGAGGCCCGGAGCAGCACTGACCTGTGAAGCTGAGGCAGGTGTGATCTGCTCCCTTGTCCCTGCTGTTTTTTCTGTGGAGAAAGTCGTTAACTTGTGTCTCAGGTGCTACCAGACAAACCCCCTCCTGGCCTCTCCTATTCCTCCAAAGGAAGCAGAGGTCACTCTTGACCTGTTCCCCATATATTCCTTCCCTTGAGTGAAGCTAAAGGTGGAAGAGGGAAGACATCAAGCCCTCTAGCTTTATAAAGTTCCACTAGCCCAATACTGTAGAACAAACAAGGTTTTAGGCATGACACAAGAGGAACACGTGAAACTTGTAACCTTTCCAGTTCATGTTCTAAATAGCTGTAAAGAAAAGAGTATTGGGAGTAAGATTCAGACAGGCATCTAAGTCCACGCATTCACCCGAATAGGCAGCCTGGGACACAGAACCTTCTCCCCACCTCACACCACTTGAAGAAGCAGCCTGCCTCTGAGAGTCTGTCGGGTGTGCTTGAATTCCTAACAGGGAGGAAGAATGAGAACTTTGGTCTATCTAACAAACTGCTCAGGAAATCCAGCTCCTGGATGAGGTGGGCTTTGGAGGGGCAAGGCCAGTTAGTTGTGCAAAGAGCTCCCAGAGTCCTCGCTGCCCCCTGCTGGTGCCGGGGTCATGTGCTCTCCCTTCCCCCGGGAAGGAAGGGTCCCCTTGCTCTTACTCTTGCCAGGTGAGGCAGGGAGCTATTTTGCACAGCGCTCTGCTGGAAAGAAAGTGGATAGTGTGGAACAGAGGAAGAGCATCTCAGAAGAAAGAAAACGTGAACTGAAGTACCGTCCTGTTTTCATAGAGCCATAGCAGTTTCCATACACTGTATTTAACAGAAGCTCACAGTCTCTTCTTTGTAATTATTTGTATGCATCATCCGGACCTTCAAACTATCTGAATTACCCACAATTATCTCAACTCATCTACATGTTCAGTTTCCCAGGAAGGGAAAAACCTCTCCTGACAGTTTATGAATTCTGGGGAATCTAACTGGGGGAGATGTAGAAAAGCAAACAATTGGTAGGGCATATAATTATCTCTTTCAAAGGAAACATTCACCTCCAGCTGGCCTACTTGTGTAGGTTCTAGTGCCTGAAAAGAGAATTAATTAACCCAGGCAGGTCTCTAGTGCTTGCATGTCCTCCTTCAAAACCTATTTACAAACCTGCTTAGAAATGCTGGACTTTTGCAAGCAGAGAGTTCACTTATAAATACAGCTGCAGATGGAATTCTTTGCACATGGAAATGGAAAATTCTGAACAGGAATAACTTGACATTTGATTCTGGAACAATGGTAAAATGTCAACATCTGCCATGAAAATATAGAACTATAAAATAATGATTAAGGGTCCTTTCAGGTTTTTTTTAAATATATACCACTGTTTGGGTTTGGTTGTTTCACAAAGCTCTGTGCAGTATCACTTTACTACTATTTAAGCAATTGAGTAATTAAACAAGCACACTTAGACATTAAATTTTATTGGAACATAATAATAGAATCATTCTATCAGAACTGTGGTCCATTCAGGCCAGAAGTCTCTCTTTTCCATGTACTAGAAGCTGGGTTTTTTGATAACCTAATAATCCCTTGTTAATGATGATTTCAAAGATCTGGATTCACAGAAACATCCCAAATTCTGTTAAAAAGCCATTTTAATGTTATCATTTATAATTGTGCTAAAACTTTTCTTAAATTTATGAACAATATGAACCAATACCAGCTCTTGAATGGCTAATTAAATCTGCTGCCTGTAGTGTTAAGTAGCACCTCCAACTTTTTTTTCTTTTTAAAATATTTTTTTAATTTTATTTTATTTTTAAACTTTACAATATTGTATTAGTTTTGCCAAATATCGAAATGAATCCGCCACAGGTATATCCGCGTTCCCCATCCTAAACCCTCCTCCCTCCTCCCTCCCCTACCCTCCCTCTGGGTCGTCCCAGTGCACCAGCCCCAAGCATCCAGTACCGTGCATCGAACCTGGACTGGCGACTCGTTTCATACATGATATTATACATGTTTCAATGCTATTCTCCCAAATCTCCTCACCCTCTCCCTCTCCCACAGAGTCCATAAGACTGATCTATACATCGGTGTCTCTTTTGCAGTCTCGTACACAGGGTTATTGTTACCATCTTTCTAAATTCCATATATATGTGTTAGTATACTGTATTGGTGTTTTTCTTTCTGGCTTACTTCACTCTGTATAATAGGTTCCAGTTTCATCCATCTCATTAGAACTGATTCAAATGTATTCTTTTTAACGGCTGAGTAATACTCCATTGTGTATATGTACCACTGCTTTCTTATCCATTCATCTGCTGATGGGCATCTAGGTTGCTTCCATGTCCTGGCTATTAATAAACAGTGCTGCGATGAACATTGGGGTACACGTGTCTCTTTCCCTTCTGGTTTCCTCAGTGCGTATGCCCAGTAGTGGGATTGCTGGATCATAAGGCAGTTCTATTTCCAGTTTTTTAAGGAATCTCCACACTGTTCTCCATAGTGGCTGTACTAGTTTGCATTCCCACCAACAGTGTAAGAGAGTTCCCTTTTCTCCACACCCTCTCCAGCATTTATTGCTTGTAGACTTTTGGATCGCAGCCATTCTGACTGGCGTGAAATGGTACCTCATAGTGGTTTTGATTTGCATTTCTCTGATAATGAGTGATGTTGAGCATCTTTTCATGTGTTTGTTAGCCATCTGTATGTCTTCTTTGGAGAAATGTCTATTTAGTTCTTTGGCCCATTTTTTGATTGGGTCATTTATTTTTCTGGAGTTGAGCTGTAGGAGTTGCTTGTATATTTTTGAGATTGTGATTAAAAAACACACCTAACATAAAATTTACCATCTTAACACTTTCTAAGTGTCCTGTTCAGTAGTGTTAACTATATTCACATGGTTGTGCAATCAATCTCTAAAACTTTTTTGTCTTGCAAAACTGAAATTATACCCATTAAACAACAGATCTCCCTTCCCCTCTCCAACTCAGCTCCTGGCAACCATCATTTTATTTTATTTCTATGAATTTGATCATTTGAGGTACCTCATATAGATGGAATCATACCATATTTGTTTGTCTTTTTGTGGCTGGCTTATTTCACTGAGCATGATAACTCAAAGTTCATCCATGTCATATCATGTGACAAGATTTCCTTCCTTTTTAAGGGTGAATAATATTCCATTGTATATATATACCACACTTTGTTTATCCATTCATCCATTGATGGTGTGTGTTCAGTTGCTCAGTCATGTCTGACTTATTGTGACCCTGTGGACTGTAGCCTGCCAGGCTCCTCTGTCCATGGAATTTTTCTGGCAAAAATACTAGAGTGGGTTGCCATTTCCTCCTCCAGGCAATCTTCCTGACCCAGAAATAGAACCTGTATCCCCTTGCATTGGCAGGCGGCTTCTTTACCACTGTGCCACCATGAACACTGGGCTTTTTCCTGCCTCTTAGCTATTGTAAATAATGCTGTTATGGACATGGGTGTGCAAGTATCTCTGCAAGATCCTGATTTCAACTGTTCAGGACCTATATCCAATCATGGGATTGATGGATCATATAGTAATTCTATTTTTAATTTTTTGAGCAATCACCATACTGTTTTCCATAGCATCTGTACCATTTTTCATTTCTACTATCAGTGCCTTCTACCAAGGTTTCAATTTCTCCACATCTTATTTTCTGTTCTTTTTTATAGTAGCCATCCTAGTGGGATGTGACTTGGTATCTCTTTGTGGTTTTGATTTACATTTCCGTAATGACTAATGATGTTGAGCATCATTGGCCATTTGTATATATCTTTGAGAAATGTCTATTCAAATTTTTGTCCATTTTTTAATTGTGTTATTTGCTTTCCTGTTGTTCAGTCGTAGAAGTTCTTTATATATTCTGGACATTACCTCCTCATCAGACATAGGATTTGCAAATCTTTTCTACCATTATATAGGTTACTTTTTAACTCTGTTTATTGTGTCCTTTTATGCACAGAAGTTTTAAAATGTAACACAGTTGTATTTCTCTATTTTTATTTTTGTTACCTGTACTTTTGGTATCACAGCTAGGAAATCCTTGAAAAATCCAATGTCATGAAGGTTTTACATTTAGATCTTTGATCCATATTGAGTTAATTTTCATACATGCTATAAAGTATGGGTCAAACTTGGTTTGTTTGCATACGGATATACAGTTGTTTCAGCATCATTTGTTTAAGAGGATTTTTTTTCCCTTTTGAAATTCATGGTCTTGACAGCTTTGTAAAAAATATTTGACAGTATATATGAAAAAAATATATATATATATGAAAATTTATTTCTAAGGTCTCTGTTCTATTCCAATGATCTGTAGGTCTGTCTTAATTCCAGTACAACACTATTTTCAGAACTATATGTTTATAATAAGTTTTGAAATCAGCACGTGTGAGACCTCCAATCTCATTCTTTTTTTTCCCAAAGATTGTCTTGGGCTATTCAGAGTCCCTCAAGATTCTATATGAATTTTATATGGATCTTTCTTTTCTTAATTTATTTATTAAAAAGAAATTTTGTTGTTGTTGTTCTGGGTCATTGTTGCTGCACATGAGCTTTCTCTAGTTACAGTGCACAGGACTTCTTACTGTTGTGGCTTCTCTTATTGCAGAGCACAGACTCTAGGCACATGGGCTTCAGTAGTTGCAGCATGCATCCTCAGGAGTTGTGGCTCATGGGCCCTAGAGCATGGACTCAGTAGTTGTGGCGCACAGACCTAGATGCTCAATGGCATGTGGAGTCTTCCCAGACCAGGGATTGAACCCATGTCCCCTGCATTCGCAGGTGGACTCTCAACCACTGTACCACCAGGGAAGTTCAGGATGGATCTTTCTGTTTCCACAAAAAATGCAATTAAATCTGTAGATTACTTTGGGTGCTATTGACATCTTAACAATATTAAGTTTTCTAATCTATGAACACAAGATGTTTTCCATTTATTTGTGTCTTCTCTGTTCTTAAAAAAACCAACTGTAATAAGATATAATTAATATACCATAAAACTCACTCATTTGGGAGTTCCAAATATTTTTCTCTCAGTCCATAGGTTGCCTTTTATTTTGTTGATGGGCTCGTTCGCTGTTCAAAACTTTTTAATTTACATAGTAACATTTGTCTATTTATGCCTTTGTTGGCTGTGCTTTCAGTGTCACATTTAAGAAATCATTGCCAAGATCAATGTCAAGAAGATTTTCCCCTTTTTTCTTCTAGGATTTCTATGGATTTGGGTCTCATTTAAGTCTTTAATTCATTTTTTGTTGCTTTTTGTATATTATGTAAGATAGGGGTCCATATTTCATTCTTTTGCATGTGGACATCCAGTTTTCCCAGCACTGTTTATTGAAGGACTATCCTTTCCCCATTCAATGGTCTTGACAGTTTTATTGAAGATTAGTTGGCTATATTTGTGTTGGTTTATTTCTGGGCTGTCTAGGCTGTGCCTTTGGTCTATGTGTCTGTTTTTATGCCAGTGCCATACTGTTTTGTTTACTGTATCTTTGTAATATATTTTGAAATCAGGATATGGGATGCCCCCAACTTTGTTCTTCTAGCACAAAATTTCTTTATTTGGGTTTTTTTGTGGTTCCATATGAATTTTACGATTGTTTTTCTATTTTTCTAAAAAATGCCATTGGGTTTTGATAGAGATTGCATTGAATCTGCAGATAGCTGTGGGCAATATGGACCTTTTAACGATACTAATACTTCCGATCCATGGACATGGGATATCTCCATGGATATTCCTCCATTTATTTGTGTCTGCTTTCTTTTATCTAGAGTTTTATAGTTTTTTTTAATGAATGATAGCTAGTTGTATTAATATACCACATTTGGTCACCCATTCATTAGTGGATGGACATTTGAGTTGTTTTCACTTCTTGGCTATTATAAATAATGCTGTTATGAAAATCAGTGTACAAGTTTTGTTTATATGTATTCTTTCAATTCAATGTCTTTTAGTATATTTACAAGCCTATGTAACAGTCCTATAGTCACACTACCCTGAATGTACCTGATTTTCTCTGATCTCAGAACTTGGTTAATACTTGACAGGAGAAATATCAAACCTCAGATATGCAGATGATACCACTTTAATGGCAGAAAGTAAAGAGGAACTAAAGAGCTTCTTGATGAGGGTGAAAGAGGAGCATGAAAAAGCTGGCTTGAAATTCAACATTCAAAAAACTAAGATCATGGATTTGGTCCCATCACTTTATGGCAAATAAAAGAAGAAAAAAAGGAAACAGTGAGAGACTTTATTTTCTTGGGCTCTAAAATCATTGTGGACAGTGACTGCTGCGATGAAATTAAAAGACACTTGCTTCTTGGAAGAAAAGCTATGACAAACCTAGACAACATATTAAATGGCAGAGACATCACTTTGCCTACAAAGTTCTGTCTAGTCAAAGCTATGTTTTTTCCAGGAGTCATGTACAAATGTGAGAGTTGGACTATAAAGAAAGGGGAGGGCTGAAGAACTGAGGCTTTCAAATTGTGGTGCTGGAGAAGACTCTTGACAATCCCTTGGACTACCAGGAGATCAAACCAGTTAATCCTAAAGAAAATCAACCCTGAATATTTATGGGAAGGACTGATGCTGAAGCTGAAGTTCCAATACTTTGGCCACCTGATGTTGAGAGCTGACTCATTAGAAAGGACCCTGGTACTGGGAAAGATTGAAGGCAAAAGGAGAAGAGGGTGGCAGAGGATGAGATTGTTAGATAGCATCACTGACTCTATGGACATGAATTTGAACAAACTTCAGGAGATAGTGGAGGCCAGAGGAGCCTGGTGTGCTGCAGTCCATGGGGTGCAAATAGTCGGACACAACTTACTGACTGAAAAACAACATGCGACAATCGCCATTCTCTAATTCCACAATATTTTCATCTACCCAAAAAAGAAACCCTATACCTATGTAGTCATTCCCCATTCTCTACTCCCCCTCAGCCTTTGGCAACCACTATTCCACTTTCTGTCTCTATATATTTGTCTATTTTGGACATTTCACATAAGGGGAATCATATGATATTTGTCCTTTTGTGTCTGGTTTCTTTCACTTAGCATAATGTTTTCTAGTTTCCTCCATGTTGAATAAGGATTTCATTCTTTTTTATGACTGAATAATACTCCATTTTATGAATATACAACATTTGTTTATCCATTAGTCAATTGATGGGCATTTGTATTGTTTCCACTTTTTAGCTTTCATGAATAGCGTTGCTGGGAACATTTGTATACAAGTTTTTGCATGGATGTATGTTTTCAATTCACTTGGACATTTTCAGTATCTTTACGAGTGGTATTGCTAAATCATATGGTTACTTTAATTTCTTTAGAAACTACCAAACTGTTTTCTAATGAACTAAACCGTTTATATTCCAACCAACAATGTATGAGGTTTCCAATTTCTTCATGTCTTTACCAATATTTGTTATTATTTATCTTCCAAATATTTGGGTTTTCTTACCAATGGATTTCTCTGTTTCTCAGCACTTTGTTAGCTTTCCCTCACTATGGTTGTCTCAGATGGAGTGTGTTCAAAGTCTTCCCACTGAACCTCTATAGTGGGTTAATTCAAGCAGTAGGCTAGAGCAAGATGAACTGATTAAGGTGTTTGATTTATGTTTCCTGCTTTGAGAGCATATGGACACTCCCAAAGGAATGGTCTTCCAGAAACTGTTTATTACTACTCTACTATATGATAATGTTTTAAAGGTGAAAGCACAGTTTTCACTAGAGGGGTGTTTGTATTTCTCCCTAATGTCAATCGGCTTTCCACCTACTTCTTTGTCTACACTAATCAAAATTTGAAGGAAGAAAGATGGATAATGTAACATGCTGCCCTTCTTTCACCCCAAAAGCCTAAGATCCTGTAATGGTTTTTGTAAAATCAGAACATGATTACCTAAGAAACCATGACTCCATGTAGGAAGCTCCTGTTGTCTTTCCTTTCTGTACTATTCACTCTTCTGTTTCCATTTTCTTTATGATGAATCAGCCTTTAACATGCAATGAAAATTCTCAAATGTGTAGGCACTGACAATTTTTAAGTAATTGCAGCTCCTAGTAAAGAAGTTTTCCCATTTTTGAAATTTGCTATTTTTAAACATATCTTAAACATACAAAATTGTTTTGAAGAGAGTTATGTAGTTTTCTTATGTGCGAAGAGGAATGGCAAAGTTGGAAGCAATTTTTAAGCATATTCTCAACAATCCATTTGAATTTCATTTGTAGGAAAGAGTATACTTTTAAGACACTACAGGACATAGCTTTTTTGCCTCATGCTGGGAATCCAAACAAGTAAGTTGCATTTACATCTCAGCCCCTAACTTGATAAGTGGAATTCTAGATCATTATATTTGCTTGCAAAGAAGTATCAAGCAGTTTTAAAGGTCTGATATTTTTTTTCACTGAGATTTAATTTACATACCAAAAGCTTCACCATTTTAAAGTATACAATTCAGTGGCTTTTAGTATATTTAAAAGGTTGTGCAATCCTCACCACTCCTTAAATCCAAAAAATTTTCATCACCCCAAAAAGAAACCCCACGCTCAGTAGCAGTCACTCCCCTCTCCTCCTTCCCACCAGCCAATGACAACCACTAATGTACTTTCTGCCTTTATGGATTTTCCTATTCTGGACATCTCATATGAAAGGAATCAAACAATACATGGTCTTTCTGACTGGGTGTTTTCATGAAGCATGTATTCAAGGTGCATCAATGATGTAGCAGGTATCAGTGCTTCATTACTTTTTAAAATTTTTATTGACTTCCCTGGTGGCTCAGATGGTACAGCATCTGTCCACAATGACGGAGATCTGGGTTTGATCCCTGGGTCAGGAAGATACCCTGGAGAAGGAAATGGCAACCCACTCCAGTACTACTGCCTGGAAAATCCCATGGATGGAGGAGCCTAATGGACTACAGTTCATGGGGTCGCAAAGAGTCAGACATGACTGAGTGATTTCACTCATGGTTAATCCGATGTGTTAGTTTCAGATGTACAGCAAAGTGATTCAATTATACATATACATATATTCATTATTTTTCAGACTCTTTTCTCATATAGATTATCACATAATATTGAATAGAATTCCCTGTGCTATACAGTAGGTCCTTGTTGTTTGTTTATCTTATGTATAGCAGTGAGGCTTCCCTGGTGGCTCAGTGGTAAAGAATCTGCCTGCCAATGCAGAAGATGTGAGTTTGATCCCTGGGCCAGGGAAGATCCCCTGGAGAAAGAAATGGCAACCCATTCCAGTATTCCTGCCTGGGAAATCCCATGGACAGAGGAGCCTGGCAGGCTACAGTCCATGGGGTTGCACAAGAGTTGGACATGACTGAGTGACTAAACAACAACATATAGTAGTGTGTACATGTTAATCCCAGGCTCCTGATTTATTCCTCCCCTGCCCCGCCACATTTCACTTTTGGTAACCATAGATTTGTTTGTTATATCTGTAATCTTTTTTCTCTTTTGTAAATAAGTTCATTTCTATTATGTTTTAAAATTAGATTCCACATACGAATGATATCATGTGAAATTTATCTTTGTCTGACTTACTTCACTTAGTATGATAATTTCTAGGTCCATCCATGTTACTGAGTGCTTCATTACTTTTAATTGCCAAATACTATTCCATTGTCTGTATATACCACATTTTACTTATTCATTCATCAGTTGGTAGACTTTTGAGTTCTTTCCACTTTGGGGCTATTATGAATAATGCTTCTATGAACATTTATATACTAGTTTTTGTGTGGATATCAGTTTTCGTTTCCCTTGGATACATACCTAGGAGTGGAGTTCCTTGAATATATGATAACTCTATGTTTAACCACTAAAGGAATTGCCAGTCTGTATTCTATAGTGAGTGTTCTCCTTTCATCAACATTTAATATTGTCTGCCTTTATATATTTATACAATACCCTAGCCATTATAGCTACCCTAGTGGGTATGAGGTGGTATCTCATCATGTTTTGATTTGCATTTCCTTAATGACTAATTATTTTGAGCATCTTTTCAGGTGCTTTTTAACCATTTGTGTATCATCTTTGGGAAAGTGTATATTCAAATTCATTGCCCATTCTCTTTAAAAAAAAATTTAGTCACATCCTATAGCATGTGGGACCTTAGTTCCCCAATGAGGGGTTGAACCTACACCCCTTGCATTGGAAAGTCAGTAAGTAAGTGTTAGCCACTCAGTCATGCCCGACTCTTTGCGACCCCATGGACTGTAGCCCATCAGGCTCCTCTGTCCATGAGATTTTCCAGGCAAGGATACTGGAGTGGGTTGCCATTTCTTTCTCCAGAGGATCTTCCCAACCCAGGGATCGAACCTGGGTCTCCTGAACTGCAGGCAGATTCTTTACCAACTGAGCTACAAGGGAAGCCAAAGAAGAGTTTTAACCACTGGACTCCCAGGAAAATCCCCACTGCCCATTTTCTAAGTGGAATGCCTTTTTATTGTTGAGCTGTAAGAGTTCTTTATATATTTTGTATGTAAGACATATCATATATGTGATCTGCAAATGTTTTCTCCCATTCTGTGGGTTGTTTCACCACTTTCTTGATGGCACCCTTTGAAGTATAAAAGTTTTAATATTCATGAAATTATCTGTTTTTTCTTTTGGTTGCTTGTGCTTTTGGTGTCTTACCTAAAAAGTGCCTAGATTCTCTAATCTAGATCATGAAGATTTACACCTATTTTCCTTCTTAAAGTTTGATAGTGTTAGCTCTTTGATCCATTTAAAATTAAGTTTTGGTATATGGTGTGAGGTAACTTCCCTCTTTTGCATGCAAATATACATTTATCTCAGTACCTTTTGCTGAAAAGACTATGCTTTCCCCATAGAATGGTCCTGGCACCCTTGTTGAAAATCAATTGACCTTAGAAGTGAGGGTTTATTTGTGGACTTTCTTTCTTACTCCATTGATCTATATGTCTTTAGGCCAGTATCACACTGCTTTCATTAAAGTAGTTTAATAGTAAGTTTTGAAATCACGAAGTATAAAGTTCACATTCTTTGTCCTTCTCATCCCTCCGGTGGCTGCTTAGTTGCTGGTTTTCACTGTGCTTGTGGGCTGTTGATTTTTAAGGCTACCACAGGACTGGGGAGGGAGCATGGAAACAGAGGGACTTTCTAATAACACAAAGCTTACTGTTCTTATCAAGATTAAGCCATTTTCTTGAAGAAATGCTCTCTGGATTTTTGTAAGCTTTCACTTATTTTCTGGAATACTAGAAAAGTTACTTTTGACAATTTTTGGTTAGTGTTTTCATTGATTTTACGGAAGGGAGGGTTTTCAGAGTTCCTCATTTCATCATTCTTGAAGTCATCTAGATCTGAGTTTTTAATCTCCACTACTTCCTCCTCCTTTGCACCAAATGTTGTTATATCAACTTGTGCAGCTTTCTAGGAATTGAATAGGTAACAGAATCACAGATTCTCATATGCATTTGGGCTTCCCTGGTGGCTCAGATGGTAAAGAGTCTGCCTGCAATGTGGGAGACTCGGGTTCTATCCCTAGGTCAGGAAAATCCCCTGGAGAAGGAAATGGCAACCCACTCCAGTATTCTTGCCTGGAGAATTCCCATGGACAGAGGAGCCTGGTGGGCTACAGTGCATAGGGTCAAAAAGAGTGGGACACGACTGCGTGACTTCGCTTTCTTTCACAAACCAGCAAAAAACTTCTGTGTAAGACAGGATCCTTGTCTTTTTATGTATTAATGTGTATATCACTTACCCACACTGAAGTAGAGTATCAAAATGGGAAATTCTGTCATATATATATATATATATATATATATATATATATGATCCAACCTCCATAGTACAATTTTGTCAATTGACCAGTAATATCCTTTACAGCACTTTATTGTCCTTTAGCACAGGATCCAGTCTAAGATCAGATATAGATTTATTTGTCGCATCTCTTTAGTTTGGAGCATGCACACAGTCTTTCTTTTATGACATTGAGATTTTTTGAAGAATAAAGCCTTCATTCCTTTTGTTTTAATAGACTGTTCCTCATTTGGAGTTTGTCTAGTATTTCCTCATATTTAGATCCATGTTATATATTCCTGGCTAGAAAACTACATACTTGCTGCTGTGTCATTCATAGGGTTTAATATTGAGAGACATATTAAGGTCTCTCATATGAGGTCAGGTTTATCTGACCTCCATGGGTGATGTAATTTTTGATCATCCCATCAGGTTGTTTTCTGATTTTTCCGCTTTACACTTAATATTTTTTTCTCTAACAACTAATAAGTAGTCTGTGGAGAGACATTTTAAGAACAATGTAAGTATTCTGATCCTCATCAAAAATTTCCCTTTGGTTTAGCATCAATTTATGACTCCTGCTTAAATCAATCTTTACTATGATGGTTGAAAAATGATGATTTTCCAGCTCCAGTACTCCCTCTGCAATTGCCATTCAATACTCAAGGACTCATATTTTAAAACAGCTTTATCGATGGTCCTTTCTAGGTGAGGAAGCTAATATGACATACTGCAGTCAAAACCAGCTTGTTGGTCTCAATGAGGATATGGTGTGGTGGGGGGAGCTACTAGGACAGGTAGCAGGGCCTGTATGGGTAATCAGAAATTGTAGTTCACTGGTCCTTTGGCATTATATAACTGAGCAGGTACCCTAGGGACATATAGATGTGCAGCCCACTGAGGTCCTTCTACAACTAACAAAATTCCTGGTTTAGTGAAGGGAAACATGGTTTGATCTACCACAATAGAGAGTCACGACCTTTCACCCCATTACCATATCTGAGTCAGTTTATAGATTTAGGATCTCATAAATGAAAAGGAGTCCAGGTACCCTTAAAGAAGAATACCACAAGTATATATACATTTTCCTCATTTTCTGCCCAGTGACACTGAAGCCATTTTCCCTACAGAAAGGGAATATCCACATTTTGGAGAACAGTAGATCCTAATGTTGAGTTAACACTATTTTCTGGACAGTCAGAACACTATAGCCACCAGCCATAGACTTTTAGGATAAGGACTGACAGAATATAAGTACAGTTTTGACCCTAGGCAGTCTCACCATAGGCCCAATGAAACCACCAAGCCCAATTCAATGAAAATACTCCCAGTTCCTAAAGGTAGAAATGAAATGCATATCCTCAGCAAATGACAGAATTCCCACTGGACTTCTTGAGCCACAGAGATAGGCCTTTGAGACTATTATGGAAGAAAAGGCCAAGTATAGACTCTTGGAACTCCACCTCCTTAACAAGGAAGCAATATTGCCTCCCTGGTAGAATAGTAGAGATAAATATTACCATAGTGGCTCAGATGGTAAAGAACATGCAAGGCTGGAGACCTGGGTTTGATCCCTGGATTGGGAAGATTCCCTGGAGAAAGGAATGGCTACCCACTCCAGTATTCTTGCCTGGAGAATTCCATGGACAGAGGAGCTTGGGGGGCTACAGTTCATGGGCTTGCAAAGAATCAGACATGACTGAGTGACTTTCAAATCAACATAGGAGATATAGAAGTGATGATTTAATTCATATTTGGCTACTTTAAAGGTCAGGTGAGTCTGAAAGTGACCTTAAATTATCATTAATTGTATGTCAACTCTAAATCTGGCTACTGTTCCAGATGTGATCTTGTAAACAGTTGGCAAGTAGTTATTGATCTAATGAAAGCACTTTCTCTATATATCAATCAGGACAAAGATTAGGGTGAGGTGAGTGAAGCAGTTGCCTCTGGCACAAAGTTTAAGGGACTCCCCCCCAAAATCAGTAACCAAGATAAATGATATTTTAATGCAATATTTTACAAAACTAAAACTAACGCAAAAACCCGTGACATACAAAATAGCAAAATTTTAAATAGAGACAAGCTTAGCAACAGAGAATAGCAGAAGCAGAATACCACAGATTATGTCAACTCTTCAGCCATGTGCTACTAATTTGCAGGGAACACTGATCATCTCACCATCCCACAGCACATCATTGTGCTGCTGCTGCTGCTGCTGAGTTGCTTCAGATGTGTCTGACTCTGTGTGACCTTATGGACCACAGCCCGCCAGGCTCCTGTGTCTATGGGATTCTCTAGGCAAGGGTACCGGAGTGGGTTGCCATGCTCTCCTCCAGGGGATCTTCCCAACCCAGGGATAAAACCCGGGTCTCCTACATTTCAGGCAGTTTCTTTACTGGTGAGCCACCAGGGAAGCCCCTATCATTATGCTAGTCTACTACTGATAACATCATATTGACTAAATACAGAAAGCAAAAATTAACAGGTACCTCAGATGCTAGAAAATGGGCAACAGTTCTCCCCAAAATACAAGGTTATCCTGACACATCAGTAAAATTTTGGTGGGAGGGGGGCAAGTACATCCAGGATTTGAGACATACTGAATATCCCTTCCAAAGTAAATAAAAAGTTGTTGCATCTTTGACTCCCTATCATTTAAAGAATTTCAACGGATTTTTAGAAAACATAGATCATGTTTGACTGGTTGCTTCTTTCCATTTACTGGCCTACAATGCTGTAATCTTTCATCTTTGAGGGAACACAGAGCAAGAGATGGTGCTCCACCTAATCCGAGGAGTGGTTCTACCACTTGGCCACTATAACCCATTAAACCCAATGGTGCCAGAAACATTTGTGGCATATTGGGATGTTATAATAGCTTGTGGAAAGTCCATACCCAAGAATCACAGCAAGGAGTCCCTGGAGTTCTTAAACAAACTTATGTTCCCTTAAGGAAGTAACTTTTCTCCTTTAAAACCAATCCATGTCTTGCTTCTAGTTTCTGGTTGTTTTTAGTTTCTGGTTGAATTTCTAACACAGATCTTCAAGTGACTAATTATAACCCAAACTGCCCATCATGAACTGAATGCTAAGAGTCAGCTGCCTAGCTATAACCTTACATGTACCCTGAAGCATTTCCTCTTCAATGGAAGCTATTGAGTATACATTCAGAATGTGGCCTGAGTAGATATTGAAGTTACAAGTCTCAGCATATCTACTCCTGCTTCATAGCTATTTTTGCAATACCAACAACCTCATGGGAAGTTCAAGGCTTATTTAAAACTGGCTCTGCGTAATATGCCTGAAAAAGCCAGAAGTGAATTGTTCCAGCATTATAGTCCTGAGGGCTACCCCAGAAGAACAGTGGAGAAGTAAAGTCCTCCCAATGTGCAGAACTTCAAGGAGTACAACTTCAGGTCCACTTTGCTTGCTTGGCCTTTAGGCCAGGATCTATACCAGTGGTTGGCAAACTTTTTCTCTAAACAGCTGCTGCTGCTGCTGCTGCTATGTTGCTTCAGTCATGTCTGACTCTGTGCGACCACAGAGACGTCAGCCCACCAGGCTCCCCCGTCCCTGGGATTCTCCAGGCAAGAACACTGGAGTGGGTTGCCATTTCCTTCTCCAATGCATGAAAGTGAAAAGTGAAAGTGAAGTCGCTCAGTCGTGTCCGACTACTAGCGACTCCATGGACTGCAGCCTACCAGGCTCCTTTGTCCATGGGATTTGCCAGGCAAGAGTACTGGAGTGGGGTGCCATTGCCTTCTCTGCTCTAAACAGCTAGGTAGTAAATATTTTCAGCTTTTGGGCCACATATGATCTTGTTGCAACTTCTTAATTTTACCCCTGTAGTGTAAAAATGACCATAGATAATATGTAAATAGAAGGATATGTATTTCAATAAAACTTTATTTATAAAAGCAGTTAATAAACTGGAGTTTACCAGGCTCTTAGCTATACAATTCACTGGCAGAATCTAATGGTTTGATTTATTGTTATGGATTTGGAAAACATGAAAGTAGAAAATTGGTAACTAGATTAGCCTCTTAATTTGGGGTCCACAGAATCCTAAGTGGCTGGAAGATGGAACAATATAATATTATAGAATCCTGGTTTCCTTAATAATCTTATGTATTTTATGTGTTGCACTTAAAAATACTACTCTGAGAATGGGTTCATGAGCTTTACCAGACTACCAAAGCTTTTAAAAGAAAATGGCTAAGAAGTCTTCAGAATGGGCCTCGAGAATGAGAACTTTCATGTCTCAAGTAGAATGCATG
Organism: Bos mutus; assembly: GCF_027580195.1. Classification (NCBI taxonomy): domain Eukaryota; kingdom Metazoa; phylum Chordata; class Mammalia; order Artiodactyla; family Bovidae; genus Bos; species Bos mutus. Next base: position 23,495,658 of record NC_091646.1, on the reverse strand, counting down.
CTAAAAGGCCTTACTCTCCATTGCAAAAGTATTGTACCAGCAGGGTCAGAGAGAGAGTGAATCCAGAAACAGTTTCTGCTTTAGTGAGGGAAGTTGCTACCCCATCCATAAAGGAAGGGGTCTAATGCAATCAACTTTCCCTAAGGTTATGGCTAGTCACCTCAAAGTATGGTACTTTACCAGGGGCTCAAAGTGTGTTGCTACTGATAAATTGGGTTGAAGTCCACGAGATTCACTGGTGTTATGTACACCATCACTGAAGGTGCAGGTCTCATAGATCATTGGAAAGGTTACTGAAGACTCAGTTACGGTACCACCTAGGAAACTAACACCTTGCGAGGTTGGGATGCTGCTACAGGATGTGGAATCACTCTGAGTCAGCCAATAGTACATATAATGCTATTTCTTTCATTGTCCGAATACATGGGACTGGGAACCAAGAAGTCGAAAAGGTTACTGGCACCTCTCATGAATCATTAAACCTAATGGTCCCTTGACAAACCTTTGTTTCCATTATTTGAAACTTAGAAGTTGAGGACAGTAGTATCTTTGATAGACTCTGGCAGTAATGACAACTTCATTACATCAAAAGTCTTGGCAGCAGGTCACCAGACAATGGAAAAAGTATGGACAAGACCACTTGAAAGCTGTATGAATGAGATTTTATTCCTGGGAGTTCCAAGAAATAATGTGGTTGAGTTTTGATGTGGAGAGAAACTGGAGACTCCACAAGAAGGAACTCAAGCAAACCCAGAGAAATGATGAGTGTGACACTCTGACCATATTGTGATTATTTAAACATGATAATGGCATTTTTTCCCATGAAATTTGTGAATTTTACAGTCATGCAGCTGAAAGAATCATGATGTATGTTTTATAATTTATACAGCTGTTTTGGTATATTTTTGACCATCTTACTTCTTTTAACTATTACCATTTTTGTTAATAGTTACCTCTGTGTATGTAGATATGTGCTCCCCTATCAATGTTGTACCCATCTTTACCTTTAAGATGAGAAGGAAAAACCTCAGTCCTCCTCCTGTGTATCTCTTTTATTCTCACTACTACTGCACTCACACTTCTGGCACCAGATATGTGCAGATTTTCTCCCACCAAGCAAATTCTCTGTGCCACCAGCTGGCTGTCCTAAGATTTAACTCAATTCTGATAGGATCTATCTGGAGATATGTCAGATCCCACAGGTGAGCTCAGTCCCACAAGACTGCCCCCTGCCACACACACACACATACACGCACACACACACACACACACACACACACACACACACTTCAGATGCCACTCACAAGCCCTGACCAACTGGCTATAGATCAGAAATTCCAAGGACCCTCTCTTCAGGTTTGATTAATTTGTTAGAGTGGCTCGCAGAACTCAAGAAGACATTTACTAACATTTACCAGTTTATTAAAGGATATGATAAAAGATACAGATGAACCACCAGATGAAAAGATACACAGGGCAAGATCTGAGAGGGTCCTGAGAACAGGAGCTTCTGTCCCCATGAGGTTGGTATATGTCACCTTATGACTGACCATTAATTCCAGTACCAGCCCTTCTTTCTCAAAAGAAAGGAAGCAAGGCTGAAAATTGCAAGCCACTAATCATGGCTTGGTCTTTCTGGTGGCCAGTCTTCATTCAGGAGGCAGCCAGGAGCCCCTTCCCCCCTAGAGTTGCCTCAGTAGAACAAAAGACACTTCTATCACCCAGAAAATGACTTGGGTTTTAGGAGCCTTATACCAGTAACCAGGGAAGAGACCAAGATAAAATTTTTTTACTGTCTCACAGTGAGCATGTCTTTTATGTCACTCCAGGCTGGTGTGGTCTGGGATAGCATAGATTATAATACAATTTTGTATTATATAAAAATACAATTATAAATTGTAATACAATTTTTTACTATTATAGTGTTCACCCTAACAAGATTCTCAACTCCTTAAGGAGAGGGTCTTTGTTTTATATCAATGTTACTCAAAGTGTAGTGTGTAGACTCTATATTACCAGTCCATAGCTAGACAAGTACAGGAATTAAGATTAAGCATTTTACATTATATACAGAAATTTGACAAGATAATTTTCATGTCTATAGAATCTTTAAAATTTTTTGGATTTTTATTTTCTATGACATTGATCTTTTAATTCTTCTAATAGTTTGTTTTTATTGTATTTTATAAAAGTATTAGTTCACTACAATTTGAAAATTTTTTAAATGTCCTTCACCACATATTTTGAGAAGCAATATTTTTATATCACTTTTTTTTTAATTGGAAGCTTTAGAGAAGACGAGATGGCAGAGAAGAAGGATGTGAAGCTTTTAAGTTTGACACCATTTTTTATAGTTTAATTTGTTGTTGTTTGGTCGCTCAGTCATGTCCAACTCTTTTTTTTTTTTTTCTTAGAGACAGGGTCTCGCTATATTGCCCAGGCTGGAGTACAGTGGCTATTCACAGGCGCGATCCCACTTCTGATCAGCACGGGAGTTTTGACCTGCTCCGTTTCCGACCTGGGCCAGTTCACCCCTCCTTAGGCAACCTGGTGGCCCCCCGCTCCCGGGAGGTCACCATATTGATGCTGAACTTAGTGTGGACACCCGATCGGCATAGCGCACTGCAGCCCAGAACTCCTGAGCTCAAGTGATCCTCCAGCCTCAGCCTCCCGAGTAGCTGGGATTACAGGCACGCGCCACCGCGCCCGGCTCGTGCCCAACTCTTTCCGAGCTCATGGACTGCAGCATGTCAGGCTTCCCGGTCCATCACCATCTCCCAGAGTTAGCTCAAACTCATGTCCATTGAGTTGGGGATGCTATCCAATCATCTCATCTTCTGTCGTCCCCTTCTCCTCCTGCCTTCAATCTTTCCCAGCATCAGGGTCTTTTCAAATGAGTCAGCTTTTCGCATCAGGTGGCCAACATATTGGAGCTTCAGCTTCAACATCAGTCCTTCAATGAAAATCCAAGACTGATTTCCTTTACGATTGACTGGTTTGATCTCCTTGCTGTCCAAGGGACTCTCAAGAATCTTCTCCAACCATCACGGTTCAAAAGCATCAATTCTTTGGTGCTCAGCCTTGTTTAATTGTCCAACTTTCACATCTGTACATGACTACTAGAACAGCTATAGCTTTGACTATGTGGACCTTTGTCGGCAAAGTAATATCTCTGCTTTTTCATAAGCTGTCTAGGTTTCTCATTGCTTTTCTTCCAAGGAGCAAGTGTCTTTTAATTTCATGGCTGCAGTCACCATCTGCACTGATTTGGGAACCCAAGAAAATAAAGTCTGTCACTGTTTCCATTGTTTCCCCATCTATTTGCCATGAAGTGATGGGACCAGATGCCATGATCTTAGTTTTCTGAATGTTGAGTTTTAAGCCAGCTTTTTCATGCTCCTCTTTCACTTTCATCAAGAGGCTCTTTAGTTCCTCTTCACTTTCTGCCATAAGGGTGGTGTCATCTGCATATCTGAGGTTATTGATATTTCTCCCTTTAGTCTTGATTCCAGCTTGTGTTTCCTCCAGTCCAACATTTCTCATTAAGTACTCTGCATATAAGTTAAATAAACAGGGTGACAATATACAGGCTTGATGTACTTCTTTGCCAATTTTGAACCAGTCCATTGTTCCATGTTCAGTTCTAACTATTGCTTCTTGACCTGCATATAGGTTTCATAGGAGGCAGGTAAGGTGGTCTGGTATTCTTAAGTCTTTACGAATTTTCCACAGTTTGTTGTGATCCACATAGCCAAAGGCTTTAGCATAATCAATGAAACAGAAGTAGATGTTTTTCTGGAATTCTCTTGCTTTTTCTATGATCCAATAGATGTTGGCAATTTGGTCTCTGGTTCCTCTGCCTATTCTAAATCCAGCTTGTACATCTGGAATTTCTTGGTTCACATACTGTTGAAGCCTATATTGAAGGATTTTCAACATTACTTTGCTAGCATGTGAAATGAGCGCAATTGGGTGGTAGTTTGAACATTCTTTGGCACTGACTTTCTTTGGAATTGGAATGAAAACCAACCTTTTCCAGTCCTGTGACTACTGCTGAGTTTTCCAAATTTGCTGGCATATTGAGTGCAGCACTTTCACAGCATCATCTTTTAGGATTTTAAATAGCTCAGCTGGAATTCCATCACCTCCACTAGCTTTGTGTGTAATGATGTTTCCTAAGGCCCACTTGACTTCACACTCCAGGATGTCTGGCTGTAGGTGAGTGATCACACCATCATGGTTATCTGGGTCATTAAGATCTTTCTTGTATAGTTCTGTGTATTCTTGCCACCTCTTCTTAATATCTTCTCCTTTTGTTAGGTCCATACCATTTTCTGTCCTTTTTTGTGCCTATCTTTACATGAAATGTTCCCTTGGTATCTCTAATTTTCTTAAAGATCTCTAGTCTGTTCCATCTTATTGTTTAATTATAAAGACTGAAATACAAGTGACAATATGTGCAAAATATTTCCAATGAAATGAGAGGAAGGAGAAGAAAGAAAAAAGAAAGAAATCTTTGGTGTATATTATCGATATACACCTGTAGAATTATAAACACCATCAGATATTTATTTTAGCTCAGTATATCTCAGACGATAGGTCAATGATAACTTGTAACATCTCTTGGTTCTAATGTGAAGTTTTTTTTTTTTTATTACAAGGGATAAAAAGGATTCCATGTTTGGATTTTGTCCACTGAATAAATTTGTTTTTGTGAACCATAGTTCTTGATACACACAAGTTTACTTTGAAAGACGTTTTGTAAAATCCTCCTTTCACTTATGACTTTTAAAATATGTTTTTTTAAATGGTGGATCTTATACTAGTTTAACTTATATTTTGTCCAGTATGATGCTGGTTCTTAAATGCATGATTGATAATGCATTGATCCTTATGTTGTAAAGTCTTAATGCTGTATTTCATGTGTGAGCCTAGAATGAAGAAAATTCTGAAAATGGAGATATTTCACCAAAAAAATGAATAAAAAATGATGTCTAATAACTAGACTATTAATTCATTTAACATGTATTGGACACCTGAGCACCAGATACCCAAAGCTAGGCCATGGTATGGAAATGTAATTTTAACTTTCTTGCAACCAGGAATACTCTTATTTTGTACCCCATTAATGGCCAGGTAGTATATCCTTGAAAAAAGTTTCTATTTGTCTAATATTAGAAGCCTAGTTCAAATTCATAATTGTTGAATGAGCTATTCTGGTGCACTGAGGATTAACCCATTTTCATATTATATTACATTGTAAGATAAAAAAGAAAGCAGGAGATAAGACTACATGTACACTACAATTACAAAAGGGTAAAACATGCGTATGAAAATAGCCCAGAAATCAGTAAAAATGATAATAGCTGTGTTGGAATAGTGGCATTATGGCCGGTTTTTATTTTCTCTGTTTTTCAAATCTTTTGTAATATATTATTTTCATAATTAAAAAAATACAGGCAGTAGACAGGAACAGACATTTCACAAAAGAGGAAATTCAACTAGTAAGCAAACATAAAAAAATTTTGCACTCACTAGAAAAAGAATATATATTAAAACATCACTGTGGTACAATTCTTCACCTAATTGGCAAAACAACTTCTTTTAAAAATAAAGCTTAAGCCATGGCTGATTCATGTCAATGTATGGCAAAAACCACTGTAATATTGTAAAGTAATTAGCCTCCAATTAAAATAATTAATTTAAAAATAAATAAATAAATAATAAAGCTTAAATGTCATTGAGGATACAGGAAAACAGTGCTCTTATACATTATAGATGGCACTACAATTGGTTTGATCCTTGTTGTGGGTTGAACTGTGTACCCCTAAAATTCATACATTGAAATCCTCACCCTTAATGTAGCCTTATATATGGAAATAAGATTGTTGCAGATGTAATTAGTTAAGTTAGGATGACATGATGCTGGAGTATGGTGGGCCCCTAATCCAATATGACTAGAATCCTTAGGAAACGGGGAAATTAAATTTTTGTTGTTTAAACCACCTAATTTGTGGTATTTTGTTATGGCAGCCCTCATTTCAGTTCAGTCACTCAGTTGTGTCCGACTCTTTGCGACCCCATGAGTGGCAGCACGCCAGGCCTCCCTGTCCATCACCAACTCCCGGAGTCTACCCAAACACACGTCCATTGAGTCGGTGATGCCATCCAACCATCTCATCCTCTGTCATCCCTTTCTCCTCCTGCCCTCAATCTTTCTCAGCATCAAGGTCTTTTCAAATGAGTCAGCTCTTCACATCAGGTGGCCAAAGTATTGGAGTTTCAGCATCAACATCAGTCCTTCCAATGAACACCCAGGACTGATCTCCTTTAGAATGGACTGGTTGGATCTCCTTGCAGTCCAGGGGACTCTCAAGAGTCTTCTACAACATAGAAAAATAATAAAACCCTTATACAATTAAAATAGCAAAAATATATTTATATGTTATATATTATGTAATATATTTATATTTGTATATATAAATTCAAGTCATATGTGATCAACTATGCATAAAAATGTGATGAAACTGATTTTTTCTTTCTCTTCTACCATTTTATTTAATGTATCTCTTTTATAATGAAAGGAAAATTAATAAAATGTAAAAATAATAACAAATTTTTAATTCCCTTACCAATCAATTCAGGGACTAGTAATTGAGAAATGTATCTATTTAGTCTCTGAAGGACATTTCAGACAGTTCTGAAATTCTTAATTCTGCAAAATAGTTTTCTTGTTGGTGTATTAATATTTCTTGTAGGTTAAAAAACCTTCCAAGGATATATGGATTGAAAATTCAATCAGAACCTCATTGCTAAAAAGGATTCAAGTCAAATACACAACTGCAGAAATTGCAGGACTCATTGAATTCCCTGTATCATCCCTGACAGATGCTCATCTGGCCTCTGCCCAAGTACTTCCAACGATAGGGAGGTCACTGCTTTTCCAATTAGGCCAGGCAACTGTTGCATAGCAGTTATAGCTAAGAGTCATCAGTGTATTAAGCTGAATTCTGCTTCTCCTTATTGTGCCCAGGGTTCCCTTTGCAACAACACAAAATAAATTTATTCCCCGATTTATATGGCTCCCTTTTAAATATAAGAAGCCTTTTGAGGTCATATATTTAATTCCTGATATTATTCCTTGTCTGATATTGTTTCCAGAGATCCTCTTTTCACGCTTACTTGGTTGCTCCCTAGTCTCTCAGTGTGCTTCCAAATATGATACAAAAACAAAGTTCTCCAGGTATAAACTGAACAAAGCAGATTAGTGTGAACAATTACCACAGCTGATCTAGAACAAGGCTAAATGCTAAAAATTTATTCTTGCTACTAAATACTTTTCCAGGCTCTTTACATAAATTATTTTGGTTCTCTCAATCATCATGCATTATTATTAGTCATATTTTACAGATAAGAAAATGGAGGCACCAAGAAGTAACTTGCCTAAGATCTCAGAGTCCAAGCTGAGACCAGTTGACATCCAAAGCCCTTTCTCTCAACCAGCTCTTAATATGCATTTCTGGAATGCATGTTTAATAAATTCTTGTTGAATGAAAGAAGGATTTATATATTTACTCTTTTAGTAATTTTTTGGCTTTGTCCTAATCTTGGCACTTACAGAATTAACAGTGAACTGAATTCACCAGATGCTTGTCATATAAGCAGACTTTAATGCTCATCCCAAACAACCTTAGCCCGCATCTCATTAACCTCAATGCAAAAATACATACATTTCTCTCTATTACAATTCACTTGTTTGTGGCTCATCATTACAGCCTGTTGAACTAGTTCTGAATCCTGTCATATGGTGCTCTCCTATCTTTGTATCATCACAAATTTGCTAAACACACCTTCTCCAATAATTCTTCAGTTTGAAAAAGAAAAAGATTTTAAAAATTCATAATTTTCTATGACATCAACTATTGCTTTGATAGCTACACATTTAATGAATAAAATAAAAGTAATGACAATAGGAAAGCATACCCTGTAATTCAGTTTTAATTATTTCATGTTGATATTCAGCCCTAATGGGGCTGAAGCTATGAAATTTTAGTGCAGTGCTTGGAAACCAAGAGAGTGACTTCACCTAATGCAATATAGGAACCATCAGCTTTATGTTGGATGCCTGGATGTGACTAATAGAAAACTCAACCCAAACTGGGTTCAACAATTGTTAGCTTATTAAATCATATGACAAAGAAAACAGAGATAAAGCAGTGTCAGCAATTCACAGGTTCAACAATATTATCAAGTATTCATTCTTTCCATTTTTCTACTCTGAGGTTCTCTTTGTCTGCTACTGTTCTCATAGCTGCAGAATGGTTACAACACCTCCAGGCACTATGTCCTCAAACAATTTCCAAAGGCCAGGAAAGAGGACATTCTTTTCTGGTGCTTCTTTCTAAGACTGAGATAAAGACCTTCCCCAGAGGCCTCCAACGGACTTTTCCATTTGCGTCATTATCAGAATTAAATCACATGTCCTTGCCTAAGCCTGTCATTAACAAGGATAATGGAATTCTCATGGCTTCAGAATGGGGAAAATATTTGCAAAAGATACATCTGATAAAAAGGACTATTATACCAAATATATGAAGAACACTTACAACTCAATAAGAAAAGAAGCAACCTGTAAAAAAAATAAATGGGTCAAAGACCTTAACAGGCATCTCAACAAAGAAGATATACAGATGGCAAGTAAGCATATGAAAAGATGCTCCACAACATATGTATTCAGGGAAATGTAAATTAAAACAACAAGATACCAGTACACTCCTATTAGAACAGCCAAAATCCAGAACACTGACAACATCAAGTGCTGGCCAGGATGCGGAACAACAGGAACTCTCCTTCACAGCTGAGGGGAATGTAAAATGGTATAGCCATTTTGATGATTTCTTATAAAACTAAACATACTCTTTGTTGCCATGCAATCCAGCAATCTCCCCGCTTGATATTCACCCAAAGGAGTTGAAAATTTTTGTCCACACAAAAACTTGTGCGCAATGTTTATAGCAACTTGCCTCCTAATTGCCAAAACTTGGAAGCAACCAGGATGTCCTTCAGCAGGTGAATGGATGCATAAACCGTGGTTCATCTAGACATTGGACTGTTATGTGATGCTAAAAAGTAATGAATGATCAGGCCATGAACAGACATGGAGGAAACTTAGATGCCTATCACTAAGTGAAGGAAGACACTCTGAAAAGGCTACATAGTGGATGATGCTAACTACATGACATTCTGGAGAAAGGAAAACTACGAAGATATTACAAAGATCAGTCAGTAGTTGCCAGGAGTTGGGGGTCAGAGAGGGATGAATAGGCAGAGCACAGAAGATTTTTAGGGCAGTGAAAATACTCTGTATGATACCATGATTATGGATATATGGCATTAAGCATTTGTCCAAATGCATAGAATGTTCAACACCAAGAGTGAATGGTAATGTAAGCTATGGACTTTGGCTGATAATGATGTGACAACATAGGTTCAACAATTGTAACAAACGTACCATGCTAGAGGGGATGTGGGTAACAGGGAAGGAGCAGGAGGGAGGCTGTGCATAGCTGGGAGCAGAGGTGAACAGAAAAATCTCTGTACCTATTGCCGTGAATCTGTCACTGGCAAAGGCCATTAACAATTCCCAGGAGATAAAAATAGAATCTAGGTAATAAAATGAAGTCTAACCCTTTTTTTCCTCCTCTTGTCTTTTGTGCTTAGTCTAGTTTCACTTGTTCCTGGGGTTGTGTATAGAAGCCTCGCATCCGGCACTTCATAACAGAGTCCTAGCGTGAAATGGCTGTGCCTGATGCCTCAGCTTAGCGGGCCCTGTGCAGAAGCTCTGTACATGACATTGCAACCCAACAGGGTGGCAGCAGACTGGATGCCGATAATGCTGCACATGACCAAGATGGCGGCGGCAGGCCAAGTGCAGAAGCGTCGCGCCCAGCACTTGGATCCGGACCGAGTGCTCTGAGCAGCACAACCATTCCCCACCCGTGAGAAATCCTGGCCCCTGCCTGCTGACAAAGCCCTATAAAGCAGCCCTGCCCATAGACGTGTGCTCTACAGCTCAAGCTCGCACCTCTCCACTCTGATCAGACCATTCCTCTGCTTTCTTTGCCTCTGAACTGAACTTGGTCTCCTTCTGTTGGCTCCAATGGCACTGGGCAGGAGGACCGTTGTTGGAGCCCAGCTAGAGAGAGTCAATAACAAATGTAAAACTGCTCTAAAAAAAAAATAATAAGTTTTAATTTAAAAATTTACCAAGGCCAGCTTAGCTGGGTAACAGACTGAGATAGAAGGGATTGAGCCTCTGTTGAAACCTACAGTGCCTCAAACCAGTACAAGTTGGGGTTCTGTTATCGTGGAAGAGGTAGTGATGGTAGGCAATCAATGGTGTCTGCAACATGTACCAGGATATACTGACAGTTTAAAACATGGGAGGAACAGATAACATCCAGATGTACTTGATTACATATAGTTAGATACTATTTGGCAGTGGAATAAAACTATTAAAACCCAAGCCCATTGGAAAGAGTAAACGAATGCAGTGGTCCACTTGGTGGACATTATCATGGATGAAAAGTGGAGCTGATCACAAAATGCTATAAACAAATTACCATATATTTCATCCATTCAACAAAGGTCGAATCAAAAAGGGAAGGAAAATTTCTTTCAAAAAATCCAAGTAGAATTCAGTAAATGCACAACAATGAAGTATCATGATCTTGCATTTATTCCATAGAAAAATAAACAATATACTTCAGGCTTCCTTATGTTTATACAAGTATACTCCATAGTTTCTTTGATGTCTTCAGTATAAAGGCACACTAATACCAGTTTTTAATAAGGAGCAAAAGTGATATAGTGAATATTTCATTTTTAGGAGTTGGCAAAAAGATTATTTTTAAGTTTACTTCAAAGGAAAAGGATGAAATAATAAAAGATGAAAGACTGATTCATGTTCTCAGTGCTAGTTAATTCAGAAGACTCCACAGTCCCATTTTTATCTGCTGACTGCAATCTTTCTAAGATAATTGATCTAGGTTTCTGTTTTATTGCATCTGCTGTCACTCATTGCATTGTTTGCCAGATTAGAAGTGTTTGATATAAGTTTATGTACTAGGTATAATTTCAATATGTCATCCAGTCTTTGTTCATCTTTCACTGTCAGTTTATGGCTTAAAATTGCCTCTCCAGGAAATCTTAATTCACTATTATCTAACTGCTGCATTAAAAAATAATGAGGGAGGGACTTCATCACCTACCATTTCAAACATAATTCCATAAACCCTACACACTCAGAGCTACAGCATGATTAGTTTGGTTGGATTTTAAATTATTGAGTCCAATTTATAACAGTTTTACAAAAACTACATTTCAAGTTCCGTGAACCAGATTCATTACCTGGAATTAGGAAAACAGGGAGTATTTCTAAAAGAATTCTAAAGACATCAGTGGTATTCACAGGATCAGACGGATGAGTACAATATTATCAAATCCAATAGCAGATAGAAAAGTGTCCTTATTTGGTGGGACTGGTACATTTTCTGTTAGTGACAAAGTAAAACAGACAATAAATACAAGTCTAAGTACCTGCTACAGAGCTAACAGAAGGGATATTTAGCCATGTGCCCTAGAGAGTACATATGCCTCAACCATAAATCAGGAGGAAATACTAGAGCAAGTGCAGAGAAGGACGTTTGTTTTTCATAGAGTGAAGTCAGAAAATCTACAAGAGGGGATGACCCATGAAATTCAAGGAACAGAGCAATGATATCTCAGAAAGTAACAATTTGGTTCAGAAGTTTCTAAGAAGCTGTGGTGAGTAATGCATTACTCAGAAGCCGTTAACCCACAATTCTCCCTGAAGACAAGTCTGCTGGGAGTCCCCCTCAACCTCCCATTAAGTTACAGAGCAGGGACTTTTGTGTTTAAATTCAAACAAGCTTATCAAGACCATGGTGGTTCAGGAAATAGGCAACAAAGGAAAGTACAATAAATAAAGTGCTCTTCACAATGAAATTTGTCATACTTTTCGAGAAAAGTAACTATCAAAAGAATTTTGCATAATACCTTACCCCAGGGGGTTGAAATCAAAGTTTTCACAAATTCTTAATCTTCCTACAAAGTTGGAAAAGAAGGTGTAGCACATAGCAGTCCAAGAGAGCAGCAGCATTCGTTCATTCAATAAGCGTGTATTTAGTACTTACTGTGTGTAAAATTCTGTGTAAACAGAGGATACAGAATCAAAGAAGACATTGGTGTTGGCCCCCAGGAGGTATGCTGGAGGGAGATGGGCAAATAAACTCATGATTCCAATCAAATGTGGGGAACCCTAGGGTGTATCCATGTAGAGGTTACCCCCATCCTCATTCTGTTCTCTCCTGGCATCCTTTCTCATCTATTCCCCCAAAATGTATAGATGAAAATAGAAAATGTTAGGAAAAGGAAAGATAGAGAGGCTTATGAAATGAGCAGAGGATAGGTAAATCAGCCAGACATCCAGAATACACAAAATTGACCACTTCTCGTTTTGTCAACAAATAAATTTCAAGGGGAAAAAGGGGGGGGGGCAGAAACCTTACATTTAAAGAGATTTAAAAATCACAATAACCAAATGTAATGTGCAAAGTTTGCCTAGATCCTTATTCAAACAAATCAAAAACTATAGGACACAGAGAAAATTTAACACTATCTGGATATTTGATATTAAGGAGTCATTGTCAATTTCTTTAAGTGGATAATCATATTGGAGTTGTGCCTTTTTTGAATTCTTAACTCTTAGGGACTCTTACAAAAGTATTTACAGATGAAGTGATAGGATGGTAGAGATTTGCTTTCAAATGATCTAACGGGATGGGCGGGGGGGCGGCAGGCAGGGAAATGTGGCAGGCTGTAGAATAAACATAATTGACTATATGTTAAAAATTTTTGAAGCTAGGAGACAGTTACATGGTGGTTCATCGTATTATTCTCTTTACTTTTGTGTATGTTTGAAATATTCCATATTAAATAAATCATCTTAGGGAGTCAGAGGTGGCTTCCCAAAGGAAATTTGAAGTGAGTTTTGAAGGTGGACAAGAGCTATCTAGCTGAAAAAAAAAAAGGCCATCCTCTCATCTCAAAGAACTTAAAAATAATAGTACCTTTAAAAAAATAAAATAAAAACTGTGAAGTATACCATGCGTGTAATAGTGTATTTAAGGCAAATACATAGTTCAAAGAATAAAAATACAATGAAAATCTGTGATATACCACCCAGCTTCAGAAAGAATGCCTTTAAAACCTTCCATGCCGCTCCTCGGCCTAACATCTCTTTCTTACCACCTGCAAGAGCTAGCCACTCTGCTCAATTTTGTGCTATTTATTCTTCATTTATCTTTAGAGTTTTTATCACATGTGTTTACCTCCATAACCACAAACCAATAAGATATTACTTAGTTTTACTGTTTTTGAACTTCAAAGAAATGAAATTATACTGCATGTGTTCCCTGACTCACTTTGTTCAACATTTTTGAGATTTATCTGTGATTCTTTTTTGGTAATTGCAGATTATTCTTTTGTTTTGCTTTTCCATTTTATGAATATGCCATATTCATACAACCATAGCGGAGAAGGCCGGAGAAGGCAATGGCACCCCACTCCGGTACTCTTGCCTGAAAAAGTACTCCTCCCATGGACGGAGGAGCCTGGTAGACTGCAGACCATGGGGTCGCTAAGAGTCGGACACGACTGAGCGACTTCACTTTCACTTTTCACTTTCATGCATTGGAGAAGGAAATGGCAACCCACTCCAGTGTTCTTGCCTGAAGAATCCCAGGGACGGGGGAGCCTGGTGGCTGCCGTCTATGGGGTCACACAGAGTCGGACACGACTGAGGCGACTTAGCAGCAGCAGCAGCAGCATACAACCATAGATGTAATTTATACAACTGATGAATGCTTATGTTGCCTTCAGTTTGGGGCAGCTTGCTATTAAAAGTAATCATTTACATGTCTTTCGAGCATAGATGCAAGGATTTTCCTAGGACTGGAAAATGTCAGTTTTCATTCCAATCCCAAAGAAAGGCACTGCCAAAGAATGTTCAAACTACTGCACAGTTGCACTTATATCACACACGAGCAAAGTAATGCTTAAAATTCTCCAAGCCAGGCTTCAACAGTACATGAACCATGAATTTCCAGATATTCAAGCTGGTTTTAGAAAAGGCAGAGGAACCAGAGATCAAATTGCCAACATCCGTTGGATCATAGATAAAGCAAGAGAATTCCAGAAAAACATCTACTTCTGCTTTACTGACTATGCCAAAGCCTTTGACTGTGTGGATCACAACAAACCGGAAAATTCTTAAAGAGATGGGAATACCAGACCACCTGACCTGCCTCCTGAGAAATCTCTATGCAAATCAGGAAGCAACAGTTAGAACTGGACATGGAGCAACAGACTGGTTCCAAATCGGAAAGGAATACGTCAAGGCTGTATATTGTCACCCCGCTTATTTAACTTATAAGCAGAGTACATCATGAGAAATGCCAGATTGGAGGAAGCACAAGCTGGAATCAAGATTGCTGGAAGAAATATCAATGACCTCAGATATGCAGATGACACCACCTTTATGGCAGAAAGCGAAGAACTAAACAGCCTTTTGATGAAAGTGAAACAGGCGAGTGAAAAAGCTGGCTTAAAACTCAACATTCAGAAAACTAAGATCATGGCATCCAGTCCCATCACTTCATGGCAAATAGATGGGGAAACAGTGGAATCAGGGAGAGACTATTTTTTGGACTCCAAAATCACTGCAGATGGTTCCTGTATTCATGAAATTAAAAGAAAGAAAAGGTCAGTTTTCATTCCAATCCCAAAGAAAGGTAATGCCAAAGAATGTTCAAACTCCTTGGAAGAAAAGCTATGACCAACCTAGACAGTATATTAAAAAGCAGAGACATTACTGTGCTGACAAATGTCTGTCTAGTTAAAGCTATGGTTTTTCCAGTACTCATGGATGGATGTGAGAGTTGGACTGTAAGGAAAACTGAGCACCGAAGAACTGATACTTTGGAACTGTGGTGTTGGAGAAGACTCTTGAGAGTCCCTTGGACTGCAAGGAGATCCAACCAGTCCATCCTAAAGGAAATCAGCCCTGAATATTCATTGGAAGGACTGATGCTGAAGCTGAAACTTCAATACTTTGGCCACCTGATGTGAAGAACTGACTCATTGGGAAAGACCCTGATGCTGGGAAAGATTGAAGGCAGGAGAAGGGGATGACAGAGGATGAGATGGTTGGATGGCGATGGAGGATGAGATGGTTGGATGGCATCACCGACTCGATGGACTTGAGTTTGAGCAAGCTCTGGGAGTTGGTGATTGACAGGGAAGCCTGGCGTGCTGCAGTCCATTGGGTTGCAAAGAGTCAAACACAACTGAGCGACTAAACTGAACTGAATGGCTTAAGAGTAGAATCTAAGTGTAGGATTGTTGCTATTGTCGTTCACTCACAAAGTCACGTCCTACTCTTTGCAACCCCATGGACTGCATCATGCCAGGTTCCTTTGTTCTCTGCTATCTCCCATTGTTTATTCAAATTCATGTCCATTGAGCTGGTGATGCTATCTAACCATCTCATCCTCTGCCACCCCATTCTCCTTTTGGCTTCAGCATCAGAGGCTTTTGCAGTGAGTTGGCTCTTTGCATCAGGTGGCCAAATTATTGGAGCTTCAGCTTCAGCATCAGTCCTTCTCATGAGTATTCAGGGTTGATTTCCTTTAGGATGGACTGGTTGGATCTCCTTGCAGTCCAAGGGACTCTCAAGAGTCTTCTACAGCACCACAGTTCAAAAGCATCAATTCTGCAGTGCTCAGCTTTCTTTATAGTCCAACTCTCACATCCATACATGACTCCTGGAAAAACCATAACTTTGACTATATGGACCTTTGTCTGCAAAGTGATGTCTTTGCTTTTTAATATGCTGTCTAGGTTTGTTGTACCTTTCCTTCCAAGGAGCAAGTGTCTTTTAATTATGTGGTTGCAGTCACTGTCCACAGTGATTTTGAAACTCAAAAAAATAAAATCTGACATTGCTTCCATTTTTCCCCTTTCTATTTGCCATGAAGTGATGGGAACAGACACCATGATCTTAGTTTTTTGAATGTTGAGTTTTAAACCAGCTTTTTTACTCACCTCTTTCACCCTCATCAAGAAACTTTTTCATTCCTCTTCACTTTATGCCATTAGAATGGTATCATCTGCATATCTGAGGTTGTTGGTAGTTCTCCCAGCAGTCTTGGTTCCAGTTTTTGATTCATCCAGCCCAGCATTTCACACGATGTACTCCCCATATAAGTTAAATAAACTGGGTGACAATATTCAGCTTTGTCATACCCCTTTCCTAATTTGGAACCAGTCAGTTATTCCATATCTGGTTCTAACTGTTGTTTTTTGACCTGCATACAGGTTTCTCAGGAGACAGGTAAAGTGGTCTGGTATTTCTATCTCTTTAAGAGTTTTCCACAGTTTGTTGTGCTCCACACAGTTAAAGGCTTTAGCATAGTCAATGAAGCAGATGTTTTTCTGTAATTCCCTTGCTTTTTCTATGATCCAACGGATGTTGGCAATTTGATCTCTGGTTCCTTTGCCTTTTCTAAACCCAACTTGTATGTCTGGAAGTTCTCAGTTCATGGACTGCTGAAGCCTAGCTTGAAGCATATGGAGCATAACTTTGCTAGCATGAAATCAGCCCAAGGTACAGTAGTTTCAACATTCTTTGGCATTGCCCTTCTTTGGGATTGGAATGAAAACTGACCGTTTCTAGTCCTATAGTCACTGCTGGGTTTTCCAAGTTTGCTGACATATTGAGTGCAGCACTTTAACAGCATCTTTTAGGATTTTAAATAGTTTTATGGTTTTTTTTTTTTTTTTGCTGTGCTTAGTCACTCAGTCAAGTCCAACTCTTTGTGACCCCTTGGACTGTAGCCTACCAGCCTCCTCTGTTCATGGGGATTCTCCAGGCAAGAATACTGGAGTGGGTTGCCACGCCCTCGTCCAGGGGATCTTCCCAACCCAGGGATTGAACCCATGTTTCCCACATTTCAGGTGGTTTCTTTACCATCTGAGCCACCAGGGTAGCCCAGGATTTGAAATAGCTCAGCTGGAATTCTGTCACCTCCACTAGCTTTGTTCGTAGTGATCATTCCTAAGGCCCACTTGATTTCGCACTCCAGGATGTCTGGCTCTAGATGAGTGATCACACCGTCATGGTTATCCAGGTCACTGAGATCTTTTTTTGTATAGTTCTTCTGTGCATTCTTGCCTCCTCTTCTGCTTCTGTTGTTAGGTCCTTGCTATTTCTGTCCTTTATCATGCCCATCCTTTCTTGAAATGTTCTCTTAGTATGTCCAATTTTCTTGAAGAGATCTCTAGTCTTTCCCATTCTATTGTTTTCCTCTATTTCTTTGCAATGTTTATTTAAGAAGACCTTCTTATCTCTCCTTGCTATTCTCTGGAACTCTGCATTAAGTTTTCTTTTCTGCCTTGCCTTTTGCTTCTGTTCTGTCCTCAGCTATTTGTAAAACCTCCTCAGACAACCACTTTGCCTTCTTGCATTTCTTTTTCTTGAGGATGGTTTTGGTTACTGCCTCCTGTAAAATTTATGAACCTCCATCCATAGTTCTTCAGGCACTCTGCCTACCAGATCTAATCTCATGAATCTATTTGTCACCCATGCCTGTATAATCATAAAGGATTTGATTTAGGTCTTACCTGAATGGCCTAGTAGTTTTCCCTACTTTCTTCAATTTCAGTCTGAATTCTGCAATAAGGAGCTCAAGATCTGAGCCACAGTCAGCTCCAGGTCTTGTTTTTGGTGACTGTATAGAGCTTCTCCATCTTTGGCAGCAAAGAACATAATCAATCTGATTTCGGTGTTGACCACCCAGTGATGTTCATGTGCAGAGTTGTCTCTTGTCTAGTTGGAAAGGGGTGTTTACTATGACCAGTGTGCTCTCTTGACACATTTATGTTAGTCTTTGCCCTGGTTCATTTTGTACTCCAAGGCCAAACTCACCTTGAAATACCAAGAGTTTCCAGGTATCTCTTGACTTCCTACTTTTGCATTCCAATCCCCTATGATGAAAAGGACATCTTTTTGTGTGTGTGTGTTAGTCCTAGAAGGTATTGTAGGTCTTCATAGAACTGGTCAACTTCAGCTTCTTTAGCATCAGTGATTAGGGCATAGGCTTAGATTACTGCGATGTTGAAATGGTTTGCCTTGGAGATGAACAGAAATCATTCTGTCGTTTTGGAGCTTGCACTTCAGCTGCATTTCAGACTCTCTTGTTGACTATGAGGGCTACTCCATTTCTTCTAAGGGATTCTTGCCCACAGTAGTAGATATAGTGGTCATCTGAATTAAATTCACCCATTCCTGTCCATTTTAGTTCACTGATTACTAAGATGTCAATGTTCAATTTTGCCATCTCCTATTCGACTATGTCCAATTTACCTTGATTCATTGACTTAACATTCCAGGTTCCTGTGCAATATTGTTTTTTACAGCATGGGACTTTAGTTTCTTCACCAGACACATCCACAACTGAGCATCGTTTCCACTTTGGCCCAGCTGCTTCATTCTTTCTGGAACTATTAGTAATTGCCCTCCACTCTTCCTTGGTAGCATATTGGCCACCTCCTGACCTGTGGGATGATCTTCTGGTATCATATCTTTTTGCTTTTTCATACTGTTCATAGGACTCTCCTGGCAAGAATACTAGAATGTGTTGCCATTTTCTCCTCAGGTGGACCACTTTTTGTCAGAACTCTTCACTTTGACCCATCCATCTTGAGTAGCCCTGCACGGCATGGCTCATAACTTCATTGAGTTATGCAAGCCCCTTTGCCATGGCAAGGCCATAATCCAAGGATTAAGACCGCTTTTTTGAGACATCAGCTGATTACATCAACTCAAAATGGAAGGAGACTGTCAACTCCACTGTCACTCAGCCAGTGGTGTTAACAACACTCAATAATGTCTCTTCGTAGAACTCAGCATTGAAAAAAGTGTTCCATGAGCATAGTTTGGCAAGATATATCTTGCACTTTATGAGGGAGTGAAAAGTTGAACCTAGGTGCCATTTGCTGCAAAGCAGAGACAGTTCTTCGGGCTTCATCATAGCTGGAATAAAACATCCCTCAAGACTATTCCCCTCCCTTTAAGTCCTTGCTCACCAAGCATATTTGTGAATTGTATCTCTCAACAATTCTGATATCAGGAAAAGGGAGTACTTTACATACGACACTACTCAAACATCCTATTTATGGAAAAGTGATTACCTCTATTGGAGGACAAGATGCTGAAGTATAAAATTGGCTGACAACAGTGAGAATGGAAATATAAAGACTGCATGACAATTCCTTAGAACTCTGAGAGGTCAAGAGTTTAAGCTTAGGGCCTGAGAATATGATAATGCCATTAACAGACATAAAATATTCAAAAGGACAGGTGTGAGGTGGGGGCAGGGAGCAGAATTGGAAATGATGACATTGGCATATACTAAATGTGGGGGGCCTTTGAGATATCCAGGTGAAGATGGCCAAGTTGGGAGCCTGGAAATCAGGTCTGGAGTTCAAGTGGAAAATTGGAACCAGAGATACACATTTAGAAGTCGTTCACGTAAAGCCTGAAATGAAATTACTAAGAGAGGGAATGCAGAACAAGAAGACTTTTGAGCACGAGATCATGAGGGCATATCTACATTTAGGAAATAAAGAAAAGGAAGAAGAGCCAGTAAAGGCAACACAAGAGACTGTCAAAGAAGTGAAAGGAGAACCAAGAACACAGAAGGCAAGGAAAGAAAGTGAGAACTGAAGGCTGAGGAAAGGGAAAAAGTTTGGAGTAGGTCCTCTAAATAAAACTGTGGGGATTCACCTAGTGATAAAAAAGAGGTAGATAATAAAGAAAGCTTCCAGCTTTGTTATCATTATTTAGTTGCCAAGTTGTGTCCAGCTCTTTGCCACCCCCATGGACTGTAGCCCTCCAGGCAGCTTCCAACTATTCAGCACCTATTAAGCAGCGGGCACTGTGACAAGAACTGCCTGGATCATTGTTTTTATCATGGTAGAATCCACACAACATAATATTTACCATCTCAACTATTAAGTGTACAGTTCAGGGGCATTAAACACGTTCATTTTGTTGTGTAACCATTACCACCATCCACTGCCATAACTCTTTTCATCTTGCAAAACCGAAACTCTATATCTATTAAATATTAACTCCCCACTCCCCTCTCCCCTCAGCTCCTAGCAATCATTATTACACTTTCTGTCCTTATGATTTTGACTAAGTATCACATAGTTGTGGAATCACACAATATTTGTCTTTTAAAAATGTGACTGGTCATTTCACTTAGGATAGTGTTCCCCAAGATTCATCCTTATAGTAGCATGTCACAGACTTGCC
Organism: Bos mutus; assembly: GCF_027580195.1. Lineage (NCBI taxonomy): Eukaryota > Metazoa > Chordata > Mammalia > Artiodactyla > Bovidae > Bos > Bos mutus. Next base: position 23,475,197 of record NC_091646.1, on the reverse strand, counting down.
TTCCTTTTTAAGGCTCAGTAATATTCCATTGTATGCATATACCACTGTGACAGCATAGAAAATATATATATTGCTCTCTGCCCCTAGTTCCTGGCACAGGGCCCCAGAAAACCTTGCAAACTCCTAAGTGATAAGAGCACAAGGAACATCTTGTGTTCTAATATTTGGTTTTTGACCCTGGTCCCTGACTCAAGGCTCCTAAACCCCCTGGAATTTCCTAGGTGGTAGGAGCATCATTTGTTCTTATGACCAGTAACTCTGGGTGAGCTCCTGGATGGAGGCTGGTCACCAGAAATACTTCGTCATGATTAGAAGCTTGGAACTTTCAGCCTCAACCCCACTTCTCTAGAGAAGGGAGAAGGGCTGGAAATAGAGTTAATAATTGATTATGCCTATGTGATGAAACTTTCATAACAATCCCAGTGTGTGTGTGTGCTAAGTTGCTCAGTCATGTCCAACTCTGTGCTGCCCTATGGACCATAGCCCACCAGGCTCCTCTGTCTGTGGGATTCTTCAGGCAAAAATACTGGAGTGGATTGCCATGTCCTCCTCTGGGGGATCTTCCAGGCCCAGGGATCGAACCCATGTCTCTTACCATCTCCTGCATTGGGAAACAGGCTCGTTACCACTAGCACCACCTAGGAAGCCCCAAAATCCCAATAGTAGGTGGTAAAGGGAGCTTCCAGGTTGGTGAACACATCCATGTACCAGGAGGGTGATGGACTCAAATTCTGCAGAGACAGACGCTCCTGTACTTGTGACCCTCCCAGATTTTGCCCTATGGGTATCTCTTCATCTGGCTGTTCTGTGCCTTTTATCATATCCCTTAATAAACTGGTAAACATAATTGTTTCCCTGAATTCTCTGAGTGTTAAAGCAAATTAATACAACTTCAGGAGGGGTTCATGGGATCCTTCAGTCTGTAGCCATGTTGGAGAGAAGTTGTGGGTAACCCAGGGATTGGGTTACCTGGCAATTGGCATCTGAAGTGGGGGTGGGGGCAGTTTCTTGGGACTGAGTGCTTAACCTGTGGGGTCTGACTCTATCTCCAGATAGAGAGTGTCAGAATTGAGTGAAATTATAAGATACCCAACTGAGGTATCAGAGAAGTGCTTAGTGGGGAAACCGCCCTCCCACCACACCAGGTGTCAGAAGTACTGTGAACTAGTAGAAGTGTGAGAGTAAAGGAGAGGCTGCTAGGTTTTCCTCTTTACAACCACACTTTGCTTGTCCATTCATCCACTGATGGACGCTTGGTTTGCCTCCATGATGTAGCTATTGTGAATAATGTTGCTGTGAGCATGGGAGCACAAATAACTCTTTGAGACACTGCTTTCAATTATTTTGGGTATATACCCAAAAGTGGCATTGCTGGATCATATGGTAATTCTATTTTTAATTTTTTTTGAGGAGCTGCCATACTGTATTCTACAGCAGCTGTACCATTTTACATTTCTACCAACAGTATCCAAGGGTCCCAATTTCTTCACATTTTCACCAAAACCTGTTATTTTCTGGATTTGTTTTGTGGTTTTTTGATAGCAGTCATCCTAATGGGTGAGAAGTAGTATCTCATTGTAGTTTTGATGTGCATTTCCCTAATGATTAGTGATGTTGAGCATCTTTTATGTTTATTTCCATTTATATTTTTCTTTGGAAAAATGTCTATTCAGATTCTTTGCCCATTTTTGAATTGGGTTGCTTGTTTTCTTTATTGTTGAGTCTTTGAAGTTCTCTTTATATTCTAAATATAAGATATATGATTTTCAAATATTTTCTCCCATTATGTGGATTGTATCCATTATTCTGTGGATAGTATCTTTTGATGCACTAATTTTAAATTTTTCATTGAAGCCCAATTTGTCTATTTTTTCCTATTGTTACCCATGCCTTTGATGTCATATCTAAGAAATCATTACCAAATCCAATGTTGTGAAGTTTTTGTCTCATGTCTTCTAAGAGTTTTATTGTTTTAGGTCTTACTTAGGTACCTGATCCATTTTGAGTTTATTGTTCTTTGCCTATTATTATTACTATTATTACCGTGCCACATGGCATGTGGAATCTTAGTTCCCCAACCAGGGATTGAACCCATTCCCTCTGCAGTGGAAGTGCAGAGTCTTAATCACTGGATGAGGGGGGAAGTCCCTGCCTATATTATTTTGAATTTTCTCAACAACTCTCGATGGTAGATAGTATTGGTATTCCTATTTTACAGAAGAGGAAACAAACTTTCAATGATGAGGACCTTGTCCAAGGCCATAGTGATGGTAAGAGGAGTCAGGATTCAAACCCATGTTTGTATGACTCTACACCTCAGGTTCTTGCCATACGTCATACAGTCAAGGCTTGGCCAAGATTAGCAGGAAATCATAAGAAAATTAGCCAGTGCCTGACTTTTACTTGAGAGTTGGAGGTGTGTGGTTTCCCCATAGCCTGGGATTGGCCAGAGGCCCTCAGAGTTCAGTTCTGGTGTGACTGACCATAAGCTCAGTTGGGAAGTGAGCATAACAAAGAGTGGAATGGTGATGGGCGATGGGGGGCAGGGGAAGGTGAGGCGGAGGGAGCCTCAAAGCATAGAAGGAACTTAAAGGCCTAGATGCAGTCAGATCAAATGTAGAAGGCTTTGGTAAAGATGGGAGTTTCAGAGTTTGCACTGAAATCTTAGGAGATGTAGCACTCCCCAAAGCTAGCCACACTTACTGTCTCCCCTCTAGATCTTTGCACATAATGCTTTTTCCTACCTCCAATACGGTTTGCAATCCACATACCCACCCCAGTCACACACACACACCGTGACTTTGCCTGGTTAAGTCCTACTCACCATTCAGTCTCAGCTTAGATGACCCCCATCTGAATAAGATGCCCCTTGTCTGTGCTCCCACAACACTCCATGCCTGTTCTGTGCCAGGCACTGCGTTCACCACTGGGAAACAGAGGTGAACAACAACAGAAATCTCTGACGTCTAGTTCCCCGATAGTCTGGTGGATGAGACAGAAATGTAAATCATAGTGGTGTGGATACAAGGCATTGAGGTGACAGCTGTCCCAGGGAAGAGATCCTCAAGTTGGGCTTTGCAAGGTGAAGAGGTAAGAGGTAGCATTGAAGGTGAGGTTACTAAGGTCACCCTCCTGGATGGACCCCTGGCTTTCACACTGCACTGCTCACTGTCTTAGGCGTGCCTCCACCAGGAGCCCCGACCTCTAGACCTAGCCCCACCCTGCAGCTTCCAGCATTGCTCTTGGCCCAGAGTTAGGGTCACCAGATGTAACAAAAACACAGGTTGGGAATTCTCTGACAGGTCAGTGGTTAGAATTCCTCACTTTCAGTGCCAAGGGCATGGGTTCATTTCCTGGTGGGGAGACTAAGATCTCACAAGCTGCGAGTTGTGGCCAAAAACAAACAAAAACACAAGCTACCCAGTTAAATTTGTATTTCCTGAACAACAAATATTTTATAGTTTGACTCCCCAAGTATACACATGGGACATCCTTATACTACAAAATTTTTGTCATTTATCTGCAGTTCAAAACAGGGCATCCTGTATTTTGTCAATCCTACTAAGAGTAAATGTTCAATAGATATTTATGGGAGTAAGGGAATGACAGAGGAAAGAATAAAAGAAGCAAGGCAGGGAAGAAAGGAGCCAGTTCATCCCTGATGGAGTGTGCGCAGGAAGTGTTGCAGGCTTGAGGAAATCACTAGATTTGTCAAGGCCTAGAAACCACAGAAGATCTGGATTTAATATAATTTCTCATTATTTTCTTTCTTCTTCCTTTTTCCTCCAGTTTTATTGAAACAGAATTGATATACAACACTGTCTAAGTTGAAGGTGTACAACGTAATAATATGATACAGGTGGTTATTGGGACATGGTCACCATGGTAAAAAAAAAAAATTAACATCCATCATCTCACGTAGTTACAATTCTTTTTTCTCATGGTGAGAACTTTTCAGGTCTACCCTCTTAGCAATGTTCAAATATGCAAAACAGCATTGTTGGCTATAGTCATCACGTTGTACGATACATCCCCAGCACTGTTTCAGTTCTATATAGTATAAGGTAAACAGTTGTTCCCTCTTTTTTTTTTTTTGTTAAAAAGTCTGCCCTCATGTGGTAGGAAAAAGTATTAGGCCAGAAGCCTTAAATCTGGTCCTTCAGCTCATTGGGGCAACAGGCACCACGAGGCATGTGATCTAAAAAGGAGGATGTGATACTAGGAGTGTGTCTGCTTGTTTGTTTATGCAGGTGAGGGACAGGAGAGGAAGGAACAAAAGATGAATGGGCTTTATGTCTCAGATACCAGGAAGTATTGTTAAAATAGCTTTTTAAAATGATGTGAAATGCATTTGTAACTCTATGCAAACCAACATAATCTGTTTCCAAGCTATCTGGGTGTGAAAATATGTTAAGAGATGGCCTAAAATTCATGCAGTAGAATATTTCCATTGAGACACACTTTCTAGATGGTAAAGTACTATTTCAACATTGTCAGTTAAAAAACCACCATGCGGGGAGTTCCCTGATGGCTTGGTGGTTAGGATTCGGTGCTCTTCCTGCCATGGCCAGAGTTCAATCCTTGATCAGGGAACTGAGATCCCACAAGCCACGAAGCATGGCCAAATTGATTAAAAAATTTAAAAGCCACCGTGGTGACCGTGGATATGAGGAAAGCCTGGTTTGCATGCTTTTCCTGATCACTAACCTTCCTGGTCCTCTTCCCCAATGCAGGTGGCTCATTCTCTCCAACCGTGAGAACAAGAACAGATGAGGTTGCCATCATCCAAAGTGATTCCAGTATCTAAGTGGGCACCCCCTCCAAACACCAGGCTCAGGGTTCCTCCAGGGTATCACTCACAACCTCACACACATGCCCACGTACATAACTTTGGCTTTGCCATCTCTCCTCTTCTGACATGTTCAACTCCAAAATCTCATTCTCAGACTGGACCACGACTTTCTGTTCTTTCCACTTTTTCGCCTTCCCACTGAGACTATTCTTTTAACTTCCAGCAGACTTTCAGAACCATGAGCCACCCCTCTTTTCCCAGCCTATCCACCCTCTCCCGACTTCACATCCTTCCCCTGCCCTGGAGGCCTCATGTGACCACTTGAACTGCATTCTCATCAGCACCTGAGCTCCTTGGCCTCTGTCTGTCAGCCTGGCCCCCAACTCTGCCTCAGTCTGATCATCTGTCTGCATCCCCCCCCCCTTCCAGGAGGATGACCACAGCTGAAGCAAGGGGCACAGCGGGAGAAACAGGTGCCAGCCCACAGTTAGGAGAGCCCAGTTCAGCTCAGGCCTCAGAGCTTTCCTTTGGCTTTCACCTGTCCTGCATCAGCTATCTCTCCTTGTCATCCTTCAGCTCTTCCCAAGCTCCTACGCCTCTGAGTATCTCTGCTTCCTCATAGACAAGCTGGCGGTGATCATATCTATCCTGCAGGTTGTTGTGAAGAATGACGGGTATGCACGTAAATGGCCTGGCACACTGCAGATCATTCATATACACAGCTCATTTATTGCCAGTTTTCTGGCACCCAACACCATCTGCATTTCCCTCACTCTATACAAACCACCTTATCTCACAGGGAAAATAGAAGACATGAGGTATGGGGAAGATGGGGAGCTGTACCGTCCTAATCTACAAACTTGACTGACACCCACCTGCACTAACTTGCATCTAGTCTTTGAGGAGGGGCCCCTCCTCTTTGCCCAGGCTGGTCCCTCCCGTGAGTCAGATACTCGCTCAGTCCACCCCTTTTCTCACTTGTATCGTCCCCCTTTCCCGCCCCATTGCCGCAGGTCATACACATGCTCAGATCTCCCCCATCTTAAAAGAATTTCTTTCTCTCTTGGCTCTAAATCACATCTCTCTTTCCTTTCACAGTCAAGCTTCTTCAGAGAGTGGTCTGGGCTCATTGTCTCCACTTTCTCACCTCCCACTGATTTCTCTCCCCACACCCCTGCCCAGTGCAAATTTCTCTCTGCTCTCAGGTCTCCAGCCTGGTCCTCCACTGTGGACTACAGAGCCCTTATTACTGCTGGGGCTAAGGGCCCTTTAAGAGAAAACTCACATGCTCACAAGAAACATCCATTTCTTTTCACATCTATCTACACTGGGACTAGCTCTCCTGATCCTAACCCCTCTCCTGAGTTCAAAAGTGCCCTCTATCACTTCTTAGCTATGTGATCTGGCTTAAGTTACTTGACCTCATTAGTAAAATGAGATTAATAATGGTGTCAACCTTAATAGGTTGTAGTGAGGATGAAATGAGATAATCCACATGAAGTGCTTAGTGCATGGCCTGGCACCAACATGGCAAACACCCACTCTGTTTTATACTGTGTTGGTCAGTCTTCCTGGGGCTGGATTCTGGCTCTACTGCTTCTTGCTGGTGTGTCTAATAGCAAGTTACTTAACGTCGCAGAGCCTCAGTTCTCTCTAGAACGGTGCTTCCAAAGGATAAAATATTCGTGCTAGCGCTCTCCTCAGCAAGGCAGGGAATGCGTCTGTGAGCCTGTCAGAGCACAGCCATCTGGGTCTCATTCCCGATTCCCCTTGCCGTATACTAGACACATGTATACATGCTCCTTGAGGCCAGCCAGGAAATGGGAAGCAACGTCAGGACAACAAACGTCACCTGGGGCAGCCCAGTGTCAAAGAGCTCCAGGGGCAGCTCTTTGTGTGGGGATAAAAGCTGGTTCGGCGAGCTCTAGCTGTGTGATTTCTTACAGCTGTACATTGCTACGTGACACCCCCTGAGGTCCAAGTGGCCTCTCCTAGACTGTCAGCATCCTGCTCTTTCTTATCTTGAAACTGTCTTTGAGGCCCTAAACAAGGATCTGCTGTTCTCATTTTTAAATAGGTGGAAAAAAACTTTATTAACCCTTAACAGTCTTTTCCCCTCCAGCAACTGTGAAGCCAGTGGCCTTTCAGATGTCTCAAAAAGGCACTCCGCATTGCCCAACAATCCTACTCATTCTCTCAGGTCAGCTTGTGCTTTCATTTTCCCCGAAGATGTCCTCATTCTTAAATCTCCCCACTTGCTATCTCCACAGCACTCCCCGTTCCACCGCTGCCTCTCAAGGGTTGACCTACTTCACAGAGTAAACTGAAGCTATCAGAGCCAAAAGCATCACACAGAGTTGATGACTCTGTCAGGATGTGCGGTCCTCCCCTTTTTGGCCCTTTCTGGCAGCATTTGATAAAGTCATTCCCTCTCCTCGATACACTTTCATTCCTTGGTTTCTAGATGCTACAATCCCTTGTTTCCCCTTTTCCCTTAGTGGCAGCTTTTCTTCACCCTCCATTGCTGGTTTCTCATCATCAAGTCAACTTTTAATATTTGAGAGCCCACAGTTCTGTCCTTGGACCTCTTCTGTTGTTATCTACTTTACTCCCTTGATGAATGCATCATTTCATGACTAACTACTGTCTATACATTGATGACACCAAGTTTATATCTTTAGTCTAGATCTCTCTCCTGAATTCCAGACCCATATTCTGCTGCCCGCTACATATCCCCACGGATTGGATGCCTTAAACGACAGACATTTACTTTTTCACAGTTCTGGAGGCCGAAAGTCCAAGAGCAAGTTGCTGTCATGTTCGGTGTCTGGTGAGACTTCTTCATGGTTTGTATATGGCCACCTTCTTGCTGTGACCTCACATAGTTTTTCTTAAAAAAAAAAAAAAAAGATTTATTTATTTTTGGCAGCTCTGGGTCTTTGTTGCTACACACCAGCTTTCTCTAGTTGCGGCAAGTGGGGTTACTCTCTAGTCGCAGTGCATGAGCTTCTCCTGGCAGTGGCTTCTCTTGTTGCAGAGCATGGTCTCTAGGCTCCCAGGCTTCAGTAGTTGTGGCTCCCAGGCTCTAGAACTCAGGCTCAGTAGTTGTGGCGCACAGGCTTCATTGCTCCTTGGCACATGGAATCTTCCAGGACCAGAGATCGAACCCATGTCCCCTGCATTAGGAGGTAGATTATTAACCACTAGATCACCAGGAAAGCCCAAGTTTTTCTTCTGTGTGCTCATGGAGAGAAAGAGAATTCTCTGGTGCGTCTTTCTCTTTTTATAAGGATACCAATCCTGTCGAATTTGGGCTCCCTTCTTTTGACTTCATTTAGCCTTCATTACCTCCCTAAAGGCCCTATATTCACATACTTCCACATTGGGGATTAGGGTTTTAACATATGATTTGGGAGGAACACAATTCAGTCCATCAGTTCAGTTCAGTTCAGTTGCTCAGTCGTGTCCGACTCTGTGTGACCCCATGAGTCACAGCACGCCAGGCCTCCCTGTCCATCACCAACTCCTGGAGTTCACTCAGACTCATGTCCATTGAGTCCGTGATGCCATCCAGCCATCTCATCCTCTGTCATCCCCTTCTCCTGCCCCCAATCCCTCCCAGAATCAGAGTCTTTTCCAATGAGTCAACTCTTCGCATGAGGTGGCCAAAGTATTGGAGTTTCAGCTTTAGCATCATTCCTTCCAAAGAAATCCCAGGGCTGATCTCCTTCAGAATGGACTGGTTAGATCTCCTTGCAGTCCAAGGGACTCTCAAGAGTCTTTTCCAACACCACAGTTCAAAAGCATCAATTCTTCGGTGCTCAGCCATCTTCACAGTCCAACTCTCACATCCATACATGACCACAGGAAAAACCATAGCCTTGACCAGATGGACCTTTGTTGGCAAAGTGATGTCTCTGCTTTTCAATATGCTATCTAGGTTGGACATAACTTTCCTTCCAAGGAGTAAGCGTCTTTTAATTTCATGGCTGCAGACACCATCTGCAGTGATTTTGGAGCCCAAAAAAATAAAGTCTGACACTGTTTCCACTGTTTCCCCATCTATTTCCCATGACGTGATGGGACCGGATGCCATGATCTTCGTTTTCTGAATGTTGAGCTTTAAGCCAACTTTTTCACTCTCCACTTTCACTTTCATCAAGAGGCTTTTGAGTTCCTCTTCACTTTCTGCCATAAGGGTGGTGTCATCTGCATATCTGAGGTTATTGATATTTCTCCCGGCAATCTTGATTCCAGCTTGTGCTTCTTCCAGCCCAGCATTTCTCATGATGTACTCTGCATATAAGTTAAATAAGCAGGGTGACAATATACAGCCTTGACATACTCCTTTTCCTATTTGGAACCAGTCTGTTGTTCCATGTCCAGTTCTTTTTTTTTTTTTTTTCCATGTCCAGTTCTAACTGTTGCTTCCTGACCTGCATACAGATTGCTCAAGAGGCAGGTCAGGTGGTCTGGTATTCCCATCTCTTTCAGAATTTGCCACAGTTTATTGTGATCCACACAGTCAAAGGCTTTGGCATAGTCAATACAGCAGAAATAGATGTTTTTCTGGAACTCTCTTGCTTTTTCCATGATCCAGCAGATGTTGGCAATTTGATCTCTGGTTCCTCTGCCTTTTCTAAAACCAGCTTGAACATCAGGAAGTTCACGGTTCACATATTGCTGAAGCCTGGCTTGAAGAATTTTGAGCATTATTTTACTAGCATGTGAGATGAGTGTAATTGTGCAGTAGTTTGAGCATTCTTTGGCATTGCCTTTCTTTGGGATTGGAATGAAAACTGACCTTTTTCAGTCCTGTGGCCACTGCTGAGTTTTCCAAATTTGCTGGCATATTGAGTGCAGCACTTTCACAGCATCATCTTTCAGGATTTGGAATAGCTCAACTGGAATTCCATCACCTCCACTAGCTTTGTTCATAGTGATGCTTTCTAAGGCCCACTTGACTTCACATTCCAGGATGTCTGGCTCTAGGTCAGTGATCACACCATCGTGATTATCTGGGTCGTGAAGATCTTTTTTGTAGAGTTCTTCTGTGGATTCTTGCCACCTGTTCTTAATATCTTCTGCTTCTGTTAGGTCCATACCATTTCTGTGCTTTATAGAGCCCATCTTTGCATGAAATGTTCCCTTGGTAGCTCTAATTTTCTTGAAGAGATCTCTAGTCTTTCCCATTCTGTTGTTTTCCTCTATTTCTTTGCATTGATCGCCGAAGAAGGCTTTCTTATCTCTTCTTGCTATTCTTTGGAACTCTGCATTCAGATGCTTATATCTTTCCTTTGCTCCTTTGCTTTTCGCTTCTCTTCTTTTCACAGCTATTTGTAAGGCTTCCTCAGACAGCCATTTTGCTTTTTTGCATTTCTTTTCCATGGGGATGGTCTTGATCCCTGTCTCCTGTACAATGTCACTATCCTCATTCCATAGTTCATCAGGCACTCTCTCTATCAGATCTAGGCCCTTAAATCTATTTCTCACTTCCACTGTATAATCATAAGGGATTTGATTTAGGTCATACCTGATTGGTCTAGTGGTTTTCCCTACTTTCTTCAATTTAAGTCTGAATTGGTAATAAGGAGTTCATGATCTGAGCCACAGTCAGCTCCTGGTCTTGTTTTTGTTGACTGTATACAGCTTCATAATAGATGTCTAATAGACATCTCAACCTTAATGTTTCCAAAATGTAACTTCTGATCTGGGTAAATACAAATGTTTGGTTCCTGAAACTGATACAATGTAGAGTTCCTTCCTTAGGAAGAAGAACTTAAAAATACTTCTTAACATATTGCTAGAGCCAGAGCAAATGAGAGACCTAAGCTTCGCTAGCTTTACAGTTAACCTACCTCTGCTCCTAGTGTTCATTCTTGCACTGCCCCCGCTCCACCACACGTGTCCGATAGGCCTGCCTCTCCTAGCCAATGGCAACTCCAACCTTCAAGCTTATCAGGCCTAAACCTGTCCAGTTATCACTGACTCTCCTTTTTCTCCAATCCTACATCTAGTATGTCAGAAAATCCTGCTGCCTCCACTCTAAATATATTCAGAAACTGACTACTTCTTACCATTTCCACCACTAGCACTGTGTACTAACCCCCATGATCAACTCTTGCTTGGTATATTTCAGCTGCCTCTAACTGGTGTCATTGCTCCCACTGTTGATCTCAAATGTCAATTCTCAATATAGTGAGAGTTTAAAAAACGTAAACCAAATCATGTCAGTTCAAAACTCTGTAATTTTTTCATTCAACAAACATAATCAATGTACCCTTCAAGGCCATGAGACACAGCACTGAACAAAACAGATAAAAATTCCTACCTTCATGGAACTTACATTCTAGTAATGACTTCCCTGCTCACTCAGAATATCTGAAGTCCTTATTATGATAGATTTCTTTATTAGCTTATTGTGTTTCCAGTTGCATGTGTGTGTGCTAAGTCGCTTCAGTCATGTCTGTCTCTTTGTGACCCCATGGACTGTAGCCCACCTGGCTTCTCTGTTGATGGGATCCCAGGCAAGAATACTGGAGTGGGTTTCCATGCCCTCCTCCAGGGAATCTTCCCGACCCAGGGATCAAACCCGCATCTTTCACATCTCCTGCACTGGCAAGCAGGTTCTTTACCACTAGTGCCACCTGGGAAGCCCATGTCTCCTGCTGCTGCTGCTGCTGCTAAGTCGCTTCAGTTGTGTCCGACTCTGTGCAACCCCATAGACGGCAGACCACCAGGCTCCCCCGTCTCTGGGATTCTTCAGGCAAGAACACTGGAGTGGGTTGCCATTTCCTTCTCCAATGCATGAAAGTGAAAAGTGAAAGTGAAGTCACTCAGTCGTGTCCGACTCTTAGCGACCCCATGGACTGCAGCCCACCAGGCTCCTCTGTCCATGGGATTTTCCAGGCAAGAGTACTGGAATGGGGTGCCATTGCCTTCTCCAATGTCTCCTGCTACTAGAAAGTAAATTGCATGAAGTCAGGAATTTGTTGGTCTGTATCCTTAGTGCCTGGAACATGTTATATATTTGTTGAATGAATGAACTTCCCCAAACCAAACTGATGCATCTGTCCACATCTGTATTTTTTCTGATTCTCATTCTCTCCTGTAACAGTGAAGGAGATATTCTCCCTTTTATCTATGGTACAGTGAACCTCAAACTTGAGTGCACATCAGAATTCCCTGGAAGGCTTGTTAAAATACAGAACTCTAAACCACAACTTGTTAAAATACAGCTGTACCCCAAGTTTCTGATTCAGGTAGTCTGAAATGAGGCATAAGAATCTGCTTTTCTAAGCAGCTCCAAGTGATAGTGGTCAAGGGACCACAACTGAGAACCACTGACCTCACCCCTCCTGCTTTCTCAGGAAACTTACACTCTCAACTATCTTTTCCTTCTAAATAGATGCAATGGCTTCCTTTCCACTGAATCCTTCCATTTCCTTCCTATCTTCCCAATCATAAGCCAAATTTATTTAAAGTGTTATCTATACCAAAAGTCTCCATTTTTCACCCTCTACTCACTTCTCCACTCAACTAATCAACCCTCCTTCCCCATAACTCTATCAAACCATCTCTCATTAGGGTCACAAATGATCTACATCACTTCAAGTCTACCAGATATGCTTTTAGTTATCATCTTCCACACATTCAACACTGGAAACTCTTTCCTTCTTCTTTTAGCAGTCTCTTCATTTGAGCTCTTTCTCTTGGCCTCCATGAAACTATAGTCTCATTATTTTTCTCTGGCTGATCCCTCTCAGGTTCATCTTCTCCTATCAAACAATTAGATATTGAAGATCCAAACGATTTGGTCTTATGCTCTCTTCTTTTTTTAATCTGCATTCTTCTAAGGAGATCTTGTGAATGACTGAGGAATGCAGTTTCCAGATCCCAATGTTGCCCAAAATTATATCTCTGGCCATGTATTTTAGACATTGCTAGTTCTAGTCTTCCATAAGTGACTAGCTACTTAACTTACCTGCTTATTGGTCTCTTAGGCATCTCAAACTTTTAACATGACCAAATTGGAATTCTTAATTATCCTCCCAACCCAAACTCTTCCTCTTAGCCTCCCCCTACTCAGTACTGGCACCATCATCAACCTACATGCCCAAGCCAAAAATCATTCTTGACTCTTCCTGTACTCATGCAGCAACCTAGTCACTGAATCCTACCCTTCTCCCCTCTAAATATCTTTCAAACTCATCAAATTTTCTCTCTCTCAGTCCAAGTGAGCATTGTCTCTCACTTGGGCTAGAATTGTAGACTCCTAGTTGATCTCATTTCTTCTAATCTTGTCCTACTCTCCACCCTCCATCAAGTAGCTACAGTCATCTATCCAAACAGAAATCTAATCAGGTCTTTCTGCTCATCAGCTTTCCACATTGCACCTTACACCTAGGAGAAAGTTAAAGACAGGGCTCCATAAACATGTGTACAAAGCCCCTGAGCTTGGAGGCATTACATATACATCAAGGCCTTTGTAATCTATCTCCAGCTGATCTCCTTTCCTCACTGCCTCCTGTGAAGCCTCACTCTAACCATTTTAGCCTACCTGCAATTCTAAGAATGCTATATGTCCTTGCCCGTGACACTCTCTTCCAAGAAGCCCTTGACTTCTTCATCTACTTACTACTGCTTATCTTTAGATAGCAAGTTTAAGTGTCATTTTCTAATATTTTCTTTACTTTCACCATCCTAGCTGCCTTTGTGCTTCCAGATGTTCTCATGCCTTCCTTATCATGTCACATACTAGTCAGTATTTTAATCATTCTGTTTATTTCCTGTTCCTTTCATGAAACCATGAGAGTCCTGTAAGGCAAAGACAACTTTGATCTATTTATCTCTATATCACCGATATTTAGCCCAGTACCTGATGTGTACTGCTGCTGCTGCTGCTAAGTCACTTCAGTCGTGTCCGACTCTATGCGATCCCATAGATGGCAGCCCACCAGGCTCCCCCATCCCTGGGATTCTCCAGGCAAGAACGCTGGAGTGGGTTGCCATTTCCTTCTCCAATGCATGAAAGTGAAAAGTGAAAGTGAAGTCGCTCAGTCGTGTCTGCCCCATGGACTGCAGCCTACCAGGCTCCTCCATCCACGGGAGTTTCCAGGCAAGAGTACTGGAGTGGGTTGCCATTGCCTTCTCCATGATGTGTACTAGGCATCAATAAATGTCTATTGAATAAGTTATTAATACATAAACTTATGAACAAATAAGAAAAGCTGTGACCAACCTAGACAGCATATTAAAAAGCAGAGACGTTACTTTGCCGACAAAGGTCCATCTAGTCAAAGCTATGGTTTTTCCAGGAGTCACATATGGATGTGAGAGTTGAACCATAAAGACTGCTGAGCACCCAAGAATTGATACTTTTGAACTGTGGTGTTGGAGAAGACTCTTGAGAGTCCCTTGGACTGCAATGAGATCCAACCAGACCATCCTAAAGGAAATCAGTCCTGAATATTCATTGGAAGGACTGATGTTGAAACTGAAACTCCAATACTTTGGCCACCTGATGCAAAGAACTGACTCATTGGAAAAGACCCTGATGCTGGGAAAGATTGAAGGCAGGAGGAGAAAGGGATGACAGAGGATGAGATGGTTGGATGGCATCACCGACTTGATGAACATGAGTTTGAGCAAGCTCCAGGAGTTCATGATGGACAGGGAAGCCTGGCATGCTGCAGTCCATGGGGTTGCAAAGAGTCAGACATGGCTGAGCGACTGAACTGAACTGAACTGAGCTGGTAAACAAATAGTGACCTTGGAAAAGCACATTCAAGAGCAAACTTGTTTCCAAAAAGCTAAAAAACAACTGAAGGGGGAGTACATGGAGAAGATGAGTATGGGCCATGAAAAAATGGGCGGCGGGAAGGAAGAAAGGAGGGCTGAGGGAAGATGTTACAGAGATTGCTAGTTCCCTAACCAATATTCATTGTCCCCTCTAAAAGACTGGCTTCCACTGGGCACATGATCATCTAAATTGGAATAAAGTCTATATTTCCTGACTCTCTTGAAACTCTACGTGGCCAGTGGGATATAAGCAGAAATGTGTGGTAGAATTTTGCATATTTCCCTGAAAAGGTCATTGATGTGTGCCCCTTGCTTCTTCCTACCCCTTCCTCCTTCTTACTGCTTGGAATATTGATACAATGGTTGGCACCTCCTCTTGGTCCCTGAGGAAGAGAGCCACACTCTGGGAATGGCAGAGCAGAAAGCTGGAAGAAACTCGAGTTCCGGATAACTATACAATCACCACATCAACCTTGGATTGCCCTCCTCACACCCTTCACATGAGAAAGAAACTTCAATTTTGTTTAAGCCATTGTTAGGTTGGGTTTTTCTGTTACTCACAGCAGGATCTAATCCTAAGAAATACAAAGGGTGGTTTTCTTTAGGATGGGGGAGAGAAGATAATGCTTATAGCTAGAGAAAGGAGTCAGTAGAAAGGGAGATAGCAGACCCAGTTGACAGATAAGGTTAATGAGGGCATGGAAGGGATGGAGACCTGGGATACAGAAGGAGGGATGGGCTCTGGTTAGGAACAGACACTTCTCATTCTTTGAGCCCTAAGGAAGGGGACAAGAACTAACATTGGCTGAGCACATTCTAGATACTAAGTGCTTTATAAATATATCTAACCTAATAATTGTAATACTTAAAGGTCAGTATTATAAAGAGTACAAGTTTTAAGTTTGTGCTCAGTTTGCACAAGTGACTTTAGAGAACTCCCTGGTGGTCCAGTGGTTAAGATGCCGCACTTCCACTGCAGGGGGCACAGGTTCTATTCCTTAGTTCCCTGGGAACTAAGATCCAGCAAGTTGCACAGCATAGCCAAAAAAAAAGTGACTTGATTATTATTTCAATGAGTTCAGTCTCTATCTCAAGTTATAATCAGATTTCAGTTCTGTCTATATTGTTTGTGATAACAATAGCAAAACATTGAAAACAAACAAAATCTCCAGCATAAGGGATTCATAAAACAAATTATGGTTCATTTCCACAATGGAACAGCCTACAACTACTAAAAAGAATTAGGTAGCTCTCTTTGGATTGACGTGGAATGAACTCTAAAACATATTGCAAAGTGAAAAAACATGTTGAAGAACACTGGGTATAGCATGCTATAAATGTATGTGGAAAAGGAGAAGCCAAATCAAAGAATATACATGCTTATTTGTATGTATGCATCTATCTCTAAAAAGAATACACAAGAAACTAGTAACAAGTGGATATGCCTTGAGAAAGAATGGGATGGTGAGAAGGAGACTTATATATTCTTTGGGGATTCCCTGGTAGCTCAGCCTGCAATGCAGGAGACCCCAGTTCAATTCTTGGGTTGGGAAGATCCGCCAGAGAAGGGACAGGCAATGCCTATTGAATTGAAGATGATCTACAATTTACATATTTTGCCTAAAAATATCACTTAAATAAATAAAACTTCATCAGTTGAGGATTTTTCCTTCATCCTCCTTCCTGGGCTGGCATCTCAGTTCTAGCAGGCTTGAACAGCCCAGAGGCTGCATTGAAAAATTGAAAGTGTTAGTCACTCAGTCATGTCTGACTCTTTGTGACCCAATGGACTGTAGCCCATCAGGCTCCTTTGTCCATAGAATTTTCCAGGCAAGAGTACAGCATTTGGGTTGCTATTCCCTTCTTCTCCAGAAGATCTTCCCCATCCAAGGATCGAACCCAGATCCCTTGCATTGCAAGCAGATTCTTTACCATCTGAGCCACCAAGGAAGCCCAGCGGCTACTGTAAGAAGCAGCTATTCACCCTGGAAACACTTAGATCAGAGGTGGATTCAGGTTGATGGGACCCTATTTACACAATTTGGAGAGGCTTTTTTCCTTTTTTGGCCATGCTGTGTGGCATGCAGGATCTTAGTTACCTGACCAGGGATCAAACCCATGCCGCCTGCATTGGAAGCATGGAGTGAGTCTTAACCACTGGACAGCCAGTGAAATCCCTGGAGAGTTTTTTTAAAAGAATTGTGAATAAATATTAAGTACAGGCCTTGGAATTTGTCTGTGCAAATGAGGGGCCCTGAAGCTGAAACTTCAATGGCTTCAAGGTAAATCAGCATTATTCCATTGGATCTGGGCTAATGTCCCTCCTCCACATTGCTCCACTGAGATAAGCCCAGGCTCATATTTTTCCCAGCCTAACGATCATGCCCTGAATGCATACAGTCGTGACTGGCAGCCTTCTTCCAATCTGCCAGCTTCCTCTTTTTCTCAGATAACTTCAGTGCCCTTCTTAGAGGTTACAGGAGAATTCAGCTGTTTTTGTTGCAGAAAGGGGCACCCCTTCCAGGGCCTGAGAGTGGGCTCTTGTCTAACATTCAGAAATGAATTGTCTGAGGAGACACGTGTGTTGACAAAGCAAGAGACTTTATTGAGAAGGGGCACCTGGATGGGGAGCAGCAGGGTAAGGGAACCCAGGAGAACTGCTCTGCCACGTGCCTCACAGTCTCAGGTTTTATTGTAATGGGGTTAGTTTCCCAGTTGTCTCTGGTCAGTCATCATGCTTGTGCCCATATTTGGTCTGACTCAGGGTCCTTCCTGGTGGTGCGTACATCTCGCAGCCAAGATGGATTCCAGTGAAAAGGATTCTGGGAGGTTGGCAGGACAATATTATGGGCTGGCATCTCCTGCCTCCTTTTGACCCCTCCTGAATACTTCCAGTCAGTTTTAGAAGACATATTACGGGCCGGAGTCTCTTCCCTCTTTTTGGCCCCTCCCAAATTCTCCCAATTAATTTTTGGTGTTAACAAAAATTAACAGCACCATGGTGTTAACAGCACCATGCTCCTTATTGGGACCTCCTATTTTGAGACAACTCATACAAGTGGTTATCATCATGCCTTGTCAAGGTGGATAGTTTTGGTTAACAGTTCCCTAACATTCTCACAAGCTAGTGCTGTAAGAAAATTGGAGAATCAGAATACGGACAGTAAAATAGCAGCATTGTGAACTCCTCTGAGATCATGAAGTCATCAATCCCCACTTGGGCATGTCATGTTCTCTGGCAGTGTCCAGCCAGCCAGGTGCAGGAGCAGAGAAAGGAGAGCTGTTGTATTAGGGCCACAGTTGGGATTTTGTATAATGAGTATTGTATCAGGACAAGGACAAGGGAGGTAGTAGTATGGCATGACAGATGTTGAATAGATGGACCACGGATACTGGATTCAATGGTAAAGATCAGGATTTGGGAAAAAAAGATAGTGCAAAGGGAGGGTGGGGGTAGAGGTTGGAAGTAGGCAGAGTTGAAGCCAATTTACTGTGAGGTTGTGGTGCTAAGAGGTTCAGCAGTGATTTCCATGACATCACTATATCCTCGTCCTCTTTCTGTCTTCATGGTCACTCATTTACAGTCTCTTTTATTGAACCTTCTTTCTTCAACTGCCCTTTAAAATAGTCATATCTCCAGGACTCTGTCGCCATACTGGACCTCTCTACTTGGCTATCCCACAAGCCCTTCAGATCCAGCACAACAGATTTGTCCAGCTCATTCTCCTACCCACCTCATATTTAGTCTTCTTCCAATGTATTGAGCCTTACTTTACAAACTTAATTTACATAAGAACACTCAAATTTTAAAGATGATATAACTGAGGCTCTGTTTACACAACTTGCCCAGTTTCTAAGTCTGCTACAATAGTCAGGGCTGGGATTTGAGCCTAAGTCTGGCTGACTGAAAATCCCATCCTCCATTCATGAGTGCCCTTTGATAATTTTGGAATTTTCTATGCCGTACTTACAAGGCTCTGTCCTGCTCAGTGGAACCACTATTCACCATGTTACCTAAACCAGAAACCTGAGAGTTATGCTCATCTCTTCTTCCTCAAGACCTCTCCCCATGTAATATAATCTCCTCCATTACTAAGTCCTGCTGATTTTACCTCATAATACCTTTGAATCCATCCACCTCCCTCTATCTCCACCACCACCTCTCTAGTCCAAACCACCTGGACAGCATTCTTGTTTGGACTCCTCCACCCATTGTCCACATACAGCCAGAGATGTGCTAACAGAGCACAAGTCAGAGCAGATAACTTCCCTTAGTGCCTAAAAGATTAAGGCCACTTTTTATGTGACGTAAAAGATTCTATATTATCCTCAACAACCTCATCTCTGGCTCTGTTCTTTCTTAAACAGGGCACTCAGGGATTCAGTGATTCAGCATCTGAAGTGTATACCACTAATGAGGTCTCTTTAAGAAAAAGAATACAAAATTAGGTAGGAGACTCTGGGGCGGGATGGGGGGCAGGCCCTGCAAGTGAGGAACCCTGAAGCTTAAAATTCATTAGCATCACATAAAATCAACTTCTAAGAAGAGTCACCAGTTTGGTAAAAGCACCATGCTGCTTCATATGCTTGCTACCTTGACAAACGTGTCTCCCTACTTGAAATGTCCCTTCCCTGCTTTTACCTAGCAACTTATGCTTTGCCAGTGGTGTGCTGGAACCAGATCACAGGCTCAAGAGAGCTGATTGTTAAACAGTAATTTTGTGAACTGGTTTTTAAACACAGCCATTACTCAAAGTTTAATTAAATAAATTTCCAATTAAGTAAACTATATTAAAAGTAAAGGTAATAAATACTCAAAACTCATCACTTCCTAATTATTTTTCCACACTTTATTGTTATCTGTGTTTGTGATGCTATCTCCATCCATTGCATCTATGTGGTGGAAATAGCCTATAAATATGTGCCACAGTACATCTCTTCCCAGCTCTGCATTCATGGACTTCACACTGATAGCTTAAAGTGGGTGGAAGTATTTACAGCACAGAAATCAGCAAATGCCACAAGTCAAGACTTGGTTTTCCCTAGAGAGCCAATTGTAAAGTATTTACCAGCACACCAGTGTTATAACCCAACTCAAGGAGCACCTCTGTGCAGCCTGCTCTGATTCTCTCCTCCTTAGATGCACGTGTGCACACGCATGTACACACACAAACACACACACATACCAGTTGATCACCACACCCCTCCTATACCCCATGATAGCATTTTAACATACTCTATTTCAAGAGTTGGTTTAATTAAAGGCAGGTACTATGTTTTTCCAGTAGTCATGTATGCATGTGAGAGTTGGACCATAAAGAAGGCTGAGCGCCAAAGAATTGATGCTTCTGAACTGTGATGTTGGAAAAGACTCTTGAGAGTCCCTTGGACTGCAAGGAGATTCGACCAGTCCATCCTAAAGGAAATCAGTCCTGAATATTCATTGGAATAACTGATGCTGAAGCTGAAACTCCAATACTTTGGCCACCTGATGTGAAGAACTAACTCATAGGAAAAGACCCTGATGCTGGGAAAGATTGAAGGCGGGAGGAGAAGGGGATGACAGAGGATGAGATGGTTAGATGGCATCACTGACTCAAAAGACATGAGTTTGAGCAAACTCTGGGAGATGGTGAAGGACAGGGAAGCCTGGCGTGCTGCAGTTCATGGGGTTGCAAAGAGTCAGACATGACTGAGCAGCTGAACAAGAACAACTATGTTTTATCCATCTTTGTATCACAAATGCCTCACACATTGTAAGGACTCAATAAACGTTGGTTGAGTTTCTGGATTCAGTTTCTTCTTATGTCAAATGAGAATACCTGCTCTCCCTACCACATGCAGACCTTACAAGGACAATTGAAATACTAGACATGAAGGCACGTTGAAGGAAATAGTGAAAAGTGTCCTACAAGTGCAGGGTATTATTTTCACATGTTCATATAGTTTAATGAGTTTCTATCATAAAACACCTGTTGAAACATATAATTCTAGCTTTTCCTTGTTCTCTTGAAAGATTTTCTGACATTTAACCCCTGGGCTCCCTGGGCCTCTTTGAATCTTTCTGGTGTGAGAGTCAGGAGAAATTGCTTTGTTTTTAACAAAGCTGACTATAAAGTATGTTCCTATAAAGTTGATTTTGGAAACCTACAAAGAAAATGATAAAAATCAGAGATATATTGCCATTGAGGGAAAAATCCCAGTTGACATTTAAGGACCCAAAATGATAAAAGGTATCAAAATAGATTAAACCACTTTACCCAAAACTCTCTTTTTTGGTATCCTATTTCATTTTTATTTGTCTTATTTAACAGGTTCAAATATATAGTTTACTATGTGTCAGACACTATTCTAAGTGCTTTACAGATATTAACTCATTTAATTTTCATCAATCACTCCTTTTCATTTTTTAGTATTCATAGTAACAACTAACATTTATTGGGTGCTTGCTATGGAGCAAGAATTTGCTAAATTTTTATGTCTTATTATTCATGAAAACCTCACATTAGCCCTCATTATCTCCACTTAATGGAAAAATGAACTGAAACTCAGGGTGTTAAAAACCGTCCCATATTCTCCTTGTATAGATAAGGATACTGGGTCACAGAGGTTAAGTAAATTCCCCAAGGTCACACACTTTGTTCCACTCTGGGTCATTTCTGGACCATAACCTCATGATTCTGACTTTACTCTTGCAGCCCCTAAACCCACTCTTCCCTTCTTCTCCTATGTGGATATTTACCAGATAATGATCACATCATCTCCTACTATGTTGGGCAGTAATAGCAAACTATATCAGTATGCACTGTGACATGAGTCTGGCTTTCAGCCAAGAGAGCTGAATTTGCTCTGCCACTAACCAGCTGTCACATTTGGGGAGCCCCAAAACCCAGTAGGACAGAGAAGGCTTCAGCATGGCACCAATAATGCAGCCAAGAATTGCCTGCTGTAGTGGGAAGCCCCTTGAGGAAGGATGCGGCTACTCCCAGCACAGTGTTACAGAAGGTTGCAAGCCTGGCTCCAGGGCTCTTCCCTTTCTCACCCTTGGAGGACTGCCTTGACCACCAGACCTGTGCAAGAAACAGGGTCATTGGAAACTGTATCCACTCCCTCACTTAT
This sequence comes from Bos mutus, assembly GCF_027580195.1. Lineage (NCBI taxonomy): Eukaryota > Metazoa > Chordata > Mammalia > Artiodactyla > Bovidae > Bos > Bos mutus. The sequence continues at coordinate 23,453,485 of NC_091646.1, read as the reverse complement.
GTCCTTGATCCCACACCCTTTGTACTGAGTATTTGATGGTTCTGCTGCTACTGCTGCTAAGTCGCCTCAGTCGTGTCCAACTCTGTGCTACCCCATAGACGGCAGCCCACCAGGCTCCCCCGTCCCTGGGATTCTCCAGGCAAGAACACTGGAGTGGGTTGCCATTTCCTTCTCCAATGCATGAAAGAGAAACATGAAAGTGAAGTCGCTCAGTCGTGTCCGACTCTTAGCGACCCCATGGACTGCAGCCTACCAGGCTCCTCTGTCCATAGGATTTGCCAGGCAAGCGTACTGGAGTGGGGTGACATTGCCTTCTCCGTTTGATGGTTCTAGAGCAAACCAAACATGCAACTTCAGGCCAGTGTGAGTTGATACTGTGATTAATATAATCCTAGGTCTTTGGACCACAATCAGCTTTCATGGTCTGACCTATATCAGATCTCCTGGACAAGTTATTCAACAGCTCTGAGTCTCAACTTTTCCATTTCTAAACATATGAGTCAGTGCTATGTTGTAGAAAGAAAAAAAGAGTTCTGTGTAAGACAAGATTTTTCATTCATTCATTCACTAAAGCAATGTTTATGGAGTGTCCACTCTGTGTCAGTCACCAAGTCAGGCACTGGAGACAGAGAGATGAACAAGACTGATATTGGGTAGTCCCAGCCCTTACAAAGTTTACCTTCTAGTTGGGAAAATAGGCAAGGAATGAGCAAATAAGCAAATACTATAAATTTGGATAAGCGTCACACGGTAAACACTGTGATAGAAATAGTGTGTGGAGATGGGGGTAGAGGCAAGTTTACTTTTCACAGAATATCAAGTAAAGTTTCTCTCAAGTGGCATTTAATGCAAATCAAAACTACAATGAGGTACCAGCTCACACCAGTCAGAATAGCCATTATTAGAAAGTCCACAAACAAACTCTGGAGAGAGTGTGGAGAAAAGGGAAGCCTCCTACACTGTTGGTAGGAATGTGAACTGGTGCAGCCACTATGGAAAACAGTTTGGAGATTCCTTAAAAAACTAAAAATAAAGAATTCCCTGGGGGTCCATGGTAAGAACTTTGAGCTTTCACTGCCAAGGGAGTGGATTCAATCCCTAGTTGAGGGACTAAGATCTCACAAGCCATGAGGCATGGCCAAAAAGAAAAAAGAAACTAAAAATAGAGTTGCCACATGATCCAGCAATCCCACTCCTGGGCATAAATCCAGACAAAACTATAATTTGAAAAGATATGTGCACCCCTGTGTTCGTGGCAACACTATTTACAATAGCCCAGACAAGAAACAACCTAAGTGTCCATCAACAGCTGAATGGTTAAAGATACGGTATAGACAGACAGGAGACTACTACTCAACCACAAAAAGGAGTGGAATAATGCCATTTGCAACTACACGCATGGACCTAGCGACTATCATACAAAGTGAAGTAAGTTGATAGAGAAAGACAAATACCATATGATATCACTTATATGCGGAATCTAAAATGAACTTATCTATGAAATAGAAACAGATTCACAAACATAGAGAACAGACTTGTAGCTGCCAAGAGGGGTTGGAGGAGGGATGGACTGGGAGTTTAGGATCGGTAGATGCAAACTAGTACATGTAGAATAGGTAAGCAACAAGGCCCTACTATATAGCACAGGGAATTATATTCAATAACCTGTAACAAACCATAATGTAAAAGATCATGAAAAATAATACATATATATGTATAACTGAATCACTTTGCTATACACCAGAAACTAACACAACATTGTAGGTTAACTATGCTTCAATAAAATAAAATATCAAAAATTAAATAAATAAAAATTGAAAAGCAAAAAAAAAAAGGCAGTATTTAATTTTTTATTATTTTAATAGATTTGTGACCTTGGCCAAAATTACAGTAAGCTAAAAAAATACAACAGGTAACTGCTCTGAATCTCAATGGGTGTAACTCCTACTTCCCAGGATTCTTGTGATGATCCAGTGAGATAATATGTATAAAACAACCAGCACATAGTAAGCACCCTATGAATGTTCATTCCTTTTCCCTTCTAGCTTGAGCAATTGATATTTTCCATCCTGAAAATTGCTTAAGATCACACAATCTGCTTTGGCAGGTATTTACCTATCTAGTTCAACAGTCAGGATTTCAGTGGACAAACCAAGACATCCGGAAATTAGCAAAAATAATATGCACTTACACTTTAGGATTGAATCTAGACGCTTTCAATTTAGGGTTTCCCCATCATGAAGTCTGGATAATCCTTCCTCTAAAATAACCAGCTGTCTGAGACTTCCTTGGTGGTCCGGTGGTTGAGACTCCATGCTTCTAATGCAGAGGACTGTGGCTTCCATCCTTGGCCAGAGAACTAGATCTTGTATGCTGTGCAGCCAAAAATAAATAAATAAATAATCAGCTGTCCAAGCAATGAATTAATGTCCTGTAATTTTCCAAACTGTCTCCAGCCAGACTTCCCTATCACTGACTTAACCTTCAACAAAAAGTTACGGGAGATACCCACTACTGGATCCTTGTACTACCCAAGGATCTGGCTCCTTGATTTCTCTGTAGGGTGAAACAAACCTTTAATAGGGAAAGGAGGCTGTGGTTCTCACCTTACAGGTGAAGGACTAGCAGAGTTTAATTTTGATGCCCAAGGGCACATAGCAAATTTACTAGCAAGCTCAGACCAGAATTCAATAGTGGCTTTGCCATTATTTTCTTGCTTAGACTAGTCCTTGCCTAGGGTGATGATTAAAAAATCAATTCAGCAGAGCTAAAACCCCTACTGACTGGTCATCCCATCACAAGACATACACACACTAATTGACAGAGTGATGTTGGTTTTGTCAAGAATGATGTGATGATTTGCGGCTGACACTCACTATCTTACAGAATCTATACTTAGAGCTAAGATGGAGATTATTATACAATAGGCCAGTCCCCTGAAGGTCACTTGGTAGAACCTCACTTGACCACACTTTAAGAACACAGTGCTAAACACACACACACACACACACACCCCACCACCACCAAAGTAGTCAAACTTTTTTAAAGAAGTGCTCATTGTTAATAATGTACCCACAAGTAAAAGTTTAAACCATGTTTCAGTTACAGCCTGAAATGTGGGGAAGATCACACTGTTGGGCCAGGAAGAAAGGAGGTGAAAGTTGCTCAACCTGACAAAGCAAAAACAATGTTCTTGGTTTCTGATTTAAGATATTTTTCATATTCAAGAAAGAATTGCTGTTTATTCAAATACTGCTTCCAATTATCAATATTAAAGAAGATAAATCTCTAACTTAAATTTTGTCTGAATCAACCATGGTATAACACAAATCAGGACCTAAAACCCTGGGGAAATTATGAAGTTTTCGTCTTTAGAAAAATTACTGATGATATGCTTTTACCCTTAAACAAGTATGCTGCTGTGCTGTGCTAAGTCGCTTCAGTTGTGTCCAACTTTTTGCAGCCTCATGGACTGTAGCATGCCAGTCTCCTCTGTCCATGGGATTCTCTAGGCAAGAATACCAGACTGGATTGCCATGCTCTCTTCCAGGGGATCTTCCAGACCCAGGGATCAAACCCGTGTCTCTTACATCTCTTGCACTGGCAGACGGGTTCTTTACCACTAGCGCCACCTGGGAAGCCCAAAACAGGTATACTTATTTCCAATTGTTTTCAATACAGTCAGTCTCCAACCTAAAATTTAAGAGCCCTGTCAAAATTAAAATAGCATACTTATGCATTAAGTTAAACTATGGCTGTTTTCAAATTATTCAATGCAGAAACCATGGAGTATGCTTGAAATAAATTAGAAGCAATGGCTGTAACAGTGTTTCCCAAGTTGATGCTTTTGAGCAGCTCCTAGAAATAGCGCTAGTAATATCCCCGGTTTGGTAGCCAAAGCAATTTAAGCAAATTAGAGATGCTTAAGCTTTTGTCAAATGACCGTACTAAAATCAAATTTGATACACTTTAAAAACCAATATTATAGATAGTAATTATAATTGCTTCCAACAAGTCAATTGAAAAACCATCCCAGACCTCCAACATAGTGTCTAAATAGGATTGTCCTTTAAGCACAATTCTACATAAATTACTCAAAGCAACAAAAGAACAGAAGTCACTGTAAAACAGATGCCATTTGATACTTTGTTTCTTCTAAAGCATTCAAAGTGTTCTGGCTTATAGTCAAAGTAATCTATGGCTGGAAAAATTCTTGGAGAAAAAGAGGAATTACTGGAATATGAAAGAACCTGCACTTTACCATGAAACAATGTTATGGTTCCTGAAGTGAACTTGCTTTTCCTTTGTCTTGTTAAAAAAAATATGGTGAATATAAGTCATGAGGATATTTTCTCGTATGTTCCTATAGAAGACAGGCTACATAAAGCTGTTTGGGTATTATCCAACACAAGACCAGATGTTCTTAAGTGAAAATGGTGTGAAATTGGGATACACAGCAAATGTTGATCTCTATGACACCACTTTGCTCTGCTTTTTCTTCGGCCCTCAGCTTGGCTGCATGCTCTTTTTTCATCAGCTCTTTAAATGACTGTCCTCAGCACTCTCTGCTCTCCTCATTGCTAAGGCTTTAATGGATGGGCAGAGCCAGATCTGTGTCCTCTGCTCTAGTCCCGCTCTCCCCATCTCTCCCTGGATGTCCCAAAAACCTCCTAAACTCACTTGTACAAAAGTGATCTTGTTGTCTTTCTCCATCACGTCCACCAGCCCCGCATCATTTCCCACAACCTTTTACCTATTGCCACTACCTGCTGTTCCTCTGTATTTCAGCTGTGCTTGCCAGGATTTCGGGAGCCACTCCAAAAAAAATTCAAGAAGTAGGGATAAAGTGTGTGGACTTTGGAGTTAGGATACTCCAGATGCAGTCACATTCTAATTAGAGAAACTATCAGCAAGATTCTCCCACTTCAGTTCAGTTCAGTTCAGTCACTTAGTCGTGCCCAACTCTGTGACCCCATGGACTGCAGCATGCCAGGCTTCCCTGTTCATCACCAACTCCCAGAACTTACTCAAACTCATGTTCATTGATTCGGTGATGGCATCCAACCATCTCATCCTCTGTCATCCCCTTCTCCTCCCACCTTAAATCTTTCCCAGCATCAGGGTCTTTTCAAACGAGTCAGTTCTTCACATCAGGTGGCCAAAGTATTGGAGTTTCAGCTTCAGCATCAGTCTTTCCAATGAATACTCAGGATTGATCTCTCCTTTAGGATGGACTGGTTGGATCTCCTTGCTGTCCAAGGGACTCTCAAGAGTCTTCTCCAACACTACAGTTCAAAAGCATCAATTCTTCGGTGCTCAGCTTTCCTTATAGTCCAACTCTCACATCCAAACTCTCACATCATTTTCTTATAGTCCAACTCTCATATCCATATGGAGTCCATAGCTTTGACTAGATGGACCTTTGTTGGCAAAGTAATGTCTCTGCTTTTTAACATGCTGTCTATGTTGGTCATAACTTTTCTTCCAAGGAGCAAGCGTCTTATAATTTCACGGCTACAGTCACCATCTGCAGTGATTTTGGAGTCCAGAAAAATGAAGTTGCTCACTGTTTCCATTGTTTCCCCATCTATTTCCCATGAAGTGATGGGGCCAGATGCCATGATGTTAGTTTTCTGAATGTTGAGTTTTAAGCCAACTTTTTCACTCTCCACTTTCACTTTCATCAAGAGGCTTTTTAGTTCCTCTTCACTTTCTCCCATAAGGGTGGTGTCATCTGCATATCTGAGGTTATTGATATTTCTCCCGGCAATCTTGATTCCAGCTTGTGTTTCTTCCAGTCCAGCATTTCTCATGATATACTCTGCATATAAGTTAAATAAGCAGGGTGAGAAAATACAGCCTTGACGTACTCCTTTTCCTATTTGGAACCAGTCTGTTGTTCCATGTCCAGTTCTAACTGTTGCTTCCTGACCTGCATACAGATTTCTCATGAGGCAGGTCAGGTGGTCTGGTATTCCCATCTCTTTAAGAATTTTCCAGTTTGTTGTGATCCACACATTCAAAGGCTTTGGCATAGTCAATAAAGCAGAAGTAGATTTTTTTTCTCCCACTTACTAATTCCATATAGAGTCTGGCCACTATAATCAGGCAGGATTCACAGCCTATATCACCTACTTGCAAGCTGTGTCACCTTGGGCAAGTTATCTAACCTTTATGGGCCTGATTTTCTTCATCTGTAAGACAGAGATAATACAGACGTATTGCATGCAATACAAGGACCGGTACATAGTAACCACTCAGTAAATATTAGCCATTATTTTAGTTGTCTACATTCTTCCCTCATCCAATCATGTTCTCCTTCCAATATTTTATTGTAAAAACTCCTGAACATGAAGAAAAGCTCAAAGAATTGTACATTGAACATGCACATCCTTATCACCTAAGTTCTACTATTGTTAACAGCTGGCTATACGTGAACCGTGAACTTCCTGATGTTCAAGCTGGTTTTAGAAAAGGCAGAAGAATCAGAGATCAAATTGCCAACATCCACTGGATGATGGAAAAAGCAAGAGAGTTCCAGAAAAACATCTATTTCTGCTTTATTGACTATGCCAAAGCCTTTGTGTGGATCACAATAAACTGTGGAAAATTCTGAAAGAGATGGGAATACCAGACCATCTGACCTGCCTCTTGAGCAATCTGTATGCAGGTCAGGAAGCAGCAGTTAGAACTGGACATGGAACAACAGGCTGGTTCCAAACAGGAAGAGGAGTACATCAAGGGTGTATATTGTCACCCTGCTTATTTAACTTATATGCAGAGTATATCATGAGAAACGCTGGACTGGAAGAAACACAAGCTGGAATCAAGATTGCCGGGAGAAATATCAATAACCTCAGATATGCAGATGACACCACCCTTATGGCAGAAAGTGAAGAGGAACTCAAAAGCCTCTTGTTGAAAGTGAAAGTGGAGAGAGAAAAAGTTGGCTTAAAGTTCAACATTCAGAAAATGAGGATCATGGCATCCGGTCCCATCACTTCACGGGAAATAGATGGGGAAACAGTGGAAACAGTGTCAGACTTTATTTTTGGGGGCTCCAAAATCACTGCAGATGGTGTCTGCAGCCATGAAATTAAAATATGCTTACTCCTTGGAAGGAAAGTTATGTCCAACCTACATAGCATATTCAAAAGCAGAGACATTACTTTGCCAACAAAGGTCCGTCTAGTCAAGGCTATGGTTTTTCCTGTGGTCATGTATGGATGTGAGAATTGGACTGTGAAGAAGGCTGAGCGTTGAAGAATTGATGCTTTTGAACTGTGGTGTTGGAGAAGACTCTTGAGAGTCCCTTGGACTGCATGGAGATCCAACCAGTCTATTCTGAAGGAGATCAGCCCTGGGATTTCTTTGGAAGGAATGATGCTAAAGCTGAAACTCCAGTACTTTGGCCACCTCATGCGAAGAGTTGACTCATTGGAAAAGACTCTGATGCTGGGAGGGATTGGGGGCCGGAGGAGAAGGGGACGACAGAGGATGAGATGGCTGGATGGCATCACTGACTCGATGGACGTGAGTCTGAGTGAACTCCGGGAGTTGGTGATGGACAGGGAGGCCTGGCGTGCTGCGATTCATGGGGTCGCAAAGAGTCGGACATGACTGAGCGACTGAACTGAACTGAACTGATATTGACTTTATTGCATGTCTATCCATCTATCCATCCATCCATCCATCAGTCCACCTTAACTTTTTAAGCTCTTCAAAGTAAGTTGCAGCTTCAGTTAACTCTATCCCTAAATGCTTTAGCATGCTTGTCATTAACTAGAGTTTAATACTTAATTCCTTTTTTAGATAAAATGAACATGTAGTGAAATGAATGAATCTTAAGTATATGTACTTTGATGAGTTTTGACAAATGCACACACCTGTGGAACCCAAACCCCTGTCAAAATATAGAACATTTGCATCACCCTAGAAGGTTGTTTCATGCCGCTTCATACCTGGGATGCCCCTACCCTTTCAAAAGGCAGTCACTGCTCTGATTTTTTTTTTCCTTGTCAGAGATTAGTTTAATCTAGTCTAGAATGACATATGAATGGAGTAATACAGGATGTACTCTTATCCTCAATCTTTTTAATGGTGGTAAACTTGATGTCAAAAAAACCTCCCTGTTGTTCTGATTTGCACTAATTACTACTGAGGATGAACTCCTAAAAAGTTATCACTTAGGAATTCTTTTACATTCATTTTTCTATTGCCTTAGACTCTGCAGACAGTAGGGTAGAGACTTGGTTCTTGGTTTATCAGATGTGAAAACTTGGACAAATTACTTGACCTTCCTGAGCTTCAGTTTCTTCATCTCTAATATGGACATAATAATTGATTTATCTTATAGAACCTTATAGGATTGTAAAAATTATGAGATACTATACCTAAGACACAGAAATTGTTCAATGAGTGTCAGCTATTATTATCAAGTGTTTCATTTGGATTAAGAATAATTACTGTGCTCTTCCTTCCATACCCACATAGCTCATACCCTCATGACCTCCTCCTCTCTACTCAATTGTCACCTCATCAGTGACAACTCCCTTGATTGTCATATTTTAACACAGCAACCAACCCCAACACTGTTTCCCCCACCTTGCTGTACTGGGTTGAACTGTGTTCCTTCAAAAGATATGTTCAAGTCCTAATACCTATACCTGTAAATGTGACTTTTTTCGGAAATGGAATCTTTGCAGATGTAGTCAAGTTGAAATCAGGTCACACTGCATTAGGGTAGACCCTAAGTCCAATTACTGGTATTCTTGTAAGAAACAGAGAGACACATAGAAACACACAGGAACAGTATCATGCAACAATAGAGGCAGAGATTGGAGTAATGTGTCTACAAACCAAGGACTGAGGGCAACCACCAGAAGCCAGGAAGAGACAAGGAAGCATCACCCCCTGGAGCCCTCAGAGGGCCTGCCAACACTTTGATTTTGGACTTCTAGCCTTTAGAACTATTAAAGAATAAATTTCTGTGGTTTTAAGCCACCGAGTTTGTTACAGCAGCCCTAGCAGATGAACAAATTCACTTATTTTTCTGCATATCACTTGCCATCTGATATAATAATTATTTTGTTTATTATCCATTTCCCTGACTAAAGGATCCATTAGAGCAGGGACTTTTTCAATACTTATTAATGTTGTCTGTGTCAGGTCTTAGTTATGGCTCATGGGATCTTTCTCAATGTGGCACGCAGGCTTAGATGCCCTGAGACATGTGGGATCTTAGTTCTTCAACCAGGGATTGAACACACATCCTTTGCACTGCAAGGCAGATTCTTAACCACTGGACCACCAGGGAAGAGGTACTTTGTTTTGTTCATAGTGATTCCCTAGCACTAAGAGGGTATCTGACATAATAGATCCTCAATAAACGTTCATGGAAGGAAGGAGGGAGGAGGGAGGGAAGCAGGGAAGGAGAAAGTTGGTTTACTATTCATATATAATACACTATTATATACTATTCATATGTAATACAACATATAAAACATTATGAGTTTATCTTCTGCTTTTTAATTTTCAGATGATTTTTGATGTGAAGTTTTTGTGTTCAAATTCATCTTTTTTTAGTGGTTCCTTGTCATCAATATTATTCTTAAAACAGCTTTTCTCAATCTCATGACTGAGCTTTTCTCACCTTATTTTCTTAGTACTTTATAGTTTAATTGTTTTGTTATGAAAATTTTAAATATAAAGAAAAGTAGGGAGAATTAGATAATGTGCAGTTTCATTTTTTATATTCAGCTCTTTATCCATCTGGGGTTTATTCTGATGAGTGGGATCAGAGTTTTAGCTGTTATTTCATTTCAGGTTTTCTCAAAATAATTAACCAACTTTTACTGACTAACCTATCTTTTCTTTCCCAATTTGAAATGGCACCCTAATGACCATCTAAATACTTATATATATATTTCAATCAGTAGAACAGCAGAGAAATCTCAGCAACAGGCATCTATTTTTAATCTTAGCATCACTTTTATTTTTTCCTAGCATCACTTTTAAAATGCTACTTTCTAAGTTTTAATATCTGTTAAGTTCTCCTTCATGACTCCTTTTCCTCCTCACCATTTTTTTAAATTTTTTATTTATTTATTTTAATTGGAGGATAATTACAATATCGTGGTGGTTTTTGCCATACATCGACATGAGTCAGCCATGGGTGCACATGTGTCCCCCGATCCTGAACCCCCCTCCCACCTCCCTCCCCATCCCATCCCTCTAGGTTGTCCCAGAGCACCAGCTTTGAGTGCCCTGCTTCATGCATCAAACTTGCACTGGTCATCTATTTCACATATGGTAATATACATGTTTCAATGCTATTCTCTCAAATCGTCCCACCCTAGCCTTCTCCCACAGAGTCCAAAAGTCTGTTCTTTACATCTCTGTCTGTTTTGCTGTCTTGCATACAGGGTTGTCATTACCGGCTTTCTAAATTCCATATATATGCTTTAATGTACTGTATTGGTGTTTCTCTTTCTGACTTACTTCACTCTGTATAATAGACACCAATTTCATCCACCACATTAGAACTGACTCAAATGTGTTCTTTCTTACAGCTGAGTAATATTCCATTGTGTATATGTACAACAACTTGCTTATCCATTTGTCTGCTGATGGACATGCTTCCATGTCCTGGCTACTGTAAACAGTGCTGCAGTGAACATCGGGGTTCATGTGTCTTCCCTGTGTATTCTTACAGATGAACTTCAGAATCATCATGAAGTTTGGAAACTGGTTGGAACTGTGTTAGATTTATCCATGTATTTATAGAAGAAAGCTGCCACTACCTCTGTGCTGGGGCTGCTGTCCTGACTCACATCTTCACCTCCTGCTTAGCCTACTAGCCACCTTTGGGCCCAGTACTCTCCAAGCCAGCCTCTATGCTGCTGTCAGAGAGGTCTTACTAAATGGGCAAATGAGGGTCACTTCTCTGCTTAAAACTTTTAAGTGACTTCCCTTTCCATTCAGGACAAGGTTCTGTGATCTAGCCCCAACTTACTTCTCTCCTCACATGGGCCAGCCATTCTGAAGAAGAACCTCCATCTGCTCTCGTCTTTTTACATAAACCACTCTGCCTAAAAAGACCCTTCACTGACCTTCTTGCCTACCTCCCCTCAGGCCCCCTTTCCTGAGGCCCCCTGGGAAGCACTACCTGATCCAGCCTGGGTTTCACGTCCTCTTCTCTGCCTCTGGACATCTATCTTGGCACTCAACATATTGGTCCCTAATTGCTTATTTATCAAAACCTTGAGCAAGTCACTTCCTCCTGGGCTTCAGTCTCCCCACTTAAGAATAAAGCTGGACTATGATCTATATGCTAGCAAATTTGGAAAACTCAGCAGTGGCCACAGGACAGGAAAAGGTCAGTTTTCATTCCACTCCCAAAGAAAGGTAGTGCCAAAGAATGTTCAAACTACCACACAATTGCACTCATTTCACATACTAGCAAAGTAATGCTCAAAATTCTCCAAGCTAGGCTTCAACAGTACCTGAACCAAGAACTTTCAGATGTTCAAGCTGGACTTAGAAAAGGCAGAGGAACCAGAGATCAAATTGCCAACATCCACTGGATCATCAAAAAAGCAAGAGAATTCCAGAAAAATATGTACTTCTGCTTTATTAACTATGTTAAAGCCTTTGACTATGTGGATCACAACAAACTGTGGAAAATTCTTAAAGAGATGGGAATACCAGATCATCTCACCTGCCTCCTGAGAAACCTGTATGAAGGTCAAGAAGCAACAGTTAGAACCGGACATGGAACAACAGACTGGTTCCAAATTGGGAAAGGAGTACATCTAGGCTGCATATTGTCTGTCACTCAGATTATTTAACTTATATTCAGAGTACATCATGAGAAACACCAGGCTGGATGAAGCACAACCTGGAATCAAGATTGCCGGGAGAAATATCAATAACCTCAGATAAGCAGATGACACCACCCTTATGGCAGAAAGTGAAGAGGAACTAAAGAGCCTCTTGATGAAGGTGAAAGAGGAGAGTGAAAATGCTGGCTTAAAGCTCAACATTCAAAAAACAAAGACCAATGGCATCTGATCCCATCACATCATGGCAAATAGATGGGGAAACAATGAAAACAATGACACTTTATTTTTCTGGGCTCCAAAATCACTGCAGATGGTGACTGCAGCCATGAAATTAAAAGACACTTGCTCCTTGGAAGAAAAGCTATGACAAACCTAGACAGTCTATTAAAAAGCAGAGACTTGACTTTGCCAACAAAGGTCCATCTAGTCAAAGCTATGGTCTTTCCAGTGGTCATGTATGGATGTGAGTGTTGGACCATAAAGAAGGCTGAGTGCCAAAGAATTGATGCTTTTGAACTACGATGTTGGAGAAGACTCCTGAGAGTCCCTTGGACTGCAAGATTAAACCAGTCAGTCCTAAAGGAAATCAACCCTGAATATTCATTGGAAGGACTGATGCTGAAGCTGAAGCCCCAAAACTTTGGCCATCTGATGCAAAGAGCTGATTCATTAGAAAAGATCCTGATGCAAGGAAAGATTGAAGGCAGTAGGAGAAGGGGACGACAGAGGACAAGATTGTTGGATGGCATCACCGACTCAATGGACATGAGTTTGAGCAAGCTCCAGGTGATGGTGAAGGACAGGGAAGCCCTGCGTGCTATATAGTCCATAAGGTTGCAGAGTCAGACATGACTGAGCGACTGAACAACAGTGATGTATAAGGTAGGATTCTTTCAGCTTAAATTTTATACAGTCCCTTGTTTCAAAGCTAATGTAACAGAATTGCCAAATAGACAACTTCTCAGTCAACATATGTTTGTGCTAATTAAACTGATGCCACATTGACTCTTCTGTCTGGGGAAAATAAATGCCCACACTGATGACCTTAGGAAAAAAAAAACTGAATCAAAGGCAAATCATATACTTGTAGTGCTTCTCCTGAACCTATTGTAAATCTTTAGAAATAAGTAAGCTGTATGTGGTATGTTACTCATTTCCCCATGTGGTGGTTTAGTTGCTAAATCATGTCCGACTCTTTTGACTCCATGGAGTGTAGCCTGCCAGGCTCCTCTGTCCATGGGATTCTCCAGGCAAGAATACTGAAGTGGGTTGCCACTTCCTTCTCCAAATTTTCTCCATAACTACCAATTTAAGTGACCCATTTCCCCTCAAATTCTAAACAAATGACTTAAATGCAAAGCACTTTTAGAATTATTGGAGATGTCTAACAGATTATTTTTATTTTTTAAAGTTTTCATTTTATATTGGAGTATAGTCCATTAACAAGCTCCAGGAGTTGGTGATAGACAGGGAAGCCTGGCGTGGTACGGTCCATGGGGTCGCAAAGAGTCGGACACGACTGAGTGACTGAACTGAATTTTAACAGAGATTATTATTATTTTTTAAACTTTTTATTCTACATTGGGGTATAGTCCATTAACAATGTTGTGGTAGTTTCAGATGGACAGCAACTGATAGTGATAGTTCAGGTGGACTTGGCCATACATACACGTGTCCATTCTTCCTGAAACTCCCCTCCTGTCCAAGCTGCCATATAACATTGAGTAGAGTTCCATGTGCTATACAGTAGGTCCTTTTTGGTTATCCATTTTAAAGATAGCAGTGTGTATATATCCATCCCAAACTATCTCTTCCCCTCATCCTTCCCCTCCAGCAACCAGTTTGTTCTAAGTCCGTTTCTGTTTTGTAATAAGTTTATTTGCATCACATCATTTCCTTTTAGATTCTGCATACACGGGATGCCATTTGACATTTCTCCTCCAAAGGTAGATCAGAATATCTGAAGCTAGCATCACCCAGATCCGCCCTGATTTTAGATGAAGGAACTGAGACTCAAAAGAGGCCAAGTGGTTTACCCCTCAGGAACACAGCCCCTCCACACATGCCCATTAAAAGTGGAAACTGCAATAACTGTCTGCATACTAGCCACCTTTGCTAAAGCACCAGTGAACCACTAGAGACAATAAACTTGCATTATTAAAGCGGAGGTTTGCTGGTGTTAAGGATTATAACAAATAAGCTTTAATCCCCTCTTTTAGTGAGCTACTTTATTAGGGGGGAGGGAGACCTTTGCTTTGCTGCCACATCAAACTTAACTATGATTAGGCACCAACAAAGTAGTAAGCATTAGACAGCACAGGAAATATCTGTAGAGTTCTTTATGCTTGTATAATTGCCTCAAGCATTAGTCACTTTTAAAAAATCACACACTTACTTAATAATGGAAGACAGAATTTACTACCAAGTCTCTTTTCATTAAGATTTCACTTCATCACCAAGAATTAAAATCCATCCCCCAAACCACTACCACCAAAGAAAACATACTGAACCCACATATACTTGAGGTAGACCAACGTTATCATTATTTCCCCTTATGAGGAAACAGAAGCCTTAGGCAAGTAGCTCAATGCTAAGTGCAATTCAGTAAGAGCTCCTCTTCTTGATTAAACTGGACTGTTATAAGGGAAAATTAAAATGGTTTTAAAATTCAAAAATTCCATGGCAACAGGAAACAAACTAAAAATGACACACACACACACCACCTTTCGGTTGTCCGTTATCTCTTTTTGATGAGAAATAAAGACTAAAAGATGACATTTCAAATAGACACCTTCCTTTGTTGACTAGAAACTGACTTTGTGTCCTAGAAACTGAGGTCTTTCATTGTTTTTGAGCAGTAGTTCTCAAAGTGTGGTCTCCAGCCATCACAGCAGTACCTGGATTAGAAATGCAAACCCTCAGGCCTCACTCCAGACCTACTGAATCAGTTTTTGGAGGTAAGGCTGGGGATCTGTATTTTAACAAGTGCTAACATTCAAGAACCACTACAGGATCCAAGCTGCCTTATCTGGGGTGGCGACTGGCTGAATAAACTTAACACTTTCATTGTGTTATTAGTCAATATTCACTTTTTCTACCATGTGATCTGTCTCAAACAGCTCTCAAGGGTAATTTCTGCACAAGGTTAGTCACCCCATAGAACCCTGGGCCCCAAATTCTAATAAGCCCACGTCCAGGTTTCCAACATCTACTAGTCTCCAAAGCAAGGCAGTATTTCTCCATCTCAGTGGCCCTTCCACCAAATGATTTCCTCTGACAGTCCCAAAGTGAGTGGATCAACAAGCTCCCCCTACCCTGTTAAATCTCAAGTGTGCCCAGTTCCTCAAGGGTAGGCGTCCCATTGATCTATAACTTTGCATCTCCCTCATATGGGTAAGCACGGGTACTTAAAATGAGCACATTTTGTCCAGATATGTGTCTGCATCATAAAAATCTTCCAAATTAGGTGTCTTGCTGCTTTCTGCAGATGCACACTTGAAAAGCAGATATGCACAAGTTTCCCTTTAGGACCCCATCTCATCCAACCATGAGATATTTTTTTCTTGAATCTACCAGCATTCTCAATTGTTTGAAAAAGAGTCAATTTTTTCCAGATCTATAAATATCTTTTATTTTGCACATTTACATTTAAATGTCCATTTACATTCAGTAACAATCTGCTCCTTCACCCAACTGCGAAAATACACCTTCTTGATTTCAAATATTTTATTTTAAAAACTGTTACCATTTTTAAAACTCCAGATGTGTTTCAGAACATTTTTTAACTGCAGTTAACTAGAGAAAGGACATCTTACTTAAGTACCAACAGACTGTTGTCAACAAGGGTCCTGCGGTTCGCAGATGGATACCGTGCAATTTTTCTCCTATTATACTAATCAAAATTGCATCGTGATCCACCCGACAACAGCAAAACAGGTCATTTTACAATGATCAAGTATCAGAACTTACAACCTTTAAACATTAAAAGAAGATGATAAATTCCTCATTTCTTCCACAGGCCGGGACAAGTGCAATACTTTATATATAACACAAGCAGTGCAACAAATCCCCACCCATGAATGAATGGGTGCGAAGACTGGAGATTCGTGCGAAGACTGGAGATTCGTGAGAAGGTAGGGCCGCAGAAGAAACACAGTATCACAATCAGTTTTGCATGGATTTGCACAGCCATATATCCACACGCTGAAATGCAAACCAGCAAAACTAACTGTAAGTAGCAGTGTCTTTGAATGTTCTCAGCATCAGCAAGAGCCGTTATCCAAGAGTACTGGAAGTGCCCACACTACAGTAGAGCGCTGCCAAAACTACCTGCACTGTGAGCACTTTGGTACTACTGGGACCTGATCTTATGCTTTGATACCAAAAAACGTGTGCTGCACACCACCCTCACCCCTCTGCTCCCAACAAACAAGGACAAAACCAAAGACAAACCTTTGAAAGGCGTCCTATGCAAATTATCAGTCAAGGTATATTTTCCAATGCTGTATGTCAGGCAGCCTGTGCCAGAAGGAGCATTTAGGGCAGTAGATTCTGAGCTGCTTCACTAACTGCACTAGATGCACCTTAACACAAGAGACACGTTCTGGGAAACAGCTCCAAAGCACCGACAGCTTCCTTCTGCACAAACTACAGGTCTCAGTAGCCATTGATTAAATCACCATGGTAATGTAAGAAGTGCTTGCATTGCAGTAGATCTCAAAAAGCTACCTGCACTGTAAGCACTTTTACATGGCCAAGGCCTATTCCTGAAGCAAAAAAGCAAAAGTGTCTTTCGTGAGCTCTTCTTTTCCATCCTCACTGACCTATTCAGACTCACCTGGTTCAAAAAAAAAAAAAGTTAGATACTGAACAAGTCAACTACTAGTTAATATTCCTGAAACAAGCTTTTCTTTGGCTTAGAGAGTCCCAGCTAGGTTTTGGAGTTTCAGCCAAGTCCTGAGAAATATTAATACTCTGAATTATTTACACAGAGTTGAACACAAATAACACTGGCAATTTCAAAAGTCCAATTCTTATGTATAAGCGGATTTCGGACCTCCCCTCTCCATCTTTCCACCAAGAAAACTTGGTATCTGCATCCCAGAAAATGTGCAGGTCCATTACCTCCCTCCACCCCGGTTTTAGAAGAGGTTTATTTAGAGAAAGAAGCATATGAAAATCAGAGTGACTATCCACTTCTTGAGGTAGGGCACCATACAAAAAATGACTGTGAGATTAAATGAACATTCCCTGCCCCCACTCCATTAATAGACTATGAGAGAAATTTTAAAGCTGGTTTAAGAAACGCAGCCTTCCACGCTCTTCACATAATGCACAGATGGCCTAGAGATGTCACATTTTGATCTATTTCAAAGGGCTCTTGTTCTGTTTAAACATTTATGGACCCATTTTCTCCATTAAACCCAAAGAAGGCAGATTAGCTTCTCTTCCCTTCATGTCATTATCGTCCATAAGCAAACCTTCTCCATTCCCAAGTGCTTATCTTACCTAAGAACATGCAGCAAGGAAATGAGCCCCTATTTGAAAAGGGTTCACAGGGTTACTCTACCTCTTCCATGATGGATTAAGTTTTGTCAAAAAAAGAAAAAGAAAAATTCAGAGACTCAGAATCCGTACTATGTTTAACTAGTGAGGGAATTTTAAATGTTGGGCTTCCTTCACGGTATTCCAAACCACTAATCTAATTTTTATAAGAAAACTCCTTAAACTGATGCATAAAAACTACACTTAAATCTAAAAATCTAAATTCTATGGAGAAAGAAGACTAAAATTAGTAGAGAAGAGGACCATTTTTCCTCTTAAATTAGATTTCTCCGCCTGTACTTTTCCCCCTTAAAAAAATACTCCTAAATGGACTCAAAAATGTATTGTATTTGATTCAACTTGGCAACACTGAGCCACACACGGGTCGGAGAGCGCCTGCCGCAATTACTATTTTTCTTTAATGAGCTGTTCATCTGGTATACCTCGCCCGCGATGGACAGCCACTCTCCCACTTCCTTAAAATGTAAAAACACTCCCCTCCCCACGAGGAAAGCCTCCACCTCCGCCTTTGTGCATCCCTCGGGTTCTTCCCGCGCCTCTCACACACTTACCTAGCGCTCCTGTTGAAGTCCGGGAGCCGCCCGCGCGCCCAGAGTGTGCTCCAGCTGCTCACACCACGCGCTCCCGTCCTCGTGCTGCAGCCGCCGCCGCCGAGATTAAAGAGAAAGAAACAAAGCATCATGGGAAACGGAGTTCTCCATTCAAAGCCCCAAAAACGCGCCAAGCCCACGCCTCCCTCCCCCTCCATTCCCGGGTTGGTGGGAGACAAGCCAAGGGGGAGGGGAGTCCTTTTTTCCCCTTCACGTGCACCCCCTCATTCCGCACCCCCAAAGTTCTCCTGGAACCTAAAGGTCAGTGATGGAAAAGAAAAGGCGAGTCGTTTCCCGCGCGCTCCCCGCTACCCCTCAACTGCACTAGGGTACTTTGCTTTTCTCAAGTCCCACCCGCTCCGTCCCCTCCCACCCAGCCAGTCAATTCTCCCCATCAGAGCTGCCCCAACGAAGATTCGCCCCTTCGGCTCCGGCCGCCGGCCCGGGCCACTCCGGCACGGGACCCGGCCCGCGCCCGCCCCTTGCAGGTGGCGCGCGCAGCGATCCCGCACCGGCCACCCCTCTTCCCGTCCCCCGCAGGCGCCCCACCACACACCCTGGGCGGCGCGCGCCACCCGAGCGCTCCGCGGACCCGGCGCGAGCGCAGCCTCCTGCGGAAAGCCCGAGGAGGAAGAGAAGCGAGAAGCGGCGTTCAGGAAATTAATCGGGGCCACGAGTGCCCGCCTCACCCAAAGCGCCCCCGGCCAGCACGACGCGGGGCCACCAGCCGTCCTGCCACCACTCGAGGAGCGCTCCGTCCCCTCGGCCCTCCGTCCGACGCTCTATCCCTGGGAAAAGCCCGCCCCTCTGCCTTTAATAGCCCAGGGAAAAAGCCCGCCCCCGCCCACCCGGCCCGCACAGGAATTAGGAAACGGAACCCCCACCCCGCCAAAGCGAAAACCCCACCGAGTCCCAGTTACCCACGGGCCGAGCGCAGTCGGCATTTTCCCCTCTTTCCCGCGAGCCGAAGTCTTTTAATTAAAGGCGCACCTCCGACGCGGGCGGGCGGCGTCCGGTGCTAGAGCCGGTGCCACTGGCGGCGAGCCCAGGAGGGCGCACTCGCTACCACCTCGTCCGGTCCCGCTCCCGCGGCGCTCGCCCCATCCCCCCACCGGAGATAGACGACGAGGCCCACGGAGCCGTGGGACCGGGGTGTCCCCCACCCGGCGCGCGCATGCGCGCCACCTCGCCGCTAGATTGAAAGTGTTCCTAAGGCCCCAGGAGGAAAGAAATACAGACACAGCATATTCACTCTGTGCACATGTGAAAGTTCTAACCTCTGGCACCTTGTGCTACTGTTGGGAGGGTTTCGCCTTTGCCAGGAGCCCCCCTCACCCAGTAAATCAGGCTTTCTTGGCAGGCATCGTTAACGGTAGCAGCCACCGAGTACACGCACAAATGCAAGGAAGATACGGTGCAATTATCTGGCTTTCTCTTCTCATTCCACAGCTAATGAGAACCAATTGAAGGCCGGCTGCTTAAAGGCCAAAGCCCAAGTACACTCTCTGTGAAAAGTAAGACGACGTCTTAGTTTTTAAGAAGCACAATAAAAATGGAATTAAGCATACCAGACTTTGAACACTGGGCAAAATGCGGTCATCAGACTATACCCACTCCAGGTTCCGGGCGGACCCGGGAGCGGGCAGGGAGCTTGGGAGTGCGGGAGAGTTACAAATCAGAGAAGGGAAAGAACACGCGGATTCCAGAGAGGAAAGCACTGGGACGCTAGCGGGGGATGAGGAAAGGGGTGTGCCAAATGAAGCCGACCTCTCCCTCCCCACTATTGTTACCGCAGGAGATTGTGGCAGCCCAAAGCCCAGACGGGGACAAGGGCGCCATATGATTCTCAACCTGGTGTACAGTAGTAGCTCAGGCAAGCGGATTACAAAAGACTGGCCTCTCCCGGCCCTGGTCCGCGATGGAGTCCAACCTGAACGGCTAGTGCCTCTTATGAGTCTGGGGTGGAGGCAACGAAAGCCACACTTATTTCTTCGATGGGAGTCACTCCTACAGGTGGGCTTTCTCCTTTTTTCATAAAACACGCAAACAGACTTTGCAGCCCACCCTGGCGCTTCTGCCTGATACTTTCTGGAAACTACGCAGCCCAAAGTTTACTACTGAACCAGATCCGTCCTGTGAGATTGCACCGACTTCAATGCAATTTTCGACCTTTAATGGTAACGACTAGCAGTGGAAAGAAGAGGAGGGGGAGGGAAGAGATCTTAAACCCGACTTCAAGAAACATTGTATTAAAGCAAGATAAGAACAGTACCTTTGAGCTCGAGCAAAACCTGGAGTAAAAAAAGGGTTTTTGCAAAAGTGGCGCGAAGATAATATCATGTGATCCGACCCCAGGGCGTCTCCTTCCCCTTTTGCCAAACTCCCCTCCCCCCGAAAAAAGGGGGGTAGGGGAGTTACATCCGCTCCTCACAAACTATTAGCATAATTAATTGTGTGCTGCAGCCAGAGCTCCCAGTCAATGAGTAAACATATCCTCATCCTCTTCACCATCAGAACAAAAAGACCCATTACCCTGATTTTGGAAAATGTTCCCAAATAAATCTCATTATCATCAGAAGTCTTAATTTGGCATTCTGTCTCTGTGTCTTGGTTTGAGAAAGAGAAGAGAGTTGGAAAAGATGAAATCATCCTTTTAAAAGAGAACTAGCAGAAGCAGCTACCCAAAAGTGAAAGATCTGAGTAGAGGCTTTCAAATGGAAATACCATGTTGAGGGACTTCAGTAGCTTAAGATTTTCCAAAAGTTTTAAACAGTTCATTAAACAAGACATCCTCCAGAGTCTTCCTACTCGCCCCCCTCAACTTACACCCCTCCTCCCACCCCCCTTCCCTTTAAAGCCAGAACAATACCCGGAATAAGGTATTTTGAGATTGCTTTACCAGGATATTTTCTTGTTCTTGATTTTTTTAAGGCTTGCAACATATAGAATGTCTGGATCAAGTTCCCAACTGGCGAAAATAATTTATTCCATCTCAGTACCTGGGTAGTGTAAGGTAAAATTAAGCACAAGCTATATGTTACTATCCAGAAAAAACTAGGACATCATTTGATACATAAGTCACTTATTTTGGTCTTTTTCTTTTGGGAAAAAAAATTATAATCATCAGCCAAAATACCTAGAGAATCAAAAAAAGCTAAAGAACAAAGCATTTCACACACACACACACCCCAAAAGTCAGAATAACTAACAGCTCAAAGAAAAGCACGTGATCCCTTCATGCTTTAAAACTTGTGGTCATGCTGAGGCTAAAAGCTAAGAGCTTGTGACCCCGCCGCAACCCCGTCCCCTCTCCCCCAGACCACAGCCCAGGGCTTAAGGCTCCAGCTCCCACCAGGCTCCTTCTCCCTCCCAGTATTGTGAGACAAACAATACTTAAGCATTCTGCAAAATAAAGGAGCCACAACTCCCAGTCCCAGTCACATCATTTACGCCCAAACAGATTGGCCTGTGTGTGTGTGTTTATGTGTATGGGTGTGGGTATAATATATATATGTGTGTATCTCATATAGAACATACATACGCTTACACAGAAGCCCAGATGTTATATAAGAATGTGTAAGGAAGGCATTGAAACTGGCCAAAGGGAGGAAGAGAGAATTTATTTAAGAATTCTCATCATAATGTAAAATTCTTGACACTATTTTGAGTTTCTAATGAATTAAAAACCAGATATCTTGTGAAGAATTGCCCCCCAAATAGAGATACTTGGAGCGTTCATCCGCCTGAAAAGGAGAGGAGGATACCTCTATATTGACTCTAGATTTAATTGTGCCACCAAAAGCAGCAGTCTCAAGTAATTTGAATTTTAGCACTTTAAAAATACTGGTAATAAACATTTTACCCATTTGAGAAATCATTTTACTTGATTTAGAAATAATATTAAGTGGCTCTGTTAAACCTAATGATTGGTATCTTAGGACAAAAAGGTCCCCATGGAAACCAGAAAGTAATTTAAGAGTATTATGTTCCTCACACAACTAGAATGGAGCTTTTGTTCTATGTGTATTTACTACTTTAATTTTTTGGACTACACTTGCAAAGGTCTCTTACACTCTAGTTTTGCCTGGGATCAGGAATTCAGCATCCTCCTGCACTGTGTGTTTGGCTACATTTGCATGGTTCTGTGTTCATATGTGAGTGTGGGCCCAGGGGGCCTAAAACAAAGCCAGCAGATCAGAACACTCACTGAACAATATGGGGGGGGGGCGTGTGGAGGTACCAAAGAGAAAATATTTCAAATGCTATTTTGCTATTTGATTCTAGAACAAGAACTGGGATTTCAGGAGAGTCACTTTAAACTGGGCTTGACTAACTTTGTTTCTTTTCAAAGTATTTATTTATTTACAAGCATTTCCTGTTTTAAAAATGAATCATCTTGTTTTGAATGGCAAGAATATGAAAATAAATTAATCTGAATAAAAGAAATTTGAATTTTTTGTTACTGAGGCTTAATTTGTTTGAGAAAATTTGTGTCAATGAAACAAAAGAAAATATTTGCATTAATAATGAACTTCTGAATGCTATTTATTTTCAATAACATATACCAACATAAATCATATGAGTAAAGTAAACAATACTTCTTCAACTAAATAGTGTCAGTGTGAATTAAACATCAATTTCAAAAGATTTACCCCTTGTTAAGAAGCAGGAAATTTCACTAATTGAACATGCACAATTATATAATTTGGTTTTAAAATGCAGAAAGCAAAAATACATTTATCTCAATCTCAAAGGGTTTTATGAAGATCAAATGGTAGAAGAGGTGGATCGACTTTCTGAAATGTGAAAAAGTTTAAAATACACATTTTATTAAATTTCATTTGTTAGTAAACTTTACTTTTATGAATTGGTCTTTGCTAACTTTGATTTTTAAAAGTAAAAGTGTTTCATTATTTACAAACATCTCTTATCCTTATTAATGATTTAATCTTGTTTTGAATAGCAAGAATAAGTTACAATAGAATAAAATTACATCTTGCGTAAATCGAATGAGGTATGTGAGTACTAGCACTTACAGCATGGAACTAATTTTGTTATTATGTGATACTTTAAAATTACTGTTCTGTCCATCTTTGCTTCTCTCAACAGTATGATAAAACAGTTTCCTCCCACTAACAGCATTATTTTTTACAAGTCAAATATTTCAAGTCAAAATACTTATGCAAATACTGAAAAGATATCAAAATAACCTGCCTTCCATCAGTAGGAAAATTTCTTAAATTAATTCTCCTACCTTGAGAATAGACTCAGTAGACATTAAGTGATTCACTATTAAGATTAAATAGTGTTAAAGGTATTTTTACACTCTGTTTGAAACACTTTGATTTTCCTGTTTATGTGATCTTAGAAGTAGAACTTCTGATATTACAAACCATAAAATTGCTAGCAGACTGTAATACTATAATCAAAGAAAAAGCTATAAAGCAGAAATATTTTACACACATCACTTTTTTCAATCATTTTTTCAGATTAAATGTGTCCATCTTTGCACCATTATAAATTTTCTAAGGGAAAATAGTCATGACATGGAACATGATGAAAGATACAGTTTTATATTCAAAGTACAATCTCCCAAGACTTATCATCACATTTTCTTCCAAAGCAAGCAAATCGTAATGTTAAGGATTATCCATTTATATAATAATTTTACAATATTAAGTGTGTTACTTGAAAAGGTCGTGATTCAGAAGTAAAGACTCAAGATCCTGAGTATTCATTTAATGTTTGAAAAATTTCAGTCATTCAGTCTTGTCTCTGCTATCACTGCAATAAAGCATGGCAAAGTCCTACTACCTTGGGTAGAGAGAGCACAATAGTATTTTTTAGAGCTTCTCTCTCTTCCCTCTCCTCAAAGATAACGTTTATCCTCAGTTTGGTAGTCCTCTGCTAAGCTTAGAGAGTCTCTTTAACTGTCTCCTGACTTGTGATTGCTGAAGGAAGTAGAACTATTGTCTGGCCTTTTTCATGCTGAGGAGGAAGGCGCAGTGAAATGTGTTGAATTATCCAGATGCCTGAAAAGACTGCAATGAAAGCTTGGAACAACCTAAATAACAGGACTACCACTCACTGTAAAAGGGAATCTTTCAACAGATACAGCCTACAGAAGATATCTACTTTCAAAATGAAAGAGAGATTTTATTTTCTCAAAACAAATGTAATCTAGCTTACTTTTGACATTTTTGAAAGGATGTCTAAGTCAACAGGGAGACTAATGATTTAAAAATCCAGCATGGAAGGACACAGTTCTCTTTTTAAAAAATCATAGCATTTATAACCCTACTTGGAGCTCTGTATATGTATATTTTCCTTTTAGAGAAGAGTGATCTGTCTGTAGCATCCCCCACTTTTTCAATTCCTAATGAATTTAACTACTTGAAACTTTACTCCCTAGATTTAAAATATGATTCACATC
Source organism: Bos mutus (assembly GCF_027580195.1). Lineage (NCBI taxonomy): Eukaryota > Metazoa > Chordata > Mammalia > Artiodactyla > Bovidae > Bos > Bos mutus. The sequence continues at coordinate 23,429,054 of NC_091646.1, read as the reverse complement.
ACTAAGACAAACGGCTGCTTTATAGCTGCTAGTGATCCCATTTCTATAGCTGCTACTTATTAAACCATCTTTAAGAATTAAAACAGTTTATGTGCTGCTAGAAGATTAAAGCAAGAAGAAAATGTGGAAGTTAAGATTTAAGTATGGGTTGCATATTTGAGAAAATGTTTAGATATCAAATTGATAAACTTGCTGAACTAAATAACATTATTATAGGATGTGATTTAAATATACTAGAACTCGAGGTTAAGGAAGCAAACATGATATGTTGGTATGTATTACAAAAAATACTGTATTACAGCATTTAAACCTTTTTTGCTTTTTATAATTGATTAACTAGACCAAAGTTCAGTGTTTCCTTGGAGGATATCAAGGCTAATAAACAAAGCTATTTTAAATATAGAGTCTGCTTGTTGATTTTGGAGAAACAGCAAGACAAATAATCCTAGTGAATATCTAGCGTTAAATTATATTTTTAGAATGTAATACTTGACTAATCTGTAAATCCTTTCATATTTATTTCGTTTGTAATTTTTCTTTAAAGACTCATTAAACAAAAGCATAGAAACCACTAGATCTTGATGAACAGTAGTAGATAGCGTCTTTAAAGTAAGATATACAACTTACCTTCAGACCAAATTATACTCTTTGAGGCTTTCTTTAATTTGGTCTGAAAAAAAATTTGCTTTTTTCCGTCTGTATATTTTAATCATGTTTTTTTCAGTTATTGGAAATGTACTTATTCTTCTGACATTATATTATTTGTTAGTGTATCTAGATGTTATATCTTTTATTAGATATAGATACAATTACAGCCTTTTATTTATACCTCAACCCAAATTATTTACAAACATTTAATGTGTCTAAGGATAATCAACAAACTAGAAATTGAATAGATCCCATCAGTTTGGTTAATCACCTAACAAAACACGACCAATTTCCATTTGCTATATTTGTCCCACTAAACTAATTATCCTTATTCATTAAGCTTCAAAAGGCTCTTCTTTAAATAGCAGTTTATAACACCTTTAAAATCTACTGGGAGGAGGGGAGGGTAGTCAATACATTTACTTGATTTTTACTTCTGTGTCAGAAATTTAAATAGAAAAGTTAAGAGAATTCATTTTATATTTTGGTTCCTAAACAAAGTGTCCTATTTATGCTTGTTTTGGTCTACAGTTCCTTGGTTTTCTGCAATTTCAACTATTTCATTTACAATTCAAACCCACCATTCTTAAACTAATCTCTATACTTGATTAATCCCTGCAAGCATACTGCATCTTTTTTTTAACTTCACTAAGAAAGTTACCAAGTATACACAAAAGTCTTGATATTTAAGATCTAAAGCTCCTAACAAATTAATCCTAAAATTAATTTTGCTGGCTTTTAACACTGTCATATATTTGCAGTGATAGAAATTAATCCTAGTATTTGACAGATTGGCACAATTTTTGAAAAAAAAAAAAAATCCCAAATTCCAATTTGCCTTTCATTTTGCCTAACTCCTGGTCAAGTGTGTATGTTTTTTCAATGCTAAGTGATGAAACACTGAAATAACAGCATTAAACCTTGAAAGGACATAGCAAGATATCTTTTAAAGGATAGTTTGAGCCAATATTTTAGGTTCGAAAGGTCCTTAGTAGGCATCTAACCCAATCACTTAGTTTTACAGACAAAGACACTAAGACGCCCAAAATAATTTGCCTAAGATGCCTCCACTAAATTGGCACAAAGCCAGAATAAAGAAAACCACTCTTTTGGTTAATTTGGAAAGAAATCTAGATGGTTTTTGACGTATTTTCAAGCTTGGTTTTCCCATAGGGCTGCTGTGAAGATTCAATGAGATCATGCAGGAGAGCATCAGAGTGATCACAATGTGCAGCACTTGACAGCACCCAATGAACGCTCTTTCTCCCTCTCTTCTCTTTCCTACTGACGCCCTGTGCCTATTTCTCAGTCTCCTTGCCAAGATCCCAAGTTCTTACTGTCAGCATTTGGGGCACCAGAGTTGCAAGCAAGGCACTGAAAGAGAGTTTGGACAGACTCATGCTATCCAAAAATGTTAACAATCTAATCATCCTCACACTTTAACTAGGATCTGATTATGCCAGCTGAAATGACACACAAAACTACCCCCTCCTACTCAAGTGTTCCAAGGAACCTGGCTGTTACACAGGGAAATGGGTACATTTCTCACGCCTCGCAGCCCCACTCCAAACTGGGATCCTAAATCATAAATAATAATGAACCTTTGACCATCCAGATGCAACTTTATGTTCAACTTCGTAACCTGCAAACTGAAATTTGCCTCCTTTGTTCCTTGCGTCTTAGGCTTTTCGTCAACTATGCAGTTAAAAAGGAGAAACACAGCTCGCTCTCTGATGCCTTTATCGGTACTAGTTTGACAGTAAAAGAGCTGTTAATATTGTATAAACTGTTATACCATCTGTGTTATAATTCTGCCTCATCAGGTTTTATGGAAATGCCCCCCCCCTCCGTTTCCTTCATTCCACCAGGCGTGTCATCAAAGGAGAATAAATTAAGTATTGTGCCAGAAAATGTGGTCTACTTTCTAAAAGGCATCTATCTCTAGCTTTCAGAAATGCCTTTTGGAATGAGCAATGTGGAAACAGTGTCCCCATTGTTGTATAGGAATGTCATGAATTGGATCCCCACCCCAGCCTTTTATAGGGAAAAAGAATAAAAAGCGTTCATCTGAGTTTAAAATTATCATATTTTATAGCATATGCTAACATGCTAATGAGATGAGGTATTATCACATCTTTGCTGAGGCCATTATGGATAATTGAGCTTTGTCCGTCCACCCAACTAGATTGTAAACTCCGTGATGGTGGAGACAACTTCAACTTTGTAGTTTTATGAGACGCTATCAGAGTGTGTTGACACTTCCACTGTTAGTCTAGTGACTAGGTTGAATATTTGTATTGGGGGATACAGAAATGGCAGCTCTTTTCCACTTTGTTAATTGTATTTCAACACTAAGTGTTTACTAACGATCACAAACCGTATGTAAAGTACTAGATAACACGAGCAACTCTTTAACTCTGTCTAAAAATATATAACTGAGAGATCAAGCGTTCCCCTAGTAAATAAAGATAAGTCCAGGGAGTTTCTCTGTAAAGATTTAGACAGCTCGCAGAGAAGTTCCTTTTGGTGATTTGGAATAGAAAGGGTAGGGGAAGATTAAGGGAAGCCAGTTCAAAGTGTTAGAAAGAGGGTTTTGCATCTCAAAGAGGGGGAGGGGCTGGAACGCTAAGAAGACTGAGGCTGGGAATGCGGGCCTTGCCCTTCCTGCTGACTGCTCTAACCGACCCTCTCCCCAAACCCTGTGGTAGTGTCGAAAGGGACGAGGAGTTAGAAGCAGGAGCCCTCAGCTTGAGTCTGCTCTCTGTCACTAACTAGCTGAATGACATTTAAGCAAATCACTTACTAGATTACCTCTGAGGTCTCTTCCCACTCCATAAATCTTTGCTCTTTATCTTATTCCCCCCTCCTTTTTGTTCTTCCTTTCCCCCCACCCCACCCCCTCTTCCTGGTCTTCCTTTTAACTGCAATAATAGTAATAATGAATTAGTTACCTCTGGAGAGAGACTTGAGATGGTGTGTGGAGAATTAATGGAGACTGGCTTTTTATCTCTGCTGTGAACTTTTTTCTTTCTTTCCGTCTGTTTTCTTTATTGATTAAATTACCATTTCTCATCCATTTAAGGTGGTTATTACCTTGAAGTATTCAATAATCTGCCAAAAATGTTCCTCTTTTGTGGATATGAATGTTAACACAAAACATTTGGCCGCAAGGAGTGCAGTAAATCAGGAATTAATGTGGCATTATTTTACCTAGGTCTACCATATAGAAAAATATTCTAAAAGGGTGAGCATTGGAACCCGAGGCTCAAGTTGCATTTGACCTCATCTTTTAAGCTATAAATAAGGGTTTTCATTCATGTAAGTCAGCAGAAAGATTCTGCAGACCCCTTTGACTATGATTATGTCCAAAATGGATTCACCTCGTGACAAGGACACAGGGTTGGCAGAGATGTCGGCAAATCTGGGGTCTTTAGGTCTCTCTCCTCCCATTCTTTAAGCGCCATTTCGAGTTACGCCTCCTGCAGGAAGGCTTCCTTGCTCAATCCAGCACGCAGTGATTTCTGCCTCCTCCAGTCTATCATGGAACAGAATTTCCATTTTGTTTCAATTGTGTGCTTAGGCATTTAGTGTTTTCTGTTTGCAGAAAATGGGGCTGACAGAGGTTGAATGAGCAATTCAGGTCTCCACGCACCTTGCTCAATCCCTCCTTAGCAATCCCAAATGCCATAGCTCCAGGAGATCTCATTCCTTCATTAGCTTCAGGTACACAAAGTCTGCTCTTCACTGTCACTTGGCCCTTAGAAAATAGTTTCAGCTGCTATCTCTACTCCATCAGTTCCCTTAAATGAAGGATACCAATACCCAAAATGCAAAATCATAGGTGATCCCATTGTCTTATCATTATCAGCAGAATAGCTTGGGTAGATTTTTCACCTAAACTCGAAACAGATTTATTAATGCAGACCCCTCATCCCAAGAAACACTCCAGGCAAAGATGTTAATAATCTGTAACACTGATTGAAGGTTTACTATGTGCCAGGAACTGCTCTAAATACTGTATATTAATGTCTCCCACTGTGACTCTATTAGATAGGCAATTGTTACTGTTATCCTTCTGTCCTAGATGGTGAGCTGAGGCTCTGAGAGGATTGGTAATTTGACATGAGGGAGCCTGCACTTGAAGCCAGGTTGGCCTGTCACTCAGCATCATTTCAGAAATCTTTATCCTCACACCAAAGGACACACAGCAAAGCCATGATAAGTCAGAGTAGAGCTCAGTGCTGGTAGCAGTGATAGAACGTGACTTCTCTGGGAACGTATCTGGGAGGAAGGGAAATAGAACTTTCCGGGATAGAGTCACAGAGTGATTTAGCCTTCAGTGAGAGACTTATTGGGGAAAAAAATTTAAGGACAGGGATAGTTGGCTCCTTTAACTCTTCAAAGCAGCACGGTCCGATAGAAAGGTAAAGCAAGCTGCACGTGTAATTTAAAATTTTCTTATAGCCACATTAAAAAAGGAAAAAGAAACAGGTGAAATTAACTTCAGTACTATATTTTATCTAACCCAATATATGCAAGATATACTTGTTTAACTATGTAATCAATATACAATTATGAATGAGATATTTTACCTGTTTTTTCTTTTTTACCAAATTCGGTGTGTATTTCATATTTATAGCACATCTTATTTCAGACTAAATGCTTTTCAAGTGCTTCATGGCACATGTGGCTGGTGGTGACCATACCAGACAGCAAGGGCTTAGGGGATTTTCACTGCCTTGTGGCACTAACCACTCTATTAATAGCACCAACTAGTCTTCCCTCTTCTTATTCATTATCCACAGTGTGGCTGTTAGCTGTTAATATTGCTTTCCCAATGTTTCCAGGTCATCAAGCCATCCCTGTTAATAAGAGGTTCACTCTATATCCATCTCATAATAACATTAACATTTATTGAATATGTATTATGTGCCAGGCACGCTTCTAAGAGCTTTAGCCTTACATGTATTAAGTCATAAAAATCTTCACAGCAACCGTATGAGCTAATCTTTTTACCATCTCTCCATTTTACAATTAAGGAAACGGAAGTCATTTAACTGTCGAAAGCTAGACAACTGGGAAGTGAAGGAGCCATGATTTCAGCCCCACAAGCTTAACCACCTCTGCATCCATTCCATGTTCTAGAATCAGAGTCACAGCTGACTAAGGAGAACTCCATCTGACTCCGTGACAGAGGTACAACTTAGTCTCAGGTCCTCCTGGGCCATGCCAGACCTGCGAGGAATCTGGACATCTGCTGTTGTGGTTGCCCATAGTAACTAGTTCATAGTACAATATATAGGGTTTGTAGATCTCTCTCTGTGTAGATCTGTACCTACATGCGCATGTGCGCGTGCACACACACGCACACACACACACACACACACACAGATCAAACACAAACTTTACAGAGTATTCATAAAAACCAGAGAATTGTAGAGCCAGAAGAGCTCTGAAAGACCAATCTTATCAAGAAAATTCAGTGCAGCCAGCAGTTAAGAGACTTGCTCCAAATTACACAGCTGAAGTAGAACCCAGATAATCTGACTTCAAGTAATTTTGTATCTACTAACTACCTCTTACCCAGGATACTTCCCATATGAAAGATAGGAGTTGCAACAGTGTGGCAATTCCATTCTCACTAATACACACTTTATCAAATGTTTATCCTCTCTGCCACAGTAGCATTTTTTTTATTGTGTCAGCATTTACAAAAAGCATTTGTGTTTTTTAGAAATTTACAATTGGAGAACTCAGAGTTAAAGTGGATTCCTCTTGCCTTCCCTTGTTTACACCGCTAGTCAGGCATTTACATGGTTGCCTTAATGATTCACCCGGCCAACCCCTTATTAAGCTCTTTAAGGATTAAGACACCATCATACATTTATTTAAATTCACATATGAGGTTCTTTAAGGATTAAGACACTATCATACACTTATCTAAATTCTCTACTGCCCTAATTCTGAGCCTGTAATAAATACGTAATTAACACAATTGAAATTGTACAATTATCAGTATGAGGAGGTTGGATTTAGCCTTTTCGTTTTATAGATTTTATTAAATGATGTTAAGATGCACTACTCAGAAAGAATTGTTACCAGCTTGACCTTTAGATTAGTGCTGGTTGCCATTGCAGCCAAAGGGACAGCAGTAACATCTCACAAAGATTCTCTTTCAGCCTCGAACTAGCCATCTTTCTTTCCTCGGATCCTTATATTTCAAAGTGGAGAGCTTGACCACAGTTTAAATGTTGAAATGTTTCCCACTTAAGCACAAAACACACTTGATTTCGGCTAAAACAAAAACCTCAGCTTTTGTATATTATGTTTCAAAGTGGAGATGGCTGTGAAACTTGAGCCCTGACACAACCTCAACCTGACTTTTTAGAAGTGCTCAGAAAACCCTTCTTCTAATGAACATGATGAGAGGCTGCTCCTTAATGATTTTTTTTTGCCTGCTTTACATCATTTATTCTAAATCATTAAAAAATCAAAATAGTTTACATTAAACAAATTCTCAAGTACAAAAGAGGATGGTCTCCCTCATTGTTGGATGAAGATGGAAAAGGCTACAGAGCTAGTTCCAGGGGAGAATAGAGACTCGGTAGTGACAGCTTAATTCTCAAGAGCTGTTACTTAACAGAACTTTAAAAAGCCAAATGACATATTCTTGAATTATTAATAAAAATCGTGCAAAATACACTTTAGGGACCATGGGAAAATTCATTTTGTCCTTGCTTTTAACATTTTCAGAGCCTATCTCAGTGAACAAAATGCTAAGTCCAAAAACAAGTGAATTAATATTTAGGTGGTTGAGCAAGACTTCTGATTTTTGTTTATTGCTCTTTGATTTTTTTTTTAGTAGCCCATTGTAAAAGCCCTGGGGCACACCTTCAGAATGCATGAATAATATCAATAATAACTAATACAGCCTGCTATGGAAAATACTGTTTTCAAAACCACAGGTTAGTTCCTGGAAGTCAGCTGGTCAGAGAAAGGATGTGGTGTAGCAGCAAGTTTAAATAGCTTGTGCAACAAAGGGAAGAGAGCTCTGTTGACTTCTGCCTCCTAGAGGGTTGAAATCAGAAAGAACTATATTTAAATAGCTCATTCAGAAAGCATAGAAGAGGAAGAAACCATTCCATTTTGAAAAGCTTCACTCATCACTTTGGGGAATTCAGATGAGAGAGGAAGTAATGTATCAGGAAAATGATACGATAAAAGTAAGTGTTAACTTTGGATTCAACAAATCAGCCCGGTTCATTTTGGTTGTTAGATGAAGGGCGTCCCTTTTTAAAATGACATCATGTAAAAATTGACATCACTTTTTACATGAGCCCCCAAACCCCATTTCTTCTTGTTGTGAACTGAAGGAGTCATGGTAATTCACCTGGCTTTAAAATTTCTCGCAGTTGTTGAGTTCTGTAGCCAAGTAAGTTCTACAAAATAAACTCATCGCAGGCGCAGGAAAAGCAGCTCTTTTGAAAATACCTTGTGATCAGGCTCTAGGTCACGACCTGGGTCTTGAGAAACTTGAGTTAGTAGATGTTAGTTTTTCTTAGCTCTTTGTTTACCCTGGACTTAGACATTTTGTATTATTAAAAACCTGTGGCTTTTAAGGACATTCTATTTATCTTTCCAGGCTTTTTTGATGGAAATGCCTGGATTTTCTTGGAAACAGGGATTTTATTGTGGATTCCTGGTGCCCCTTGGAGAGGCTTATTTTTCTGGACAATAGTTTTCCTTAGTGTCACTACTCTTTTCATCTCCCAACGATCACAAGCTCCCAAGGTCGAGAAAAGTGCATCCTTTTGTTCTAATGAATCTGAAATTCCATTTTTAAAAGTATGCAAAAGGGGCTATTGGTTGGCAATTTAAGGCATAATTCCACTGCATGAAGTATCCAGAGGGGTTAGCACTCAAGACTTTTGGAGAAAAAGAAAATCCAGCTCAGTTAAAGTCAAAGAATTTAGCAGCAATATGCATAGTTTGAGTATTGCCACTTAAGGATTTTAATGTTTTATTATCTCTACTTTAAAGTGTGTTAAACAACACAGGCGTGCTTGCCTTTGTTAAAAGAATAGGACCCAGTAAACTGGCCTAAAGAAGTAAATTACCATTGCCTTTGACTATAAGTGGAATGTTCAAGGCGTGAAAAGTTCCACTGCTCCAGACTGAATCTCTTGCCCTCATTAGAGTATGAGCATTAAAGTGTTTTGTGAGTTCATGTTGTATGTTTGTTTTCATTGATAACTCAATCTTTTAAGGAAAAATGAATAAACATTTACAGTTAAAAACTGCACCACTAGCCACCAGTCATATGTTGCTATTTTATATTTGAAGTTTAATTAATGAAAATTCAGCAACACAAAAAATGCAGTGCCTCAGTCTCGCTAACCTGGACAATGAAGATGTAGAGTGTTTCCCTCATTGCCGAAAGTTCTATTGGACAGCACTGCTTCAAAGGGTACTTATTCTTTGACATGACTCTTCATATCTGGCAGCAGAAAACACTGATGATTGTTGTAGCTTCCTATCCAGAGAAGCCCAACTTTCTAGAAGTTGAGTGGTATCTCTTCTCCCAGTCATAATGTATTTGAGAAATTCACTGGGGCTGGTAATTTAGTGTGATTATTAAGAATTCTGAAAATTCCCTTTAAGAGTTGTTTGTTACTCTAACCTATAATTAAAAATAAACAACGAAACCAAATCAAACTCCCCAGTGCCCTCTAGCTTTGATTAACCAAAGAAGAAAGGTAGCTTCTTCTGTTTTTTTTCCCTAACCAAGATATATAGAACACTGTGGAAACTGTGTTTGGCTGACATACAGTAAATGAACACAAAATTATCATGGAAGATCGTTAAGCGAAGATATAATGGTAGCATGTTGTAAAGTGACTACTATTCAAAAGGCCCATGTGATATATATTTTTTTAATCACCTTGTTGGCTTTTTACTTTTTACAGTAAGTTATTTCCTTTTAATCTTTCAAAACATTGTATCTCAAAAGTAACTATGCTAATTAGCTTGATTTTCCATACTTCCTAGGCTTGTTATCCTTTCAATTATCCAGTCCTTTATCTACTCCTCATTCCAACTAGCTTGCTCAGGATTCCTTGAATATATTCTGTGCTTGCTTCACTCCAGTTTTGGCTCATGCCCTTCTTGTGATCAGGAATGCAATATCCACCTCTGCTTTTCTGAGACTTATTCATTTGTCAAAGCCTGTTTGCAATGCCACCTGTTTGAAGAAGTAAGGGACCCCTTCTTCCTCTAAATTTTAACTGCGTTATACTTGTCTCACCTCCTTTACTGGACTGTAAGCTTGTTGGCACAAAGATCTTGGTCTCAGTCATCACTGGATCCCTCCATATAGTCAGCACAGGACAGGTGTTCTAGACTTGGGAAATTCTACCAACTTCCTAAATATATACACAAATTTCTTTGCACTTGGCACTGACATGACAAAGGCAGTAGCATTGTACATGTGGCTTTATATTAAATTTTAACAACTATTTCACACATGCCAATTCATTTTGGCTTATATAGATCATTTGTAATGTTGCTGTGGTTATAGATATATCGATGTACAATATTGTACTCATGTGAGCCAGGGAAGAAAGAAATTGGGCTGCAGAAATGTGAACTCTGGTTCTAGTCAAATCTAGATTGTATGAACACTTGATAAGATAACATTTTTTTGTGTATCAAGTTGGCAAAGACTAAGAAGAGCTTGATAAAGCAGTGTTGGTATGGAGAAATAGAGATTCTTATTTATTTCAGAAGAGAATGTAAATTGGCACAATTTCTGCAGAAGACACATGGTAATTTGGTAATAACTGTCAAAATTTTAAAATGGAACAAGTAATCTTACTTAAAGTTATGTATTCAACAGTCACCCCCCACCTCTATGCCTGTGTGCTCAGTCGCCTCTGACTCTTTTGTGATCCTGTAGACAGTAGCCCGCCAGGCTCCTCTGTCTGTGGGATTTCCCAGGCAAGAGTAGTGGAGTGTATTGGCATTTCCTCCTCCAGGGGATCTTCCTGACCCAGGGATTGAACCCACCTCTCTTGTGTCTCTTGTATTGGCAGGTGTATTCTTTACGCTGTGCCACCCAGGAAGCCCCACCTCCATAGCAGAATGCGTATGGTCTCCTGAGGGAAGTACACAGCATCGTATTGGAAGCATTCTTGCCAAAGCATTGAACCTGAATATGACAAAGCCTGCTTATCAAGCTATCAGTTTGGAGGAAAGACCAGGAAGAGAGAACATGTTAAACAAAACCATGCAAAGCGGTCAGCAAAACCCAGAATATGGGAAACTGCAGGACAAACAACCGAATTTTGCCAACAAATAAATTGCAAGGGAAGAAAAGGGGAGTGAGAACTTCTAAATTAAAAGTGACTTCAGAAACATGTTGATCAAGTATAATACGTGGACCTTGTTTGGATTCTGACTTTTAATAGATTAGCAGTAAACAATTGTCCTTAGGGGAAATTTGAACACTGACAGCATATTTTTGGTATGAAGAAATTATTGTTATTTTTTAGGTATGGCAGTGGTGTGTGTTTATTTTTTTTAAAGAGTCCTTACCTCTATACATAGATAATGAAATTTTTACAGAAGAAATCTGCCTCAAAATGTGGTGGGGGAAGTGGAGGAGTATGGATGGGACAATTTTGCCCATGAGTCAGTTGATTACTGTTAAAGATAGGTGTTCAGTATATGGGAGTTTGTTGTGTTGTTTCTCTACTTTTGTATATCTTTTTTTTTTTTTAACTTTTGAATATCTTTTACATTGACTTTTTAAAAATAGTGAAGTGTAAAGTTTTATAGCAGTATTGCTTGTAATTGGAAAGAAACTTATGAACAACCTATATATCTAGAATAAGGACTATGCTGTGCTGTGTGCTTCGTCGCTCAGTTGTGTCTGACTCTTTGTGACTGCATGGACTGTAGCCCACCAGGCTGCTCTGTCCTGGGATTCTCCAGGCAAGAATACTGGAGTGGGTTGGCATGCCCTCCTCCAGGGGATCTTCCCAACCCAGGGATTGAACCCAGGTCTCCTGCATTGCAGGTGGATTCTTTACCATCTGAGCCACCAAGGAAGCCCATATATCTAGAATAAGGATTAGTTAAATAAAATAAATGTATAGTCACACAATAGGATACTGTGATATTGTTAAAAGTAAAAGACAGATGGATTGACAGATCTCCTGATATGAAACAATCTTTCAGGACAGTATGAATAAAATGTTCCCATTTACATGAAAAGGAAGGGATAAATATACCCATATGTATATGTATTTGTAGAGGTTATTTTCAAAGATATTCTTAAGAAATTGCTAACAGTGGTTGCCCCCACATAAGAATCTGGCTATTAAAGGAGAATGGGGTGAGAGAGACTGCTTCTGACAACTTTTCTAATTTAAAAAATACTTTTCATTTTTTTCACGCTTGAAAATATAGCCTAGAGTAGTATCTAAGAACTAAACTTCTTGAGTCGACTCATGCTCATTGCCAAATAGATGCTAGACAAAAATTTTGCTGACTGGTAAAAGTTGGGGGGTTAGAACACATTTTGAAATTATGTGCAAATTGGCAAGCATTAATGCTCTCCTTTGTGTCAAGGAAATGCATGCACTTCTCACTCACAAACGAGAGAAACATTCCCATTTGGAGATTCCCCAGAGGGACCTATGTTTATAACTAAACACATGTTTTCAAGGGCTATGAAACTGCAGAGGAAATTCAACCCTCTCAGGCAGTGGAAGAGATAATCCAAAACAGCAGATAATCCAAACTTCATAATATTTTGTTTTTAAATGCATAATATTATTTTTAGAAACAGGCCATTTATGTTCTTAATTATGTTTTGCTGAGGGTAATAGACATATTAAAGTGAATTTGTAGTCGCTGAGCACCCACCAACAGAAGGTGGTGGAAGACATGGGCCAGAAATCAGCTTTGTGATAGAGGAGATGCTGATAACCTATAACTGGGTCACAAGGTGGTGACTGAAGATTTTTATTTCACTTCCCATCACCATTTAGACATTCTGCCTTTGCCTTCATATGACCTCCCCTCCAAAATCTTTCTGAAAGCATTCCATCAAATTTTCCTTCCAAACCAAAGTTTAAAATAACAATGCTTGTCTATAAGAAGAGAAGAAATCATTAAAATCCTTTCTATTTAAAGGAAAAAGATTAGGATATTTTTCAATTAATATGTTGCACGTGGGCAACTCCATTATTCCTGCCTAGTGGAAGGTGATTGTCTGGTACACTGATTCCTCCAGGTACACAGTTTAACAAGTAGGGCAGAAGCCTTAGGTAGACAACGTGGAAAGTTCCTGGGTGGCTGGTAAGAGGGCATTGCTTTTAAAAATATTTTTTGTTGCTTTTTTTGTGGGAGATTGTTGTTTGGGGGCATGGAACTGATGGATAAAGCTGCCAAAGGCAAAAGAATGAAATCCCTTTTCCTGACCACTGCCTGCCTAACAGTGTACTGGGCACTTCTAGACGTGGGACCTCATTTCAGGCTCACAAAGACCCTGTGAAAGAGGTGAGGGCTAGGAGCAGCTGCATGGAGCAGAGAAAGAAGTGGTGACGCCCCCTAGATTTCTAGCTCGGCTGACTGGGTAGATGTGATGCTTTTAACAGAGATGGGGAACGCAGCAGGAGCTACAGATTTGGGCAAAAGTTAGGAAGAGTTAGTGAGTTCCATTTTCCACAGGATAATTGGTGGGTCAGTAGGTCCTGACAGGTCACATGGTGCACGGTGGGTCATAACCTTTAAGCCAGTGAAAGAAACAAGCCATCCTTTCTATCCCTCTGAAAATCTTAATTCCCACCATATGTTTTACTGCCCATGGCACATTGCAGATCACTGGTCTATTTTTTAAATGCCAGAAGACTGTATTTCTATTGTCCTTTATACGTTTACCACTTTTCTTAGTGATAGAAAAGTTTTATTTTTTTAAGTGCAAGTAACAGAGAAGTGTGTTTCATTTACCATAATTGCTGTATTCCCCTAAAGTGTATATACATCCATTCATTTTCAACTCTCTTTAGCAAAGTGCTTCTTTAAAGAAATACACATCTCCAGTAAAACATAAGAAAACGCTCAACCTCACTCAGAGTTCAAGAATGCACATTAAAACAGCATTATTCACCTTCCCATGTTGGCAGGGGTGCTGGGGAAATCCATAGGCACTCTCCAAACAATAATAGTGAGAATACAAATCTTGGCAACCTCTTCGGGACCAATGTCCATGCACTTAATAACTCTATACCACCTGCTGTCCAAGTTTTGTGATTTTTCTCCTACAAATATATGCCCACCAGTACAGGAAACATCCTTGAAGAATGTTCATTACAATATTGAAATAGTAAAAAGCTAGAAAGAGCACAAATACCCATGAATGAGTGACTAGTTACATAAATTAAGGTACATCAGGCAATGGAGTAACAGGCAGCTGTTAAAAATAATGAAAGATCTGTTTGTATTGGACTCTGTTTAATGTGATCCCATTGGTATCCAAACAAAACAAAAATAAACCCCCCAAAAATGTTTCTTTCTCTGCTTGTATGTTGTAGAAAATTTGGAATGAATTTGAAAGAAATCGTTAATGATGGTAATGCCCAGGAGGCTACATTACAGTGAGACAAGGACAAAGGAAGAGTTTTCATTTTTTACCTTACTGTTTTGTTTGACTTTTAAAACATGCATACATATCTAAAATAATAGAAAAGAGATGCTGAAAAAGTTCTTTGAAAATAAAATACCATAATTTTGTAACTTTTAAAAACTTATAGGAAATGCCCTGGTGATCCAGTGGTTAAGAATCTGCCTGCCAATACTTTGATCTCTGGTCGGGGAAGATTCCATATGCCGCGGAGCAAGTAAGCCCGGACGCCACAACTACTGAAGCCTGGGCACCTAGAGCCTGTGCTCCACAATAAGAGAAGCCACAGCGTAAAGAAATCCGTGCATCGCAACTAGAGAGTATCCCCCGGCTCGCTGCAACTAGAGAAAACCCACACACAGCAACGAAGACCCAGTGCACCCATAAATAAATAAAATAGAAAAAGAAAAGAAAATACCATAGCTTTGTAACTTTTAAGAACCTATAGGGACTGCTCTAGTGGTCCAGTGGTTAGGACTCTGCATTTTCACTGCAGGGCACATGGGTTTGATCCCTGGTAGGAGAAGGCAATGGCACCCCACTCCAGTACTCTTGCCTGGAAAATCCCATGGATGGAGGAGCCTGGTAGGCTGCAGTCCATGGGGTTGCTAGGGTCGGACACGACTGAGCGACTTCCCTTTCACTTTTCTCTTTCTTGCACTGGAGAAGGAAATGGCAATCCACTCCAGTGTTCTTGCCTGGAGAATCCCAGGGACGGGGGAGCCTGGTGGGCTGCCGTCTATGGGGTCGCACAGAGTCGGACACGACTGTAGTGACTTAGCAGCAGCAGCAGCAGAGGAACTAAGATCCCACAAGCTGGGCTATGTGGCCAAAAGAACCCCTGAAACCCCATGCCTCTCTTTTGGTACATTTTAAAATGTCACATTCTCCTTTAGTGCTTTTTGAAATTTTAAAGTAAATTGAACATTGTAACTGCAAACAAGGAGCTTCCCAGGTGGTTCAGTGGTAAAGAATCCACCTGCCAATGAAGGAGACCGGGGTTCGATCCCTGGGTCAGGAAGATCGCCTGGGGAAGGGTTAGGCTACCCACTCCAGTATTCTTGGGCTTCCCTGGTGGCTCAGATGGTAAAGAATCTGTCTGCAATGCGGGAGACCTGGGTTTAATCCCTAGGTTTGGAAGATCCCCTGGGGAATCTTGGCAACCTGCTCCAGTTACAGTCCATGGGGTCGCCAAGAGTCGGACATGACTGAGCGACTAACACACAACTGCAAACAAATCATGGCAATGCAACAAAATGTCTTGTTTTCAAACGTACTAGAGATTCTAGAGATTCTAACACTGTCTTATCCTACAATCTCCCTTAATTGTCTCCAGAATGCTCAGTAATCTTATTCCTCTTTTTTGGTTGCTTGTTTTTTTTGGGGACATAATTGACATGTAACATTGTATAGGTTTAAGGTGTGCCACATGTTGATTTGATACATTTATATATTGTAATGTGATTACCACCATAAGTGCTATTTCTTTTTGTGGTGAGAGCACTTAAGACCTAGCCTCTTAGCAATTTTGAAATATACAATACAGTGTTGTTGTCTATAATTACTATGCAGTACATTAGCTCTCCAGAACTTATCCATCTAGTTGTAACTTTTAAAAATATTGGGTTAGCCAAAATGTTTGTTCAGGCTTTTCTACCCAATACTTGTTAAACAGCTTTACTGAGACCAAATCAGATCAGATCAGTCCCTCAGTCGTGTCCGATCTTTGCGACCTCATGAACTACAGCACGCCAGGCCTCCCTGTCCATCACCAACTCCCGGAGTTCACTCAGACTCACGTCCATTGAGTCAGTGATGCCATCCAGCCATCTCATCCTCTGTCGTCCCCTTCTCCTCCTGCCCCCAATCCCTCCCAGCATCAGAGTCTTTTCCAATGAGTCAACTCTTCGCATGAGGTGGCCAAAGTATTGGAGTTTCAGCTTTAGCATCATTCCTTCCAAAGAAATCCCAGGGCTGATCTCCTTCAGAATGGACTGGTTGGATCTCCTTGCAGTCCAAGGGACTCTCAAGAGTCTTATCCAACACCATAGTTCAAAAGCATCAATTCTTGGGCGCTCAGCCTTCACCACAGTCCAACTCTCACTTCCATATATGACCACAGGAAAAACCATAGCCTTGACTAGACGAACCTTTGTTGGCAAAGTAGTCTCTGCTTTTGAATATGCTATCTAGGTTGGTCATAACTTTCCTTCCAAGGAGTAAGCATCTTTTAATTTCATGGCTGCAGTCACCATCTGCAGTGATTTTGGAGCCCCCCAAAATAAAGTCTGACACTGTTTCCACTGTTTCCCCATCTATTTCCCATGAAGTGATGGGACCGGATGCCATGATCCTCGTTTTCTGAATGTTGAGCTTTAAGCCAACTTTTTCACTCTCCACTTTCACTTTCATCAAGAGGCTTTTGAGTTCCTCTTCACTTTCTGCCATAAGGGTGGTGTCATCTGCATATCTGAAGTTATTGATATTTCTCCCAGCAATCTTGATTCCAGCTTGTGCTTCTTCCAGTCCAGCGTTTCTCATGATATACTCTGCATATAAGTTAAATAAGCAGGGTGACAATATACAGCCTTGATGTACTCCTTTTCCTATTTGGAACCAGTCTGTTGTTCCATGTCCAGTTCTAACTGTTGCTTCCTGACCTGCATACAGATTGCTCAAGAGGCAGGTCAGGTGGTCTGGTATTCCCATCTCTTTCAGAATTTGCCACAGTTTATTGTGATCCACACAGTCAAAGGCTTTGGCATAGTCAATACAGCAGAAATAGATGTTTTTCTGGAACTCTCTTGCTTTTTCCATGATCCAGCAGATGTTGGCAATTTGATCTCTGGTTCCTCTGCCTTTTCTAAAACCAGCTTGAACATCAGGAAGTTAACAGTTCACATATTGCTGAAGCCTGGCTTGGAGAATTTTGAGCATTACTTTACTAGTATGTGAGATGAGTGCAATTGTGTGGTAGTTTGAGCATTCTTTGGCATTTCCTTTCTTTGGGATTGGAATGAAAACTGACCTTTTCCAGTCCTGTGGCCACTGCTGAGTTTTCCAAATTTGCTGGCATATTGAGTGCAGCACTTTCACAGCATCATCTTTCAGGATTTGGAATAGCTCAACTGGAATTCATCACCTCCACTAGCTTTGTTCATAGTGATGCTTTCACTGACATAACACAAACTGTACATCTTGCCATCTGTATATACCCATGAAATCATCACCACAATCAAGATAATGAATGTATCCATCACCCCCAACATTTCCTTGTGCCCTTGTGTAGTGCCCACCCCACTGCACCCCGTCCTTTGAAAACCTCTGACCTGCTTTATGCTACTATAGGTGAATTTGCATTTCCAGAATTTTCTTTATAAACAGAATCATATAGTATATAGTCATTTTGTCTGGCTTTTTTCATTTAGGATGATGATTCATGATGTTATATATAACAAAAGTTCATTCCTTTTTGTTGCTGAATAGTGTTACATTGTGTGAATATACTAGAATTTGTTTATCCACTCAGCTGTGGAATGGACATTTGAGTTGCTTTCCATTTTGGGCCATTACAATTAAAGTTGCTATAAATATCTATGTACAAGTCTTTGAAATGGACATATGGTTTCATGTCTCTTGCATAAATACCTAGGAGTAGAATGGCTGGATCATATAGTTGGTGTATATTAAGCTTTTTAAGAATTTGCCAAAATTTCTCATCACAAGAAAACAAAATTATGTAACTATGTATGGTGACAGATGTGAGACTAATTATGGTGATCATTTTGCAATGTATACAAATATTTAATCATTATGTTGTACAGTACACCTGAAATGTACATAATGTGGTTTGTAAATTGTATCTCAATAAAAATAATAAAATAAAATTTTTAAAAAATTACCAAATTGCTTTCCGAAATGCTTGTATCATTTTACATTCACACTAGTGGTGTATAAAAATTCTAGCTCTTCTACATCCTTGCCAACATTTGGTACAAACAGTCTTCTAAATTTTAGTCATTTTAATAGGCATGAAGTGGTTTTAATTTGCGTTTCATTAATGACTAATGACATTGAGTATCTTTTCCATGTGCTTATTTGCCATCGATATATAGATATATCTTCTTTGGTAACATGTTGATTCAAGTCTTTTGCTTTTTTTTTCGTAATTGTGTTACTTGTCTTTTTATTATTGAGCTGTAAGAGTGCTATATATTCTGTATGCATCTTTCATTAGATATAAAATTTGTGATTATTTTCTCCCAGTCCATGCCTTACCTTTATATTTCTTAAACTGGGTACCATGAAGAGCAGATGTTTTAGATTTTGATGAAGCCCAGTTTATAAATTTATTCTTTCATGGATGTGCTGTTGGTGTTATATATAAGAAACCTATACCTCTGCATCAGAGAAGGCAATGGCACCCCACTCCAGTACTCTTGCCTGGAAAATCCCATGGACGAAGGAGCCTGGTAGGCTGCAGTCCATGGGGTCGCTAAGAGTCAGACACAACAGAGTGACTTCACTTTCACTTTTCACTTTCACGCATTGGAGAAGGAAATGGCAACCCACTCCAGTGTTCTTGCCTGGAGAATCCCAGGGATGGGGGAGCCTGGTGGGCTGCCATCTACGGGGTCACACAGAGTCGGACACGACTGAAGTGACAGCAGCAGCAGCAGCATGTCTCTGCATGCACACATGCTTAGTCCCTTTAGTCTTGTCCGACTCTTTGCGACCCCATGGACTGTAGTGCATCAGGCTCCTCTGTCCATGAGATTCTCCAGGGGAGAATACTGGAGTAGGTAGCCATGCCCTTCTTTAGGGGATCTTCCCAACCGAGGAATCGAACCCGCATCTCTTTAGTATCCTGCATTGGCAGGCAGGTTCTTTACCACTAGCACCACCTGAGATGCCTCATCTACGGTCAAAAAATTTTTCTCTAAGATTTTCTTTTATAAACTATATAGGCTTTAATTTTTAAATTTAATTTATTTATTCGTGGCTCTGCTGGGTTTTCATTGATGTGCTGGCTTTTCTCTAGTTGCAGCAAGTAGGGGCTACTCTCTAGTTGCCCTGCCCAGGCTTCTCATCGTTGTGGTGGCTTCTCTTATTGCGGAGCACGGGCTCTAGGGAGCGACGACTTCAGTAGTCGGGGTGCAAGGTCTCAGCAGTTGCAGTTCTCGAGCTGTAGAGCACAGGCTTAATAGATGTGGTGAATGGGCTTAGTAGCTCTGAGGCATGTGAGATCTTCCTGGACCAGGGATAGAACCTGAGTCCTCCTGCATTGGCAGGCAGATTCTTTATCACTAAGCCACCAGGGAAAACCCCATATGTTATGTAGTTTAAAGACTACAGTTTGGACGAGATCTGTGACACATTTGGAGTGAATGTATTTGATACAAGATATGGATACAAATTATTTTTTTGCATATGGTATTAAAATATTCCAGCATGAATTGTTGAAAATACAACCCTTTCTCCATGAGTTGCCTTTGCACTTGGTCAAAAATCGCTTGTGTACATATATTCATACATCTTATATGAATTTTAAAATCAGTTTTTTTTTTTATTTTCACCAAAGAAAACTTCTAGGATTCGGATTGGGGTTGTGTTGAACCTACAAATCAATTTGGAGGAGAATTGATAGCTAAAGAGTGTGCATGTGCTCCATTGCTCAGTCGTGTCCAACTCTTTGTGACCCCGTGGACAAAGGAGCCTGGAAGGCTACAGTCCATGGGGATCCTCCAGGCAAGAATACTGGAGTGGGTTGCCATGCTCTTCTCCAGGGCATCTTCCCAAGCCAGGGATAGAACCCAGGTCTCCCGAATTGCAGGCGGATTCTTTACCAGCTAAGCGACCTGTTGTCGTTCAGTTGCTAAGTTGTGTCCGACTCTTTGCAACGCCATGGAGTGCAGCACAGCCGGCTTTACTGTCCTTCTCTATCTCCCAGAGTTTGCTCAAACTCATTTCGATGATGCCATCGAACCATTTCATCCTCTCTATCGGCCTCTTTTCCTTTTGCTTTCAATCTTTCCCAGAATCAGGGTCTTTTCCAATGAGTCAGCTCTTTGCATCCGGTGGCCAAAGTATTGGAGCTTCAGCATCAGTCCTTCCAATGAATATTCAGGGTTGATTTCCTTTAGAATTGACTGGTTTGATCTCTTTGCAGTCCAAGGGACTCTCAAAGAATCTTCTCCAACACCACAATTCAAAGGCATCAATTCTTCCACACTCAGCCTTCTTTATGGTCCAACTTTCACATCTGTACCTGACTACTAGAAAAACCACAGCTTTAACTAGCTGGACTTTTGTTGGCAAAGTGATGTATTTGCATTTTAATATGCTGTTAGGTTTCTCATAGCTCTTCTTCCAAAGAGCAAGAGTCTTTTAATTTCATGGCTGTGGTCACCGTCTGCAGTGATTTTGGAGCTCAAGAAAATAAAATCTGTCACTGCTTCCCCTTTTCCCCCATCTGTTTGCCATGAGTGATGGGACCAGATGCCAGGATCTTACTTTTTTTTTTTTTAGAAGTACGTTATATTTATTGCCATGGAAAAATATTCACAACATATTGTTTCGACAGCAAGTTAAAAACTGTGTATCAGAATGATTCCAACGTTGAAAGAGAAAATTCAACTATGTGCATGGTGCTGCTGCTGTCGCTTCAGTCGTGTCCGACTCTGTGTGACCCCATAGACAGCAGCCCACCAGGCTCCCCCGTCCCTGGGATTCTCCAGGCAAGAACACTAGAGTGGGTTGCCATTTCCTTCTCCAATGCAGGAAAGTGAAAAGTGAAAGTGAAGTCGCTCAGTCGTGTCCGACTCTTAGCGATCCCATGGACTGCAGCCTACTAGGCTCCTCGGTCCATGGGATTTTCCAGGCAAGAGTACTGGAGTGGGGTGCCACTGCCTTCTCCAAGGATCTTACTTTTTTAATATTAAGTTTTAAGCCAGCTTCCTCACTCTCCTCCTTCACCCTTATCAAGAGGCTCTTTAATTCCTCTTCACTTTCTGCCTTTAGAGTGGTAAATAGCAATGCAATTGATTTTTTTATATTGATCTTGTGTTCTACAACCTTGTTAAACTTACTTATTATTTGTCATATTTTTGTAGGATTTTGTACAAAGATGATCATGTCTCAAAGGATAAAATTGGCATTACATCTTTCTTCTCAATGTGGAAAGATTTTCTTTTTCTTCCCTAGTTGCACTGGTTAGAAACTCTGGTAATATATTGACTATAAATGGAGAGAACAGACATCCTTACCTTACTCCTAATCTTAGTGCAAAACCATTCAGCCTTTCATCACTGAGTATGATATCAGCTGTAGGTTTTAGTATTGATAGATGCCCTTTGTAAGGTGGAGGAAGTTTTTTTCTATTCCTGGCTTGCTGAGAAGTTTTATCAGAGATGAATGTTGGATTTTGTCAAATACTTTTTCTATGTCTGTTTTGATGATCATATTTTTTCCTTTTTGGAATAAAATCTTGAGTTACATAGATTGATTTACAAATGTTAACCCAAACTTCCATTCCCAGGAAAAATGTCACTTGGTGGATTATCCTTTATATAATTAAATTTGATTTGTTAATATTTTATTAAGAATTTTGGTATCTATGTTCATGAAGGATTATTGTCTTAACTTGTGATTCCTTTGTATAGCTTTGGTGGCTTCATAGACTGAATTGGGAGGTATCCCAACTTTTTCATTTTCTAAAAAACTTTGTGTAGAATTAATATTTTGTTCCTAAGTGCTGGGAAGAATCCAAATAATGTTATCTGGGACTGGAGTCTTCTCTGTAGAAACCTTTTCAATAAGTTCGATTATTATAGTAGATTGTTATTCAAGTTATATATTTCTTCTTGAGTGAGTTTTAGTAGGTAGTTTGTTAAAAGACTTTCTCCATTTCGTCTGTCATTGAATTTATAGATGTAAAGTTGTTCATAACATTCCCTTTTTGTGCTTTTAATATCTGTAATGATGTCTTCTGTCTCATTCCACTTTAGTTTTTTGTGTCTTCTCTCTCTTTTCCTGATTAATCTGGCTAGAGGTTTATAGGTTTTATTAGTCTTCTCAAAAAGAAGAACTAATTTCATAGATTTTTCTGTTATCTTTATATTTTAAATTTTTATTTTTACTTCTATCTTTGTTACTTCTTTTCTTTGGCTTACTTTGAGTTTCATTAGTTCTTATTTTTCTAGATTTTTAAAGCAGAAGTTGAAGTCATTGATTTGAGAAGATAGAACTGGCTCCTTTTATAACATAAGTATTTAGTGCTTTAAATTTTTCTCTGAGCACTGCTTTAGCTGCCTATAATACAATTTTATATACTATGTTTTGATTTTCATTCAGTTTCAAATATTTTAAAAATCCTTCTGAGCTCTACTTTGACCCATATTGAAAAGTGTGTCATTGAAAAGTGTGTTATTTAGTTTCCAAATATTTGAGGATTTCTCAGATGTCCTTCTGTTGTTGATTTCTAATTTAATTCCATTGTGAACAGAGAGAACGTTTTGTTTCAATTCTTTAAAATTAATTGAGACTTATGGCCCAGAATGTTTTATCTTGGTCAATGTATGTAATTAAAAACAATATGCATTTTGCTGGTAGTGGTGGAATGTTGTATAAATATCAATTAGGTCAAATGAGCTGATAATGTTGTTTGGGTCTTCTATATGCTCAACAATTTTCTGTTTACTTGTCCTATCAATCATTGAGAGAGGAGTGTTGAAGTCTCCAGGTATTATTGTGGATTTCTCTGTTTCTTTTTGCATTCTGTAAGTTTATGTTTCATGTACTTTGAAGCTTGGCTATTAGGCACAAAAATATTTAGGCTTCTTATCTAGAAGAATAGACTGCTTTATCATTATGTAATGATAATCTTTATCCCTGGTAACAGTTTTTACTCTGAAATCTACTGTGTTTGATATTAATATAACCACCTCAGCTTTCTTTTGATTAGTGTTAGCACAGTGCCTTAATCCATCTGTTTGGTTTCAACCTATGTATCTCTGTATTTAAATTTTCTTGAAAGTGACATATGTTTAAGGTTTTCTTTGTTATTTAATATGGCAATCTCTGTCTTTTAATTGAGATGTATCAACCATTCATATTTAATGTGATTATTGATATGCTTGGATTTAAGCCTACCTTTGTACTGCTGCTGCTGCTGCTGCTAAGTCGCTTCAGTCGTGTCCGACCCTGTGCAACCCCATAGACAGCAGCCCACCAGGCTCCCCCGTCCCTGGGATTCTCCAGGCAAGAACACTGGAGTGGGTTGCCATTTCCTTCTCCAATGCATGAAAGTGAAAAGTGAAAGTGAAGTCGCTCAGTCGTGTCCGACTCTTAGCGACCCCATAGGCAGCCTACCAGGCTCCTCCATCCATGGGATTTTCCAGGCAAGAGTACTGGAGTGGGTTGCCATTGCCTTTTCCGAGGCTGCAGTCCATGAGGTCGCTAAGAATCGGACACAACTGAGCGACTTCACTTTCACTTTTCACTTTCATGCATTGGAGAAGGAAATGGCAACCCACTCCAGTGTTCTTGCCTGGAGAATCCCAGGGACGGGGAGCCTGGTGGGCTGCCATCTATGGGGTCGCACCGAGTCGGACACGACTGAAGCGACTTAGCAGCAGCAGCAGGACTGCAGCCTACCAGGCTCCTCCGTCCATGTGTATCTTCTATTTGTCCCATCTCTTTTTGTTCCTTTTTCTGCCTTCCTTTGGATTGAGTATTTTTAATTATTATAATACTTCTTATCTCCTTTGTTGACATTAGTTACAACTCTTTGTAGTTGTATTTTGATTATTGCTTTCTAGGGCTTGTAGTACAGAAAGTCATCTTTTTGCATGATACTGCTGGACTGTAAAAATGACCACCCAAGCTGAACTGTACAAGAGATCTTAATAATGAGAAAGTAACAATAGTTCTGTGAGCTTGGAAATTTTTTATCAAAATATTAAAACTCTTTTACTGTTGTTTATAAGTGTATAGAGAAAAGAAAAATGTAGTAAAGTGAGTGTTTGCTTAGTATATTGTCATTTAAAATATTAAAACATTGAGAACTAAAGAGCTTTGTTTCTTTGTTTAAAAAAACTAAGCAAGAAAACTTCCTCTTCCACGAATATGGTATAGACATACTTGTTCCTATTCCTTCCTCCAATTGTGTATTGATATATACACAATTCATATATATATCATATATGAAGCAACAAAAGAAGACTCTGAAAGCTGGACTGAAACAGACAAACCATATTGGTTAAGAACTTCAGGCCCTGAAGAATAGCATGGTGTTGAGTTCCCTGCGTTTTCTTTTTTGCCTCATTTTTCCCAGACATGGAGAAGAAGTTGGCAACCCAGAAATGCCAACAGGAACAGACTCAAAATAGTCCCAGTAAAAGCCTGCACTCCTTAGCCAAAGGGCCAAGAAAGGGGCAGCCTAGAAAGAAAGAAAACATTTTGCAGTAACTGCTCTACTCCAGCCAAACACCACAGAAAAATCTGCGATCCCACCCCCAGCCCTAACAGCAAATGCTCAGGAGCTGGCTTAGAATTCCACAGTAAGCAGGCAGTAACAAAGTTCTGTAGCACCCCCACCAGAGTGGTGTCAGAGAAAGCCAAGTCAGGTCACTCTGCTGACCCATAATAAGCTTCCCCTCTTCCACTCTCCATCAAAAATGTATCAGCGGAGACCTCATGGAGAGCTTGGATTTGCCACCCCTGGCAACAATGAGATGCTCCTTCCCCTCCCCACTGGAGTGATGGTAGAGGTAATAATAGTTTAATAAAATGAATTGGATGGGATTGTGCAAACCTGGAGTTAAATCTTTAAACATTTGGTAGAATTCGTTAGTAAAACTATTTGGATCTGAAGATTTCTTTGGGGGGAATTTTTAAATTGGGAATTTATCTTGTATATAGAAAATTTTGAAGAATTCATAAATGCATACACACCTACCCCCCCAACAACAAACTTCTTAGAGCTAATAAACCAGTATAGCAAGATAGCAAGATAAAAGGTCAATCACTTGTATTTGTTTTTTATATATATACTTTATTTATTTATTTCATTTTGGCTGTACTGGGTCTTCATTGCTGCTAGGGCTTTTCTCTGGTTGCAGCGAGCAGAGTCTACTCTCTATTTGTGGTGCACAAATTTCTCATTGTGTTAGCTTCTCTTGTTGCAGAGCATGGTCTCTAGGGCACATGGGCTTCAGGAGTTGTGTCTCGCAAGGGCACATGGGCTTCAGGAGTTGTGTCTCGCAAGGTCTACAGCACGGGCTCAGTAATTGTGGTGCATGAATTTAGTTGCTCCGCAGCATGTGGAATCTTCCTGGATTGAGGATCAAACCTGTGTCTCCTGCATTGGCAGGCAGATTCTTTACTACTGAGCCACCAGGGAGGCCTCAATCACTTGTATTTGTATATACTAGTAAAGAACATTCCAGAAATGAAATTAAAATAATCCTATTCACAGGACCTTCCCTGGTGGTCCAGTGATTAACAATTCACTTTCCAATGCATGGGACTAAGTTCAATCCCTGGTCAGGGAACTAGAAACCCACATTTATCAGGACAACTAAGCCCGTGGATGCTGCAACTAGACAAAACCCATGTGCTAAAGATCCAGTGCAGCCAAAAAAAAAATCTTACTTACAATAGCATTAAAAAGAATAAAACACTATGGGTAAATTTAACACAAAAGAAGTGCAAGACTGGAAACTACAAAATATTGTTGAAAGAAAGTAAAGATCCAAATAAATGAAAAGACCTCTGTGTTCATGAATTGGAAGACTTGGTATTGTTAAGATGACAATAGTCTATAAACTTGAATCTTTATTTATAAAATTTTGAATAGAAATAAATTATGTTAAATTTGAACAATTCCCTCAGATATTCCCTCTGATAGTTATAGCCTGAGCCTGAAAAATATAATGACTTTTTATCATCTAAATGACAGCATAGTGAATTCTTCAATTACCAAAAAATTATTAGCACTCATTGACTAAAAACCCTTGCTTTTGGGGGTGAAATTTTATAAACTCTTCAAAATAAGGAGGCCCTTTCTCATCAGAAGGAATAAAAACTTTTCATAAGAAGGAATTTATTATGAACAGGCTGAATTCATATGCTCAACCCTTAGCCTGGTAATAATCATCTCAGCTATGTGAACCAAGTAGGGCCTCCACCTTCTTAACATTTAAAGATAATTGGGGGAAGAGACCTTAAATAAATAAACCTACAATAAATATTTAATTGCAAATTAGGAAAAACTTTCTCAAGGAAAAGAACAGGATGCCATTAGATCAGGTGGTTAGGAAAAGCCTCTGACAAATTTACAGTTAAAGGTGAGATATGAAAGTATAAATAGAAGTTAGTCATGTAAAAAGCATGGAAACAGTATTCCAGGAAGAGGAAACAGCAACTGTAAGAATCTGAGGTGAGAAAGAGTGTAACATGTTTGAGGAACCGGAAAAAAAAATCAGCTTGTCTATAGCATTATATAAAGGGACAATTAGCCATATATAATCTAGAGTTAGATTATATAAAGTTTGTGGTTATGGGTAACGGTAAATAGTTTGAAATTTATCTACCAAATACAGTGCTTTGAAGGGTTTGGCCCAGGCAACATGACATGACCTAATTTTCATTTTTATTTTATTCTCAAAGAACTCTATTTTTTACATTTTTTATTGAAGTATAGTTGGTTTACACTGTTGTGTTGGTTTCAGGTTTACAACATAGTGATTCAGCTATACGTATACATATACATACTCTTCTTCAGATTCTTTTCCCATTCAGGTTATTGCAGAATATTGAGCAGAGTTCCCTGTGTTATACCATAGATCCTTATTGGTTATCTATTTTATATGTAGCAGTGGGTGTATGTTAATCCCAAGATCCTAATAAGTTTCATTTTTAAAAAATCACTCTGGTTGCTGTGGGGAGAATGAATTGGTTGGAGAGAAGAGTGGGTAGAGGACATCACAAGGAGGCTACCAAAGTAATATAAGAGATAGATGTTAGTAGGTGAAGGTAGAATGATGGCAGAGGAAATGTAGAAATGAGAAGAGTCAGATATGAGCCATGAGGAGTGGTCGTTGATGAGCTGTATAGGAAAGTGAGGTGTTGTGAAAGCAGAAGCTGGTTCCAAGAGGGAAGGAATATAATCAGGTGTGTCGGAAACCATGGAGAGGTTGAATTCAATAGGAATGAAAAGTATGTCAAATCGATATGGCAGCTGAGTGATCTTTACTGACCTTTGTGAAAGGTTTTAGTGAATCCAGAAGCTGTGTTGATGAGGGCCAAAGAGGGAGTATAGGCTTTCTGTTTCTGGCATGTCATCACTGCTGAAGATGACAAAAATTACGGTTCATATATAGAAAACATCCACTGAAAAAGCCTTAAAGATCTACAAGGTAAGGAATTATCAGGATAAAACCTCTGAGACTCTGAGAACACAGAGAAGTGAAGTCATGAAACCAGCTTTGTCCTGAAAACAACTGAGAAATTTGGGTGTTTGAGGAGTTCAACTTTGCAAAAGCCATCTACAACATAGGGGTAAAAGATGCAAGCCCAGGGACCAATTAAAGGTGAACAGTCTAATAGAAATCTTTTTCTATTAAATTAGTGCCCCAAAGGAATAAACCCTCAACAAATGAGAACTTAATTTGCTTTCCTACCCACTCCCCCAGGGACTACAAAGGAATATTTTCTTGATGATGCCAAGCAGGACAAGGAGGAAAAAGATGACCCAGAAACTGTCATCTTGTAGCCCCAAATCACACTGCTGAGGTGACTCAAGATATCTCTGGTGGTGGTATTAGTCACTAAGTCATGTCCAACTCTTGTGACCACATGGACCTGCCAGGCTCCTCTGTCCATGGGATTCTCCAGGCAAGAATACTGGAGTGGGTTGCCATTTCCTTCTCCAAGATATCTCTAGTCATAAATTTAAAGTGATTCTGGCAAGTTAATGTTCCAGACAACTAGCAAGAGCAAACATAGATTCTTTGTCCAAGATCTCAAAGAATTTGTCCAAATTATTTTATAAGGAAAATGAGCAGCTCACAAAAAAAGTTAATAATCAAAAAAGGAATTGAATTACCATAAGTGAGAATTAGCAAAACTACCAGACAACAGAGCCATATGCTGAAATAATTTAGATTTTGGAATTATTAAACACAGAATATGAAATTCTATACTTATTATGTTTAAAGAAATAAAAATGTGTGTGGGAAACAAGAAATTCTAGAGAATGACCATATTTGAAAAATTATTTCATTAAACTTCAGAAAGTTAAAAAAATCAAGGAACTCAAACTGAAGAGATTTATAGCAAATTAGACACAATTAATTAGAGAATTAGTGGATTGGAAGACATTTCAGAAGAAATAATTTCTAAGACAATAAATCTTAAAAGTTCTCACCATGAGAAAATAATTATAACTGTGGTGGTAATAGATGTTAACTAGATTTATCATGGTGATCATGTCACCATATATACAAATATCAAATCACTTTGTAGTACACCTGAAACTGATATAATGTCATACATCAATAATACCTCAATATTTTTGGCCACACTGCACATGGCGTGTGGGATGTAGGATCTTAGTTTCCCCACAAAGGAATCCAACCCATGTCCCTTGTAGTGGAAATGTGGAGTCTTAACCACTGGACCACCAGAGAAGTCCCTCAGTTTTTTTAAAAACAGAAATTATTCAGAAATCAGCACAGAGAGGCAAAGAGGTAAAATATATGAAAGAGTCTACAAAGTAATTTTATAGACAGGCTTTGCTATTTGATAAGTTTCAATCCAAGGTGTATAATATAACATCTAGTAGATATTATAATAAATTTTTTTTCTGATCAAAAAATCAACCGATAAAAGAAAACAAAATTTCCAAGAAAGAAACTTGGAATTTAGAGTGATAGATCTGAATTATACACTTAATCAGAGTTCTAAAAAGAAAGTAGAGGTAATAGCTAAGAGCTTTTCAGAACTAAGCAGAGATACAGAGTAAAGCAGCCAGAGAAATAACACAGATTACTTTCAAAGAAAGGAGAGACATCAGACAGCTAACTGACAGCTGATTCCCAACAATGGTGGAACCAAAAGACAATTGAATTATAGCTTTAATGTGCTAATGGAAAAGAACTATCAACCTACAAGTGTATGCCTTGCAGAAATATCTTTCAGCTAAGACGGTGAAATATAATGAAAGGAATTGCCACCAGAATCTCATTTAGGAAATTTCAAAGGCAAAATAAGTTACTGCAGATGCCAGAGATGTAAAAAGAAGAACAGAGCAAAGCAAGTGAAAACATATGAATAAATCTAAATAAATATTAACTGTATAAAAATAATTAAGTCTTAGAGGGTTAAATTATATAAATATATAGAATTAGGATATAATAACAACACAAACTGAGAGGGAGCAGTAAATGAACCTAGTATTTAAAGGTCCTTTTGTTGTCTGAAGAGTATTGATTAGTTCTAAATTTTTGTAGGTTTCATACTGCAGTCTCAGTAATGAATAACTGTTTAAAAATAAAATCAGAGGGCATAATCTTGGGATTAGAAGAGAAGAAAACCATGGAATAAAAAAAGGTAAGAAAGAAAGGACAGAAACGTGGTAAAGAGGAGCTTATAGAACAAAAGTAAGGCTATAAAGTTAAACCAAATATTTAAGTATTTAAAGTATTTAACTAGCTGAAATGAACAAAGATGTCAGATTGGTCTTAGAAACATACAGCCAGTTATTTACTGAGACATATTAAAAACCATAAGAAAGCAAAAATATTGAAAGGAAAAGAATGGGAAACGTATATATCATAGAACAGTATGCAACCCAACTTGATATACAGATTCAAGGCAATTTCTACCAAAATCTCAGGTGATGTCTTTGTAGAGATTGACAAGTTGAGCGTAAAATTCATATGGAAATTCAAGGAGATCAAAACAACCTTGAAATAGAACAAAGTAGAAGGACTTGCGTATCCCAATTTCAAAACTGACTACAGCACTACAGGAACCGAGACAGTGTGGTACTGGTACAAAGATATACATATAAATCAAAGGGATAGAATTGAAAGTTCAGAAATAAACCCTCAAATGTATAGTCAATTGATTTTTAAAATTTATTTTTAAATTGAAGTATAGTTGATTTACAATAACTGTGTTAGTTTCAGGTGTGCAGCAAAGTGATTTAATTTATATATATACATAAAACATATATGTTCTCTGCAATTGTTGCTTGAATAAATGGAAGCTGGGGTGAAATTGAAGAAAAAGAATAGAGACACTAGAAGAAAGTCATATAAGGCTGGGTTCAGTTGCTTTTATTTTTTTTTCAGTTGCTTTTAAATAAAATATTTATTGAGGTACACAAACAAAAAAATTTGCAAATCTCCAGTGTACAATTCATGATTTTTTACATGTAAAAGCATCCATTTAACCAACGCCCAGGTCAAGAAATATTAATAGAACATTACAAAAACCCCAGAAGCCTACCTGGTACCCTTTCTCAGTCACTATCTCCCCTAAGAGAACTATTAATCTAACTTCTAACACCAAAGATAAGTCTTGTCTGTATAACAACTTCTGTATTACAGCCAAGACTGGATCAAAATTTGATACCTTCATTATACACTTCAACCATACACCACTACTAC
Organism: Bos mutus; assembly: GCF_027580195.1. Lineage (NCBI taxonomy): Eukaryota > Metazoa > Chordata > Mammalia > Artiodactyla > Bovidae > Bos > Bos mutus. The sequence continues at coordinate 23,398,043 of NC_091646.1, read as the reverse complement.
TAGCAGTGGCTAAGGCTTGTTGAGCGCTTTCTGTTTACCAAGTATAGTTCTAATTGCTTTACATATATTAACTAATTTATCCTCAAAGCCCCCTGTGAAGTAGGTACTATAATTACTCCCCATTTACCAATGAATAATCTGGCATAGAAAGAAGTTAACAAAGACCCATAAGAGCTAAGTGGTGGAGCTGGTATCTGACCCCAGATAACAAGTCTCCAGAGTTTGTTCAGTGCAATGTACAAACAACATCAAACTATCTCAGCAACATATGGCAATAGTGTAAAATGGCTACTTTGCATCACCTGCAGTTGCAAAATGTGAATGTCAGAACAAGAGATACAGGGTCTCCCAGGCACTTGTGGTCAGATGCCCTTTATATGTCAATGCTGTATAGTTGTTGAAAACCAGACTTTTCTGAGTTCAAACCCCAACTCTGCTGCTCACTAACCCTGTGACCTTAGGCACTTAGTTACTTAACCTTTTTGTGGCCCAGTTTTCTCATCCAAAACTGTAGATAATAATAGCACCTAGGTCATATGATTTTTGTGAAAGTTAAAGGAATCATTCCTGGCATAAGGTGTGAGCTTCATTCATTCATTCACCTATTCAACAAATATTTGTTCGTGCTTACCATGTGCCAGGCACTTTGATGCTTGGGATGGATCCGTGAACAAATCAAAGATCGTGCCCTCTTGGAGCATAGTAAAGAGCAACCTGGAAGGGGGGTGGATGGAGAGAACAGAAGAAAAACAGTATAGTACATTCAAAAGTAATAAAGTGCTATATTTTTTCAAGTAGAGTAGGATAACAAGAAGTGGAAACACTGGAGAGGTTGAAAGTTGACAGGATTAAATAGAAGGGTCAGGGTAGGTCTCACAGAGAAGCTAAGATCTGAACAAACACTTGAGGAAGGTAAGGCAATAAGATATGTGAATATCATGTACTTTTTGAGGAGCATTCAAGGCAGAGGGAACAGGCAGCCAAATCCCTAATGGTGAGAGGGTGCCTGGGTGCTATAAGAACAAGGCAGCCAGTATTGCTAGAGTGGCGTCATCAAGGGACAAAGTGGCGGGAGAGGAGGTCAAAAAGGTATTGTATGGAGGTGGGAGTGGAGAAAGAGGGGATGGGGATTCTCCATGCAAATCCTGTAGGACCTTGTAGGCTGTTATAAGGATTTTGGTTTTTACAACAAGTCAAAGTGAAAGCCTTTGTTAGGCTTTTGAGCAGAGTGGTAACATGGTCTGACTTAGTATTTTATAACAGTCTCTCTGGATCTGTGTTGAGAATAGATGGTGAGGGGGTTGTGGGTTGACTTGTGTCCCCCCAAAAGATATCATCATGTCCTTACCCCTCTTCCTGTACCTATGAATGTGCTCTTGTTAGAAACAAGGTCTTTGCAAATATAATCAAGTTAAGATGAGGTCGTACTGAATTAACGTGGGCCCTAACCCAGTTAACTAACATTCTTACAAAAGGAGGGGACTTTGGGCACACAGACACACACAGAGAAGAGATAGCTATGTGGAGACACACAGACACATAAGAACACCACAAGAACACAGAGGCAGAGATCGGAGTGATGTGTCTACAAGCCAGGGAAGGCGACAGATGGCTGGCAACTCCCAGGAGTTAGGAGAGACACACTGTTCCTCAGAAGCTCAAGAAGGAGTCAGCTCTGGTGACACCCTGATTTCAGACTGCTAGCCTCTAGAACTATGACAGAATAAGTGTCTGTTGTTTTAAGTGCCCAGTTTGTGATACTTTGATATGCCAGCCCTAGGAAACTAATATAGATCAAGTGTGGAAGCAGTTAGGAGGCTATTGCCATAGTCCAGGCAAGAGATGGTGGGGGTCAGGATCAGAGTGGTGATAATAGAGACAGCGAGACGCCATCAGATCCTGAATACATTATGAAGGTACAGCCAACAGAATCTGCTGATGTATAGGATATGAAGTGCAAGAAATATTCGCTGTTATTATCTGCATGAATAATTTAAATATTTATAAACATGATGCATATACCAATAAATGTGTATTTTTTCATTCTCCCAAATATCCTGCATTTGAGACTACTCAAGCAAGTTTGCCAGGGAAATCAAAAAGCAGCTTATTTTGCTGTGTGATCAAGGAGTAAATCACATTACTTGTCTGGGTCTCAATATCCTATTTGGTAAAACAAGAAGATTGGGTTCCATTGTGTGACTGTATGATCTTGTTACTATCACATGCCTTGTTTTGGTATTGATAAAGGTTCTAGAGGGGTAAACTGTTTTCTGTCTTCCATATTTGAAAACATCTCCAAGTCTGAGTACCTTCAAATAACAAATCTCTGTCCTCACTGTTGTTTACTCTCTGCCATTTGATACTTGACTACATGAAGGAGTGACCTCCTACAACGGAAGCAGAGTCCTCACCACTGGACTGCCATAGAAGTGCCCTCCATCAGTGTGTTTATATTTTAGGAGGGTAATGAATTTATAAGACAAGATGATATTAGTACTAATGATAACAGCAAACATTTATATAGGGTTGGCTATGTGAAAAGGGGTAGCAGAGGATGAGATGGTTAGATAGCATAACCGTCTCAGTGGACGTGAGTTGGAGCAAACTCTGGGAGATAGTGGAGGACAGAGGCATCTGGCATGCTGCAGTCCATGGGGCCACAAATAGTCGGACACAACTTAGCGACTGAACAACAACATGTCAGGGATTACTCTAAGGGTTTTAAAGATATTAACTCACCCAATCCTCACAACATTCCTATGAGTTAGGTACAATTATAGCTTCTATTGTATGAACAGGGAAACTGACTCACAGAGCAATTAGGAAACATTCTTTTCTTATATTCGGAGAAGGCAATAGCACCTCATTCTAGTACTCTTGCCTGGAAAATCCATGGACAGAGGAGCCTGGTAGGCTGCAGTCCATGGGGTCGCTGGGAGTCGGGCACGACTGAGCGACTTCACTTTCACTTTTCATTTTCATGCATTGGAGAAGGAAATGGCAACCCACTCCAGTGTTCTTGCCTGGAGAATCCCAGGGGTGGGGAAGTCTGGTGGGCTGCCGTCTCTGGGGTCGCACAGAGTCGGACACGACTGAAGCGACTTAGCAGCAGCAGCAGCTTTTCTTATATTAATAAAGGATCTTATATCAGGGGAAAAAAATGAAACCCTTTTAAAAGAACGAAAATAGACATGATAAAATGCAAAGTAGTTTGGAGACTTAATGTCAAGGAAAGTAGTTTTGTCAGAATCCCAGAAACTAATTCTGATGGGGTCCATAACAAAATCAATGTTGGCATTGAGCCTCTTCCTGCTGCCAACTCTTGTTGACATTGGTTCTCTAAGGAGGAAAAAAAAGACTGAGAACTAGGCCTCCGGGCATCTGAACGCAACATTGTCAGCCACCAAACACCTGTTAGATCTGATTCCCAAGAAGTTTTGAAATGAATCCTGGTCTTGTTTCTGTCATTCCCTTGCTAGGTCTTGAAAAATTAGACTGTCACTTTCTTTTTTAAAATCCTTTTCTCTTTATTTATTTTTTAAGATTTATTTGTTTGTGTATTTTTGCCTGCACTGGGTCTTTGTTGCTACATGCGGGCTTTCTCCAGTTACAGCGGCTCACTGGTTGCAGGCACATAGGCTTTAGTTGCTCTCTGGCATGTGGCATCTTACAGGACCAGGGATGGAAATGGTGTCCCCTGCATTGGTAGGTGGATTCTTAATCACTAGACCACCAGGGAAGCCCTTAGACTGTCATTTTTTAAATTGTATAAACCTCCTTTCACTTGAGATTCCAGAGTCAAAGTTTCTTTTCACCTTGCTACTTCCTAGAAAATACCAGATTTCCTGAAAGTCACTGCTGCTGCTGCTGCTGCTAAGTCGCTTCAGTCATGTCTGACTCTGTGTGACCCCATAGACGGCAGCCTACCAGGCTCCGTCATCCCTGGGATTCTCCAGGCAAGAACACTGGAGTGGGTTGCCATTTCCTTCTGCAATGCATGAAAGTGAAAAGTGAAAGTGAAGTCACTCAGTCGTGTCCGACTCCCAGCGACCCCATGGACTGCAGCCTACCAGGCTCCTCCATCCATGGGATTTGCCAGGCAAGAGTACTGGAGTGGGTCACTAGGATTATTATTTTGGACAGTCCAGTCTCTCTTTGTTTCAGGCCTCACAACTTTTGTCTAGTCCATCTTTTAAGTCCATCTAGTCCATCTGTTAAGCCCAGGCTGGGTACCAATCAGACTATAGCCAAGGTGCATAGTCAGTGTGTGTAGCCAATTTGATGATGGAAGAATCATCATTCGGCAACAAGGCTAGTCAAAGTCTGAAGAGATCATTAATTTATTTAACAAAATAGTAGGACTTAAATCTATCACATGATGAAGAACATGGGCTTGTTCCCCAACCAAATCAGGAAAGTTGTGAACAACCTTTGAAGCTGGAAGAGAGTAGCTTGGGGACTGATCAAAGGAAACCACTTTACACTGCCAGTAGCTTGGACTCTTGTGTGTGTGAATGTGTGTGTGTGTGTGTTTTAGTCGCTCAGTCCTATCTGTCTCTTTGTGACCCCATGGACTGTAACTCACCAGGCTCCTCTGTCCATGGGATTCTCCAGGGAAGAATACTGGAGTGAGTTGCCAAGCCCTTTTCCAGGGGATCTTCCCAACCCAGGGATCGAACTCATGTCTTCTGCATTATAGGCAGATTCTTTACTGTCTGAGCCACCAGAGAAGCCCAGTGTTGGAATAGTTGCCTTCAAGAATACTGGAGTGGGTTGCCATGCCCTCCTCCAGGGGATCTTCTCAACCCAGGGATTGAACCCAGGTCTCCTGCGTTGCAGGCAGATTCTTTACCATCTGAGCCATCAGGGACGCCCATTTACCAGCAACTGGTTTTAAATTCAAATAGGTGCAAGAGTGGTTTAGAGAAATTCCTGAGTGATGGGTGAGGACACCATGGGCTAGCTGGGGAACGAGCCTGGTCTCCCATAGGCGCGACCAGGACACATGCTCTCCTGATACAGGCCCTTAGAACCTCGGTCAGAGGCAGAAATTCCGGCCAGACCATTGTGCTGACTGGCAAGGATGTGCGGGGCGGGGGGGTGGGGGTGGGGGGCGTGTAATTCCCACGTTATCAGGGACTCCGAACCAAATCCAGGCAACCTTCCAGAGCTGACCGTCCTCGAGGGAACGTTACTAAACTGCAGGCCTAGGGATTATCCGTGTGCCACTCCCGCCCCCCTACCTACCCCCCCAATCGCAGAGTCCAGGTGGCTTTGTGAGTCACCCACACCCTCCGTAATAAGGCCACCATGGGTGGGGCTGCCTCGCAGTTTCTCGCTCCTTCCCTCCCTGACTCTTCTCTCCTGCTCTTCGAGCTCGGCTTTCGTGCAGGCAGAAGCCACCGCAGCGCCCGCCCCACCGGGCATGCTCAGTGCTCAGGCGGGTTGTGACGACCGCCAAGCAGCGCAGGGCCCCGCGCGCCTGGCAGCGGCGCGCGGGTCCCTTTAAATCGGACCGGCCGGTTGCCAGGCAACGGCGCGACCCGCGCTGGCGCTGCAGTGCAGAGGCTCTGCTCCCGGCCGGCCCGGCCGGGTCGCGGTGGCCAGCGCCGAACCCAGGTCATCTGCCCGCTGCTGGAGGCCGTCTTCGGAGAAGAGGGACCAGGGCCCACTGGACCCCACCCACGCCACCAGGTACGTCTGAGCCCAGTCAGGCCGGGGCTCCCCAGGCTCGCCCCTCGCCCTCCCTGGGTGACCCGGGCGGAGGCATCGTGCTCCCTGCCTCGACGCCCGCTGCGGTTTCCTCACTCTTTAGGGCTCCGGCCGGGAACTGGCGGGCGTTTGCGAACGAAGGTGACTGGGCGTGGAAGTCGGGGTGTGGAAGGAGGGGTGGGGTCAGGCCTCGTCCCTGCTTTCTCTCAGCCAAGGGGTAGATGGGGGTAGGGCCTGGGGAAGTGGGAGGTGTCACCTGCAGTGGCGTCCTGGTCAGCACCCGAGCCTCACCATCTCCTCTGCACGGGAAGCTGCGGTGGCAGGAGTTTAGTTAATCGTTTACAGAGAAAACCCCCAAACTCTGCATGCTTAGATGCAGCTTTATAGCAAAAATGTGACTTTCATACTAATACGGTACTCAGCCTTTCAGAATTAAGGTGACTTCCTATCTTTTCTTCTAGAAGGAGTAATTCCACACTAATAACAAAGAATTGGGGGTAAGAACCGTTCACAGGGCCCAGTTTTCAATGGTTCTTGGCTTCGCTCTCAATATCCGCCAAACAATAGACAAGACAGTTTGTCCCGTGAAGTGGACACTTGGCTCATATGTGAGGACCCTGAGAGATTAAGGCAAAAACTGGGATCCCTTTCCTTTTTAATGGTTTTTCAAAATAACTGGACTCTGGGAGAGGGAGCCAAGGCCTTGGCTCCAGCCTCTGCTAACGTGGCTCTTGGCATGCTCCTTACTAACAAGCATGTTGCTGTGGCCGCTAGTGGTGGCTCATTTGTTCAGTAGTTGCTAAAGGCAAGAAGGTACAGTGTTGAATAAGATGCGACCATGATTGTTGTCCCATCTGATATTTGCATTGCTGGGGGAAGGAAGACTTAATGGCGTAATAGCTGGGAAATTGGGTTGACAAGTTAAAACGAAAACTTGCTTCAAAGTGTCTGATGTTGCATTTCAGATCAGCCAAACAACGTTAAAGCTATCACTTGTAATTTTAAGCTACAGCTCAGATATGAACACAATTTGGTCATTCTTGTTAATTATATTTTCTAATTAAGCTGTGGCATTTTCTTTTTCAGTTCAATCTGGAGAAGGAGAACGGTGGCAACCAACAGAAGACCTTGGACTTCAGGAACTGTAAGTACCCTTGTGCTGGCTGATAGCTTGCTATGGGTGTTGAGAAGCACAGAGCCTCACCCAACAAATATCTTCAATCTTTTAACAAGACCATTAGTCTGCACTGTCAGTACACTATCAAAAAAGCCTCATAGAAATACAAAAAAAAGTGTCCTAAAGACTTTAGCTGAGCCCAATAAACTTTGAGGGAAAAATAAAAGTTCTTTCCCTAAAATGCCACCCACAAAACCTCATAAGCCAAAGGAAAAATTACAAGTATTTACAGAAACTCAATTAGAATCAAAACATTATAGAATTTTCAGGAAGAATATTAAGAATTATTCACTCAACAAATATTTATTGAGGGCTACTATGTGCCAGGCAACAACAAGGGATACAATGATGAAAAAGATGCCAGGAGATCTCAGCATATTGGTAAAATGAAACTGTATGAAATGATGCTGAAGCACAGAAAAAACTTGCAGAGTCATCCTTGCTAATCTTCAAACTGATGCCCCAATTGTAATATTTTTAAGATGTTTATTGGTGGCTCTGAAAAACATTGGGACATTTGGTAAGTTCATGGCAAAGCAATTAGTGATTTAAAAAAATGTAAATCTCTTTGGTGTAGAAAGGCTACCACTCTTCTGCTTAGAATAAATTTAGCTTGGAAATCTGGGGACATCAACAACTTACAGGATTTAGGGCTAATTCTTCCATGAAGATACAGCTCAAATTAATGTAAGATTCAAGTTTAAGTTCCCCTCTACCTACCTTAACAGTACTTCTTTTTTTTTTAACTGACTTCTTCTGAGGTCTGATGACTTCAGACTGGCAATTCTGAAGCACATATCTTTGGAGAAGGGTTGGGTTGTTGGTTGATGTTTCAAGGGAAGGTAAGGAAAATCTAAAAAAGAACAAAACCCATTGTGTACAGTATAAAATTGCTTGCATTTTCGTTTTCACTAATTTTTCTTAACCACCTGGAAAAAGGTGTATTGTCTGTATATTACACCTGAAGAAACTGAGGTTCACAAAAGGTAAGTTTCTATGAAGTTCTAAAATGTGGGTGCCAAGATATCTGACGTCTTCAGTCTTTTTTCCACCAGGGTTGACACAATTCCTTTCTCAAGAACTTTCTTTTCCTTCTTCCCACAATTTTGCACGGCAAAACATATTTACCAACCTTCTTTCAGACAGCTTTGGAGAGTCCTCATAATGGAGAAGCTCCCATAGAGGGGGCAGGTCAGAATCTTCTGGAGCAAGGGAAGAGAGTAATGGTGGCAGGGTTTTGTGCTTGGGAACAAGGGAAGCAGAAAAATAGGTTGAGAACTACTGCTTTTATGTGAGAACAGATTGGACAGTTGAGCAATGAAGGAAGGCCAGTGATCTTTGTAACAAACTTTTCTATTCCTATCTTGGCCAACCAGTTTTTCTGAGGGTTGAGAGAACTGAAACCATCCAAGAATAATGGGGAAAAGTTCCCTGGGCTAAGAAGGGCCTTTTGTCTTCCCCCTTACTGCCCCTAAGCTGTCACTAAAAGCCACAGTTTTAGTTGAGTGTGGCTGAAGTGCTGAGGGTTATAACATAAGGTTGTCCATCACAGGTTGGAAATGACCTTTTCTAAACATCACTCCCAGTTTACAAAGTTTGGGGCAAAGCACTGTTGCAAGATGGGAAAAAGCTTCTGGAGGTTTCCCAGTCCCTGGCTCCCCCTGCCTGGAAGCATAATTGCCTTTTGCAGGCAGATCGAGATTTATGCAAAAGAGATACTCCTGACATTTTGAAATAAAATCTAATGTAAATGAGATAAGGAAATAGAGAAAAAAGATCTTTGATTTTTATGTCATCAGATTTCTCTAAAGCATGTAATTTAAAGTGAATATTTTAGAAAATAATTAGATTTCCTATATTTGATCACTTATCCATCTTAATATGAGCATATTCCCCAGGGCCCCATACCTTGAAAATGAAAATGAGATAGTTTAGTGGGTTTCTCCTTTCACAATAAACAGTGTATTAGTTTCTGGAGCTATTTGAGGACAGATATGCATTCACCTAAGATTTTTATGTAATAGTTTGCCTAAAAATCCACAATAAGTGATCACTCTTCGCTTAGCTCTCAACAATTACGCTATGTTATATTACATTATAAATCATTTTCAATTTATTTTATCAGTGGTTCCCAAATTCTTTAGGTGAGTAGAAACCATTTCCATGAGTCAATAAATTTCCTTACTCCACCAAGATGCACTACTACTTTACCTTTGCAAAAATAAGGAAGTTACTAGAGGATGAATGGTGATGTTTTAGAGAGACACTAACTAGAATAATCAGGAGTCCATTATCAATTCACGTCAGACACAAATGCATACATGTAGCCATATAATGGACAAGCATGCAGTGCAGTCCCAAGGACTTCTGGGAGATCACTGGCTTAGAGGACCACTAACGTCATTTTTGTCATATGACTTTATATTGTTTTCCTGTGTCCTGGTTGTTTCTTTCTTTAAATGTTTCATTCCTCTTGAACCTCCTTCCCCTACCGAAGGTCCTTCAACACCCGATATTGTGTTGGGTAGGCACTTGTAATAAAAAGTGTTAGCAATTGACCCACTAAAAAGGCATGCTTATTCTCTCAATGGCTCTGGTTTGATTTGCCTTATGCTGCGACAAATTACCTAGTCAAGTTTATTGAAAGCAAACTGGCTGCCATGCCAGGATAGAGGAAGGAGTGTCATTGTCTCAAAGCATATTTCTTGTCTTTGCCAGAGAATACCAATGTCGTACTTGTTCTGTGGAAAAAACAAAGAGCACAATTTGTGAAGAGAAAATGAGCCTGGTACCTTTTACCCTCAGTCTGGGCTTTGCCATCCTCTGTGACTCGATTTGGGAACAATCCCTTAAAGCATATCTTGCCAATGAAAGAGGAAAAAAAGAAAGAGAAAGGAAAGAAAGAAAGGGAGAGAGAAAGAAAGAAGCAGTTCAGAGACCTCTTGACCCTGCCCTGTGTAAGCCAGGGGAGGGAAATTCCAAAAGGCTTTTCAAACCTTTCTCTGTTCTGTCCTTTGATATGTGACATGCAATTCTCCTTACCCTCCCCCATTCATTTTTCCTCTCTCCTTTTGTGGCCCTTTAAAAAATACCTAAGCTCTGAAAATAGTGGGTTGTTTTCTTTCAATCTGTGGAATGAAACCTATCAGAAGAATAAAGAGAAATTTTAGAATAAGCACTGATCTGGGAGACAGGGTCTCAGTTTTACCACTATAGGCTGTGAGGACTTGGACAAGTCACTTCACTTCTTTGAGCCTCAGTTATAAAATAAGTGGACTGTTCCCAGTTCTGTGAAAAGCATTGGCTGTATCAGGAAATTGTACAGAGGCTCAGGAAAGAAAGATAGTAACACTGAAAAAAAAATATATATAAGTTTTTTAGCCAGAGATTTATGGGAGGGTTGGAGATAGAGTGACTTTTTCAAGGTGCAAAATCATTAATGAAAAGAGCTTTCTATTTTAACCTTTATCTACAGCCAGACCCCTATCTCAGATTTGTCATTATTGCTATCTCCAAGTATAAAGTGGCCTCACCTGACTTGCCCCGCTGCACACCTCTTTCCTGGTCAACCTCACCAATACCTTTCACTCAGAATTTGGTAGAAGGAATAATAGTAATCTGTCTCCCAGTGCTACCAGATTAGAAGCATTTTTGGGGCCACTCTGCACAACTTGTCAGAGAGTACTGCACCCCACTCCAGTACTTTTGCCTGGAAAATCCCATGGACAGAGGAGCCTGGTGGGCTGCAGTTCATGGGGTCGCTAAGAGTCAGACACGGCTGAGCGACTTCACTTTCACTTTTCACTTTCATGCATTGGAGAAGGAAATGGCAACCCACTCCAGTGTTCTTGCCTGGAGAATCCCAGGGACAGTGGAGCCTGGTGGGCTGCCGTCTATGGGGTCTCACAGAGTTGGACACGACTGAAGCGACTTAGCAGCAGCAGCAGCAGCACAACCTGTGGGATCTTCATTCACCAACCAGGGTTGGAACCCGAGCCCTCAGCAGTGAAAGTACACAGTTCCAACTGCTGGACTGCCAGGGAATTCCCTAGATGCATTTTTAAACTCTTACAGAGTTGTCTGGTAAAAATTTGACTGCTAAAAACTGTGACTGGCAGTTAGCATCTTTCCCCTTTTCTCTGTTCGTTTCCTTTATGATCACTGTAATAATCCCCAGTATTTGCATTCATGTTTCTAGAGAGGAGAGCAAGTGTGATTATGGTCATCTTCGTCTTTAAGGGCAGATACATCACTGATGCTTCTGGATGGTGACTAATAGGATAACAAAGTCAGAGAGGACTATTTCAAGAGAAAGCAGAGGATGCTCCAATGGCAAATATTGGTACATATCATGAATTTCAAGTCTCGACTTACTACTGTGGTCTGATTGACTAAACTTAAAGTTTGGGTTATGGCTTTTAAACCAATCATTTTAACACCTTCACTGCATATTTGCACCTTTTCCTTTCCTCGAAACCAAATACTTGTCAGTGGAGATATATCCTTGGGTATAATGAGTTACCTTCCCTCTTCTTTGCGGGGGAAGGTGTCAGGCATGTAGGTATTGAGTTTATTCTCTCATTGTCTGTAGCAAGAAAAACTTGCTAAAATTTAAACTACATTTGTTAAAAAGTATCGAGAAGTAATATACCAAAGAGTGGTTATCTCAGTACCATGGGATCATGACGAATATTTCTGTGTGTGTGTGTGTGTCTGTGATCTTCTGTATCTTCCAAAATTTTACAGTCATGCTAATGCATGACTATTAGCATCTTTATATGAAATATTATATTAATTAATATAATATAACATTTATACTCTTTAATAATACTAAAGAAAATATTAATTTAAAAAATAAGCACAACTGCCATTTTTGTTACCAAGATAAAATTACATTTGTGTGCATGGGAAGAATAGATGCAAACATACTTTGATTTTTCTCAGTAGTAATGTTGCAAATATATTGCAGCAATTTAATGTATAGAATGAATAAAGTGATCCCCTCCTTTTTCTTCCCACCCTTTAGCAGTAACTGCAGTCACCAGTTTGGTGGCTTCAGATGCCAGTTGCCCATCAGTGTGTTGCTTGGGTCCTTCTTTTTCCCTTTTTTCAAAAGTAGTCACTGATCAAATATTTTTGTGTTTTAGGAAAGCTGTATGTTATGGACTCTCTTTGAATGGGGAAGACTCCTTTTGAAACAAAATAAATATCCTGTAACTTTTGTAAATTTAGAAAGTTGGTTGTGGTTTAATATGCTAATTTTTCATCTAAAAATTATACTTGGAGTCAGTATCTTGGAAAAAGAAACCCATTTGGTGGCATTAGTATTTCCAATTGTTGACATTCGGTTCTCATCATGAAATTGCTGTCAAAATGGATTGAATTCTGTACACTTGGCAGTCTTGTCTAAAAGCAAAGCCCAAGACTGGAATAACAGGAATTTACAGGTCAAGACAGAAGGGCACTTGGCAGAGTTAGTCATAAGGAAGTCTGCATGGTATACTTTACCAAAAACAGCTCACATTGCATTAAGCACTGATGTTTCAGTCACTTTAAAGAATGAATAAACAGTAGTTCAACCAAGAAGAACTAGAAAAAAATCAAGCACATTGGAAGCACAGGCTTACCTATTAATTAAAAATCACTTATACTGTTTTGAAGCAATCTGTTTTCATGTTGCTTTCTCATAGGATTATTTTCTCTATAATAAATAGCCAAGCTTGTCCATTTATTGGTTATATTTCATAGGATCAGAGAACTTTAAAGCTGGAAGGGTCTGTAGAACTTAGCCAGTTTAGCCCTTTCCATTTATAAAAGAAGGAACTGAGGCCTGAGTCGCGTGGTGAATTAGAGGGTGTGCCAGCCCTCAAATATTTAGATTCTTTCACCAACGGGCCAGGATTCTTAGTTCTTTCCACTGTCCCAGCTGCCAGTGTAAATATGTGCCTTGATTTTAAATTTTGTTTTTCAGGAATTGGAAGAGGTACCTGAAGAAATGGATGCTAGGAGAAAACACTGGAAGGAGAATAAGTTTGCTCCTCTTTTCAGTGCACAGGATATTCCAAACGAAGCTGCTCAGCTTGAATCTTCTTCTGAACAAATGCCTTTAGATAAGATCAAGAGAATGGAAATAATATTTAATTTGTCTAGTAGAAAGTTTCGAGAAGAAAATAAATTTAAAAGGAAAGAATTTATTTCCCAACCAAATGAAAATGAGCAAGAATCAAATTTAATAGAGAGAAAGATAAACATTTCAAAGACTGAGGCAGACACAAATTCTGTCTCCTGTGAGTCATCTAATTTAGACATTGCAACTGAAGAAAGCTTTAATAGCACAGAAGAGCTTCCTACCTGGGTTATAAAGGAGTTATCAACTCCACCACAAAAAGACAAGAAAAAGAAATTCACTGAAGGAATGTCTTCAAAACTTCGCCTGAATCTTTTGAATGAAGAGCTGGAAGTGCTTGATATGAAATGCAAAAAAATTGAAGAGGAATTTGAAAGTGCAGAAAAAGAACTTTTGAACTCCAAAAAAGAAGTCTCCACAAAACCCCTAAATTTTCAAGAAGCAGAGGTGGAAACCTCCAAGACAGACTGGGAGCTTCAAGCTTTAAGAAATGACCTCTCTGAAAAAGCAACAAATGTTAAAAACTTAACTGAAGAGCTCCAGCAAGCCAAAGAGGTCATCCACAAGTTGAGCCTTGAGAACAAGGATTTAAAAGAAACTGTTAGGAAGTTAAAGCGGCAGACTGAGGTCGGAAATGCATTCCTAAAAGAAGAAATGAAATTGTATTATGAATTAGAAATGGAAAAGATCCGTGGAGAGCTCACTGCCATCAAGAATGAACTGAGAACAGAGAAGACCCTACAAGCAAGAAATAACAGAGCCCTGGAGTTGCTTAGGAAACACTTTGCTTCTGTAATGCCATCAGGTACCTCTGACAACTTTATGGGGGATTTTTTTAGAACTTAAAAAAAGAAAATAAAAAAATCCTTTCATTGGGCAAATCTTTGAGCCAAATCAGTGTTTCTTGTGCTTTCCTTGTGTATGACTTAAAACGTGTGGGACAGGATATAGTTTTCATGTTTGGTGAATCAGGCTACCCATAAAGGCTATAGATGTTAACTTCAAAGCTTCTGCTTTCTTTTTCTAATGAATTTATTGCCTAAGTCCAAATAGAAATGAAGTTTCAGAAACCCCTTTATATATATACATATGTATATATATATATGTGAGTGTATATATATATATATATGTATATATATATATATGTTTTTAACTCAGAGACATATAGTAATTCACCAAATCATTGATAAATACAAATTAACAGACATTTGTGATCTTGTGAGCAATATTTCCTTGGCACATGAATATTCTTCTATCTGTGTTCATTGATATTAACAATAAAAATTTCATTTATGGATATAAGTATGACTTGTGTATGGGTCTTAAAGACTCAACAGGATACTGAAAAGTTATCTGCTTTCCCTGAGATCTATCCTTAATTAGGAATAGATAAACATCACCCCCAAATGCAGGCTTTTCCTCCTTCCTGCTGTTTTCCCCATGCTTTCTCACTTGACCTGGCCATGGTTCTCATAGACTGGAAGACAACTTAGAGACATGGCTGTGACCTTGGCTAGAGCCCTGATTTTGACAGCCTTGGCTTTTGCATTTTCTTATGTTGACCAGCAAGGGGCGATGTTGACACAGTTCTTCCAAAATTCTACCAGGGGAAAATTTGTAAGCTTCCTGTCCAGTTTACTTCACCAGCTGGCTGAGAGGGAGTGAAAGGTGTTGGATGTCATCTAGGTAAGCTTTTACTGAGCGGCTTGATTTATACAGGAATCCAGCTGTGTAAAGAGCCCAGACGATGACAGTTTCTTTTTTACTTAAAAAGAATAAAAATGTACTGCCTCAGGCCTTTGGTGGAGACTGTGGGCCAGTCGATTGTTGCACTTGTTTGTATCAATCAAGATTTTTTTTGTAATTGGAGCTCTATTTGCATGGTATTTTTAAGTCCAGTGAGCCAAATGTAATTACAGCCTGTGATGGTGAGATACAGTTGTAAGGGTTCAAGTATTTTCCCTCACGGGAAATCCCCAGACTGGGAGTCTAGACATTTTGAGTTCTAGGACCTGCTTTGTTGTTACTAACTAGCTAATTAACCTTCTAGACCTAGAAGTCCTCATCTATAAAATGCAGAAGTAGATCTATCATCCAGATTCTGTTCAGTTCTAACATTCTGTGATTTCATCACAGTGAATTTAATCACAAGTGTATAACTACCTACGAGGAAGTAAAACATGGCTTTGAAAGCATTCAGCTCTTAATACTTCAGGGGACCTACTTTACAGAGCTTCTCCTTTCAAAGGAAATGCACAAAGGCTCTTTTTTATAGTTTGAACATCTCCGAATACCATGTCAATAATAAATCAGGAGAGGGAGTAAATGAGGTTATTTCTTCTCCTTTCTCTTGATTCCTTTTTACTCATTAAGGTCAGGGAAGGCACTTGAATAGAGAGAAACTAGGTTGACCTGGAGTTGAGCAGAACTTGCCTGGCCTGGGAAGATTGGACTAAATTGGGAGATAATCATCTTTGGAACTTTCTGACTTCAACGTGATAACTTTACCCAGGAGCTGGCAGCCTGCTCAAAGAGGAAGCTGACTTTCAGGCTTTTAATGGTCACTGCTTCCAACCCAGGGTCTTTCCTTCCCCCACAAAGACCCTCAGCCCCTGACTGCTAGTGTGCACATAAGCTTACATGTTTAAAATATTTCACAAATTGTATTAAGCTATTACGCTCCAACCTCTTAGTATATTTCAATTTCTAAAGAGAAGTTTTTACTCCAGAATTTCTATCAACCAACCACACATCGATAGTCTTCGGTGACAACTTGGTTTATCTTGCGTGTGTGTGTGTATGTGTTTATGAGTGCTTGGGGGATGAGAAAGGAGTATGGTTTTAGGAGGTGCAGAAAAGATAAGTGCATCACTTAGTCCAGCTCTTAGTCGAGTGGTGGGGGAGGCTTTGTATTTCTAGGATGGAACTGAAACAGTCCTGATGAGACAGCCTGGGATGGTGAGTCCCAGCAAGCTTCACCCTTTGGAAAGGCCCTTTAGAAAGCCTAGATCCAGAAACAATCCAGGGAGAACAATATAAAATCACCAAGTCCAGAGGGCCAAGGAGAGCCAACAGTTTGGAGCTGAGAAAGGACCACATCTTTTGATGCTTTAATTTTTCAAAGCAGGGCTGAAGCAAGCTGAGAGAAAGCTTAGAAGTTACTGTTCATCTTCATGGGCAGATGGGAACAGCAGTGGATTGAATTGGCTTACAGAACCAGAGTCAAGGCTGATGCAAATACTCTGTCCCATTGTCTCTGTAATCACACTCACTTGAGTGATTGTGGGCCCCCAATTTAGATCAGAACATATTGTCACTGTACCTTCTAGTCCATTGAATGAGCAATGTGGCAGTGTTTCTTAACAGGAATGGCATGTCAAGCCACTTATCCCTTCAATCTGTTGGGTAAAATATTTGAAATCAGCAATACAATTGCACACCATCCCTATCAACTCCCAATTCCATAATTATTCAAAAACAAGGGCTCTAGGAATAGCTGCTCCACCTTGAGTTTACAACCCAGTTCTAGAAACATTTGCTGAGCAGTTATTACCATAGTTAATCACTTCTAAAACATAGATATACTAAGTGCTAAGTCGCTTCAATCATGTATGACTCTTTGCAACCCCTCCGACTGCACCCCACCAGGTTCCTCTGTCCGTGGGATTCTCCAGGTAAGAATATTGGAGTGGGTTGCCCTTTCCTTCTCCAGGGGATCTTCCCAACCCAGGGATCAAACCTGCATCTCTTGTCTCCTGCATTGGCAGGCGGCTTCTTTACCACTAGCACCACCTGGGAAGCCCCAAATAAATAAATAACTAAATAAATAAACATCCCTGAATTTGGGGCACATCTTTAAATTGATGGCAAGTCATAGTATAATTGTCTGTGTTTGGTTTTTTAAGTCTCTCTTAGTAGTTCATAAAATAATGGTGGATCTTACAATCACTGGGGTTTTAGATTTGATGAAATGTGGTATGAGCTAGGCCAGGGATATGGGGATAAAAGGATTTAAGAGTAAGACAGGTCTCTGACCTCAGGGACCTTACTTATGCAACTAACTAAAACAACGTGGCCAGGGCTCTACTAGCAGTGCTAATACAAAGTGCTGTGGGAGCACAGAGGAGGAGCAATTAATTCTGCCTGTGGGGCTGGGAAGGACTTCATAAAGGAGGTGACATTTGAGCTGGGCCTTGAAGGATAAGAAGGATTTTTCCAGGCAAAGCATGGGGGCAGGGGTGGGGGCATTTCTGGAATGTGAATGTGCAAAGTCTATTTGGCTTCAAAGAAAACTCTTTAACAGCAATGAATTAGAACACTGCGATGTTACATTCTGCTGACTACGTTTTAAAGTCCCATGCGAGGTTCTACTCTGAAAACTGCCTGGATTCCAGCTTTTTGCAGATAAACTGGAGAATGAAGTTCTCGTGACATAAACACGAGATTCCAGATAACAAATTGCAGGAAACATTTTTTTACTGGTGCCACTGTACCTGTGGCTGCCATCATTTTTGTTTTGGAAACAAAAGATCTAAGAGATTGTCTTCATAGTACCCAGCTAAGTCCACTGTGAGTGGTCCGGTTTCAAAGAGAGATATGAAACAGAAATACCACAGTGGCTCCTGTCTTCAAGAAGCAGTGTAACACAGAGATGAAGTGCCCAAACTTTGGTTATCTACTTACTAGCCCTGTGGCTGGTCAAGTTGTGTGATTCCCTGTAGCTCAATTTTCTCACTTTGCAGGATGGGGTTAATAAATAGTGTTGTCAGAAGGATAAGATGAGATCACATATAGTCAGTAAATGTCACCATCTTTATTATTATTATTTTATCATATAACTGACAAGGGGAAGTTGATCAAGTCCATCTGTCTCCTCCCAGCTATTATTTTCATTAAGCTTTTTACATTTATTGACCCTCAAATTGTGTTCTCTGGAGAATTAGGATAAACTCATTCATAAGATGTGTATCAATGATGTGTGTGATATATTTGGGAAGATGGAACAAATTGCAGGGGGGGGGGATATTTTGATTTTGTTAGTGTATGAAGGCTTAAGCCAAAGTAGTGAATCTGTCATGATGGACTTTCAGGCCTCAAGACAAAGGGAATTTTCTTGGGTCAGAGCCCACCCAGCCCCCCTTCAATCAGGTCAGAGTAAGGCTGGCCCCTGGCCTTGGCAGGCACAATACCAGAAGGAGGAAGAAAGCCCGCTCTAGTGCTCCAGTGGGAAAAAGCTCATCTAGGAAGAGGGAATGGAGACAAGAGAGGCTATTATAGTATTTTCCATTTCCCCTTGGCACAAGGAGCCATGCAGCTGGGGACCCACTACTACAGCTGCTCGGATAAGAATAAGTCATTGTCTTCTTTTCTGTACTCTTAAGACACTGAAGCTGAAGTTTCCCATGTACTGTAGGTGTGCCCTTTTTTCCATACTGAGTATCAAGGTGGTGTCTCCCCTGTTGAGTGGGCAGAGCTACTGTTCACACAGCCTCCTCCTCCCTCGCTTCCTCTCCCCCTCTCATTCTCATTCTCTTCCTCACCATTGATCACACCCAACTTTTGATGATTGCAACATTTCAGTGGGCTCAAGTTGCATTTCCCAGGAGACTCAGTTTATACCTGCTTCTCTGAGGGTGTGTTCTGGGGTACTTTTAAGAATTTCTTTGGCCTTTCAGCCCATGCCTGCTAACTCCACAATAGGTATATTCCAGACCATGATAGAAGATATAACCTGAGAGATTCTTTTTTATGTCAGTAGTACTGTAGCCTGCACTTGGACTGTTGGTTGGAGACTAATTTATTTTGTGTCAAATATTTCCTTGTACCTTGTCTTCTGTAATCTGCACAAAAATCCTTGATTATCAGATGAGGAAACCAAGGCTCAAATATATTAAATGACTTTTTCAATATCACACAGTAAGCAGTGGATCTGGAATTCAAACCCAGCTTGGCCAACTCCACATGTGATGTTTGTTCCATTATATCAGGTCACTTTTTTGTACAAAAATTAATAAGCCAAAGGTTCAATCACCATAGAGGTTATTTAACTTTCTCAAGGATAAACTGGTTTATTGCCACAATCCAGACTCAACTTGAGTCAACCATCTCTTAAATGGCAAGGCTGAGTAGTGAAGATGCATCTGATTATTGAAAAGACCATAAAGTATACATCTTCTGATGGTGGGTTATTAGGTCTACATGAAGGACACAACATACAGTAACATAAACAAGAACAGTTGAAATATGAAGACCAATTGACAGCTCTCTAAAACAAGCTCCAGCACTAATAGAACCAACTTAGTAAACAACGAGGAGTCTTTCTATGCTCATCATAGCTTTGGGGTTTGAGTTTTTTCTTTAAAATTAAAAATTACTAATCACATTTTACCCAATTTTTTCCTTTGTATCTTTGCTTCCTAAAGTGTTTTCATTGAAAGATGGCTACTTTTTAAGAAAAAAAAAAAATGCTCTAAGCCCCCCTTACCGCTTGGACAGTGTTAAGTATGCTGATAATTTATATACTTCACTCTTATTCTTTCCTTGATGCTCTGGTAAATTTCTGAAAGTTCCAATGAAGGAATCATATTGTGTTCATTCATAACTAAACAGTTCTCCGAAAAACCATTTCAATATCTCTTTATTAAAATATCTTCAATAACAGACAAAATGTTTCCTTTAGATTTACAAATTTTTTCAAGATTTTATAAAACAACATGTCCCCTTCATATAATGAAGTAGAAGAAAATCTGGAGAGCTGCTCTCGACATTCATGAATGTGGGTTATGTCAGCAGTAAGCCTGGAGGGCATTTCTGGTTATAAGGTAATCAACCTTTTAAAATGCATAATACATTTTATGTGGTTTTAATGAGTACAAAAATACCTTTACATGTAGCATAAGGACTTTTCTCCCATAAAACATGAGTTATCTAAAATCTTTTCCTTTGGGTATATATTAGGGTATGTTTATAAATAGAGCTGAGGTTGAAGGGCTCCAGCTCATATGTTTGTGCCAAGGCAGGGCAGTGTACTAGCAAAGCAGGAGATGTGGAGTTTGCCTTGTTGGGTCACTGATAGAAGATGGAGTTTAGGATCCCAGAAATTTATGAGGGATCGACACCTGTGAAGGAAAAAAGGAAGCAACATTGAGCAGAGAGGGAATTGCCATGTGAACAGCAAAGTCTTGACAACCGGGCAGAAGCTCTGGAGTTTTATCCATCAAAGTGACCCCCATTGGGTGGAAATGGCTGGGCCTTTGTGCCTCGCCAAATGCCGGTGGTCTCTGGAAGGCGGAATGGCTCTCTGAGGATAAAGCTGTTCCTCAAAGAGCTGATGGCTACAGATGTCTGCAGCCCTCACTCCCCTCTGTCGGGTAGAGTCCGTCCTTAAGGAGATTTGGGAGGTTCATCTTTGCATCCACCACCCTGTCCTCCAAAGTCTTTCTGGCCTCCTTCAGGCTTCTCTTCCAGAGGGGAAACTTAAAAGAGTTACGTTCGTGGGACTGACGACAACCACCACCTCTGCAGCTGCTCTTGGGGCTGCAATTATCACTCAGCATCTCCTTCCTTCAGCTTCTTAGGCTTCCCAGGAGGCTCACTGGTAAAGAACCCACCTGCCAATGCAGGAGATGTGGGTTCGATCACTGGTCGGGAAGATCCCCTGGAGAAGGAAATGGCAACCCACTCCAGTATTCTTGCCTGGAGAATCCCATGGACAGAGGAGGCTGGCGGGCTACAGTCAGCTGGGTCGCGAAAAGTCAGACACGACAGCATGCATAACCACAGGATCTTCTTCCTTCACTCTCTGTTCTAGGTCATGCTCTACCGGTGCTACCGCCCTCTGGTGGCCTCAGTGCCTTACTGGCGGGCCTGACCCAGACCGTCTTCGAAGGGAGGGAGCCCCTAGTCATCATGCCCTTCTCAGGCTGGGGCTGCTGTATCTGTCCGCCTCCTGTCATCACTGGGCAAAAGAGAACTCACAGAGGCCCAAGTGGCCACACAGTTCCACACGCGCTTCTTCAGGGCTCTCGTTTAACAGCAGCCCTGCTCCTGACAATCAGAGTCCATTACCCCTGCTGTGTCACTTACCTCTCTTCTGGCCTGCTGGACACTGGACACAAGGGCCCTAAAAGGCTTAGGCAGCAGCTGTAGCTTAGAATTCAATGGGATTCTTGGGAATTCCCTGGTGGTCCAGTGGTTAGGACATGGTGCTCTCACTGCCAGGGCCCTGGTTTGATCCCTGGTCAGGGAACTAAGATCCCACAAGCTGCACAGTGCAACCAAAAGAAAAGGAAAGGAAACAAACTCAGTGGGATTCTAGTTGTGTCCCCAGAGAAGGGATGCCTCCTTTGGAAACCAGGTCCTCAAGTCCTGTAGAGTTACAGGGAGGGTAAGTGTAAGTTCCTGCATTAGGCAGGATTCAAACAGAGAAGTAGAACCATTAAGAGATTTTATTTTGATATCTATACCTATATCTTCTACATTTCTTTATCACCTATCTATCTGTCTACCTATCTGTCATCTATGGATAGAGACATCAGAGATGGTGTGATACAATGTTATATGGCATCCCATAATAAGTCCTGAGAAAGAAGTTGCTAGCTGAGGACCTGCAGGCAGGAGAGTGAAGCCCATACTTGAAATCTGTGTCTATTTCTATGAGAATGACCCATTGGCCCTTTCAGGATGGAAGGAACATAATGTTGTGAGCTTGCTACCAGGTGCCCAGTTGGTCTCAAGGAATAGTGCCATCCTGGGGGCTTTGTGTTGGTCTCTGTATGTGGCATGTTGAACATTCTGCAGTAGCATTAGCAAGATCAGCCTTCGTAAGCAGGAGTCCATGCTGTTGGAGCCATGTGTAGCTTCTGAGTCTGCCACCATGGGCACTGTGTTCACGTGCCCATCTTGCCATCACTGGGGTGGCCAGTGACAAAGACTGGCTGATGTCGGCTGCCCAGGTCGTTTTGTTTACTTGGTTATTCAGTGCCTCCTCTGAGCAGTATGCTCTCTGGTGGATGTTAACATGTGATGCAAAGATCTTCATGCGTAGAGCCAATTCACATGCTTCTGTCTCAGATCTCCTTGTTCCTCATCTACCAGGCTTTTTCCTTCCAAACCCCTAACCAGCTATTCAGAACCTTCACCACTGACCATCAATGTATAAATATTTTAACCTAGAGCTACTTCTCTTTCCACCCGAAGTGGGTGATTAAGTATATCACCCAAATCACTGCCCATTGGGAGGACTTTCATGTGACACTCTCTTTCAAGTCCCCCACCCCCTGAAGGAGGCTAATATAGCTACCATCCATTTTTCACTTCTGCCCACATACTGACCCAACCCATCTGTAAACCAGGCTTTTCCCTCCTCCTCCAGTTCATCTGATGGGGGTCCCCAAAGAGCTGTTGGCATGAACTGAGGGAGGTGCTCTGTGCATCAGTGGTGTGTGCTATGGGCATCGGAGCTACCTGAGCTGGCAACTTGCTTATGCCCTTTAGTACTGTTCATGATCACCCTTGGATACCTCCCTTTCATCTTGTAATGAATTGTTGCTGGGTCTGCCTGACCTTATGATTTAATGGACCTGATAAGACCCAGTTTATGATAGATAATTCTAGTTGCATGGTT
Source organism: Bos mutus (assembly GCF_027580195.1). Classification (NCBI taxonomy): domain Eukaryota; kingdom Metazoa; phylum Chordata; class Mammalia; order Artiodactyla; family Bovidae; genus Bos; species Bos mutus. The sequence goes on along the minus strand of NC_091646.1, from coordinate 23,375,399 downwards.
ACTTCGTGTCCTGTGGTCAGGTGTTTCATCTTCTCCAGGGCCCAGCAGCATACCAGGAGCTGTTTTTCTAAAGGCATGTGACTCTTTTCTGCAGATGGCATGGCCTTGTTCCAGAACCCTGTGGGCCTGCATTGTGATTCTCCCATGGGGGTTTGCCATGGATTCCATACTGTGTCTTCCCACTGCTGATACCTCTAATTCCATGTGATCTGCCAAGATCATATGGCTGGGCAGCATGTATGGCAGCCTGGACCTGCTGCAAAGCCCTTCACTGCTCTGGGCCCCAGTCATAGCTGATGTGTGTTGCCTTGTCACTTGGGATGGAGTGGAATCTCTGGATGTGAGATACACTGCCTCTACAACCCAAGAAGACCCATCAGAGGTCATGATTCCTTCTCTTGTGGCAAGAGGTACAAGTATAAGAAGTTGTATTTTGCTTTGAAGGGGGTGCCCCAGCAAATCCCTGGCCACTGGACCTCTAAATATTTTATGGATCTGGTAAACCTCTGAATCTTTGTAGGGTTTATCTGCCATCCTCAGGAGTACATGCATCTTACCAAGAAGTGGAACAATAGCTCCCTCTTGCTCTTCTAGTCTGATCAACGAAATATTGTCAATGTAGTAGGCTAGTGAGATGTTCTGCAGGATTCCCAGAAGGTTCTGATCTCTTCAGACTAAATTATGACAGAGGATAGCAGAGCTAATATAGCGCTGGGACAAAGCTGTAGGTGTGGGACTTCCCTGGTAGCACAGTGGATAGGCATCTACCTGCCAGTGCAGGGGACACAGGCTTGATCCCTGGTCCAGGAAGATTCCACATGCCGTGGAACAACTAAGCCCGTGTGCCACAACTACTGAGCCCATGTTCTAGGGCCCACAAGCTGCAACTACTAAAGCCCACGTGCCTAGAGCCTGTGCTCCACAACAAGAGAAGCCACCACGATGAGAAGCCCACGCACTGCAATGAAGAGCAGCCCCCACTCACCGCAACTAGAGAAAGGCCTCGCGAAGAAACGAGTGTCCGCCAGAACCGCCCCAAAAACCCCAACAACTGTAAATGTGTATACTATTTCCTCTTCCATTTGAATGCTAATTCTTTTTGATTCTCCTTTCTGATTGGGACAGAAAATAAAGTATTTGCCAAACCAGTGGCCATAAGGACGTATTTAAGGGGATCACATCTAGCACAGCTGATGTGATTGGAGCTACTACTTGGTTGAACTTGTGGTGGTCTACAGTCCTATCCCAGCTAATGTCTGCAGGCACAAGACTGGCAAATTAAATAGAAATATGATGAGAATCACCACCCTGCAATCCTTTAGAACCTTAAGGGTGGTATTAATCTCTACAAGCCCCTTCTGCAATGTGACCATTTACTGTCACAGCCAAGCAGGGCAGTGTGGTGCTGGTGGTTCAGTATCAGAGGTTTCCACTTGCCTTCCCCACTGTGATAGCTCTTATCTCACTGGCCAAGGACACAGAGTGGTAGTTGTGCCAACTACCTAATTGTACCCTTGGAGACTGGAGTGATGACCACGAAGTTCTTGTAGCCACGGACCTTCCATGAACTGGATCTTGGCCAGGACTCCACCACGTATTACCTGGGCCTTATATGTTCCCACTTTCACTGGAGGCTATGATGATATTTTGAGTATCCAGGTATCTATGTCAACTCAGACCCTATGTCCTATAGCCCTCAAAATATCAAAGTGTACTCTTTCTCCAGTACACAGTTACCCAAATAAATGATCAGAGGTCCCTTTGCAGAAGGGAAATCACTATAGTGGATACTTGCTGTGATATTGCAGGGTCCTTTCTCTGAGGGATTCAGCCAGGTCTTCTATCAGTGAGTCGAAAACTGAATTGGGTCTGGAAACTGGACAGGGGATCATGATTTTTTTTTTTTTAAACAAGGGCTCCCAGACTGTTTCTGTTATCACAAATGGAGTAGTAATAGTGCCTGTAAATGCTACGCTCTGTTCACCATCTCCATAACTCTGTGGGTCGGACCCCTTGGCTGCCAGTGTAAACTTGGTTATATTACAATAACTGCAAACTCCTGGTGCCTGGTGATTAAGCACCACAACCTGGCTTCTGTTGTCATGAGTTTTTTCATCTATAATGCTATCAGTAACCTAAGTTTATGACAGTTTTTTCTCAGACCTGGATGGCAAAGGAGGCCACCACTGAACTCTTGAGTGACGTTGGCGTCCATCTCACCTGAGCATTCCTGACAGCTTTGTTAAATAGCGTGCTCTCTGGCTCTTCCTATGGAAGACAAACTTTTATGCTGGTTCTTGTGGTTGGACGTGGGGATGTCCATTCCAGCACGCCCACTTCCTTGAGCCTTCTAGTCCCATCCTCAACTATTTGCCACCACAGTAATTGACATTTCAAATCCATACAGCATAGGCTATCACATTTTCCTTCTAGGAGCCATCCTAATAGAAAATTTACACCACTTCCTGGGGTCCGTAACAAGGTGTTATACCTGTATTTCAGGAAAGTACTCAGTAAACTCAATTACATCTCTCTGAGGTTATCCATCCCCACATCGATCAACCAACCTCAAAATCCGATCTTCTCCTGCTGACACACACCAGCTACCTCTTGCAGCTTCTTTGGAGTATAGTCCTTTTCCTCCGTTGTCAGGCCCAGTGCATCTGGGTTATGTTTAGACTTACCCTGTATTCACAGCACCGTTTGTTGCCCACTGTGTGCTCTTGACACCCTGGTCAAAGATGACTTGGCTGTATATGTATGAGTTTATTTCTGAGTTCTCTATCCTGTTCCATTGATCTATGTATCATTTTTATGCCAATACCATACTATTTTGATTACTATAGCTTTGTTATATAGTATGAAATCAGAACACATGATGCCTCCAGGCTTGCTCTTCTTTCTCAAGATTGCTTTGGCTATTGGGGGTCTTTTGTGTTTCCATATGAACTTTAGGATTGTTTTTTCTCTACTTCTGTGGGACTCTGGAGCAACCAGTGATGACCTAAGTGCTCTGTTATCAAGCCAAAATAGCTACACCTTTATAATCCAACCTCTCTGAGTCAACAGATGCAGGCTGTCTCAGAAAAGGTGCGATCTGGCTGTGAGGTAACTCTGTAGCTGTGGAAGGAGCTGACAGCTGGAGGCTGTTTGCTGACTGAACTCCCCACAGCTAGGCAGCATTTCCTTCCTCGAGGTGGACTTCTTTGTGTCTATCACGGAGAAGACGAGGAGGATCTGAGTCCTGACTCACTGTGTGACACCGGACAAAGTTCTACATTGCTGAATCTTTATGGAAATACCTCCCTCATGGGGTTGTTATGGGAAGATTAAAGGAAGCAATACACATATGATATCACTTTGTAAACTCTAAGGTGTATTATAAATCTCTACATGCAAAAAAGTCCACATTAACTGGGATTCATAGGGTTTTTTCCCTTTCTCTGAACTACTTCCACTTCTTTCAGCCTCCTAAATTAAGGTGATGCACTGAATAAAGTCTTAACCAGCATTTTTCCTGTATTGGGGAAAGATCTTCCTTTCATGTGAAGATCCATGTTTGACTTAATATGGATAGCCAATAGTGCCTAATACAGAGCTTTGTTTGTTGTTGTTTAGTCACTAAGTCATGTCCAACTCTTTTGGACTATAGCCCACCATGCTCTCTGTCCATGGGATTTTCCACGCAATAATGCTGGAGTGAGTTGCCACTTCCTTCTTGAAGTGATCTTCCTGACCCAGGGATCAAAATCTCCTGTACTGCAGGCATATTCTTTAATTCTGAGCCACCTTGGAAACCCAATACAGAGCTTGGCACTCAATAAATATTTGCTCAGTTAGTGAGTGAATGGGAAAAGTTGTGCCCACTTTTAGAGGAGACAGAAAATGTAATCAGAAATGAATAATTATCTGGAAAATTAAATAATAAACCCATATTTTATTTTCATGATATAGCTACATTAGTAGACCAACAGGTTGTGAAATCCTTTAGTTTGAATATGCCATTACCAACAGGCTGAGAATTTCCCATCAGATGGGTCCTGCATGTTCTGAGACAATTGGCTCATTGGCTCCCTTGTAACAGGCACAAATTGTTAGTAGTATGTACCTGGTGGCTTTATAATCATGTTCATGCAAGTAAGCTCTTGTTTAGGTAGACAATGCTTCTTTCTATCGTGTGAGGATCCTATGTGATCATGTACATAAGAAGCTTTGTAAATGACTGTGTGCATGCTTTCATTTCCATTAATATTATTTTCTGACCAATCAGTCCCTCCCTGAAAGATAATTTCAAGCCACTGTCAAGAAGTCCTTTCTGGACTTCCGTGGTGGTACAGTCCACAGGAGTCAGCCTGCCAATACAGGGAACACAGGTTTGAGCCCTGGTGTGGGAGGATTCCATGTGCAGTGGAGTGGCTGGGCCCATGCACCACAACTACCAAGCCCGCAATCTATAGCCTGTGGGCCACAACTACTGAGCCAAGTGCCGTAATTACTGAAGCCTGTGTGCCTAGAGCCTGTGCTCTGCAATAGAAGAGGTCGCCACAATGAGAAGCCGCACACCGCAACAAAGAGTAGTCTCTGCTCGCCGCAAGTAGAGAAAGCTTGCCCATAGCAACAAGACCCAGCATAACCATAAATAAATAAAATAATTTTTAAAAGTCCTTTCCTTGAGGCCTTGCCCCAAAGTGTCACTTTCTCACTGAAGGCTGGACTTTAAATTTCCTCTTTCTTTCCTATCAAAACATGAGCTCCTTGATTATCACAGTACAGATATTCAATAATATTTGTTGAATGACTAAGTGACTGAATGAAATATTTTTAAAAGGCAATTAAAAAAAAGAGATGTTATCATATAAGAAACAAATCGCCAGTCCAAGTTCGATGCACGATACAGGAAGCTTGGGGCTGGTGCACTGGGATGACCCAGAGGGATGGTATGGGGAGGGAGGTGGGAGGGGGGTTCAGGATTGGGAACACATGTACACCCATGGTGGATGCATGTTGATGTATGGCAAAATCCATACAATATTGTAAAGTAATTAGCCTCTAATTAAAATAAATAAATTTAATTTAAAAAAATAAAAAGAGATGTTTATTGCTAAATAGAAGGCCTCATTTGTTCCCCTTCTATTAAATGTTCTGGTTCCAAGAGAACAACTAAACTACTTTTTTTTCACTCTAGGCTTTCCCCAAGTTTCATAGAACTTTACATAGGAACTTTTTCATTTTTACATATGATTTCAGTTTTATTTATGCTACTATATATATGTATATAAAAGAGAAATACACACATATAGGAAGAGAGTCAACCTATGTTACAGTCAATATATTTAACTTTTTCTGCTTAAAATTTTCTAATTAAATTTTCTATACAAAGTCATTGCCAATTAATATGGCAATGATTTACATACAGCTTATATAACCAAAATACATTTAGAAAGCTATAGTCTTGGATCCCCTCCCTCTCCAAAACTGAATAATTAACAATGTCATAACTTGCATGAATATATAGTATTTGAAAAACAGTGTCTCAAATCAAGTATAGAAGTATCCATACGACCTACTTTGAATCACAATATTCCCATTACTTTGTACAGTGTTTATACATAGATTATAATAGCTTCTGAAATACTAGTTGTTTAACTATTGTTACCTTTGCTGAACTGTGTGACATTATAGAAATTGTTTTGGTTTTATTATGGAAAATTTCAAACATACAGAAAAGTAAGCAATAATATAATGAACCCCCACAGATACATCACTCAGCTTCAATAATTACTAGCACATAGCCCAACTTGTGTCAAATATATTGCTCCATTCTTCCTCCCCCAACTCCTACAGGACAATTTTAAAGCAAATCTGAGACAGCATATCATTTCACCAATAAATGCTTCAGTTTCTAAAAACTATTTTGAAAGAGATATTTGCCATGTTGTGTTTGTTTACTGGTATCTATAACAATATTAATCTCTTTGAGGAAAATGTAAAATCAAATATTCTCAACAAGGCAGTATTGGTATTTAATCCTGTATTCTTTCTTTGTTTTATCTTTGGCTGCACTGGGTCTTCATTGCTGCAAGCAGGCTTTCTCTGCTTGTAGCTCATGGGCTTCTCATCGCAGTGACTTCTCATTGCAGTGATTTCTCGTCGTGGAGCACAGGCTCTAGGCACACGGGCTTCAGTACTTGTGGCACATGGGCTTAGTTGCCTCATAGCATGTGAGATCTTCTCAGACTAGGGATAGAAGCAGTGTCCTTTGCATTGCTAGACAGATCTTCACCACTGGACCACCAGGGAAGCCCTAATTCTACATTTTTCAAAAGCAGCTTAAGGGACTTCCCTGGCAGTCTAGCTGGGGGCAGGGGTTCAACCCATGGTCGGTGAACTAAGATCCTATATGCCGTATAGAGTAGCCCCCCTCACCAAAACAAAAACAAAAACAAAATCGGCAGCTTAAATTAAAACGACACATATATTTATTATCTCAGTTCCAGGAATCCAGGCTTGGTTTAGCTGAGTCCTTCGCCTCAAGGTCTCTCACAAGGTGCAAAGTGTTAACTAGTGCTGGGGCCTCTTCTGAGACTCAGTTGGGGAAGAATCCATTCCTAAAATCTTACAGTTTGCTGTCAGGGTTTATTTCCTTGTGGTCTCTGTTGGACTGAGGGACTCAGTTCCTGGCTGTCTCCTGGCCAGACACTCACCTCATTTTCTTGTCACCTAGGCTTCCCTAATATGGCTGCCTGCTTCACCAAAGTGCTGAGACAGCAACAGAGAGTCTGCTTAGCAAGACAGAGGTTACCATTTTACGTAACATAATCATGGAAGTGACACCCATAGCCCCTGCCACATTCTACTGGTTAAAAGCAAGTTTCAGACCACACTTGAAGGGAGACAATTACACAAGGTGTGAATGCCAGGAGATGGGGGTCATTGGGAGCATCTGAAAGCCAGCATGTCACACCTCAGACCTAGAGTGACAGATAAAATCAAGGTTCAGAACAACCTTCAGAGTGGGGTCCAATCACTCAGGAGCAGGGCTCTATTAAGATTGACTGTGGCCAAGAGGTGAACTGGGTACAACAAAAGGCCTCTTAGACAACCTCCACCAATCTGACTAGCTGAACTCACAGATACTTTCCAGTCTCTGTGGATGTGCTCACTAATGCCTGAGTTGTCTGCCTACAGGAGTCACCTGCCTGTGGAAGGCTTCCCACCGGTCAGCCCTGAGCACTCCCACCTCGTCCACTGGGGTGGTATACCTTCCACAAGTCAGTTCAGTCTGTCCCTCTTTTGGACCATTCAGGCTGCTATAACAAAATATCACAGACTGGGTGGCTTATAGACAATGAATTTTTCCTCACACTTCTGGAAGTTGGAAGTCCAATGTGAATGAGCCAGAACAGTCTCATTCTATTGAAGGCCCTTTTCTAGGTTGCAGACTGCTAGCTTCTCACTGTATCCTCACATGGTGAAAGGGGTGAGCAAGCTCTCGAGCTCCTTGTGAGTGAAAGTCACTCAGTTGTGTTCAACTCTTTGCAACCTGACCCCATGGACTATACAGTCTATGGAATTCTCTAGGCCAGAATACTGGATTGGGAGCTCCTTGTATAAGAGCACTAATTTCATTCAGGAGGGTTCCAACCTCATGATATAGTCACCTCCTAATATCATCACCTGAGGGGTAAGAATGTCCACATATGAATTTTGGAGGGACACATTCAGACCAAAGCAGTCCCCTAACCCCTAATAACACTAGTTATTGTAATTATAACTAAATATTACATAAATTGAATAGATATGGCTGTAAAAACATTTTATAAAAGCTAAGTTTAATGATTGTAGAAACTGTTAAAAGACTTAAATAGCTAAAATATCATTGTCAGTTTAGTTGTGGTTGAGATATCAGCAAAGATGGGAAAACATGAAAATCTAGAAATATCCTGCTCTCAGATTTCACTACCCATATCTCTGAGTCCTTTATTTGTTTTGAATAAACAGACACTGGAAATCAGATGCTGTTTAAATGTGCTATTTAAACAAGAAGGATAAGGAGAAAAACCCATCAACATATTCATGTTCGGGGGAAAAAAAACATTGGCCTTAAATCAATAGATTGGTGAGCAAGTGTACAGGTTTTAAGATAGGATAAAATGTACATGTATCTTTTTTCCTTTTTTTGGAATGATTTTGTAGTTAGCATATATTGATCTCTATCAGAACTGGCTGTCGACAGTCTCCTCATATAGTCCATGGGCATCCCAGGGGAGAGCTGGCTTCCCACACACCTTCTGCTGTGCTCTTCTTCCAAGTGGTACCATGCTTGCTTGGGCCTCTGACTTCCATTTCCCAGCACCAAGTGGTTGGTGTTCCCTGCCATATAGGTGATTTCATTCACCCACAGGCATGGGTGGCTGGAGATCCGGCTGACTGCCATGCAGATCAAGAATCCTGCTTCTCTCAGCTCATGATGTTTCTCTAGGCCTGTGACTGATTGGAGCCTTTCAGGTGCTTTGGCAAACCACAGCTGTGGCTCCTTCCAAAACCCAAGGACCTGAATCTGCCAGGGAGACCTGCTACCCTCCTCTTATCTGTCCTAATTGCTCCTTTCTTTTTTGTTGACAGTTTTATTCATATAACTTCCTAATACATATAATTCACTCATTTAATACGTACAATCCAGTGATTTTTACTATATTCATAGGCTTGTGCAACCATCACCACCATCTAATTTTAGAAAATTTTCCTCATCCCAAAAGGAAAACCTGTACTGATTAAGCAATAGTTTCCCATTTCCCTATCCCCCTGCTGCTAAGTCGCTTCAGTCGTGTCCGACTCTGTGCGATCCCATAGACGGCAGCCCACCAGGCTCCCCTGTCCCTGGGATTCTCCAGGCAAGACCCTATCCCCCAACCCCAAGCAAATACCAATCTGCTTTGTCTCTACTGATTTGCCTATTCTGGGTATGTTATGTCAATGGAAACATTGTTTTCTTTCATTGCACATAATGTTTTTGAGGTTCATCTAGATTGTAGTATGTATTAGTACTTCATTCTTTTTTATGGCTGAGTAATATCTCCAGTGTAGGGATATACCACTTCTTATTCATATGTTCATCTGTTGTGAACGTTGTATAGTTTCTACTTTTTTGGCTATTATGAATAATGCTGCTATGAACATTAACACACAGGTTTCTATGAGGACGTATGCTTTCGTTTCTCTAGGAGGAGAATTGCTAGGTCATATGGTAACTGTAACTTGTCGAGGAACTGAGGATGCATTTCACAGAAAATTGATTATTAATTTTCAGCATGTAAATTTTTTACTTCATGGATTAGTCACCAGCCAGTTGATTCTCACACTTGCATCTCTGTTATTCATATGTTCCATGATCATTTGGTGTCTTCTCAGGGAATAAAAGTAAATTTAATTATTGGTCTAATCACAAATAGAATTAGGCAACTGAAAACAACAAATATATATATATATATATATAAATTTATATATATATATTTTGGTTAATTAGTTGCCATTACTCCTTAATTTATCCACTGTCCTTTTTGTATTTAGGTCAAACATTTTTACTCTAATCAATTTGAAAAATGATGAAAAATTGAGTACACTACTTATATCTCACTAATTGTATTCCTGTTGTTATTTTAGAAAGATGGTGAAAGGAAGTAGCTGAACTTGAAATTTAACATTGGGTAGATGCACCATAATTTAACCAAGCCCTTACTGATGGACACTTGGACTCTTTGTAATCTTTTAAATGATTTAGAATGTTTTGAATATAAGACCATAAGACATGGAAACTTTGGGGGTATGACTTTGGCCATTTACTTAAAAAAAAATTGCTTTCAGGAAGAGATAAAGGGAGTAAGGAACTCCCAGACAGAAGTTAACCAGATATACCCGGGTACAATCTAAGATTTCTCCCTTAAATCTCTTCAGGAGTAGTTTTGAGATCCATGAATTTGCTGTGTGATGCAGGGAGCTCAAATCCAGTGCTCTGTGACAACCTAAATTGGATGGGATGGGGTGGGAGTGGGAGGGAGGTTCAAGAGGGAGGGGACATATGTGTACCTGTGGCTAATTCATATTGATATATGGCAGAAACCAGCACAATATTGTAAAGCAATTATTGTCCAATTAAAAATAAATTTAAATTAAATAAGACATAATGGAAAAAACAAAAGAAAATTATTAAGAGTTTTTAAAGAGTAAACTCATTTCAAAATGGCCTATATAGGAATGGACTCTAAAAAAAGTGCATATATGTATAAGTGATGTACTTTGCTGTACAGCAGAAACTAATACAACACTATTAATAAACTATACTCCAGTAAAAATTAATTTTAAAAAGTTTGACAACATATATTTGAAAAGTTGCTTGCATTTTGAAAACAGAGAAGAAATAGAAACCAAGTAAAATATACTTTAAGCAAAAGACTCAAAAATATTTTTTGAAAACAAGAGGAGTCAGGAGAACCAAGGGTACTATAATAGTGAATATATTTAAGAGTTTATAAATTTCATTCAAAACAAGGCTTCATTTGTTGGGTTTTTTAAAATATGTGATTTGAGGTGCTGTTTTCATTTTCAAAAGACAACCACTTTCAAAATATTTAAACAAGTCTTGACTGTATTTACCATGATATTTCCAAATAATATTATATGCATATTATTGTTTCTTGATTCGTCCATTTGAGACGTTATCCATTCTCTTTTCCTTTTCTTGGTAAAAGTATATATTGAAAGTTTATTATATGCATTGTGCTAGAGCTTAAATGTAACATAAAAAAGAAACCATGGTTTATCAAGGTTTTTATAGTTTCAAGGTCTTTATAATTTAGGAGCTGAGTCAAGAATACAAAAGTTAATACATTAAAAATACAATTATTATACTTGAATGTGAGGCATATACATTTTCTAGCACTATTCCCTAAATACCTCTTGCATTATCTTGATTTTTTTAACAAGGTCTTTTTTTCGGCTGTGCTGGGTCTTTGTCCCTGCATGGGGTTTTCTCTAGTTCTGGCAAGCAGCGGCCATTCTCTAGTTGCAGTGCATGGGCTTCTCATTGCAATGGCTTCTCTTGTTGTGAAGCACAGGATCTAGGTGCTCAAATTTCACTAATTGCAGCATGTGGGCTCAGTAGTTGTGGCTCTCGGGCTCTAGAGCACAAGCTCAATAGTCGCTCTGAGGCATGTGGAGTCTTCCTGCATCAAGGATTGAACCTGTGTCTCCTACATTGGCAGGCAGATTCTTTACCACTGAGCTACCAGGGAAGCCCTGCTTTCTGTTTTTTTAAATAGACTTTATATTTTAGAGCCATTTTATGTTCACAGCAACACTAAGCAGTAGGTACAGAGATTTCCCATATACCTCCTATCTCCGTGTATGCATATCCTCTCCCATTATTTACTTCCCCCACCAGAGTGGTACATTTGTTACAAATGATGAACTGACACTGAAATATAATCATCCAAATCCATAGTTTACATTACCATTCACTCTTGACAGTGTACATTTTATGAGTTTAGACAAATGGATAATAATATGTATCCACCATTATAGAATGATAGAGTATTTGTGCCTGGGTGCTCAGTCACTTCAGTCATGTCCAACTCTTTGCAACCCTATGGACTATAGTCCACCAGGCTCCTCTGTCCATGGGGTTCTCCAAGCAAGAATACTGGAGTGGGGTTGTCTTGCCCTCCCCCAGGGGATCTTCTCGATCCAGGGATCGAACCTGGGTCTCCTGCCCTGCAGGTGGATTCTTTACCCACTGAGCCACCTGGGAAGCCCACAGAGTATTTTCACTGCCCTAAAAATCCACTGTACTCTGCCTGTTCATCTATCTTCCTCTCACCTCTGCCCCAATCCCTGGCAACTACTGATTTTTTTACTGTCACCTTTTCCAAAATGTCAAATAGTTGAAATTATACATTATGTAACCTCTTAAGATTGACTTCTTTCACTTGGTAATATGTATTTAAGCTTCCTTCATGTCTAATAATGTCATTACTCATTCAGTTTAGTTCAGTTCAGTCGCTCAGTCATGTCCACCTCTTTACGACCCCATGAATTGCAGCACGCCAGGCCTCCCTGTCCATCACCAACTCCCGGAGTTCACTCAGACTCACATGCATCAAGTCAGTGATGCCATCCAGCCATCTCATCCTCTGTCGTCCCCTTCTCCTCCTACCCCCAATCCCTCCCAGCATCAGAGTCTTTTCCAATGAGTCAACTCTTCGCATGAGGTGGCCAAAGTACTGGAGTTTCAGCTTTAGCATCATTCCTTCCAAAGAAATCCCAGGGCTGATCTTCAGAATGGACTGGTTGGATCTCCTTGCAGTCCAAGGGACTCTCAAGAGTCTTCTCCATCACCACAGTTCAAAAGCATCAATTCTTTGGTGCCTAGCCTTCTTCACAGTCCAACTCTCACATCCATACATGGCCACTAGAAAAACCATAGCCTTGACTAGACAGACCTTTGTTGGCAAAGTAATGTCTCTGCTTTTCAATATGCTATCTAGGTTGGTCATAACTTTCCTTCCAAGGAGTAAGCGTCTTTTTAATTTCATGGCTGCAATCACCATCTGCAGTGATTTTGGAGCCCCCAAAAATAAAGTCTGACACTGTTTCCACTGTTTCCCCATCTACTTGCCATGAAGTGATGGGACCAGATGCCATGATCTTTGTCTTCTGAATGTTGAGCTTTAAGCCAACTTTTTCACTCTCCACTTTCACTTTCATCAGAATGCTTTTTAGTTCCTCTTCACTTTCTGCCATAAGGGTGGTGTCATCTGCATATCTGAGGTTATTGATCTTTCTCCCGGAAATCTTGATTCCAGCTTGTGCTTCTTCCAGCCCAGCATTTCTCATGATGTACTCTGCATATAAGTTAAATAAACAGGGTGACAATATACAGCCTTGACATACTCCTTTTCCTATTTGGAACCAGTCTGTTGTTCCATGTCCAGTTACTTTGTTATTGCTTCCTGACCTGCATATAGGTTTCTCCAGAGGCAGGTCAGGTGGTCTGGTATTCCCATCTCTTTCAGAATTTTCCACAGTTTATTGTGATCCACACAGTCAAAGGCTTTGGCATAGTCAATAAAGCAGAAATAGATGTTTTTCTGGAACTCTCTTGCTTTTTCAACGATCCAACAGATGTTGGCAATTTGATCTCTGGTTCCTCTGCCTTTTCTAAAACCAGCTTGAACATCTGGAAGTTCATGGTTCATGTATTGCTGAAGCCTGGCTTGGAGAATTTTGAGCATTACTTTACTAGCGTGTGAGAAAAGTGCAATTGTGCGGTAGTTTGAGCATTCTGTGGCATTGCCTTTCTTTAGGATTGGAATGAAAACTGACCTTTTCCAGTCCTGTGGCCACTGCTGAGTTTTCCAAATTACTCATTAGGGAAATGCAAATCAAAACCACAGTGAAATACCACTTCATATCCACTAAGATGGCAATAAACAAAAAGAAGGATGATAACAAGTATTGGTAAAGATATGGAGAAAAGTTGAAACCTCATACATGGCTGGTGTGAAGCAAAATGTTGCAGCTGATTTGGAAAACCAAAAAGTTAACCAAAGTTTTAACCAAAAAGTTAAACATATTTACTACATGACCTAGCAATTCCACTTCTAAGTATACATCTAAGAGAAATAAAATATGCAATCTCACAAGACTTGTCTGTGAATGTTCATAGCAACATTATATATAATAGCCAAAATGTGGAAATAATCTGTGTCCATTGATACATTGATAAAGTGTGGTATATCAGTAAAATGGAATATCAATCAGCCATAAAAGGAATGCAGTACTGATCCATACCATAGCATAGATGAACCTTGAAAAAAATGACGTTAAATCAAAGAAGGCAGACACAAAAGGCCCCATATGGATAATTCCATTCATTTGAAACATCCAGGATAGACAAATCCATCGAGACAGAAAGTTAATTAGAGGTCAAGGTTGCACAACTTTGTGAATACACTAAAAAGCAATGAACTGTACATTTAAAAATGGTATGTGGCATGTGAATTATAGCTTGGGGTGGGGGAGAGGAAGAAAAGGAGAAGGGAAAAAATACCACTACCAAGCAAATGAAATTGCTGATGTTGTCACAGATTCTCCTAAGGTGCCAATTATTTTCTCTGTGAAGGGAAGGGGCAGGTTTCTGATAAAGCCAACATCTAATTGGGAATGGCTGTGCTCCAGGACCCTGCAGGACACATTTTAATAACACTCCTCTAATAGTTACTCTGGTAATTTCTCCAGAAATGTGTGCAGTACATTTTGCTTTCCCCAACAATTTCTGTTAAAAGCACAGTGATGTTTTCTGTTCTATGTTTATCCGAAACTTAGATGCACAGGTTGTTCTTGAAAGACATTTTCTTCTCCAGCTGAGCAATGGACATGCCAGGGAGCTGATCATGTCTGATGAGAAGCTGTCTCACTTACACACATTCTGGCCTATGAAAGAGGATTAATGCAGTGTCAGTTAAGTGACATGCTCTTGTTTGTAGTTTAAATCCCATAAATTTGTGTTCAAGGCATTTGTTTTTATACTGAAATGGGAGAATATAAATACTCAGGCTTGTGTGGAATGATTTTGCCACCTAGTTTGCCAGTGAAAAGTTTTTCTTTTCACTTGTTTGTTGTTAATGCTGCTTGGCTTCCTGCCAGTTCAATAACAATTACCCCACATTGTCATCTTGTCTGAAAGAATTCTTCAATAGTAGATTCTGCACAAATGTCTAATGAATGAATGAATGATGTGTTTTTCTTGTTTATTTTTCAGGGGGGTACAGAATCATAAATAAATGTTTTATGTTGTGAGTCAGCCATAAAGAAATTAGATCCAACATCATTTAAATGAAAAGTCAAAGGCTAGGAAGCAGAAAGACAGTAGTGTGATAGGATCTGTTATGAACGTGGATCGCTTTGTCCCCAGCCAATAGCATGATTCCTAGGAGTCCAGGAAAGAGCCAGGCAAGAGTGAGGGTTAGGCCATAAAAGAAGGTAGGTCTCCCTGTGCACAGTCTCTTTATTTCCTCTTCCAAGCAGTTGACCTCTCCTTAACTCTAGTTACTGAATGAAGGCTTCATATTGGCATGGAGTGCAGTTTCTTCAAAGACTCCCAAAGATTGGGTTTGCTGAGCCTAAAGTGAAAAAAAGTGAAAGGTAGCACACAGTCATGTCCGAATCTGCGATTTCATGGACTATAGCCTGTCCCACTCCTCTGTCCATGGAATTCTCCAGGCAAGAGTACTGGAGTGGGTTGCAGTTTCTTTCTCCAGGGGATCTTCCCAACCCGAGGATCGAACCCATGTCTCCCACATTGCAGGCAGGTTCTTTACCAGCTGAACTACAAGGGAAGCCCTTGGGAATACTTAATGCTCTCTGTTGCCCCTTGTGGGTGCTCAAAAGGCTTACAGCCTGATAAACTGATAACAAGGAACAGATAGCTTCATCATGGGAGATGAAATAATCAGAAGTTGAAAAGTTTTAGCCAAGTTGTCAATGATTAAGGACAACCCCTGTGTTAAGGTTGAAAGTCGCTTTAATTGCTCACTTATGGATGACAGCGCTCAGGTCACAGAAGTCCTTGCTCGCCGTGTTCCTAAACCATTTGCCAGCCCTGTTTTTCTCCCCTTCTTTGAAAGTGTCTTGAAAGGTCTGTAAGCTCCAACCTGAACACCACCCACACTTGGTCAACAGTGATATCCCTGGTAACTACTCAGGGAATTACTGAACTAACTGGCAAGTCCAAATCCCTTTCTTGCTTTGAAAGTCTTCCTGCTGTCTCAATTTCTCAACTGAATTTGGAAGTTTGTGTGGACTTTTATCATTACAATTTGGTCCCAGACCCCTACTGCTACCAAGCTCATATGTAACTTTCATCCCTATCTTTCAGACCTAGGCCACCTCTATGCCTGCTTTCCACCAATCCTTTCTGAACATGTCTTGTTTCTGCCAAAAGGTGTGTTCTAAGCCCTGGGGTCACATCATTTCCATGCTGGTCAGCATACAACTTTGAACAAAGGAAATATTTAAGAAATTTATCTGAAGAAAATGAAAACACTAATTCAAAAAGATATAGGTACCCTTGTGTTCATTGCAACATTATTTACAATAACCAAGATAGGAAAACAACCCAAGTGTCCATCAATGATTAAATTGGTAAAGAAATTGTGGTACATATATGCAATGGAATATTATTCAGTCATAAAAAGAGTAAATTCTTATCAATTTTCCACAACATGGATGGACCTTAAAGGCATTATGCTAAGTGAAAAAAGTCGAACAGAGAAAGAGAACTATTGTATGATCTCTCTCTCTCTCCTTCTCTCTCTCTTTTTTTCTTTTTTGGCCATTTACCATGGCATGCAGGAACTTAGTTCCCTGAATAAGGATGAAACCTCACCCTCTGCAGTGGAAGTACAGAGTTTTAACCACTAGACTGCCAGGGAAGTCCCTGTATGATCTCTCTTATATGTGGAATCTAAGGGAAAAAAGCCACCAAGTTCATAGATAAAGAGAACAGATTGGTAGTTTTAAGAGACAGGGAGTAGAGGGTGGGAGGAATGGGTGAACTGTTTTGGCAGATGTTTTTCATTAGATAAAATTGACCAATTTTTAAAAAATATAAATTTATTTATTTTAATTGGAGGCTAATTACTTTACAATATTGTATTGGTTTTGCCATACATCAACATGAATCTGCCATGGGTGTACACGTGTTCCCCATCCTGAACCCCCCTCCCACATCCCCTCCCTGTACCATCCCTCTGGGTCATCCCAGTGCACCAGACCCAAGCATCCTGTATCATGCATCAAACCTGGACTGGCGATTCATTTCACATATGATATTATACATATTTCAATTGCATTCTCCCAAATCATCCTACCCTCGCCCTCTCCCACAGAGTCCAAAAGACTGTTCTATACATCTGTGTCTCTTTTGCTGTCTCGCATACAGGGTTATCATTACCATCTTTTTAAATTCCATATATATGTGTTAGTACACTGTACTGGTGTTTTTCTTTCTGGCTTACTTCACTCTGTATAATAGGCTCCAGTTTCATCCACTTCATTACAACTGCTTCAAATGTATTCTTTTTAATGGCTGAGTAATACTCCATTGTGTATATGTACCACTGCTTTCTTATCCATTCATCTGCTGATGGACATCTAGGTTGCTTCCATGTCCTGGCTATTATAAACAGTGCTGCGATGAACATTGGGGTACACGTGTCTCTTTCAATTCTGGTTTCCTCAGTGTGTATGCCCAGCAATGGGATTGCTGTGTCATATGGCAGTTCTATTTCCAGTTTTTTAAGGAATCTCCACACTGTTCTCCATAGTGGCTGTACTAGTTTGCATTCCCACCAACAGTGTAAGAGGGTTCCCTTTTCTCTACACCCTCTCCAGCATTTATTGTTTGTAGACTTTTGGATAGCAGCCATTCTGACTGGCGTGAAATGGTACCTCATTGTGGTTTTGATTTGCATTTCTCTGATAATGAGTGATGTTGAGCATCTTTTCATCTTTTGTTAGCCATCTGTATGTCTTCTTTGGAGAAATGTCTATTTAGTTCTTTGGCCCATTTTTTGATTGGGTCATATATTTTTCTGGAATTGAGCTGCAGGAGTTGCTTGTATATTTTTGAGATAAATTCTTTGTCAGTTGCTTCATTTGCTATTATTTTCTCCCATTCTGAAGGCTGTCTTTTCACCTTGCTTATAGTTTCCTTTGTTGTACAGAAGCTTTTAATTTTAATTAGGTCCCATTTGTTTATTTTTGCTTTTATTTCCAACATTCTGGGAGGTGGGTCATAGAGGATCCTACTGTGATTTATGTTGGAGAGTGTTTTGCCTATGTTCTCCTCTAGGAGTTTTATAGTTTCTGGTCTTATGGTTAGATCTTTAATCCATTTTGAGTTTATTATTTTTTTAAATTTTATTTTATTTTTAAACTTTACAATATTGTATTGGTTTTGCCAAACATCGAAATGAATCCGCCACAGGTATACATGTGTTCCCCATCCTGGTGTTAGAAAGTGTTCTAGTTTCATTCTTTTACAAGTGGTCGACCAGTTTTCCCAGCACGACTTGTTAAAGAGATTGTCTTTTCTCCATTGTATATTCTTGCCTCCTTTGTCAAAGATAAGGTGTCCATAGGTGCGTGGATTTATCTCTGGGCTTTCTATTTTGTTCCACTGATCTATATTTCTGTCTTTGTGCCAGTACCATACTGTCTTGATGACTGTGGCTTTGTAGTAGAGCCTGAAGTCAGGCAGGTTGATTCCTCCAGTTCCATTCTTCTTTCTCAAGATTGCTTTGGCTATTCGAGGATTTTTGTATTTCCATACAAATTGTGAAATTATTTGTTCTAGCTCTGTGAAAAACACCATTGGTAGCTTGATAGGGATTGCATTGAATCTATAGATTGCTTTGGGTAGTATACTCATTTTCACTATATTGATTCTTCTGATCCATGAACATGGTATATTTCTCCATCTATTAGTGTCCTCTTTGATTTCTTTCACCAGTGTTTTATCGTTTTCCATATATAGGTCTTTTGTTTCTTTAGGTAGATATATTCCTAAGTATTTTATTCTTTTCATTGCAATGGTGAATGGAATTGTTTCCTTAATTTCTCTTTCTATTTCCTCATTATTAGTGTATAGGAATGCAACAGATTTCTGTGTGTTGATTTTATATCCTGCAACTTTACTATATTCATTGATTAGCTCTAGTAATTTTCTGGTGGAGTCTTTAGGGTTTTCTATGTAGAGGATCATGTCATCTGCAAACAGTAAGAGTTTTACTTCTTCTTTTCCAATTTGGATTCCTTTTATTTCTTTTTCTGCTCTGATTGCTGTGGCCAAAACTTCCAAAACTATGTTGAATAGTAGTGGTGAAAGTGGGCACCCTTGTCTTGTTCCTGACTTTAGGGGAAATGCTTTCAATGTTTCACCATTGAGGATAATGTTTGCTGAGGGTTTGTCATATATAGCTTTTATTATGTTGAGGTATGTTCCTTCTATTCCTGCTTTCTGGAGGGTGTTTTTTTTTTTTTTTTTTTTTTATCATAAATGGATGTTGAATTTTGTCAAAGGCTTTCTCTGCATCTATTGAGATAATCATATGGCTTTTATCTTTCAGTTTGTTAATGTGGTGTATTACATTGATTGATTTGCGGATATTGAAGAATCCTTGCATCCCTGGGATAAAGCCCACTTGGTCATGATGTATGATCTTTTTAATGTGTTGTTGGATTCTGATTGCTAGAATTTTGTTAAGGATTTTTGCATCTATGTTCATTAGCGATATTGGCCTGTAGTTTTCTTTTTCTGTGGCATCTTTGTCAGGTTTTGGTATTAGGGTGATGGTGGCCTCATAGAATGAGTTTGGAAGTTTACCTTCCTCTGCAATTTTCTGGAAGAGTTTGAGTAGGATAGGTGTTAGCTCGTCTCTAAAATTTTGGCAGAATTCAGCTGTGAAGCCGTCTGGACATGGGCTTTTGTTTGCTGGAAGATTTCTGATTACAGTTTCAATTTCCATGCTTGTGATGGGTCTGTTAAGATTTTCTGTTTCTTTCTGGTTCAGTTTTGGAAAGTTGTACTTTTCTGAGAATTTGTCCATTTCTTCCAAGTTGTCCATTTTATGGGCATATAATTGCTGACAGTAGTCTCTTATGATCCTTTGTATTTCTGTGTTGTCTGTTGTGATCTCTCCATTTTCATTTCTAATTTTATTGATCTGATTTTTCTCCCTTTGTTTCTTGATGAGTCTGGCTAATGGTTTGTCAATTTTATTTATCCTCTCAAAGAACCAGCTTTTGGCTTTGTTGATTTTTGCTATGGTCTCTTTTGTTTCTTTTGCATTTATTTCTGCCCTAATTTTTAAGATTTCTTTCCTTCTACTAACCCTGGGGTTCTTCATTTCTTCCTTTTCTAGTTGCTTTAGGTGTAGAGTTAGATTATCTATTTGACTTTTTTCTTGTTTCTTGAGGTATGCCTGTATTGCTATGAACCTTCCCCTTAGCACTGCTTTTACAGTGTCCCACAGGTTTTGGGTTGTTGTGTTTTCATTTTCATTCATTTCTATGCATATTTTTATTTCTTTTTTGATTTCTTCTGTGATTTGTTGGTTATTCAGCAGCATGTTGTTCACCCTCCATATGTTGAAATTTTTAATAGTTTTTCTCCTGTAATTGACATCTAATCTTACTGCATTGTAGTCAGTCAGAAAAGATGCTTGGAATGATTTCAATTTTTTTGAATTTACCAAGGCTAGATTTATGGCCCAGGATGTGATCTATCCTGGAGAAGGTTCCGTGTGCGCTTGAGAAAAAGGTGAAATTCATTGTTTTGGGGTGAAATGTCCTATAGATATCAATTAGGTCTAACTGGTCTATTGTATCATTTAAAGTTTGTGTTTCATTGTTAATTTTCTGTTTAGTTGATCTGTCCATAGGCGTGAGTGGGGTATTAAAGTCTCCCACTATTATTGTGTTATTGTTAATTTCCCCTGTCATACTTGTTAGCATTTGTCTTACATATTGCGTGCTCCTATGTTGGGTGCATATATATTTATAATTGTTATATCTTCTTCTTGGATTGGTCCTTTGATCATTATGTAGAGTCCTTCTTTGTCTCTTTTCACAACCTTTGTTTTAAAGTCTATTTTATCTGATATGAGTATTGCTACTTCTGCTTTCTTTGGGTCTCTATTTGTGTGGAATATCTTTTTCCAGCCCTTCACTTTCAGTCTGCATGTGTCCGTTGTTTTGAGGTGGGTCTCTTGTATACAACATATATAGGGGTCTTGTTTAGGTATCCGTTCAGCCAGTCTTTGTCTTTTGGTTGGGGCATTCAACCCATTTAAGTTTAAGGTAATTATTGATAAGTATGATCCCGTTGTCATTTACTTTATTGTTTTGGGTTTGAGTTTATACACCCTTTCTATGTTTCCCGTCTAGAGAAGATCCTTTAGCATTTGTTGGAGAGCTAGTTTGGTGGTGCTGAATTCTCTCAGCTTTTGCTTGTCTGTAAAGCTTTTGATTTCTCCTTCATATTTGAATGAGATCCTTGCTGGGTAAAGTAATCTGGGCTGCAGGTTATTTTCTTTCATCACTTTAAGTATGTCCTGCCATCCCCTCCTGGCCTGAAGAGTTTCTATTGAAAGATCAGTTGTTATCCTTATGGGAATCCCCTTGTGTGTTATTTGTTGTTTTTCCCTTGCTGCTTTTAATATTTGTTCTTTGTGTTTGATCTTTGTTAATTTATTAATATGTGTCTTGGTGTGTTTCACCTTCGGTTTATCCTGTTTGGTACTCTCTGGGTTTCTTGGACTTGGTTGATTATTTCCTTCCCCGTTTTAGGGAAGTTTTCAACTATTTTCTCCTCAAGTATTTTCTCATGGTCTTTCTTTTTGTCTTCTTCTTCTGGGACTCCTATGATTCGAATGTTGGGGCTTTTAACATTGTCCCAGAGGTCTCTGAGATTGTCCTCATTTCTTTTAATTCATTTTTCCTTTTTCCTCTCTGATTCATTTATTTCTACCATTCTATCCTCTACCTCACTAATACTATCTTCTGCCTCCATTATTCTACTATTCATACCCTCCAGAGTGTTTTTGATCTCATTTATTGCATTATTCATTGTATATTGACTCTTTTTTATTTCTTCTAGGTCCTTGTTAAACCTTTCTTGTATCTTCTCGATCCTTGTCTCCAGGCTATTTATCTGTGATTCCATTTTGGAGCATTTTCACTATCATTATTCGGAATTCTTTATCAGGTAGATTCCCTATCTCTTCCTCTTTTGTTTGGCTTGGTGGGCATTTATCCTGTTCCTTTATCTGCTGGGTATTCCTCTGTCTCTTCATCTTGTTTATATTGCTGTGTTTGGGGTGTCCTTTCTGTATTCTGGCAGTTTGTGGAGTTCTCTTTATTGTGGAGGTTCCTCACTGTGGGTGAGGTTGTATGGGTGGCTTGTCAAGGTTTCCTGGTTAGGGAAGCTTGTGTTGGTGTTCTGGTGGGTGGAGCTGGATTTCTTCTCTCTGGAGTGCAAAGAAGTGTCCAGTAATGAGTTATGAGATGTCAGTGGGTTTGGAGTGACTTTGGGCAGCCTGTATATTGAAGCTCAGGACTATGTTCCTGAGTTGCTGGAGAATTTGCGTGGTATGTCTTGCTCTGGAACTTGTTAGCCCTTGGGGGGTGCTTGGTTTCAATGTAGGTATGGAGGCGTTTGATGAGCTCCTGTCGATTAACGTTCCCTGGAGTCAGGAGTTCTCTGGTGTTCTCAGGATTTAGACATAAGCCTCCTGCTTCTGGTTTTCAGTCTTATTCTTACAGTAGCCTCAAGACTTCTCCATCTATACAGCACCAATGATAAAACATCTCCTTTCAAAGACAATGGGCTGCTTTTCTGGGTGCCTGATGTCCTCTGCCGGCATTCAGAAGTTGTTTTGTGGAATTTTCTCAGTGTTCAAATGTTCTTTTGATGAATTTGTCAGGGAGAAAGTGGCCTCCCCGTCCTATTCCTCCGCCATCTTAGGATCGCCCCAAATTGACCAATTTTTTTAAAATTTAAAAAGTTATGGATTAGGGGATAGTAGATACAATCCTGGGGCTTCCCTGGCTCAGCAGTAAGGAATCTGCCTGCAATGCAGGAGACCTGGGTTCAATCCCTGAGTTGGTAAGATCCCCTGGAGGAGGGCATGGCAACCCACTCCAGTATTCTTGCCTGGAGAATTCCATGAGCAGAGGAGCTGGGCATGCTACAATCCATAGGGTTGCACAGAGTCAGACACAACTGAAGCGACTAAGCAGCAGCAGCAGACACAATCCTAGCACCTTTCCTCCGCCTGTCTTTGCAAGACAGCTATCTCCATACTTCCAACTGAAGAAGCCTCTACACTTTACAGTAATATGAATACAGTAATACAGTTTACGAAAAGAACAATGGCCCAAAGAAGAAGAAGAACAACAACAGCTAGCATTTACTGAATGGGCACTAGGGGCTAAGTATTTGACATAAAGCCCTATGAGGGAGGTCTCATCAGCCTGATTTTAATGTTGAAGGACACGAAGCTCAAAGAGGATACAATGCTTGGGTCAGCTCACACAGCTAGCTGGCTTGTGGCTGAGCAGGGATTCAAACCTAGGGCTACCTGACTCAAGGAGCCTATGTTCCTTTAACCATAGTGTACTGCCTCATTTTTGGTGCCAAAATAAGGAAGAGGTGAGGGGAACTGAGTGAGGGGAAAGGGATGTAATTTGACCCTTAGAATATATGTTTTACTTACTTTTATTATCCTTCTTATGATCAACTATAAAGTCAGGAAATATGTCCCACCCACTAGATCTGTATTATACTTCTGGGAAAAGGTATTTTTATATAAATTCAAATCACAGAAAATAACAAAACATGGTTTTCTTTCTCTCCCTATTCTCCCTTGGATTCCATTTACCTTTATGAGAATTTTCAAAGGCCAATTTTCAGGTTAATTTTCTTTTGAAGTAAAATCTACATACTACATAAAGTACACAGACCTTTAATGCATAGCCCAGTGAATTGTCACAAAATGAACACAGTCATGTCCTCACTACCCAGATGAAAATGAAGAACAGGGACTTCCCTACTGGTCCAGTGGCTAAGACTCAGTGCTTCCATTGTGAGGGATGGGCTTTAGGGAACTGGGATCTCATGTGGTACAGTTCAGTTCAGTTCAGTCGCTCAGTCGTGTCCGACTCTTCACGACCCCATGAATCGCAGCACTCCAGGCTTCCCTGTCCATCACCAACTCCTGGAGTTTACTCAAACTCATGTCCATCGAGTTGGTGATGCCATACAGCCATCTCATCCTCTGTGGTCCCCTTCTCCTCCTGCTCCCAATCCCTCCCAGCATCAGAGTCTTTTCCAATGAGTCAACTCTTTGCATGAGGTGGCCAAAGTACTGGAGTTTCAGCTTTAGCATTAGTCCTTCCGATGAACACCCAGGACTGATCTCCTTTAGAATGGACTGGTTGGATCTCCTTGCAGTCCAAGGGACTCTCAAGAGTCTTCTCCAACACCACAGTTCAAAAGCATCAATTCTTCAACGCTCAGCTTTCTTCACAGTCCAACCCTCACATCCATACATGACTACTGGAAAAACCTTGACTAGACGGACCTTTGTTGGCAAAGTAATGTCTCTGCTTTTGAATATGCTATCTAGGTTGGTCATAACTTTTTATTGATTATTAAAATTTATTTTATTGAAATAAAGCTGATTTACAATGTTGTATTAATTTTTGTATTGGGTATATATTTGGCACCCTGATTACTAGGTCATAGGAAAAACGTGTTCAGCTTGGCAGATACTGTCAAACAGTTTCCCCAAATGGTTGTACCAATTTTTACTGCAATGAATAGAGTATAAAAATTACTCCACAAACTTGCCAAACCTTCCATCATCAGGCTTTTAAATTTTAGATTTTTCAGATAGATTTGTTATCACATTATGGATTTAATTTGATAATATGTTAAGCACTTTTGTATGTGGTAATTGGCCATCTGTAGATACTATTTTTGAAATATCAGTTAAGTCTTTTTATTCATTAAAAAATGAACTTTCTTTTTCTTAATATGTAACAATTCTTTATATAGTCATAGAACCCACCTTCCAATGCAGGTGACATAAGAGATGCAGGTTCAATCCCTGGGTTGGGAAGATCCCCTGGAGATGGCCTTGGCAACCCATTCCAGTAATCTTGCCTGGAGAACCCCATGGACAGAGGAGCCTGGCAGGCTATAGCCCATAGGGTCGCAAAGAATCAGATATGGCTGAAGCAATTTAGCATGCATGCTGCACAGGAGTCTTTCATTGGATAAATGGATTTCAAATCTTATCTCTCTATCTCTTGCCTTTCCACTTTTTAAATGGTGTCTTTTGGTGTACAAAAAATTCTTCATTTTAAGGAAGATCAATTTACTAATCTTTATCTTTTCTGTTGTTGTTGTTTAGTCGCTAACTCATTTTCTACTCTTTGTGACCCCATGGACTGTAGCCCACCAGGCTTCTCTGTCTATAGGATTTCCCAGGCAAGAATACTGGAGTGGGCTGCCATTTCCTCCTCCAGAGGATCTTCCTGACCCAGGGATCGAACCTGTGTCTCCTGCATTGACAAGCAGGTTCTTTACCACTGAGCCACCTTGCAAGCCCAATATGGGTCTTATAACCAGAATATATAAAGAACTTTTAAACTCAGCAACAGACAAATGATCAAATTTAAAAATGGAAAAAGGATCTGAATAGACATTTCTCCTAAGATGTGCTAATGGACAAGAAGCATAAGAAAAGATGCTCAGCAAAATTAGGCATCAGAGACATGCAATTCAAATTCACAATGGGATACGGCTCATATACATTT
Source organism: Bos mutus (assembly GCF_027580195.1). Classification (NCBI taxonomy): domain Eukaryota; kingdom Metazoa; phylum Chordata; class Mammalia; order Artiodactyla; family Bovidae; genus Bos; species Bos mutus. The sequence continues at coordinate 23,349,956 of NC_091646.1, read as the reverse complement.
CAAACCCACTAGGATGATTATTAAAAAAAAAAAAACATTAAAAAAATTGTAGGTGAGGATGTGGAGAAACTAGAACTTTTACACACTTCTGGTGGATTTGTAAATGGGGCAACCACATTAGAAACAGTCTGAAAGTTTCTAAAAACAATAAATATAGAATCACTAAATGACTCAGCAATTCCACTGCTAGGGAGATATGCAAAAAAAATTGAAAATAGGTATGAAAAGGTTCTAGTCACCAATTGCAATGTGTATATGTGTTGGGGGTGGTTGGCTTTACACACCACCAAACAATTCTTTGAGTGTCCTATGATTCAGCTCAATTCTGACACTATCTACCTGGAAATAGTTGTCAGAGACCACAAATTAAGGTCTCAGTCCCACAAGACTGACCCCTCCCCACCAACATACACTTCAAGTACAGATGTTATCTTTTCTTCTTATCCACTGGCTAAAAATCAGATGTCTATTTTTACTTGTATAAGTATTTAAGACTTGTACACAAAATGTTCAAAACTATTTCCAATTGCTGATAGTTTGAAATAACTCAAATGCATAAAATCATGCATGTATGAGTAAAATGTGATACATCCATACAATGGAACATTATTGAGTTATAAAAAGGAATGAAGTAGTGATACATAATGCATTCTGGGTGAAACATAGAAACATGCGAAGTAAAAAAAGTCAGACATAAAAGGCCACATTCATATGAAGTACCCAGAACAGGCAAATCCACAGAAACAGGAAGTAAAATAGTGGTCGTCAAGGTCTGAGGGGAGGAGGGAATGAGGAATGAGTGCTTAAAGGGTGCAGGATTTCTTTTTGTAGTAATGAAACTGTTTTGAAACTAGATAGAGGTATACAATATTATGAATGTGCCACTAAATTGTATAATTTAAAATTGTTAACTTTAAGTTATATGAATTCTACTTCAATAAAAAAGAGAAAATGAACAAAGAGAAATAAATAACAAAATGGAAACCATAAGCCTTAACATAGCAATATTTCATTAAAAGTAAATGTAAGCACATTTGTTGAAAAAGAGGGACTGGAAGAGTGGATAAATGAATATGGTTCAATTAGATGCTGTCTACACAAACTCACTTCAACTATAACGGTATACGGAAGTTGAAAGCAAAAGAATGAAAATAGATATATCCTGTAAACATTAATCAAAAGAAAGTGTTGCAGGAAGGGGGACCCCTTCCAGGGCCTCAGAGTGGGCTCTTGTCTAACATTCAGAAATGAATTGTCTGAGGAGACACACGTGCTGACAAAGCAAGAGACTTTATTTGAGAAGGGTGCCTGGGTGGAGAGCAGCAGGGTAAGGGAACCCAGGAGAACTGCTCTGCCATGTGCCTCACAGTCTCAGGTTGTATTGTAATGGGGTTAGTTTCCCAGTTGTCTCTGGTCAGTCATCATGTTTGTGCCCATATTTGGTCTGACTCAGGGTCCTTCCTGGTGATACGTACATCTTGCAGCCAAGATGGATTCCAGTGAAAAGGATTCTGGGAGGTTGGCAGGACAATATTATGGGATGGCATCTCCTACCTCCTTTTGACCCCTCCCAAATACTTCGGGTTAGTTTTATAAGACATATTATGGGCCAGAGTCTTCTCCCTCTTTTTGGCCCCTCCCAAATTCTTGTAATTAGCTTTTGGTGGCAGCACCATGTTCCTTATTGGGACCTACTGTTATAAGACAACTAATGCAAGTGGTTATCATTGTGGCTGGCAAAGGTGGATGGTTTGGGAATTAAGGCCAGTGCTGTCATACGAATTCTGGGGGGAAGTAAACATTCAGTCCATAAAATTGATGATAAAAACTCTTTCCCAACTAAGGATAGAAGGGAACTTGCTCAACTTAATAAAGATCATCGTACTAAAAAACCCTATAGTTAACATTATAATTAATGGTGCAATATTGAATGCTTTCCCCAGAAAACAAGCAAAAGGCAAGGATGCCTTCTACTCTCGCTACTCTTATTCATCATGGTACTGAAACTCCTAAACAGGACAAGAAGGCAAGAAAAAGATATGCAAATCAGAAAGGAGGAAATAAAACTGTCCTTATTTGCAGATGTCATTTTGTCTAAGTAGAAAATCCCAAGAATCTACCAGAAAGCACTAAAATAAGTGAATTCAGCAAGGCCAAAGGTCACTGGGTCGAGGATAACACACAGATATCAGCTGTATTTTTATATGCTGGCATTGAACAGGTAGAAACCAGAATTAAAAACAATACCATTTTAAACATGAAATCAGTTCAGTTCAGTTCAGTCACTCAGTTGTGTCTGACTCTTTGCAAACCCATGAAACGCAGCACACCAGGCCTCCCTGTCCATCACCAACTCCCAGAGTCCACCCAAACCCATGTCCATCGAGTCGGTGATGCCATCCAGCCATCTCATCCCCTGTCGTCCCCTTCTCCTCCTGCCCCCAATCCCTCCCAGCATCAGGGTCTTTTCCAATGAGTCAGCTCTTCGCATGAGGTGGCCAAAGTACTGGAGTTTCAGCTTCAACATCAGTCCTTCCAATGAACACCCAGGACTGATCTCCTTTAGAATGGACTGGTTGGATCTCCTTGCAGTCCAAGGGACTCTCAAGAGTCTTCTCCAACACCACAGTTCAAAAGCATCAATTCTTTGGCGCTCAGCTTTCTTCACAGTCCAACTCTCACATCCATACACGACCACTGGAAAAACCATAGCCTTGACTAGACGGACCTTTGTTGGCAAAGTAATGTCTCTGCTTTTCAATATGCTATCTAGGTTGGTCATAACTTTCCTTCCAAGGAGTAAGCGTCTTTTAATTTCATGGCTGCAGTCACCATCTGCAGTGATTTTGGAACCCCCAAAATAAAGTCAGCCACTGTATCCACTGTTTCCCCATCTATTTCCCATGAAGTGATGGGACCAGTTGCCATGATCTTAGTTTTCTGAAGATCAGAAAAGATATTGAGCTTTAAGCCAACTTTTTCACTCTCCTCTTTCACTTTCATCAAGAGGCTAAATAAAATAATTAGGTAAAATGTTAACAAAACATGTACAAAATCTAAGTGCTGAACGACTACAAATAAGCACACAAAAAGATGTTCAACATCATTAGCCACTAGAGAAATGTAAATTGAAACCACAATGAGATATTAATACACACCTGGGCTTCCCCAGTGGCTCAGATGGTTAAGAATCTACCAGAAAGTGCAGGAGACCAAGGTTTGATCCCTGGGTTGGGAAAATCCCCTGGAGAAAGGAATAGCAACCCCCTCCAGTATTCTTGCCTGGAGAATTCCGTGGATAGAGGAGCCTGGTGGGCTACAGTCCATGGGGTCGTAAAGAGTCAGACACGACCGAGCGACTAACACTTTCACTTTCACCAAAATAGCTAAAATTAAAAATACTGATGCTAGCAAATGCTGGTGAAGATGTGGAGAAACTGGATCTCTCATACATTGCTGGTGGGAATCTAAAATGGTACAGACATTCTAGAAATAGTTTGTCATTTTCTTGCCATGCATCCCAGCAACTGTATGCCTGGTATTTATTCCAGAGAAATAAAACTTTATGTTCACACAAAAACCCATATGCAAATGTTTATAGAGGCTTCAATCACAATCTCTAAAAACTAGAAACTACCCAAGAGACCTTCAGTGGATAAATGGATAAGCAAACTGATATATTCATACCATGAAACACTACATAGCAATATAAAGGAAAGAACTTCTCATCTACACAATTTGAATGGGTCTGAAAGACATTATGTTGAATGATAAAAATCCAATCTCAGAAGGTTACATACTGTATGATTCAATTTATTTAATATGATAAAAAAGACAAAATTATAAAGATGGAGAATAGATCAGTGTTTTTTAACTTTTTTTTTCATTTTTGGCCCCCCTGAGAAGAGTTTTTAGACATTTTTTTCTAATAGCTTCCTCCCAAATGAAATACCAAGGAAGAAGATTTTATCAGGTAGGACTGAGGTTTGGAAAGTGACAAATTATTGTTATGGCTAAGGTTCTGTTTCAGGGAGGAGAGAGCAGGGGCATGTTGTAAAGGATGGAGAGGGAGTCACACTTCTCTGAGGATACATTTTTGCAGTTTTAGCTTTGGAAATTGTGCCAATGTTCTACATTTTCAAAAATAAAATTGAATCAACAGGAGGGGAAAAGAAACTTAAAACTGAATACAAACAGAAACAAATGAACCCAACTGTATTTCAAATGAATAACATCACCACATGGAAAATAACTAATCCAAATAACTTTCAAACAAAGTACCTGGGCTGTGTATTCTCTGACTAGGGATAAAAAAGACCTGCATACAGATCTTCAATCCATCTAAGTAGATTTGTTTTATATAGTAGTATGAAAACAGTAATTCTGAAACTATTTTATGTGTATTGGAGAAAATGAGTTAATACTGTTGGAAATCGGACTTCTTGCTGGAAGAAGGGAGATAAAAATTTTAAAAGGGTCACCAGCAGGAGATAACTTGTAGAGTTGGAATGAAGTTAGAAGTATCAGTGTGTACTCATAATTTCTCCAAAATCAAGAAAAAAATTGGAATGTAGACTAGAAAGTATTAAATATATCTGTATATGTATATATTGCACATACAGAGCGATTTTATTCTACTAGAGATTATTATTTACACAGAGAAAATGAGAGATACCTATATGACTACTTATTAAGAAATGATACCAGGGACTTCCCCAGTGGTCCAGTGCTTAAGACCCCCTTTTCCAATGCAAGAAGTGAGAGTTTGATCCCTGGTCAGGGAAGTAAGATCCCATATGCCACAGGGTGTGCCAAAAAAAATTTTTTTAATGAAATGATCCCAGATTGGGATTGACATATACGCATTACTATATTTGAAACAGGTAACTGAATAAGGACTTACTGTGTAGCACAGGGAACTCTACTCAGTAGTCTATAAAGGCCCAAATGGGAAAAGAATCTAAAAAAGAGTGTGTATATGTTTATGTATAACTGATTCACTTTGCAGTACACCAAAACCTAACATAACATTTTAAATCAACTATATACTCCAATAAAAACTAAAAGAAATGATCTTAAAAAGCTTTCAAAGTAACCCGGAATTTGTGTTCCTGCTTTTATTCTTTTTTTTAACCTTTAAAATATCCTTTTCTTTTTGAAGTCATATATGGTTTCATACCTCTTTTATGTTAGAAGTAATGTAGTTTTGATTAATAGAATGAGTTTTGAAGTCAGAGCATCTGTGTTTATATCCCAGCTTTTTCAGTTATTAACTATGTGGTCTCAATCAAGTTATTTAATCTCTGTGAAACTTGGATACTTGATCTCTAAAATGAGAGTAATAGTTATGTTACTCATGGGGTTGTATACATAGAGTGCCCAGTACACTGTAGATACCCAATATCTGAGTGACCCAAGCAATACAGTTCTGGTACATTGCTTCTTTACTAGCAAGAAAAATAAACAGAGCTTTGTGTCTAATTCAGGTACCCAGACGAAACAATCACATAATGTATCTATTCTGATGTTACATATTCATACACTTTCTTGGAAGTCTCCACTTGTCAGAATATTTAAAACTTGTAACACTTGTTGTAATTCTTCCCAAAGGAGAGAAACAATATAAGAAGTGCTTTGTATTTTGGGCTTTTAATCAGAGTGGTTTAGTTACTAATGGACCCACAAGTTGTCACTTGTAGGCTGAATGTATCCTTCAGGAGATAAAGGATGACTGCTCTGGAGCACAGAGCCAGCCATCTTAAGTTTGAGTCCTAGAACTGCCTTTTCTCATTGTAAGACCTTGGGCAAATCAATTACAGTCTTTAAATATCAGTTTCCTCATCTGCAAGATCTGGATAATATTGTCTATTCATAGAGCTGTTATGAATTTATTCAAATGAGAAGGGGTGTTAACATGCTTTTGTACACAGTGAGGTGCTACACAAGTATATCAGATGGTATTAGATATTTTGTGGCACAGCTCTAGTGTACCTTGACTTGGTTTTATAAACTATGATCTTATTACTTACTGAATTCCAATAGTTATTCTCTGTAGCAATTCAAAAATAGATTTATGAGATATCAATGTAGTTCATGAACTGTAGAGTGCTTTTGACACCTACTATGGTATGTGTTCTATTTTTAACTTTTCCCCGAGCAGCCTCTTGAAAATGAATTATCTTTTGGTAAGAAAATAATTACTGTAAGAAAAAAAGTCCCACAAACAAAATCTACTAAGATTTTTGTTGTCACTTGAAAAGTAATTAACTTACAAATAAAGATGAGTGTAGCCAAACCAGTATATGCTTCTATGGGCTCCAGAATTATTGATACTATCCATTAGTATCTAATCCAGAAATGGAAATAAAGTCTGTATTGTTGGCTTACATTTCAAAAATTTTCTCTGTATTTTTTAAGACACTATCTCAAAGTACCAACAAAATTGGTTGTGAAATTTTTAAATGTACTTATCAACCTCTTTTTTTAATGTATGTCAGACGAATCATGTCACAGATTCATGTAAATTGCCTGGTCATTTATGTATTTTGTGGATAAATGCTAGTTGTCTCCTCTAAATGACAAAGTCTTCTTACAATTTATTCATTTATTTAGTAGATTTACCTAGTGCCTTTTTTCTCTAGCTCATCCTTATCTATTTAGGAGGTAATGAAAAACAATGCATAATACATTTTTCTATGTAACTTTCTGTTTTAGTTCATCCTGTTTCACATTTTAATTTAGATGACAAATAAAGAGCATGTTTGAGCCACTTGCTAAGTCAAACTTTCCTGATTCAAATTTTCTTATGACAACAGTTACAGTTTATGAATTCCTAAACTCTAGCCTATAAAAATAACAAGCTTTATTTTTCATTCTCAACTCTTCAGAAAACTCTACCAAACCTCAGTTGTTCTCAGATGATATTCCTGAATCTATGGTTGAAAATTTAAATATACATCTTCCCCACACTTCCACCAAATGACACTTATTCTAGTAAGCACTTAGGAACATTTCAATAGTTTCTTTAAAAATTCATCAGACTTCCCTCAGCCTCTGTATCCCAGGAGTCTGGGTTACCATTTTTCTCTGTAATTCCAAACAGGAGTTGGGGTAGTGGTTGGGGACTCTGAGTGATGTGGTTCCAAAAGAACCACTTGTAAACTAGATAGCTGAAAAATAAACCACTAAGATTTCCCAGATCGACCTGCATTTGACTTCAAGTCATTCTGTTTAGGTCCAAATGTGATTTGACAAAATAAATTGGAAGCAGGTAGAAGGTGTGCAGACCCTATACAATCCCACAGTTAAGAAAGAGCAAAAATGTTTTCATATCATCATAGACTCTTCAGGTCTGGAAGGATTAATGAACATTAACGGTCATGTACTCGAATCACCCATGTGATACTAGAATCTCCTTTACAGTACCTTGCCAAATCTTTGTCGAGCTTCTGCTTGAATATTTGCAATGACAGTTAACTCATTATCTCAGAAGGCAGAGAATTCCATCTTCCTTACATTGATCCAAAATCTGTAGCTTCCACCCATTGGTTTTAGTTCTACTCCAGGAGGCCATTCAAAAAAAAGTCTAATGCCTCTTCCACGTGACAGTCCTTCAAAGATTTAAAGACAGCTCTCATACTCCCCATGTTATGTCTTCTCTAGGCTGAACATCCCTAGTTTCTTCAAGTGTTCCTCCTATAACCGTGGAGGAGCTTAATAAATAATTGTGGGTTGAAAAGATAAGTGTTTCTTTTTCTTTGACTATATTAATACTCTGTTTTGAACACATCATTTTAAAAATTAATATTTATGGAGTACTTACTATGTGTTACTTCATTTAATTTTCACAATATTCTTATTATTATCTCTATCTGACAGTTGAAGAAACACAGAAGTTAAGTAACTTGCTCAATGCCACAAAATTAAAAATAAATGAAAAGTGACAAATTGAATTAAAAGTGACAAAACTGGAATTGGGGTAGGGCAGTTGAGACGGTAAAGCCCACGCCACACTATTCTGCATTCTTAAGAGTGTTGCTCACAATTGAACACCAATACCTTAGGTGTGGCACAAAGTACGTATGGCTATGATCTCCTTTTTAGATATTATATTTTCTTGAATGTAGCCTACTATCAGTTGAATGTTTGGAGGGAACAATTTATATTATTGGCACACATTAAGCTTATGCTTTCAAAGAGATAGCATACCTAAACTGTACTCATGCAGTTGGTTTTTTGAACTCAAATATATGACCTTATATTTTGCCCCTGTAAACTTCCGTCTTTCTTAATTCATTCAGTGTCTTTAACTCGCCAATATCTTTTTGAGTTCTAATCTTTCTATATGATATAGTTATCATTCCCCCAAGTTTGTATTTATTGCAACACAAGGAGCCAGTCTTATGTTCTATATTTTTTTGAAAAGACTGATGAACAGAGGAAGGCTGCAGAAAAGAACCCTGTGGCAAGCCACTAGAAACTTCCTTCAAGGGTGCCATCACTCAGCAGCACCCTTTGAGTACAACTGTATCAACCAGTTGCTAATTCATCAAATTGTTTAAACAGCTTATTCACAGCAGCATTGTTCACAATAGCCAAAAGTTGGAAACAATAAGAATGTCCATGAACAGAAAAATGGATAAGCAAAACATGGCATATACATGAAATGGAATATAATTTAGCCTTGAAATGAAATTCTGATACTGTCAACATGGAACCTTAAAAAGATTATGCTGAATGAAATAATCCAGACACAGAAGGACAAATATTATGACTCCACTTATAAGAAGTATCTATAGTGGTCAAATTCATAAACACAGAAAAAGAAGAAAAATTAACAGGGGCTCAGAGAAGGGGAATATGTGAGTGATTATTTAACAGATACAGAATTTCTATTTAGGAGGCTAAAAAAAAATTTCTGGAAATGGATAGAGGAGATGAATTTACAACATTGTGAATATAGTTAAGGCCACTGGATTACACACTTAAAATAGTTAAAATGGTAAATTTTATGTTATGTATATAATTTTAATTCCTGGACACAATTTCCAACATGTGGAGTGGAGACTTATCCACATATCAACCAAACAGTTCATGGATACCAGCAGGTGAATTGTCCTGGAAATTGTCCTATGCTGTGCCGTGCCATGCTCAGTCGCTTCAGTCACGTCTGACTCTTTGCTACCCCATGGACTGCAGCCTGGTAGGCGCCTCTGTCCGTGGAATTTTCCAGACAAGAATACTGGAGTGGGTTGCCATGCCCTCCTCCAGGGGATCTTCCCAACCCAGGAATCAAACCCAGGTTTCCTGCATTGCAGGTGGGTTCTTTACCATCTGTGCCACCAGGGAAGTCCATGAATACTGGAGCCCATGAATACCCTATCCCTTCCCCCGGGGATCTTCCCGACCCAGGAATTGAACCGGGATCTCCTTCATTGCAGTCAGATTCTTTACTAGCTGACTTACCAGGAAAGCCCATTATAAAAGGATAGACTTCAGGAACAGCAGATGGAAGAGATGCAGAGGGCAAGGTATGGGGTGAGGGTATGGAGCATCCATGCTCTGTCCCAGCCCTCCACAGGTTCACCAACTTGGAAGCTCCCTGAACCCCATCCTTTAGGATTTTTATGACAGTTTCATTATGTATGCATGACTGATTAAATCATTAAATCATTAGCTGTTGCTGACTTATTCAACCTCCAGCCCCTCTCCCCTCCCCAGAAATCAAGAAGTGGAACTGAAAATTCCAACCCTCTAATCCCAATTGGTTACCCTGACAACCCATCCCTATCCTTAGATGAGTTCCAAATTCACTCATTAACACACAAAAGACACCTTTCTGGCTCTTATCACTTCAGTTCAGTTGTTCAGTCATGTCCTATTCTTTGTGACCTCATGGACTGCAGCATGCCAGGCTTCCCTGTCCTCACCAACTCCCAGAGCTTGCCCAAAATCATATCCATTGAGTCACTGATGCCATCCAACCATCTCATCCTCTGTCATCCCCTTCTCCTCCTGCCTTCAATCTTTCCCAGCATCATGGTCTTTTCTAATGAATCAGTTCTTCACATCACCTGGCCAAAGGACTGGAGCTTCAGCTTCAGCATCAGTCTTTCCAATGCCAGAGTATTGGAGCTTCAGCTTCAGCATCAGTCCTTCCAATGAATATTCAGGACTGATTTCCTTCAAGACTGACTTGTTGGATCTCCTTTCGGTCCAAGGGACTCTCAAGAGTCTTCTCCAACACCACAGTTCAAAAGCGTCAATTCTTCGGCGCTCAGCTTTCTTTATGGTCCACCTCTCGCATCCATATGTGGCTACCGGAAAAGCCATAGCTTTGACTAGACAGACCTTTGTCAGCAAAGTAATGTCTCTGCTTTTTAATATGCTGTCTAGGTTGGTCATAGCTTTTCTTCCAAGGAGCAAGTGTCTTTTAATTTCATGGTTGCAATCAGTATCTGCAATGATTTTTGGAGCCCCCCAAAATAAAGTCTGACACTGGCACATTGTTTCCCCTCTATTTCCCATGAAGTGATGGGACTGGATGCCATGATCTTAGTTTTCTGAATGTTGAGTTTTACGCCAGCTCTTTCACTCTCTCACTTTCATCAAGAGGCTCTTTAGTTCCTCTTCACTTTCTGACATAAGGGTGGTGTCAGCTGCACATCTGAGATTACTGATTAACATACAAAAGATACCTTTATGGTTCTCATCACTTAGGAAATACAAAAGGTTTTAGGAGCTCTGTGCTAGAGATGGAGATGAAGACCAAATATATATTTCTTATTATTAATCACAATATCACAAAATATTTTACCATAATTAAAAAAACTGTCCACCTGTATTTCTGCACTTAAAGAACCCTTGTCAAATGCCTTGCTGAAGTCTGGAGAGGCTGTATGTCATTTTATGATCAATTTGGTAATCCAATTCAACCTGTCTAAATTACTCTATCAAATCAAGTTAGTTTGCTATCTGTATCTCTAACTATGTAGAAATATGTACATATATCCTCTTGGTTTCCAAAATCACTGCAGATGGTGACTGCAGCCATGAAATTAAAAGATGCTTGCTCCTTGGAAGAAAAGCTATAACCAACCCAGAACTCACTATGTAGAAATATGTACATATATCCTCTTGGTTTCCAAAATCACTGCAGATGGTGACTGCAGCCATGAAATTAAAAGATGCTTGCTCCTTGGAAGAAAAGCTATAACCAACCCAGACAGAGTATTAAAAAGCAGAGACATTACTTTGCTGACAAAGGTCTATCTAGTCAAAGCTATGGTTTTTCCAGTAGCCACATATGGATGTGAGAGGTGGACCATAAAGAAAGCTGAACATCGAACAATTGATGCTTTTGAACTGTGGTGTTGGAGAAGACTCTTGAGAGTCCCTTGGACTGCAAGGAGATCCAACCAGTCAGTCCTAAAGGAAATCATTCCTGAATATTGAAACTGAAGCTCCAATACTTTGGCCACCTGATGGGAAGTACTTACTCATTGGAAAAACCCCTGATGCTGGCAAAGATTGAAGGCAGGAGGAGAAGGGGACAACAGAGGATGAGATGGTTGGAAGGCATCACCGAATTAATTGGACATGAGTTTGAGCAAGCTCTGGGAATTGGTGATGAACAGGAAAGCTTGGCATGCTGCAGTCCATGGGGTCATAGAGTAGGACATGACTGAGTGACTGAACTGAACTGAACTGATCCTCTTCTCCTCCCCTATATATACATATAATTAGATCATATATAAACATATCATGTCAGTTGGTCCCTTCTTTATCCAATTACTGAAGAACATTTTCCTTTAATAATCCTTGCCAGAATTAACTGTTATATTAATAACAAGTAATTTTTAAGGAATCTACCTTCTCTTTGAGGAGAAAGCTCTATGGTATATAAAGCATTAAACACACATTTATTATTCAAATCCTTACCTTGTCCAATAATTATATCCTCATTTTACATATGGAAAAACTGAGGCTGTGAGAATTATTTATGTGATTTAACCAAGGCCAATGTCAGAGCCAGAATTCATCGCGCTGTTGTCTAGTTCTAACGTCTACATCTATTCCTCTAAGCTCCTTTGCCTACTTCCACTCTTGCTGAACATCTCTTTTCTCCAACAACTTCTCAATCAAAGCAGAAATAAACACAGTGAGAGTTGGAGTTATTCATTTCCTGTGTCATCCATCAAATTTAATCATTTGCCCTAAGCATCAGGTATATACTTTTCTTAATCTTCCTTCTCCTTCTCTGAATATAAATTCCCTAAGAGGTCTTTTGGAGAAGGCAATGGCAACCCACTCCAGTACTCTTGCCTGGAAAATCCCATGGATGGAGGAGCCTGGTAGGCTGCAGTCCATGGGGTCGCACAGAGTCGGACACGACTGAAGCAACTTAGCAGCAGCAGCAGCAGCAAGAGGTCTTTTTGTTATTGTTTGTTTTAGCTTTGGGCTTTTTGTGTATTTTCTTCGTTTTCAACATTTACTGCAAGTCTCAGTTCCTTCTTGTTAATAGTTCATTCATAATTAATAAGCTAATTAACATAAGTAATTAATATAATTCAGTGACAAAGTTAATTGGTTAATTAATTCATAGTCAACTAGTTAATTAACCAATCCATAATAGTTAATTCCTAGTTAACCATGACACCCTCTTGAGTAGTTTTCCTTGCATGCGTGTCCCCTTGCCTTCTTGTTTTCATCCACTGACTCATTCAGTTAGTAAACATTAACTGAGTACCATGTGGGTTAAACTTTGAGACTATGGTGGTAAACATGATGGGCAGGGTTCTTTTCCTCATGGAGTTTATAGTCAAATGAGAAAGACAGTTGGGGGACTTCCCTGGTCATCCAGTGATCAAGATTCCGCACCTCCAGCACAAGGGCCCAGGTTTGATCCCCGGTTAAGGAACTAGATCCCACATGCTGCAACTGAGACCTGGTGCAGCCAAATAAATAAATAAATATTGTTTAAAATAAATAAATATCAAAGGCATACAAACAGAGATGAGATTGATGGTTACCAGGGCTGGGGTGGTGGAGAAATGGGAAGATATTGATGAAAGGATACAAACTTCCAGTTATAAGATGAATGAATTCCAAGAACATAATGTGCAGCATGGTGAGGGTAGTTAACAATACTGTATTGTATACTTGAAAGTTGCTACGAGTAAATCTTAAGTATTCTTGCCGTAACAACAGCAAAAACAAAACGGTAAATGTGTGAGGTTGATGCGTTAACCTAATCACAGTAAACATTTTGTAATATATACATGTGTCAAATCATCACACTGAATACCTTAAACCTGCACCATATTTTATGTAAATGATATTTCAATAAAGCTGGAAAAAAGAATCAAATGGAAATTATAGAACAGAAAACTAATATCTGAAATTAAGAACTAGCTAGAAACATCTAACAACAAAACAGACCTGGCAGAAGCCAGGATCAGTGAATTGAGAGTTAAATACATAACACTTAAATTGTAGTGCTGAAAGAAAAAAGAATAAAAAACAGACAGAACAAAAAGACAGGTGGGACGCATTGAAAATGCCTAATATAAATGTCTTTTAAGTCCCAGAGGACAGGAGTGAGAACAATTGGGACAGAAGTAGTATTTGAAGAGATTATGGATGAGCATTTTCCAAAATCAAGTAAAGACATTAACACACAGATGGAACCACATACAGGCTAAGTACACACACAAAAAAAATACTTATGGTGACATCAGAGTAAAATTGCAAAAGTCAAACACAAAGTCTTAGAAGCAACCAAAGAGAAAAAGCCAAATTACCTTCAAAAAAAAAAAAAAAAAAAAAAAAAAGAAGTCTTAAAAATGACTTTGCAACCTGGAACATTTTGAAGCTGACTTCCATAAAATCAAGGTACATTTATGAGTATGCCTTTAGTTCTTTTTCTGACAGTTGCAACTTGCTGTCAACCCAGTCCCTTTCTTTCTTTGTTACTAACATTTCCATATTATTAGCAGATTCTCCAGAATGAGGTCCATGCTCAGTGGGAGGCACTGTGGTTTGGTGGAAATAGTAGGGCTCTGTCTCCAACAAGCATTGTGAACTTGGGCAAATTGGTGAACTAAGCTCTTTAAAACTTGGTGATAGTTCTTACCTGTAAAATGCAGTCCATGCTGCTGTCCATTGGGTCACAAAGAGTCTGACATGACTTAGAGACTGAACAATGGCAACAATCCATCTTGTGGGAGTTATGTGGCAATTGAGAAATGCTTTTAGCACAGTACCTGTGATAACATAGGAGTTCTGTGAAAGGCAGCCAATATCTTCTTTCAAGATGGAACATTTTCAGCAGAGCAGGTAAAGAATTTACCAAATGTTTCACTTTCAGCAGAAGCACCTGCAACCATCTGATGATAAAGAAGGTGATGGTGATAACAATGATGACTCTACCTACCATTTATTGGAGCACTTACTATGCGCCCATTTACCTTTATTTACTCCTTAAAGCAACCCTATAAGACCAGTACTATTATCATTCCCATTTTACAGTTGGGGCAACTGGGGCTTAAGGAGGTTAAGCAACATGCTTAAAGTGAAAATGGCAAAGCCTAGATCCAAACCAATATGTCCTCACCTTTGAGGTTGTGCTTGAGATCTTAGGTGATCCACACCACTCATTTATGCCAGACTGGCCAAGTCTCTTGGCAAGACCATCTACACGATCCATCTGGAAGTCTTGTGTCACACCCCACAGTGATACTGCTTCTGTGCCTCCTTCCATTGGCCTGGCCCAGTTTTCTCTGTAGTTCCTTCATTCTCTGTCTTTTGGACTTGTCCACAACTGGATATCTCTGAAGTTTCAAAATATGACATTTCCTTAGGATTTTTTTTAATGTGATGACCATCCTACTAGGTTGAAATTCCCTTTCTATCTTTTCATTTGTTTCAGTGACATCTTGGTCCAATCCCAGGAGTTTCCAACCCCTTCCATGAGTTTCATTTTAGTAATTAAGATCCAGTTATGCTGATTTATTTTTTTTAATATTTATTTTTATTTATTTGGCTGCATAGAGTTTTAGTTGTGGCATGTGGGATCTAGTTCTTTGACCAGGGATTGAACCCAGCTCCCCTGTATTGGGAGTGCAGAGTCTTAGCCACTGGACCACCAGGGAATTCCCCAGTTATGCTGATTTCTAAGCTTCAGTCTTTGAGTTCATTCAAAATTCTTTTCTCAGGGCAAGGAGGAGTTCCAACATGGGTCTAGAACAGAGTAGGGGGTTTCCTTCTCTTTTGCTCTCTCTTCCTTCTTCTGCACTGAGAACTTTAGGGTTGAGACAGAAAAGAGCGAGAAAAATGTACACTGTCGTTTGCCTGACTTTCTGTAGTGAAGTTCTGTTACTTATGGGTCATCATTTCAGGACGGTAGATAGTAATGATCCCCAATGGGGTGTATATCCCGAGGGGAGATGCAAGATGTACCACTGGGTACTGTAAGAAAATATTAGAGCTTATAGTGATAGTTCTTTTAATCCAAAGAAAATTTTAAAAGTAGCTTCACTAATGTTTAATATACAAGTTGTCATCAGCACCTTCCCTGGATCCATATATCAGATGGTCACAAACAAGGCCTGAGGGATTCATGAGTCAAAGAGAAGTTCCACAAAGCAAATGACTTGCTCATGGTGTTCTCCCACATTCCTTGGCTCTTTAGTCTTGCAGTTTACCTGTGGAGGGTTAAATATGTTTATGCATAATGTTATCTAATTTGAGACAAACCAACTCTAATACAGTGGACAAAATATTTCAGATCTTTGCAAAGAAGCCGTGGGTTGAAGCGAATGCTAATGATGCAAGCACAAAACAAGCAAAGAAAATGGAAGAGCAGAGGTTTCCCATCATCCCAATATAAGTGCTTCTTCATCGCTATTTCAAGGTGAAGACTGAGACACTCTAAGCAGATAGAACAAAAGTCAGGCAAAAGTTTTTCTAATTATCAAGAAGACAATTTGAAATATGGATTTACATTCACATCTTACATCATTTGCTTTATTACATAGTCCTATTCTACACGTTTCAAGATAAATGGTTAAAACTGAAGCATCTCTCCTGATGCATTTCTGTTGCCTGCTTCCTTTATTCTGTGATATAATATAAATAGACGGAGGAAGGAAAGGATTCCAAGATGATTCAAAGTTTCTTTCCTCAGTGAGTGAATGAGTTGTGATGTGGAAAGTTGATAATGAAATGGTAGATGATGATGTTTTTGAGCAAGTGAAATCTAAGATCAGAAGTAGACATTTAAGAAAAAAAAGAATAAAACAGAGAGAGAGACACACACAGTGGATTTAGACATATATGCTTAAAGCATTTCATTTCATTTTGAAGAACTTTGAAAAATTAGATTTATAAATTTAAATATCTATAAATGGAAGCATATTGCCACAACAAACTAAAGCAATATACTATTATGCCTTGAAAAATACAGCTATTCAATCTAGAGGGCGTTTATAAAGAATAACACATTTTGAGGGAAATGTACCAGTTCCAAACAGGTGATACATGAAAAGTATAAACACCATGCCATTTTAATTATGCAATTAACAAATAAAATACTGCATTAAAAAAAAACTAACTTCTCAACGGGAACCATAGAAGCCAGAACACAATGGTGTTATTACAGCATGAAGGAAAGTGACTCGCAAAAGTAAAAATCCAGTCAGTAAAAATATTCTTGAAAAACAAAGGTGCCATACTTATTTTATGTCAGACACACAAAATCTGAGTGAATTTATAGTCAGCAAGCCTACACTAAAAGGAATTCTTTAAGCAGAAGGAAACGATCCCAGATGGATACTAAAAATGCAGGAAAAAATAAAGAGCTATAAAGAACTAAATATTGGAATAAACACAGATTGATTTATTTGTACAAAACAGTAATAGTAATGCTTAGTAGGGTGTAAAATATAATTTAAATGCATAACAACACCATGGAATTTGGGTGGAGTTCATTCCAATCTCTAACTTCAGGGTTAGGCATGTGATACAGATGTGATCAATAAAATACCATGATGATTGGTTGAGTGTAGGGTATTTGATCAAAGATGAACCCCTAACAAGCCAGCAAGCACCAACCCTGAAACTTTAGCTGGAAGTGTTATGGTATAGGCATTTTTTCCCCCACCGGGTTGCTAAGCAGTAGGTTGCATACCTTGAGATTCCAAGGCTTAATATAACAGTGGGATCGCCTATCTGAAATGAATCCAAAACAGAAGGAAGCAGAGATGGTAGATGGACAGAGGTCTATTTGGGATGTAAGATCCTGAGTCCACCTATCCCTGAAAGCTAGCCTATCTCTGAAATTTGCAATTCTGTGAATTAAGTACCGTTTTTAAAGTATAAAGACAATAATGCAAAATGGGAGTGTAAATGGAGTTAAAGAACTTTAAGGTTATATAAAATTATTGGTAAAGAAGAAAAGCAATACTTTGTATTGGGCTGCAATAAGCTAAGGATACACGTGTAATCTCCAGGGTAATCACTGAAAGAAAAACAAAAGAATGTACAAGCCACGGGCTAGAAGAGAAAATCTGAGTAACAGCAAAGGTTAACGTAAAAGAAAGCAAAACAGAGAAATGAACATAAAACAGCTGAATCAAATAGAAGAAAAAGAGTGGGAGTTAAAAACCCAAACAAGTTTATAATTTCATTAAAAGTGAATTGTCTGGTTATGAAAATGTTAAAAATTTGATTGTGGTAATGGTTGCACAACTCTATGAATATACTGAAAGTCATTGAGTTATACAACTCTATGAATTTACTAAAAGTCATTGAGTTATACAGTTTAATGGGTGAATTCTGTAGTATGTGAATCATATCTCAATAAAGTTGTTTTTTAAAGTGAATGGATGAAATATACCAATCAAAAGGTCAAAACTGTCAGACTAGATAAAAATAAAACTCAACTACAAATGGCTTACAAAAGATACACCTTAAATATAAGTTGAAAGTTAAAGAATGAAAAAAGATATATTCTGCAAACACTAGCCACAAGAAAGCTGATGCAGCTGTACTAATCACAGACAAAACATGATCAGAGATAGAGAATATTTTGTAAAAATAGAAGAATCAGTCGACTTGGAGAATATTACAAATTCTAAAGCCATACACACCCATACTAGATAAAAAGCAAAAACTGACAGAACTAAAAGGTGAAATAGATAAATTTGCAGCCACAGTAAGAATGATCCAATGGATGGAGAGCAAATCTTTAAAAATACAACATTCACTCATGATTAGGAAAAAATTAACTCATAGCACATTAGTAATAGAAACTCTTAATCATATAAAGTGTACCTATAAAAAAAAAAAACCCGCTAGATCAAACATCATGATGAATTATTGAAAAATTTCTCCCTGAGATCAGGACTGAGACAAGGAAGTCTGTTATCACAACTTCTATTCAACGAAGCTTGGAGTCCAGTGGCAATAACACCGGGGAAAGCTACAAAGAGTATATGGTAGGAAAGGAAGAAATCAAACTGTCATTATTGATGACATGATTTGCACCCAAAAAAAAGGTCCAAAAGAATCTACAGAAAATCTATTAGAATTAATAAGCAAATTTAGCAAATCTACTGGATAGTTCATATATAAAAATATAAAAAATCAATAGTATTTCTATATACTAGCATCAAGTAAATAGAAATGAAATTTTCTTTGAAAATGAAATTTTGAAAGATACCATTTATAATGGTATCAAACAACATCAAGCAATAAGGAATAAATCTAACAAAAGATACCCAAGAGCTGTAAACTGAAAACTAAAATATATTGAGAAAGTTCAGAAAAAGATTTAAAAAATAGAATGATACGCCATGTTTATGGATTACATGACTCAGTACAGTGAAAGTATTGATTTTCCCCAAACTGATCTGTAAACTGAACGGAATAGTAATCAAAATATCAATGAAGTGAAGTGAAGTGAAAGTCGCTCAGTCGTGTCTAACTCTTTGTGAGCCCATGGACTATGTAGTCCATGGAATTCTCCAGGCCAGAATATTGGAGTGGGTAGCTGTTCCCTTCTCCAGGGGATCTTCCCAACCCAGGGATCAAACCCAGGTCTCCACCATTGCAGGCAGATTCTTTAGCAGCATAGGTTATTTTTATTCCACTAAAAAAATTGACACACTGATTATAATATTTATATGGAAATGCAAAGGGTCAAAAATAGTCCAGACATATCCATGAAAACAGCTAACTCATTGGAAAAGACCCTTATGCTGGGAAAGACTGAAGGCAAAAGAGAAGAGGGAGACAGAGGTTAAGATTGTTGGATGGCATCACCAATTCAATGGACATGAACTTGGGCAAACTCTGGGAGATAGTGAGGGACAGAGAGGCCTGGCATGCTGCAGTCCATGGAGTCATGAAGAGTTTTTGGTGACTGAATAACAATGCTGGATCATTGAAAAAGCAAGAGAGTTCCAAAAAAACATCTATTTCTGCTTTATTGACTACGCCAAAGCCTTTCACTGTGTGGATCACAATAAACTGTGGAAAATTCTGAAAGAGATGGGAATACCAGACCACCTGATCTGCCTCTTGAGAAATTTGTATGCAGGTCAGGAAGCAACAGTTAGAACTGGACATGGAACAACAGACTGGTTCCAAATAGGAAAAGGAGTACATCAAGGCTGTATATTGTCACCCTGCTTATTTAACTTATATGCAGAGTACATCATGAGAAACGCTGGATGGAAGAAACACAAGCTGGAATCAAGATTGCCAGGAAAAATATCAATAACCTCAGATATGCAGATAACACCACCCTTATGGCAGAAAGTGAAGAAGAACTAAAAAGCCTTCTGATGAAAGTGAAAGTGGAGAGTGAAAAAGTTGGCTTAAAGCTCAACATTCAGAAAACGAAGATCATGGCATCTGGTCCCATCACTTCATGGTAAATAGATGGGGAAACAGTGTCAGACTTTATTTTTTGGGGCTCCAAAATCACTGCAGATGGTGACTTCAGCCATGAAATTAAAAGACGCTTACTCCTTGGAAGGAAAGTTATGACCAATCCAGATAGCATATTCAAAAGCAGAGACATTACTTTGCCAACAAAGGTTCGTCTAGTCAAGGCTATGGTTTTTCCTGTGGTCATGTATGGATGTGAGAGTTGGACTATAAAGAAGGCTGAGCACTGAAGAATTGATGCTTTTGAACTGTGGTGTTGGAGAAGACTCTTGAGAGTCCCTTGGACTGCAAGGAGATCCAACGAGTCCATTCTGAAGGAGATCAGCCCTGGGATTTCTTTGGAAGGAATGATGCTAAAGCTGAAACTCCAGTACTTTGGCCACCTCACGCGAAGAGTTGACTTATTGGAAAAGACTCTGATGCTGGGAGGGATTGGGGGCAGGAGGAGAAGGGGACGACAGAGGATGAGATGGTTGGATGGCATCACTGACTCGATAGACGTGAGTCTGAGTGAATCCTGGGAGTTGGTGATGGACAGGGAGGCCTGGCATGCTGCGATTCATGGGGTCGCAAAGAGTCGGACAAGACTGAGCCACTGAACTGAATTGAATGCAAAATAAAGTAGTAAGGAAGAATAGAGGAATATAAAAGGCATGAAATTAAGTTGACCCTTGAGCATCATGGGGCCCCAACTCTCACTCCTGCAGATGAAAATCCAAGTATAATTTATAGTCAGCCCTCCATAGATGCTGTTCATTTGTATTCACGGTTCTGCTTTGGAGGATTCAACCAACCAAGGATTGTGTAATACTGTAGTATGGATTTATTGAGAAGAATCCATGTATAAGTGGACCCACACAGTTCAAACCTATGTTGTTCAGAGGTCAACTGTATACAGTAAACAAAAAGGGAAATATCAGTGCAAGTACTCCATCAATAATAAAATCAAAAGTGAATGGATTAAACAATCCAATCAAAAGGCAGAGAATATCAGACTTGATAAAAGAAGACAAGATGCAAATGTATGCTGTTTACTGGAGGAGTCACACTTTAGATTCAAAGATACAAATAGGTTAAAACTTAAAAAATGGAATAGGATACATAATGCAAATAGCAACCATAAGAAAGCTGGAGTGGCTCTATTAGTATCAGGCAAAGTGGACACCAAAAAGGAAATCATTACTAGACACAAAGGAAAACATCATATATTGATAGAGTCATTCCACCACGATCATATATGAACTATAAGCATACACACCTACAACAGAGCCCCAAATACATGAAGCAAAAACTGACTTAAGTGAAACAAGGAATTAGAGAATTCGACAATAATTGAAGATTTCAACACCTTACTTTTGATAATAGACAGAAAAACTATGCAGAAGATGAAAAGGAAATAAAAGCCTTTTTTTCTTCCAGTTTTATTGAGATATAATTGACATATTGCACTGTATAAATTTAAGGTGTACAGCATAGTGATTTGACTTACATATGTCATGAAGTGATGACATAGTAGGTTTAGTGAATATCCATCATCTCATATAGATACAAAATTAAAGGAAGAGAAAAATTATTTTTCCTTGTGATGAGAACTCTTAAGATTTACTCTTAACAACTTTAAGATATAACATGCAGCAGTGTTAATTATACTTATGTTGTACATTACATACCTAGTACTTGTTTCTCTTATAACTTGAAATTTCTAACTTTTGACCACCTTTATCTAATTCCCCTTCCCCCCTAACCTCTGTATCTGGTAACCACAAATCTGATCTCTTTTTCTATTTATTTGTTTTTTAAGTATAATTGACCTAAAACCATATGTTAGTTCTTATTATACAGTATCAGTTCAGTTCAGTTCAGTCACTCAGTCGTGTCTGACTCTTTGTGACCCCATGAATCGCAGCACGCCAGGCCTCTCTGTCCATCACCAACTCCCAGAGTTCACTCAAACTCATGTGCATCGAGTCAGTGATGCCATCCAGCCATCTCATCCTCTGTCGTCCCCTTCTCCTCCTGCCCCCAATCCCTCCCAGCATCAGAGTCTTTTCCAATGAGTCAAGTCTTCGCATGAGGTGGCCAAAGTATTAGGAGTTTCAGCTTCAGCATTGGTCCTTCCAAAGAACACCCAGGGCTGATCCCCTTTAGGATGGACTGGTTGGATCTCCTTGCAGTCCAAGGGACTCTCAAGAGTCTTCAAGAGTCTCAAGAGTCTCTCAAGAGTCCCAAGAGTCTTTTGAACACCACAGTTCAAAAGCATCAATTCTTCGGCACTCAGCTTTCTTCACAGTCCAACTCTCACATCCATACACGACCACTGGAAAAACCATAGCCTTGACTAGATGGACCTTTGTTGGCAAAGTAATATCTCTGCTTTTCAATATGCTGTCTAGGTTGGTCATAACTTTCCTTCCAAGGAGTACGCATCTTTTAATTTCAAGGCTGAAATCACCATCTGCAGTGATTTTGGAACCCCCCAAAATGAAGTCTGACACTGTTTCCACTGTTTCCCCATCTACTTGCCATGAAGTGATGGGACCAGATGCCATGATCTTAGTTTTCTGAATGTTGAGCTTTAAGCCAACTTTTTCACTCTCCTCTTTCACTTTCATCAAGAGCTTTTTAGTTCCTCTTCACTTTCTGCCATAAGGGTGGTGTCATCTGCATATCTGAGGTTATTGATATTTCTCCTGGAAATCTTGATTCCAGCTTGTGCTTCTTCCAGCCCAGCATTTCTCATGATGTTCTCTGCATAGAAGTTGAATAAGCAGGGTGACAATATACAGCCTTGACATACTCCTTTTCCTATTTGGAACCAGTCTGTTGTTCCATGTCTAGTTCTGACTGTTGCTTTCTGACCTGCATACAGGTTTCTCAAGAGGCAGGTCAGGTGGTCTGGTATTCCCATCTCTTTCAGAATTTTCCACAGTTTATTGTGATCCACACAGTCAAAGGCTTTGGCATAGTCAAGAAAGCAGAAATAGAGGTTTTTCTGGAACTCTTGCTTTTTCCATGATCCAGCGGATGTTGGCAATTTGATCTCTGGTTCCTCTGCCTTTTCTAAAACCAGCTTGAATATCTGGAAGTTCACGGCTCACGTATTGCTGAAGCCTGGCTTGGAAAATTTTGAGCATTACTTTACTAGCATGTGAGATGAGTGCAATTGTGCAGTAGTCTGAGCATTCTTTGGCATTGCCTTTCTTTGGGATTGGAATGAAAACTGACCTTTTCCAGTCCTGTGGCCACTGCTAAGTTTTCCAGATTTGCTGGCATATTGAGTGCATCGCTTTCACAGCATCATCTTCCAGGATTTGAAATAGCTCAACTGGAATTCCATCACCTCCCCTAGCTTTGTTCGTAGTAATGCTTTCTAAGGTCCGCTTGACTTCACATTCCAGGATGTCCGGCTCTAGGTGAGTGATCACACCATTATGATTATCTTGGTAGTGAAGATCTTTTTTGTAGAGTTCTTCTGTGGATTCTTGCCACCTCTTCTTCATATCTTCTGCTTCTATTAGGTCCATGCCATTTCTGTCCTTTATCGAGCCCATCTTTGCATGAAATGTTCCCTTGGTATCTCTAATTTTCTTGAAGAGATCTCTAGTCTTTCCCATTCTGTTGTTTTCCTCTATTTCTTTGGATTGAGTGCTGAGGAAGGCTTTCTTATCTTTCCTTGCTATTCTTTGGAACTCTGCATTCAAATGCTTATATCTTTCATTTTCTCCTTTGCTTTTCACATCCCTTCTTTTCAAAGCTATTTGTAAGGCCTCCCCAGACAGCCATTTTGCTTTTTTGCATTTCTTTTTTTGGGGGATGGTCTTGCTCCCTGTCTCCTGTAGAATGTCATGAACCTCTGTCCATAGTTCATCAGGCACTCTATCTATCAGATCTAGGCCCTTAAATCTACTTGTCACTTCCACTGTAAAATCATAAGGGATTTGATTTTGGTCATACCTGAATGGTCTAGTGGTTTTCCCTACTTTCTTCAATTTAAGTCTGAATTTGGCAATAAGGAGTTCATGATCTGAGCCACAGTCAGCTCCATGTCTTGTTTTTGGTGACTGTATAGAGCTTCTCCATCTTTGGCTGGAAAGAATATAATCAATCTGATTTCGGTGTTGACCATCTGGTGATGTCCATGTGTAGAGTCTTCTCTTGTGTTGTTGGAAGAGGGTGTTTGCTATGACCAGTGCATTCTCTTGCCAAAACTCTATTAGTCTTTGCCCTGCTTCATTCCATATTCCAAGGCCAAATTTGTCTGTTACTCCAGGTGTTTCTTGACTTCCTACTTTTGCATTCCAGTCCCCTATAATGAAAAGGACATCTTTTTTGGGTGTTAGTTCTAAAACGTCTTGTAGGTCTTCATAGAACCGTTCAGCTTCTTCAGCGTTACTGGTTGGGGCATAGACTTAGATTACTGTGATATTGAATGGTTTGCCTTGGAAACTAACAGAGATTATTCTGTCATTTTTGAGATTGCATCCAAGTACTGCATTTAGGACTCTTTAGTTGACCATGATGGCTACTCCATTTCTTCTAAGGGATTCCTGCCCACAGTAGTAGATATAATGGTCATCTGAGTTAACTTCACTCATTCCAGTCCATTTTAGTTCACTGATTCCTAGAATGTCGACATTCACTCTTGCCATCTCTTGTTTGACCACTTCCAATTTGCCTTGATTCATGGACCTGACATTCCAGGTTCCTATGCAATATTGCTCTTTACAGCATCGGACCTTGCTTCTATCACCAGTCACATCCACAGCTGGGTATTATTTTTGCTTTGGCTCCATCCCGTCATTCTTTCTGGAGTTATTTCTCCACTGATCTCCAGTAGCATATTGGGCACCCACCGACCTGGGGAGTTCCTCTTTCGGTATCCTATCATTTTGCCTTTTCATACTGTTCATGGGGTTCTCAAGGCAAGATAGTGATATACAACATAGTGATTTGATATTTCTAACATTTCAAAATAATCACCATGATAAGTCTAGTTACCATCTGTCACCATATGAAGATATTACATTATTATTGACTATATTCCCCATACTATACATTTCATCCTTGTGACTCATTTATTTTATAACTGGAAGTTTGTACCTCTTAATCTCCCTTACCTATTTCTGTCCTCTTCCCACCCCCTCCCCTCTGGCAGCCACCTGTTTATTCTCTATATTTCTATTTATGTTTTGCTATGTTTGTTCATTTATTTTGTTTTAGATTACACATATAGGTGAAATCATACAGTATTTATCTTTATCTGACTTATTTCATGTAGTATAATATCATCTAGGTCCATTCATGTTGTCACAAATGGCAAGATTTCATTTTTTTTATGGCTGAGTAATGTTTAATTGTATATATCTTCTTTATCCATTCATCCATTGATGGGCACTTAGATTGTTCTATATCTTGGCTATTATAAATAATGTTGCAATGAACATAGGTGTACACATAGGAAATAGAAGTCAAATATGTGGAAATTAAACAACATATTCATAAATAAACAATGGGCCAAAGAAATCACAGAGTGATTACAGAATACTTTGAGATAAATGAAAATGTAGATACAACATACAAAATTTATGTGATGCAGCTACAGTATTGTTTACAGAGAAATGTATAGCTGTAAGTTCAGTTCAGTTCATTCGCTCAGTTGTGTCCGACTCTTTGCGACCCCATGAATCGCAGCACGCCAGGCCTCCCTGTCCATCACCAACTCCCGGAGTTCACTCAGACTCACGTCTACCGAGTCAGTGATGCCATCCAGCCATCTCATCCTCTGTCATCCCCTTCTCCTCCTGCCCCCAATCCCTCCCAGCATCAGAGTCTTTTCCAAATGAGTCAACTCTTCGCATGAGTTGGCCAGAGTACTGGAGTTTCAGCTTTAGCATCATTCCTTCCAAAGAAATCCCAGGGCTGATCTCCTTCAGAATGGACTGGTTGGATCTCCTTGAAGTCCAAGGGACTCTCAAGAGTCTTCTCCAACACCACAGTTCAAAAGCATCAATTCTTCGGCACTCAGCTTTCTTCACAGTCCAACTCTCACATCCATACATGACTACTGGAAAAACCATAAACCACCTACAGTAAAAAAAGAAAGATTCAAATTCAAAGCCTAACTTTCCCGCTTAAGAAACTAAAAAACAAACAAAAAAACTAAAAACTAAACTAAACTCGAAACCCAAAGCAATTAGAAGGGAATAATAAAGAGTAGAGTGGAAATTAATAGAGAATAGGAAAAAATAGAAAAAAATTAATGTAACCAAAAGTTGGTTCTTTGAAAAGTTCAAGGAAATTGAAAAACATTTAACTAGACTATCCAAGAAAAAATTTACTAAAAGCAAGAATAAAATAGAGGACATTACTACCAACTTTACAGAAATAAAAATAAAAAGGATTATAAGCATATACTATGAACAATTATGTGCTAAGTCACTTCAGTCATGTCCAACTTTTTGCGACTCTATGGATTGTAACCTGGCAGACTCCTCTGTCCATGGGATTCTCCAGGCAAGAATACTGGGATGGCTTGCCATTTCCTACTCCAGGGAATCTTCCTGAACCACAGATTGAACCCATGTCTCTTATATCTCCTGCATTGGCAGGCGGGTTCTTTACCACTAGCACCACCTGGACAACTAGATGCCAACAAATTAGATAACTTAGATAAAATGAATAAATTACTAGAAAGACACAACCTACTGTACTGGACAGAATAGGAAATAGAAAATTATGACTAGAACTAAAATAAGCAAAGAAACTGAATTCGTCATTTTAATAGATAGTCAATGGGAATTTGCTGTATGGCTCAGGAAACTCAAACAGGGGCTCTGTATTCAACCTAGAGGGGTGGGATGGGGAGGGAGATGGGAGGGAGTTTCAAAAGGGAGGGGATATATGTATACCTATGGCAGTCCATTCTAAAGGAGATCAGTCCTGGGTGTTCTTTGGAAGGAATGATGCTAAAGCTGAAACTCCAGTACTTTGGCCACCTCATGCAAAGAGTTGACTCATTGGAAAGGACTCTGATGCTGGGAGGGATTGGGGGCAGGAGGAGAAGGGGGACGACAGAGGATGAGATGGCTGGATAGCATCAATGACTCGATGGACGTGAGTCTCAGTGAACTCCAGGAGTTGGTGATGGACTGGGAGGCCTGCTGTGCTGTGATTCATGGGGTCGCAAGAGTCGGACACAACTGAGCAACTGAACTGAACTGAACTGAGCTGATGGCTGATTCATGTTGAGGTTTGACAGAAAACAGCAAAATTCTATAAAGCAATTATCCTTCAATAAAAAATAAATTAAAAAAAAAACAAACTACCCACACACAAAAAAGACTTCACTGGTGAATTCTACCAAATATTTAAAGAAGAATTAATAGCACTTTCCCACAAACTCTTCCAAAAAATAAAAGAAGAGGGAACACTTCTTAACTTATTTTATGAGGCCAGTATTACTCTGACACCAAAATCAGACAAAAATACAGCAAATAAAGAAAGCTAAAAACCAGTATCTCTTATGAAAACAAAAACAAAAATCCTCAATCAAATACTGGCAAATCAAATCCCACAACATATAAAAAGAATTACAGACCATGACCAAGTGTGATTCATCCCAGGATTCCAAAGTTGTTTTAATATCCACAAGTCAATTAATGTATTAATAATATACCATATGAATAGAATAAAGGACAAAACTAACATAATCCTCTCAATAGATGCAGAAAAAGTATTTGGTGAAATTTGCCATCCCTTAATGATAAAAGGGCTCAATAAACTAAGAATTGAAGGAAACTTTCTTGACTTGATGAAGAATATCTTTGAAAAACCCACAACTATCATCATATTTAATGATGAAATAGTAAAATTTTTTCCGTAAGATCAGGAATGAAATGTGGATGTCTGCTCAAGTCAATAGTAGTCAACCACATGTTTCAACATTTTTTATTGAAATATATTTGCCGTAGGGACTCCCCTCATGGTCCAGTGGCTAAGACTCTACACTCCCAATGCAGCGGGCCCAGGATCGATCCCTGGTCAAGGAACTGGATACTATGTGCCACAACTAATTATGTGATGTAATAGAGGTGCTAACTATCCCTACAATGACAATCACATTACTAGGTATATATGTATAACACAGTAAAAGACATATATTTGACATATAATACTGTGTTATACATATATACCAAGTAATGT
This sequence comes from Bos mutus, assembly GCF_027580195.1. Taxonomy (NCBI): domain Eukaryota; kingdom Metazoa; phylum Chordata; class Mammalia; order Artiodactyla; family Bovidae; genus Bos; species Bos mutus. The sequence goes on along the minus strand of NC_091646.1, from coordinate 23,321,801 downwards.
GATTGTCATTGTAGGGATAGTTAGCACCTCTATTACATCACATAATTATCATTTCTTTTTTGTGGTGGGAATAATTAAGATCTAGTCTCTTTGCAAGTTTGATGATCATAATACAATATTGTTGTCTATATTCACTATATTGTGTATTAGATTTCCAGGATTTATTTACCTACTAGTTGCAAGTTTTCATCCATAAACAACATCTCTCCTATTCAATATTGTACTAGTGGTTCTAACCAGGCCTTAGCAAGGAAACTAGGCATCCAGATAGGAAATGAAAAAGTAAACAATATTATCTCTATTTGCAGATAATTTGATCTTATTAAGGGAATGGCAAACCACTTCAGTATTCTTTCCTTGAGAACCCCATGAATAGCATGAAAAGGCAAAAATATAGGTCACTGAAAGATGAACTCCCCAGGTCAGTAGGGGCCCAATATGCTACTGGAGATCAGTGGAGAAATAACTCCAGAAAGAGTGAAGAGACGGAACCACAGCAAAAACAACACCCAGTTGTGGATGTGACTGGTGATGGAAGCAAGGTCTGATGCCGTAAAGAGCAATATTGTATAGGAACCTGGAATGTTAGGTCCAAGAATCAAGGCAAAATGGAAGTGGTCAAACAAGAGATGGCAAGAGTGACCATTGACGTATTAGGGATCAGAGAACTAAAATGGACTGGAATGGGTGAATTTAACTCAGATGACCATAATATCTGCTACTGTGGGCAAGAATCCCTTAGAAGAAATGGACTAGCCATCATAGTCAACAAGAGTCTGAAATGCAGTATTTGGATGCAATATCAAAAATGACAGAATGACCTCTGTTCATCTCCAAGGCAAACCATTCAGTATCACAGTAATCCAAGTCTATGCCCCGACCAGTAATGCTGAAGAAGCTGAAGTTGAAAGGTTCTATGAAGACCTACAAGACCTTTTGGAACTAACGCCCCAAAAAGATGTCCTTTTCATTATAGGGGACTGGAATGGAAAAGTAGGAAGTCAAGAAACACCTAGAGTAACAGGCAAATTTGGCCTTGGAGTGCAGAATGAAGCAGGGCAAAAGCTAATAGAGTTTTGCCAAGAGAATGCACTGGTCATAGCAAACATCCTCTTCCAACAACACAAGAGGAGACTCTATACATGGATATCACCAGATGGTCAACACCGAAATCAGATTGATTATATTCTTTGCAGCCAAACTTGGAGAAGCTCTATATAGTCAGCAAAAACAAGACATGGAGCTGACTGTGGCTCAGATCATGAACTCCTTATTGCCAAATTCAGACTTAAATTGAAGAAAGTAGGGAAAACCACTAGACCATTCAGGTATGACCAAAATCAAATCCCTTACGATTATACAGTGGAAGTGGGAAATAGATTTAAGGGCCTAGATCTGATAGATAGAGTGCCTGATGAACTATGGACAGAGGTTCATGACATTCTACAGGAGACAGGGAGCAAGACCATCCCCCAAAAAAAGAAATGCAAAAAAGCAAAATGGCTGTCTGGGGAGGCCTCACAAATAGCTTTGAAAAGAAGAGATGTGAAAAGCAAAGGAGAAAAGGAAAGATATACCCATTTGAATGCAGAGTTCCAAAGAATAGCAAGGAGAGATAAGAAAGCCTTCCTCAGTGATCAGTGCAAAGAAATAGAGGAAAACAATAGAATGGGAAAGACTAGAGATCTCTTCAAGAAAATTAGAAATACCAAGGGAACATTTCATGCAAAGATGGGCTCGATAAAGGACAGAAATGGTATGGACCTAACAGAAGCAGAAGATATTAAGAAGAGGTGGCAAGAATACACAGAAGAACTATACAAAAAAGATCTTCATGGCTCAGATAATCACGATGGTGTGATCATTCACCTAGAGCCAGACATCCTGGAATGTGAAGTCAAGTGGGCCTTAGGAAGCATCACTATGAACAAAGCTAGAGGAGGTGATGAAATTCCAGTTCAGCTATTTCAAATCCTAAAAGAAGATTTTGTGAAAGTGCTGCACTCAATATGCCAGCAAAGTTGGAAAATGCAGAAGTGGCCACATGACTGGAAAAGGTCAGTTTTCATTCCAATCCCAAAGAAAGGCAATGCCAAAGAATGCTCCTCTCACACACCAGTAAAGTCATGCCTGAAATTTTCCAAGCCAGGCTTCAGCAATACGTGAACTGTGAACTTCCAGATGTTCAAGCTGGTTTTAGAAAAGGCAGAGGAACCAGAGATCAAATTGCCAACATCCGTTGGATCATTGAAAAAGCAAGAGAGTTCCAGAAAAACATCTACTTCTGCTTTGACCATGCCAAAGCCTTTGACTGTGTGGATCACAATAAACTGTGGAAAATTCTGAAAGAGATGGGAATATCAGAACACCTGACCTGCCTCTTGAGAAACCTGTATGCAGGTCAGGAAGCAACAACAAAGTAACTGGACATGGAACAATAGACTGGTTCCAAATAGGAAAAGGAGTACATCAAGGTTGTATATTGTCACCCTGCTTATTCAACTTCTATGCAGAGTACATCTTGAGAATCGCTGGGTTGGATGAAGCACACGCTGGAATCAAGATTGCTGGGAGAAATATCAATAACCTCAGATATGCAGATGACACCACCCTTATGGCAGAAAGTGATGAGGAACTAAAGAGCCTCTTGATGAAAGTGAAAGTGGAGAGTGAAAAAGTTGGCTTAAAGCTCAACATTCAGAAAACTAACATCATGGCATCTGGTCCCATCACTTCATGGCAAATAGATGGAGAAACAGTGGAAAACAGTGTCAGACTTTATCTTTTTGGGGGCTCCAAAATCACTGCAGATGGTGACTGCAGCCATGAAATTAAAAGACGCTTACTCCTTGGAAGGAAAGTTATGACCAACCTAGACAGCATATTAAAAAGCAGAGACATTACTTTGCCATCAAAGGTCTGTCTAGTCAAAGCTATGGTTTTCCAGTGGTCATGTATGGATGTGAGAGCTGGACTGTAAAGAAACCTGAGTGCTGAAGAACTGATGCTTTTGAATTGTGGTGTTGGGGAAGACTTTTGAGAGTCCCTCAGACTGCAAGAAGATCCAACCAGCCCATCCTAAAGGAAATCAGTCCTGAATATCCATTGAAAGGATTGATGTTGAAGCTGCAACTCCAATACTTGGACCACCTGATGTGAAGTACTCACTCATTTGAAAAGACCCTGATTCTGGGAAAGATTGAAGGAGGAGGAGAAAGGGACGACAGAAGATGAGATGGTTGGATGGCGTCACCTACTCAATGGACATGAGTTTGAGTAAATTCCGGGAGTGGTGATGGACAGGGAGGCCTGGTGTGCTGCGGTCCATGGGGTTGCAAAGAGTTGGACACGACTGAGGGACTGAACTGAACTGAACTGATCTTATATATAGCATATTCTAACAAACACATTAAAAACCTACTAGAAAATGATTTCAGCAAAGTCATGGACATAGAACCAAAATACAAAAATCACATGTATTTCTGTATACTAGGAATGATCAAATATAAAGTGAAATTAAGAAAACAATTCCATAGGATGCAAAGTATTAAATATAGAAGGGATAAAAACAAGGTCCTACTGTATAGCAAGGGAACTATATTCAATATCTTGTGATAAACCATAATGCAAAATAATATAAAAAAGAATGAATATATATGCAGAATGGAACCACTTTGCTGTACAGGTGAAATTAACACAACACTGTAAATAAACTATAGTTCAATTTAAAAAATAAAATGATTCCATCCACAATGGCATCAAAAAGAATAAAATACCTAGGAATAAACTTAACAAAAGATGTGCTGACTTTTACACTGAAAACTGTGGTTCGATGCATGAGACAGGGTGCTCCAGGGCTGGTGCACTGGGATGACCCTGAGGGATGGGATGGGGAGGGAGGTGGGAGGGAGGGTCAGGATGGAGAACACATGTACACCCATGGCTGATTCATGTGAATGTATGGCAAAAAAAGACCACAATATTGTAATTAGCCTCCAATTAAAATTTTTAAAATGGTAAAAAAATAAATAAAATAAATTGGATTAAAAAAGAAATTAAAAAACCTAAAATATTAAAAATGGCCCCATGTTCATAGATCAGAAGACTTAAATATTTCAAAGCTAGAAATACCTTCCAAATTGATTTATAGATTTAACACAACCTTTTATCAAGAACACAGCTGGTTTTGTTGCAGAATTTGATAAGCTGATCCTAAAATTCATCTGTAAATTCAAAGGACCCAGAATAGCCAAAACAACCCTGCAAAAGAAGAACAAAGTTGGAGGATTCACATTTCCTAACTTCAAAACTTTCTGCAAAGCTCTACTAATCAAGACAGTGAGGTACTAACAAAAGAATAAACATATTGATCAATGGAAGAGCATTGAGAGTCCAGAAATAAACTCTCACATTTATGGTCAATTGATTTTCAGCAAGGGTGCCAAGACCATTCAATGCAGAAAGCATGGCGTTTTCAACAAATGGTGCTGGGACAACAGTATATCCACACGCAAGAGTCAAGTTGGAACCCTACCTCCCACCATATGCAAAAATTAACCAAAAATTGATCAAAGGCTTAACTGTAAGAGCTAAAATAATCTCAACAAAAGTGTTGAGCACAGAATACATAGATTTTACTAAGTGGAAACAGGTTGCTAGACTTGCAGGAATTATTTTCCAACTCTCCAAAAATGTACATTCATTCACTTTGTATCTTCAAGCTACTTTTGTTAGACTAGCTGTTTGCCAATCAGGTCCTTTGTATCTATAAATTCATTGTATGGGCTTATTCATGCCTAAAATGTCTATAATTTTTACTCATAAGTTAACCCTTGTTCTCAGGGCAAAAAAAGTACAGAGGAAATTTGAAATTGTGAAATCAAAATTGGATTCCAAATAAGTTAGAATTTTCATAAGAAATTGAGGAAGCACTGTTTAACTTGACTGCCCTTTACTGGGTGACATTTTATTTTGAGTTCTAAAACCATCTGCTTTCCAAAATTTACATTGGCACTGTCTACTGAATATGCAGAACAATGATCAAAGATAGATATCAACAATCTTTTATTCTTATTATTTTTTGAAGCTTCATTATGATCTTCAAAGAAGTTAAGAAGATGATTTGAAATCCTCTTTTTCAAATCAAAGTACCTAAAAGCTAGGAGGAACATTTTTCAGTTGCCATGATTTGACACATCATTTGATTTACTGTACAAAGCATGATCCTTGGTAAGATCCTCGGTAAAATCAACTCCAGACTGCTAGGAGCCAAACATTTTATACCAAAATTTCCCCTTTCATTCACCCACAGGACATTTTAGTTGCTGTCTTAGAATCAGGAAATGTAACTTTATTCAAAGAGCAATGATAGGAATGATAGAATAAGACATATTTGTTATGATATGCCTAGGGTAAATTAGTGGCCACCAGTTTCAACCAAACGTTAGTGTCCTTTTGGAAGACCAAAAGCCTTTGACTGATTTATAAGCACTTATCTGTCTTACCTTTCACCTGTGAGATTCAATCTCCATATGTGCTTACACATTTCCTTCTCTGCCATGCTCAGTTCCAAACTCTTTTCAGTTTATTATCCAGTATGTCGTTTTCATTGTTTACCTCCCTAATCCATTTGTATGTGTCCTTCCATCTGTCATCAAAATAACATAGTCATTTATTTAGTTTTCCTTTTTGGTAATTTCTGGGTCAAGCTGCAGTTGGTATTGTAATTGTTCTCATTTTCTTTATCTGAACACTTAGAACACAATGTTCATAAAGTTTAAAATTAAAGTACCACTACACTGCTATTTTAAAATGGATAACCAAGAAGGACTTACGGAATAGCACATAGAATTCTGCTCAAAGTTATGTGGCAGCCTGGATGGGAGGAGAGTTTGGGGGAGAATAGTGAGTGAACTATTCTCTGTGTCATGTCCAACTCTGTGACTTTCTCCAGGCCATAATACTGGAGTGGGTAGCCTTTCCCTTCTCCAGAGGATCTTCCCAACCCAGGGATTGAACCCAGGTCTCCCGCACTGCGGGCAGATTCTTTACCAGCTGAGCCACAAGGGAAGCCCAAGAATACTGGAGTGGATAGCCTATCCCTTCTCCAGCAGATCTTCCTGACCCAGGAATCAAACTGGGGTCTCCTGCATTGCAGGTGGATTCTTTACCAACTGAGCTATGAGAGAAGCCCATTATGGGGAGAATGGATACATGTATATGTATGGCTGAGTCCCTTCACTGTTCACTTGAGACTATCACAACATTGTCTATACCCCAACAAATTTTTTAAAAAAATTACAGTGCCACTATCTCCATACAAATCACAACAGTTAATCCACAGGCAAAGTCAAAGACAGAATGTTACAAATCATGACTACAATGTATATAAGCTGCAAACTTAAAGTTGCATCTCTCTGACTATTACAATGAATGATGGGATATTGTGAACAGTGAATCATGGTTGCCAATATCAGTGGTCAGGATTAAAAACAGCAACAGTGACTAGGGGTAGATAATTGCTACCATATTCACTGGACACTGAAAATAGCATTGCTTTCAGCCCCTGTATTTGGAGCCATAGTATGAGTTTGGTACCTTTCCCTCAAACCTGGGCAGCCATTGCTGAAAACTGATTTTGCATACTGGGAAAGAGTTTCCTGGGATGTAGGACTTTCAGTGCTGAAACTGGGACAAACCAAGAAGATCAGGATAATTGGTCACCCTGTTATGTCTTTGGCAGCTTTCCAGAGCACTGAAAGGGCTGTTTTTGATAGTTTTGTAAAGCTTCATAGTTGCTTTGGGTGGAGAAGACTTGTTAACTTTCTTAATTCATCATGCTGGAAGTAAATTCCCCATACTATGTATTCTCCGTATTATTTTTATTTTTAAAAATCTTTTATTGAATTGTTACAACGTTGTTTCTGTTTTATATTTTGGCTTTTTTGGCCCCGAGGCACGTGGGATCTTCATTCCCTGACCAGGGATCGAACCTGTAACCCCTGCACTGGAAAGCGAAGTCTCAACCACTGGACTACCAGGGAAGTCCCTACACATTATTTTTAGTGTGTGTCTCTTTTGCTAAAATGCAAACTCCATGAAAATAGGAATTTTTGCTTGTTTTGTACACTGCTATATCCTGAGTGCTTGGCACATCAGTTTTAGGTACTCAATAAATATTTTTTTTCTTTTTCTTTTTTTAATAAATATTTTTTGGTGAATAAATGAATTAATGATACTTGCAGGAGTGTTGGAGATAGATTGGAAGAGAGACAATTAAATCAGATAGCCAAGTCAGTAAACTGATGGAGTGATCCAGGTTGGAAATGGTAGAGGCAGTAGAGATAACAAAGAGTAGGCTGATTTTAGATATCATTAGGAGTCAAAATTACCATGATTATTGATAGACTAGAGGTCAGTGTGGGGAGTGAAATAGAGGAAGGTGTCAAGGATGACTTCTTGATCTCCAGCCTGCAGAACTGGTGGACAGAGGTACCAGTCAGTGAGTTAGCAAACAGTGGAGCAGTACCAAGGTTATAGGGAGAAGATAATGAGTTGTGTTTCAGACATACTGAGTCTGAGATGCTTTTGAGGTGACTAGGCAATTTCAAATAGGCAGTTGGACATATGGCCCTAGAATTCAGAGGAGAGATGTTTTGGCTAGAGAGCTAAATGAGTGTGCTGTCAATCCCAGTGGGTGGTAAATAAAGTGGTGGGGTGGATGATTACCAAGTAAGAGAGAGAACAGAGTCTAAGATCAAGCTGTAATTGTATCCCACATGCACTCAAGTTTTCACTTGGATTAAGGAAAGGAAATCACTGGATTGTCAACTGGAGCCTAAGTTAGGCTTCCAAATCCTAAATATTTTAATGATTTTGCAGTGCAACAATTCAGGTTTCCAGGTTTTCTCCTACTTTTTTGAGGTCCCATTTTTAGAGATGAGGCATGTTTCATGGCACACTTGGAGTCCATCGGTTGTGCTTTTTAAAAAAATATCTTGGTAAAAAAACTATCTTGGTGAAGTTTCTGACTTTGAGTATTTCTCAAGTCCTCCTGTGTGCTCACCACTGTGCTATGTGCTATGGAGAAGATAAGAGGCAATATCTACCAGGTTTACCCTTGAGGAGCCTAACTGTTGGGCAGAACTGCATATTAAAACTAGAAGAGATCTTAAAGATAATCTAGTCTGATTTCATATTTTTTTAGAACAAGAAAAGGTGTCCCAGGAAGATGAAGTGACTTTTCAAGTTCAAAATGAAGTTTGGAAGCCAGGGCTCCTGATTTCTAGTCTAATCAAGTACACTACTGTTTTTCACAAAATTGCTCATTCATTTAACAAATACTGAGTGCCTAAGTGTTCTAGGCACTTGTGGTAAATTATGCTACTTTTTCATTTGCATTCACCTCTGGTGATTGATAGTATCATCCACAGTATCCTGGGCATTCAATAAGCAGGCCTGACTGACAACTGGGTGTGGCTTCCAGCTAGATTATCCACTTCCCATTTATAGCCCTGTCTTCTCTTAATGCCCGAGGGAAGAGGAAATAAGCGGTAGATTAACATATGAAGCAATTAAAATAGTATAGTGTATACAATATATAATTAATTGCTAAATTGCATTGAATGATTCTCAGCACAACAGAAAGGTGTAGGAGCCAAGGCACAGAGTACAAGATAGCAGAATCAGAGACTTCTCTGGTGGTCCAGCGGCAGACTGCACTCCCAATGCAGGGGCCCTGGGTTCAATCCCTGGTCAGGAAGCTAGATCCCACATGTCACAACTAAAGATCTGCATGCCCCAACTAAGACCCAGTGCAGCCAAATAAATAAATAAAATAATAAAGACAGCAGTCTCAGACAGGAAAAAGTCTTCCCAAAGTAGTAACCATTGGCTCCCTAACATGTTCCTCTGAGAAAGTTCAGTAAACATTTATGGGGCAAGCACTGTGCTAGGTGCTAAGGGTAGAAAAATGAATAGGACATGGCCTGTTCTCCCCAAGAGCTCACTGTCTAGTGGAAGAGACAGAAGTACAATAACTCCAATACAAGGTGGAAAATGACGAGCTCAAGGTCTGGCCAGGATGCTGTGGAAACAGAGGGTGGGAGCTTCACCCAGTGGAAGGGTAATTAAAGCTTCGGGAAGCTAAGGGCTGACAACTGAACCAGAGTTTGAAGGCTGCTAGGTCCTAGCAAGTCCAAGAAAACTGTCAAAGGAGTTGTAGGAAGCAAATACAGCAAAAAGAAAGAAACAAAAGTCTTTTGTCTCTCCATTCCACTTATCAGAAACACTGAAGACTACTACAGCTGCTCATTAAGTGGAACACTCCATACTGCTGCCCATAAAGCTAGCTCTAATGTTTATCGAGTTCTGTGGGCCAGGAACTGTGCCAGATCCTTGAGACAGGCACTTCCATCATCTTCAGTATACAGATGAGGAAATTAAGGCACTGAAAAGTTAACCTGAAACCAGGATTTTTGTCCATACCATTTGTTTTTTGTCTCCTGGCTCAGACTATATCTCATTGTGAATGTTAGCTCCCCACAAATCTTATTCATATACAATTCTTCTTGTTTTAAAACATTATTATAATATGTGCGATTAGTGTAGACTTGTCTGATCATGCTACTTAGCCAACAGCCAAAATAGGGCCGGCCACAGAACCACAATGTTCAAGATCACCTGGGACCCAATGGCAAAGCCAGTTATAAGCACGTGTCCTCACTAACATCTATGTGTAAGAATGATATTTATCAGAATGAAATCTCTTGGGCAGTCAGGTGAAACTGATGAATTGCCCAAGTGATAAGTGTTTGTGTTTTTTTTCTTGCTTTCAGCTTGATGGCTATAGGTCAGTTGTTCTCAAACTTTTGTATCTATCACAGTTTTTTACCTGGGGAGCTTGCTAAAAATATAGTTGCTGGGCCTCATTTCATACCTATGCCAGAATTATTGGGGTAGGGGCTTGGGCTGCTGTATTATTAACAAACTCTTGAGATGATGTCATCCCATTCCAATTTCACTTCTTCCCGTTCTTCATTACAGTCTCTTTCCCATTCTTCATTTTCTACTCTCTTTTCCATTGCCCATTCTCCACATTCAGCTTCAAATTGCTAAACTAGGGAAAGAGATCTATACAAATTCCCTCAAGGAATGGGGAATTCCTCAAGGATGGGGGCCCTCAAGGCCCTCAAGGCCCCCATCTCCTCACTTCGGTACCAGAATAGCTCCATAGGGTGGAGAGAGTTAACAATATTATAAAGGCTCATCAACACACTAAGTGGAAGTTGAAACAATAACAACAACAACAAAAACTAAGTAGAAGAGTGAAAAGTGAAAGTGAAAAGTGAAGGCGCTCAGTCGTGTCCGACTGTTTGCGACCCCATGGACTGCAGCCTACCAGGCTCCTCCGTCCACGGGATTTTCCAGGCAAGAGTACTGGAGTGGGGTGCCATTGCCTTCTCCAGGGGATCTTCCCGACCCAGGGATCGAACCCGGGTCTCCTGCATTGTAGACAGACGCTTTAGCGTAGAAGAGTATAGTGGCCAAGTGCTGGGAGCCTATGTCAGCAGGTAGATCAAGCAGATGATACGGCAGTTCAGGGATACAAAATTGTCCTTCATATTTATTGGGCAAGAACACTCTTGTACCTCATTATCTGTCCTTGCAAGTAACAGTAATCTTGCAAGTAACCTGCAATCAATTTTTCAAGTAACAGTAATCTCATCTGACTGATGTGTAAACAAAGCCAAATGAATAACCTGAGGTAACGCTGCTAGTTAGTGGCAGGCCAGCAATTCAAACTCAGGTCTTCTGACTCATCTCACACAAATACATAGCATTGTATTTTTTTTCACAGAAACATTTCAAATGCTTAATCCATCCACTTTAAAAATAAAGAATAAAAAAATATGTATCCAATATACAAAATGCAAATAGACTTAAGTTTCATATAAGGGACATTTGCTTTTTTGAACAAATTGTGCAAAATTTGTCATAATTATAATTTTACACTGGTTTATGTGATTAATTGATTACTGTCTGTCTCCCCCACTCGACCCAAATGGACCATGTCCATATTTATCTAACAATGTAGTAGGTAATCAATAGGTACTTAATGAATGAATGCATAATCCACTGGTGTTGATTACAGCTAGAAGGGAGGTCATGGCACTAGGTGAATTTAGCCTTTGGTTTAGGCAGGAGCAGAAATGCTAGTGGTATCTTACACAAAAACACTGAAGATGGAAGGAAAAGTACTTTGTAGTTGCTGGAGAGGATGAATTTGCTTATATTGGACTTAGTGATTTAAGCTCAAGGACAGGGCTGATGTAAGCAGAGCAAGCGCAGTTGCTAAATGGTTGTTTACAAGTTAGTGGAAGTCAAGAGATAGTATCTGTTCTACAAAAAAAGAATGCAGGGAAGTTTCTTAATGTGTGATCCCCAGAATATCCACATCAGGCTATCTGGCCAGTTTAAGAACACAGATTCCTGGACCCAAACCTTCAGAATCCTCAGAGGAGGGGTGCCAGAAATTCTGCATTTTTAACAAACTCCTCAGATAATTCTCACCTCCAAAGTTTAAGACCGGCTGGGCTGATACAGGGCTTCCCTGATAGCTCAGATGGTAAAGAATCTGCCTGCAATGCATGAGACCCAAGTTCAATTCCTGGGTTGGAGCTTCCCTTGTGGTTCAGCTGGTAAAGAATCTGCCTGCAATGCGGGAAACCTGGGTTCAACCCAGGTGGCGCTAGTGGTAAAGAAGCTGCCTGCCAGTACAGGAGACATAAAAGATGCAGTTTCAATCCCTGGGTTGGGAAGAGCCCCTGGAGAAGGAAATGGCAACTCACTCCAGTATTCCTGCCTGGAGAATCCCATGGAACAGAGAAGGCTGGCAGGCTGCAGTCCACAGGCTTGCAAAGAGTTGGACATGACTGAAGCAACTTAGCACATACATGGGCTTATAGAACAGTAGACCAGGGGAGGGTACAGGATTCTGTCTAGGCAGAAGCCTGCATTTAAAAAGAGAAGAAGGGAAACCTACAAAAGAGACTGAAATAACAGCCAGAAAGCCAGAGTCAGAGTCCCTTACAAGACAAGGAAGGTGAACGTTTCAGAACAAGTAAATGGCCTAAGAGTCAAATGAAACAAAGATGTAAAGAATGAAGACAGAAGAGTCATGAAGATGGGATCCAGATTTTTCTAGACCAGGACCTGTCTTTTAAGACTCAACTCAAAACATTTCCTCTGCAGGGATGTATTTCCTGCTCCACTGGACAGAGTCCATAAATCTTGGAGGTATGTAATTCTATTGTAGCATTTCACCTACAGACAGAAAGAAATTCTGTCTTTCTCATTAGACTGAGAATTCCTTGAAGGCAGGAGCTGTGTCTTACTCCTTTTCAAACATGCAATGTCTGGCATAATACCTGGCATATAGAAAATATCTGCAAATGCTTGCTGAATGAGTGATGGGAAAGCAATTTGAGAGAAATAACACAGTCTACCAGTGAAGGCAGAGTCTGGCAGTGAAGGTAAATGAGAGCAGGGCAACTGATGCTGCTGAAGCAGAAAATAAGTAGGGAATCAGTTCCTCCAGAGTACAGAAACAATGTGATTAAACCTACAGCTTTAACTTTAAAAAGCAGGAAGGACGATTCTCTCTCTGCATCTTGAAGGAAGCCAGAGAGGATGGGTGTACAAGATAAAGTAGCGTAGCTCAGATAGCCCTACACTAAATAAGTCAGGAAGTTAAAGACTTTGCTGAGAATCAGGTACAAAAAACCAGACCTAGAGCCTGAAGAAAAAGTGAAAGGAAAAGAAAGAGTATTGGGTGGGAGTGTGCTGGTGAATCAGTAAGAGATTAAGAGATCTGATGTTCCATCCTCAGGCATTGTTAAAAGCAAGTTACCACCATCTGACTCCTTTCTGTAGCCCTTGAAATAACAGGTTGCATGGATCAGTCAGGCTAACTGGAACTAGTTACCAGACCTGGGACCTGAAACTAACTGGGGTCACTGATCTCTTCTTCTCCTGAACTCTCCTTGCACTTCCTTTCCACTGTAAAGGCACTTGCTATAGTCTATCCCTAGCGCAGCTATTCATCTTAACCTTGGTACCCTGTAAAGAGTTGAGGGCAAAGACTGTGTCTTATTCACAGTGGCGTTGTGCCTTAGCATAATACTTTGTACATAATAGAGGATATC